>NC_082652.1:93334168-93934168 GCF_028023285.1 Balaenoptera ricei | reverse complement strand
GCTTCTTCACGACACTCCCTGCTCCCCCAAGATCGTTTTCCAGGAGGGAACTGGGTGCGTTTAACTGGAGTGCCAACTAGAACGTGGGTGCGTCGGGGAAGCGTCCCTGCCTGTCACTGCTGGAGGATGAGGACCTCAGGCCCACGGAGCTGTCGGTGCTGTGCCTCTCAGAGGATGCTTTCTGGAGCCTTCAAGAGAAGACCTGACATCTCACAAAGAAATTATGTAGCCACTCAATTAAAATCAGAGATCACATAGAGATAATACTTCAGCCTTGTGACTTTCAAGCTAAATTCTACTGGAGGGCTTCCCTGGTGGCACACTGGTTAAGAATCCGCCTGCCAATGCAGGGGACATGGGTTCAATCCCTGGTCCGGGAAAAAACCACATGCCGCGGAGCAACTAAGCCTGTACGCCACAACTACTGAGCCTGCGCTCTAGAGCCCATGCTCCGCTACAAAAGAAGCCACCGCAATGAGAAGCCCGCGCACCAAAACAAAGAGTAGCCCCCGCTCGCCACAACTACAGAAACCCTGCACGCAGCAACGAAGACTCAATGCAGCCAAGAAATAAGTAAATAAAATAAAATAAAAATTTCTACTGGAAAAACCCCAACAAACAAGAAAATAATGAAGGATTCCAAGTTATTCCCTTCTCTGCCCTCCATCCCTGACGCCTCGTGCCTGGAAACTTCTGCGGTCAGGGCGTCAAGGGTGCAGCTGCAGGCGACAGCAGGGAGGCTCCCCGCAAAAGTAAACACAGACTCACCGCAGAAGCCAGCTAGCGCGCCCCCGGGATAAACCCCAAAGAAGCGAGGGCAGGGACTTGCCAGACGTTTGTGCCGTGTCCACAGCAGCGTTACTCCCAACAGCAGAAGGAGGAAGCAACCCAAGTGTCCACCGACGGATGATGGATGAACAAAGTGAGGCGACACATACAAGGGAGTGTTACTCAGCCCCTGAACAGGAAGGGGTCTGACACCTGCTGCATCACGCATGAACCCGGAGGATACTGTGCTCGGTGAAACAGTCACAGAAAGATGATGCCTGTATGATTCCACTTAAATGGGTCCCTGAAGCAGCTGAATTCACAGAGGCAGAAGGTACAGGCTGGGTCCCAGGGGCCGGGGAGTTAGTGTTTAATGGGGACAAAGTTTCAGTTTGGGAAGATGAAAGATTTCTAGGGACGGAGGGTGGTGATGGTTGCACACCATTGTGAACGTACTTAACACCACTGAACTGCACATAAAAACGGCTAAGACGGTGAATTTTACGTTTTCTTTTTTACCACACACACAGCTGATGAAACATAAAACTTTTTCCTTCCTGTGGCAGTGACAACACCTACTATTATTCGGCACCTACTGTGTGCAGCGGGCCAGGGGCTTCGTAAGCGCCCCTCACAAGCACATGGACACACCCACCACGTGCTCACCAACACTGGGATCCTTACTTCCTAATCTGATGACTGATGTGGTGAGACAGCATCTGGGTGCCTTCTGGAAATGGGGAAGAGGTGTGTGACGGATGTGAATGGTGGGTGACGTGGGGACCAGATGACGCCTAGAGGATTCTCAGCTCGACCTCCGGTGATGCTGTCATTAGTTGACGCAGCCCTAACTTCTGTTCCCTGATTCCTGTGTAAATGATTTCCTTCCTCGGATTGTATGCAGTTACTGCTACTGAGAAAGCCCAAACATGTCGAGTGTCTTTACAAGCAGAATCCCCAACTGGGGCCTAGTTAAGACAACTGGAAATGACAGCTCAGGAATCAGACACCCAAACAATGAAGGAAGCCAAACCAATTTCCTAAAATTTACATTTAAATTTAATCTGCAGTCAGGATCACCAGGCTCTTGGTCAAGACCGCTCACACCTGATGTTCCAGCAGAACCGAGCTCTGTGTCTCTGAATAACGAGCTGACGGCAGCGGGCGAGCATCGGGCACTACCCCAGACTGCGGAGGGGCTCTCACTGAGAGGCTGACATGAGCTCTGCCCTGCTCTGCCTGGGGCCGGGGGTTCAAGTCCGAGCCTCCGCCACCCCTGGAAGCTGGAGCTGGGGAGGTTAAGGCAGGACGCCCCTGCCACCCCGTGAGAAAACACAGGCAACGCTTTGAGGGCAACACGCAGCCACACCCTTCAAATACTGCAGCACCTCCTCTCGCCTAAGCCCGACCCGGACGACACCCACTCGGGCCTTCCCCGAGTGTTTCCGAGACATTCCGTAGTGTGCGCATCGGGGCACATCCTGACCCCAGGATGACACTTCTGCCCCAGCCTCACGGGACAACAGAGGGGGCAGGAAGTCTACCGTCCGCTCAGAAACGAGCCCCGGCACCTCCACAAAGCCGGCCCTGGGTGTGCCAGAGCTGGGCGCCTGGAAGGACTCAGAGGTCCTGCCCCTGTGGTCCAGGACGACGGGACTTGGGTTCAGAGCACAGCACTCTCTAGACCGGGCGTTTTAACTCCAAGTTGCCCAAGCCTCAAGGCCCGGCCGTCAGAGGTTCCGTGAGAAGGCCCGCTGGCCCGGCAGCCTTGCCGAGTTCTCGAAATTGGCTGGAATTTGGAGCCTCTGCTGGCAGCGCAGTGGGCGGCCTGACGAGGCAGCCGCGCCAGGGCCTCACTCCCGGCGAACCTGCCCTGGGCGGGTGCAGGGGGGCCCAGGGCCTGCAGTTTCAGCGACCAACGGGGTCGCGGTGCCCAAGACCACCACCCAGCGGGCGCCCCACGGCCCAGCTGCGGCCGTCCCCCCCCCCCCCACCCCGGTTCCGTCCCAGCCGCCCCCGGCCCTGCCCGGCCCAGCCGCCCCGGCCCCGCGCTCACCCTCTCCTCCTCGGCGCGGATGTCGGGCATGGTGCTGAGGCAGAGGCCGACCGCCGTGACGGCCACGAAGGCCACGGACACGCAGGCGAAGAGCTTGCCGGCCGGGCCCGAGCGCGGGTCGTCCAGCACGTCGCGCAGGCGCCGCCGGCCGCGCGCCAGCCGCCCGCCGCCGGGCCCAGGGGCGCAGGCCGGGCTGCCGGGGCCCCCGCGCTCCGCCGGGCCCGCGCGCGCCTCGGCGGCCTCCTCCTCGCGGCGGCGCAGGCGGCGCAGGCAGCAGCGCTCCAGGCGCGCCTCGTCGATGCCCCAGTAGGCCAGCTCGTCGCGGAAGGCCAGGGCGCACGCGCCGCGCAGCAGCCGCAGCTTCCCGGCGCGCAGCAGCGCCACGATGGCGCGGAAGGCGCACGGGCTGCGGTCGAAGAAGAACTCGTCGCGGCTCACGTCGTAGTCGTCGCACACGCGCAGCAGCTCGTCGTGGCCGCGGCAGGCGCGGAGGCGCTCGAGGCGCGCGAGGGGACAGCGGGCCAGCGCGGCCCAGGCCAGGCGCACCCTGCAGCCGCCCACGTTGATGATGACGTGCCGGGCGCGGGCCCCGCCAACGCCGCCGCCGCCGCCGCCGCCGCCGCCAACCGGGGGCTCGGGGCCCGGGGGCTCCGCGGGCCCGGGGAGCAGGGCCATGGCCCCGTGCGCCGCCCCAGGGTCCGGAGGCTGGGCCTGCGAAGGAAGGGAGCGCGCGTTAGGCCGCAGATTGGCCGGCAGCTCGGGGACACCCCCGCCCACGCACGACCTTGGGGCTTGGGGAGCGAACCAAACCAAGGGCTCCGTCGGCCCGGCCGCTCGGTTCCTCTCTCCTGCATCCCTGACGCCTGCAGGTGGTCCCAGGCGCCCGCCCCTCAGCTTTCCAGCAGGCCCCGCTTACGAGGGACCCGCCTTAATTTCTTGCCTGGAGACTGGGGACACGGCCAACGCGGGGCAGCACGAGGGAGGAGGGCAGGCCGCCCTGGAGATGCTGCTTCAGGAGATGATGGCAAGGCCAGACCTGGGGGGTTTCCGGCTGGTTAACAAGTGGGGGCCAGGGGAGGGGGCTGCTAGGGATGTATTGATCCTTAAGAAGCGTCAGCCAAACTGCCAGAACAGCCTGTGGACGCTGTTTGGATTCGGATTAGAGGGAACCAACTATAAAAAGACATCTAAGAGTAAATAAGAAAATCCCAGCACTATCTATGATTTTAAAGCCTTTTTAAAGGCATGAGACTAGTACTGCACTCGTGAAAAACAGGGGGTTTCGGCCCCTTAGAGGCCCGCGGTGAGGTATTCACGTGAAATGAGGTCTGGACCTTCATTAAGCAAATCTTTCTCAAGTGGTGTGCAGACAAAACACTTCACCTGCTGCTGGAGCCCGGTGATGAGAACACTGGGGCCATTATATTTTCTCTCTGCTTTTACGTACATTTACAAATGTCCCTAATAAAAACGGGTTTGTTTTGCTTTCTAAAAGCTTCCAGATAATTCTGCTGCACAGCTGGGTTTGGGAGGCACTGATGTAGAGAAACTCACGATGCTTTGGTTGCCTTGATTCTCTAAACCAGAGGTTCTTTATTTGTTGTCCATGGGAATTCTTCAGGGATCTATGAGCCTTCTAGAATTAGATGCAAACTTGTGTGTGTACACACTTTTCTAATAGAGGATCCTCAGATTCTCAAAGGGATCTGTGGCCCCAAAGCTTAATGAAGCTCACAGCTTCAAACATATAAGGGAGGGAAATATCTTTGTAGTGTGGGAATTGCTAGCCCGGATCCCCTTTAAAATATTTTGAACATGGGTCACCCACACTAGTTGGTGGGCATGTGCACTTTGGCATTCGTTGTCGGATGCCTTCTTAAGAATGCTTGGGCAAAGGTAAGATTCCAGGTGAGTTTCTTATATGAATGATTACTTGTTTTATTCTTTGACCAGGGTTCAAGAAACTCAATCTCATCATAGCTTGTGCATAGACCAGCAACCAAAATTCCTAAATGTGTTGGTTTACTCAGCACTTGTTAAAAGGACATGTCACAAAATATGTTACTGAGACAAAATCATTTTTGTCCTGAATGTGGACATTTCAAGTTTTGTGGCGTGTTTACCCACAATTGCATCTGACATTCCTTCCTCTGCCCAGTGCTGGGTCACCCCTTAACGTTTATGTATCTGTTTGGAAACAGGGTCCCTGACTCAGGAACCACATCAAAAAGGGTCCACAGGTAACACTGATCGCTCTGTCCTTTGCAGAGGCTCCTGTGGGTTCTTTTCCACACCGCTGGAGGGCGGTTCTGTTCCTCCTCCAAATCCCGCTCAGGCTGGCCCCCCTTGACTTGTTAACACAGTGGGGTCAGCACTTTGGCACCAGGCACTTCTCTGCACTGTGGCAACAGTGACAGAGCAGAGAAAACAGGCAAATACCAATCCGGGGACATAAACTCCAAAGGTCCCATTTACCAGGGAGTATATCTTAGACATCGGCTAAGCAGTAATCTGGAGGGGAGGGGCACGGTTCCAGTTTTGTTCTCAAGGTGTAGACTGAGGGCCAACAGCACCAAAATTATCAAGGGAACCTGCAAAAAAAAAAGTATATTCCTGGCTCTACACTTAAAATTCTGAGTGACTGGATAACTGCATAGTAAGGACCCCCAAATATCCCCCCATTAAAGCAATGAGAAAACCGGTAAAAACCATCAGAATCAACTTTTTTTTGGAACTCTGGACACTAACCAAAGGGTAGCAGCAGCCAGGGGGACACTTGAGTAGAAACAGCTGAATCTTGGTAACTACAGTGAGCTCTTAGCATTTTAACCTGCTTCCCAGCTCAGCGTTCGCCTTGAAGGTGACAGCCCGCGTTCCTGGTACCACGACTGCTACTGGGAGAGGAGTGGACCCGACTCAGGAGGAACCATAACTATTTGGACCCTTCTGGTGTCTCCCCCGAAAGACCCGTCAGAAGGCTTGCCTGTACCTCCCCTAACTCGGGACTCTCCCAGGGCTAAAGTGGCCACCCGGGCAGTTTGTGGAAATCACTTACATGAAAATGTTTGCTGAGGCAATGGATGAACATTATTGTTGGGGCAAAAAATAGACTAAGCAGAAAGCTTGGGAGAAGAGGCTGGGGAATGAGATGCTTTGGAAATGCTCCAACAAACTGCTCGAAATCTAGAATGCTGCTCACGTGCCTGGGGCCATGTGCATGCTCAGGAAAGACCTGGGAAGGCCCTACACTCTCCCCCCGCCCCGACCCCAGCTGACCTGCAGCTCTGCACAAGCAGGAGGTGAAGCGGGAGGCGAGGGACAGGCCTGCTGGGTGTTGAGGGTGCCCTGACACACAGAGCCCATCTGCAAAGACTGGTTTGTTTTTGTTTTTGTTCCAGGCATTTGAGAATCTCTGTCCAGTCACTTGCTGACCATTAAGCTAATGGGACAGAGATATCAGTGGCCACACAAGACAAAAACATACAGACTTTGCCTAATTCGTCCAGAAAAGTCACTCAGGCAAACAACAGCAATTACAACAAACCCTGGGGAGGGGAAGAATCTGATTAGAAGAACACAGGAGTAAATCTTCATGGCCTTGGAGTAGGCAATGGTTTCTGAAATACAACAGAAGCATAAGCAACAAAAGAAAAATACATAAACTGGACTTTGTCATACTTAAACTCTTTTGTGCATTAAAGGACATTATCAAGAGAATGAAATGATAGCTCATGGGATGAGAAAAAATTTAGAAATCATATATCTGATAAGGGTCTAGTGTCCAGAATATATAAAGAGCTCCTACAACTCAAAAACAAAAAGACAAACCCAATTAAAACATGGGCAAAGGATTTGAAGGACTTCTCCAAAAAAGATACAAAAATGGCTAATAGACACTTGAAAAGATGCTCAGTGTGATCGGTCATCAGGAAAATGCTAATCAAAACGACTTGGTACCACTTTACGTCCATTAGCTTGGTTGCGACCAAACAAATGGAAAAAGGAGTGTCAGCGAGGGTGTGGAGAAGTCAGGACCCCCGTACGCTGCTGGTGGGAATGTGAAATAGTGCAGCTGCTGTGGAGAAAGTTGGGCAGTTCCTCAAAAAGTTAAACATAGACTTACCATGGGATCCAGCAATGTTACTCCAAGAGAAATGAAAGCCTAGGTTCACGCAAAAACGTGTACGTGAATATTCACAGCAGCATTATTTACAATAGCCAAAACGTGGGAACAACCCAACTGCCCATCAGCTGACCAATGGATAAGCAAATGTGCTCCATCTACATACTGGGACACAATCAACCACAAAAAGGAATGAAGTGCTGACACAGGACACAGCACGGATGGACGTTGAAAACATGGTGTAAGTGGAAGAGGCCGGACAGAAAGGAAGTGTCCAGAGCAGGCAAATCTGCAGAGACAGAAGGTAGGTTAGTGGTTGCCAGGGGCTGCGGGCTGGGGGGTGGGGGAGTGACCGATTAATGGTTACAGGGTTTCTTTTTGTGGTCATGAGGCTGCTCTGGCATTAGGTAGTGGTGAGGGTTAAAATACTAAAAACACTGAATTGTACACATTAAAATGGACATTATTGTTTCAATTAAAAAAAAATTGACATCCGGTTCCGTGCATGTCAATGAGCAGGTGTAGTGCACTAAAGCCCGAGAACCACTGCTTCAACTGCCAAAATCCAGACCTTTCACTGTTGTTAAGGATTTGATGCTGTAACCACTGCCGGGCAAACCTACCACCAGGGCGACTCACGAAGCGTAAAGCGGGCGGCACCCAAGCGGTGTTCAGCATGCAGCCCGGATGCCCACTGACCCTGAGATTTGGGAGGGGGAGAAAACCGAATAGAAGGGGTCGCGGGGAGAGAGCCAGCGTGCCTGCCCAGTCACTGCAGGATTCGAGGGCGAAGGCGCTCAGGGCTCAGCTGGGTTGCTGATGCCTCGCGGTCGGCGTTTCATGCAGCAAATGTCGGTAACATCTGCTGGTGCTGGACACGCGACGCTGGAGCTCATGGCGGGGGGAGCGGGGGGAGTCGGGGGCGCGAGGACGACCGGCGCTTCCAACACCGCGAGGCTGGCTCTGCGCACAGGAGAGGCTGCCCGAGGGCTTTGCAGGCTCGCTGGCCCGGCAGGAGGTTGGGGAAATCTGAGGAGGTCATGCTGAGGAGGAAGATCCTACTTTCCTCAAACGCAGTCAGTTGTTTAGGTGGCGGAAACTTGTTGCAGAGATCACCCAAGCTGCTGCTTCTCATCGAGGACCCAGGGACAGCGGCTCGGAGTTCCACATCAAGGATGCGAGCGGCTCACGGCCGACCTCCTTCCCAGGCAGCTCGGAGGGGGACTCAGCATCTGCCCAGGAGGCAGGCGGGGGTCCTCACGGGGGGCGCCCCACTCTCTGGAGCTGCGCGAGGCCACCGGAGAGGATGGAGCCTCCAGGGCAGGCTCACGAGTTTCTGGGCTGAGGCCGAGGTGTGCCCGAGGGAAAGTGCCCCGTGACCTCACGTCCTTTTCCCGTAACTGTCAGAACCAGAGCTGACGGCAGCTTCCGCCTGGAATACCGTGAGGGGCAGAGACAAGGGTGGAGCGGGAAAGCCCACCTTGCCTGCGCTAGGCTGGGGTCCTCCACGTCTTCCTGTCCCCGTGGAGCCACGTGACGAATCTGTAGCACAGGTTAATCAGCTCCTTTTGTAGCCACATCAAATGTGTGCTCCGAATTCTTTGTAGGTAGGGATGCCTTATCATTAAAATAACTGGGTAATCAGCCAGATCCTACAACTTTCCTGTAAAGGGTTTTCTTCCCCGGAATATACATTTACAAATATAAACATAACTTATATGTTACTAAGTGTTTTTAAGTCAGGTTCTCTCTTAAGAGACTGACATTCACTGCTGAGAGCCCTGAAGTGTGTCCCTATCCGCTGTGTGGGGCATAAGAGGCATTCAAGTGCCATGGATTTTAAGAAAAAGACTGACAGCTCAATAGAAAAAATGGGCAAATTGTCACAGAGTTTACAGTAAAGGGAAAACACAGACTTTAAATATATGAAAAGATGCTCCAGTTCATTTCTTTTTTTTTTTTAATTTATTAATTTATTTGGCTGCCTCGGGTGTTAGTTGCGGCACGCAGGATCTTTCGTTGTGGCAAGAGGGCTTTGTTGTGGTGCACGGGCTCGCTAGTTGTGGCGTGCGGGTTTTCTCTCTCTCTAGTTGTGGCATGTGGGTTTTCTCTCTCTCTAGTTGTGGCGCACGGGTTTTCTCTCTCTGTGGTTGAGGAGCGTAGGCTCAGTAGTTGCGGTGCGTGGGCTTAGTTGCTCCACGGCATGTGGGATCTTAGTTCCCGACCAGGGATCGAACCCGCGTCCCCTGCATTGGAAGACGGATTCTTAAACCCTGGACCACCAGGGAAGTCCCTCCAGTTCATTTCTAATAGCAAAAATAAACATCTCAAATTACCACGTTGTAAGGTGGGAAGGTTTGATGACACACTTTATTGCCAAGGATGTGGGGTCTCTTGGACGTGTTCATTTCTGATAGATAGTAAACTGGTAAATCATCATGACAGGAAGTGGAGGGTTTGAACTAATCCTACAGGAAGCACTGATGTTTGTCCCTACACCCTAGTGAAAGGGTAAACTAGAAAAAAATCTGCCTATGGGATAGGAGGATTACAAGATTTCTCTGCCTGGCTCTACAAGAATATGTGTCGAAAAGTCTACCTGCACAATGGATTTGAGGTTGAAACTTTTTGTCTCTGAAACTCAAAGCTAAGAAATTATCTCCCGTGAAAGGTGGTCCCAGGTTGGCAATATGCTGGAGACACACATAATCAACTGGGGTGACTCTGCCCCCGGGACACCTGGCAAGGCCCGGGACATTTTTGGTTGTCGTGACTGGGTGTGACTGGCATTGGTGGGAAGGAGCCAGGGGTGCCATGAAACCCTACAGCGCACGTGCAGGACACCCCAGAACAAGGGCAGACCCAGCCCAATGCCATCAGCGCCCCTGGTCTAGAGGGACCACTCGCCACTCGAGCCTCATAGCTTCCCACTGATGAAACCTCAACTGAGATGAATTCACAAACCGAAATTATAAAGTACACAGGGCCCAATCCCAGCAGAGCAAACACCAGCAGACACGGGAATAACAGGATCAGGCTCCAGGGAACCTGAGATGATAGAATTATCAAAAATCTTTACAGACATCAAAGAAGGAATTAAAACTCCAGAGGAAGAAAGACATTATCACAAAGTCCAGGAGGAGCTGAATAAGAAAGACAGTTTCCAGAGGCGAACGGATGAGACTGAAAGTAGAGTCTGTCAGGTTAGGGTCAGGGTGAGGTCAGGTTGGGGTTAGGGTGAGGTCAGGCTGAGGTCAAGTTGGGTCAGGCTGAGGTCAAGTTGGGTCAGGCTGAGGTCAGGTTGGGTCAGGCTGGGTCAGGCTGAGATCAAGTTGGGTCAGGTTAAGGTCAGGTTGGGTCAGGTTGAGGTCAGATTGGGTCAGCTTGAGGTCAGGTTGAGGTCAGCTTGGGTCAGGTTAGGTCAGCTTGAGGTCAGGTTGAGGTCAGGTTGGGTCAGTTTGAGGTCAGTTTGGGTCAGGTGGAGGCATTCTCTCCCAGGAACCCTCCAAAAGGGGTCAATGGAAGACAGACATCACAGAGAAGGACACATAAAGCAAGCAAAGGAGAAAGGAAAATGATCAATTCTGTTTACTAGGAATCCCAGAAGAAGAGGTGAAAATAAACCAAGTGATGAAAATGTGGTGAAGATGGAAGACATCCAGCTGCAAAGACTCAGTGACCAACAGGACGAGGAGATTCCACACCTGGCGCTTTACAGGGAGACCTGGGGGCTTTAGTCCTCAAAAGGAATGTGTGCTGTGGGACTTGGCTTCGTAGCTACTCTGGGGAAAGACGCCACCGTGTCCGGCACAGCCTCCCTCCTGCTCCCTCAGCTCAAAGCCCCGTGACACTGTAAGTGGGGCTGGACACACTCAGCGGTCACCGCAGAAAGGGCCAGGGGCCTGGTCCACTGCCTCCAAGGCAGCCGTGGCCAGAGGAGAGGGAGGCGCCTGTCCATCACGCTGAGCGCCCAGCGGGTCCTGCCCCGGCTGGCACCCCCGCACCCCGTCCCTGGGTCCCTGGAGCTGCGGGCAGCAGGGGGGCCTGCAAGGGAGCGCGGCAGAGGGGCGTGTGGGAATGAAAATGAAAAGGGGGAAACCACACATGATTAGGAAGGGGTTCTCAAATACCAGAAGGTCAACCCACAGTGGAGGAAATATTTATTCTGTAGCTGAATTTACCAATTTAGGCTTAAAAACATGAACTGAAACAGACTAAAACCTCTTTAGCAGAGATAAAGTTTTGGGTGTCACCAAGTGAAGTATTCTCCAGGAGAGATTTCTTTCCTTGTACAAAACAAACAGCTTCTTACTTGGACAAGGTGACCTTTAAAATGAGACCCCTGGCTGTACCTGGGACGAGGGATCCATGCTGTTGGGCACCCCGCACCCCCCTGTGGCCCCCACGTCCCCGGCCTGTGCACACGCTGGTGGACTCCCAGCTGTCAGCACCTGTCCCTTTGCTGGACTCCCTCTGCCTGCCTGCCCAGTACAGGCCATAGATGCTTGAGCCTTCGTGCTCCCCGGGGGGGCAGGGGGTGGGGCGTGGGGGTGGTGGGTGGGACGTGGGGGTGGGGTGGGGGTGGGGTGGAGGTGGGGCGTGGGGTGGGGCGTGGGGGTGGGGAGGGGGGACCAGGCACCCCGAGGGCACAGGAGGCCCACAGATGCTTGAGCCTTCGTGCTCCCCGGGGGGGGGTGGGGGGTGGGGCGTGGGGGTGGGGTGGGGGTGGGGCGTGGGGGTGGTGGGTGGGACGTGGGGGTGGGGTGGGGGTGGGTGTGGGGCGGGGGTGGGGGTAGGGTGTGGGGCATGGGGTGGGGCGTGGGGGTGGGGAGGGGGGACCAGGCACCCCGAGGGCACAGGAGGCCCACAGATGCATCCAAAAGGTGGGCGTTTCATCTCGGCTTAAAAGCCGGTGGCTTTAGGATCTAAAACATTATTTCACACCGTAAATGTTGCCAGATAGTTAATCCAGTGATTAAAGGCTTTGCTAAACTGTTCCCTGCCTCAGTTCTGGTTCGGAATCTTCACAAGTTCAGCTCACACGCCACCTCCTCCCTCACCTCTTCTCACCGTCAGCCGCCCGGTGGTTTGCGGGAAAAGGGGGCCGTGACCCGGCCCTTCCACAAAGACCATTCCAGCCTCTCGGCTGGTCTCTCCTTCCAGGTACCTGCTTTGCTTTACAGCTGAAACGCTTAACCTCTGAGCTGACACAGGTTCACGAGAACGAATACATAAAACAGGCCATGTGACAGTATGGAAAAAGTGATCTAAATAAGAAACGCTTTTCTCCAACCAACCAACTAGCAGATGACTGCGGCTGAGCTAGTTTAAAATAAAAATGCATCTAACTTCCTGACAATAAAGAGAGCACAGGTTAACATTTGGTGAGCCACTGCATTTTTTGTTTTTCAATTCTTAGTGTCCTACCAAGGCAAACATCAGATGAATTAAGATAAAAATCATCTATGGGTTAAAAACAAAGATCCAAAGGCAAAGAACTAATTTTAAATAAAACATGATTCTTAGGAAATTTCAGCCTTAAAAATAAGTACTATTAGGATCATTCCTATAATTTCTTTGCAATTGTTAAACTCCAGTGTGTTCAACTATTTTGTTTTGAAATGCATTTATTTTCTATATGTCAAAGTTACACAAATTACAAAAGGCTTCTAAAGTGTATATATGAACAGAACTCAAAACTTGCTGATTAGATCGATCTAATTTTTAGCCATGTTGTTCACAGAAAGATTGATGATTATTTTTCAGTTATGATTTCATTTATGAGAACCACATATAATCTCCAAATCTGTAAGACACATAGACATTTGGTAACTAATAACTCTTATTCACAAAGCATGATGTATATATATACAGCAGAGCTGCATATAATGACCCCGAAGATTTTTTTTAAATTAAACTTTCAATTTTGAGCTTGTAGAGATCCTTTTACCCAATTTGCCCAGAGGTAGCATCTCGCAAAACCGCAGGGTGCAGACACCGACACAGTCCAGACACAGAGCATCCATCAACACCAGGGCTCCCCCAACCCACCTCCAGCCCTCCCAGCCCCACCCCCAAACCTAACCCGGCCACCGCTGGTCTGTTCTCTGTCCCTGTACTCCTGTCATCCCGAGAATGGTGTATAAAAGGACCCACACTGTTATGTAACCTTTGAGGACTGTCTCGTTTCACTCAGCATAATTCTCTGAAGATTCACCGGGTTGTTGCTGTATCAACAGTTCACTCCACGAGCTCTCCTGGTGTAGATGCTCACAGCTCTTTAACCACCCACGAGGTGAAGGACAGCTGGGTTACTTCTAGGATTTGGCTGTTATGAGCAAAGCTGCTATAAACATTTCCATAAAGGTTTTTTCCCCTCTCTGGGTTAAATAGCCAGTGGAGCAAAAGTTTTTACTTTTGATAAAGTCTAATTTACTTTTCTTTTTTTCCTCACTGTGCTTTTGGTATCAAGAATGATGTGCATGATCCAACATCCCAAAGATTTTCTACTGTTATTTTTCTAAAGTTAATAGTTTTACATTTTATGTTTAAGTCGGACTTAATTTGACTTATGTTTAAGTTTGACTTAATTTTTGTATAAGGTGTGGGACTTAGGTGCTCAGCAGGAAAATACGTCTACACCATCTTCCCAGAAGTGGAAGCCCCCAAAGATTTTGAAAGCAAGCTATAAAATGTTCGCTAATCTTGTGACTTATAATAGAGTCATTTTAAAGAAATTCTGCCGGCTCTGGAAACAAGTTACAATAAAATAAAACCAATGTAATTTTTCCTCTAAAAATTTTACCAAATTTACTTAAATGATATGTATTGAGCATCTAGTGTGTCTTCATGTTCTAGCTGCTCAGTATCTTACAAATTTTTTGGAAGCTGTGTCTAAATATAAATCTGTAAACAGATGTTTTAGGTGTCCGTTGACTCTGATATCTAAACAAATATTTTTTCTAAAATTATTCTTAGAATAGTAGTCACTGAAAGTGGCTCTGGTCTCCCCAGGCTGACTCAGAATTTTAATAGCAATCTTCACCTACATTCCACCCAGTTCTGAGGGAACATCCGGCCTTGGTTCCAGCAGCCTGTGACACCTGCCACCCACCTTGTACCGGTACCCGGTGGCAGTAATGTGCCAGTTCTCACGCAAATCCCTCTGTTCAACCTCTGCCTTTTGGGGATTTGAAATCAATAAGCCTAGACTGGGTTAATTTACCTCTAAGTGTTTATTAAGCTCAGATAGTTCTACTGAATAAATAGGAAAGAAATATCCGATCTGCTCAGAGCGTGGACATGAACACGCCCAGCATAGCTTGTAGGTTCGTACAGCTAAACGCTTTCTCTTTCTACTGCAATCGCACTTCACCACCTGGGACCACTTCTTCCCAATGAAGAACCGTTTCTCACCAGAAGCGGCTCATTTCTGATGGGAGCAGGCCAGGTCCAACGTGAGATCAGACACCGTGTGCCAGAAAGCAAAGCAGAGCTCCAGTGTGAAAGGGCATGTGTCAAATGTCGAGGGTGGCACAGAAGGGCTCTGTCAGGCAGACTTTGAAAGTCTAAATGCATAGTGACTGGACTTAAAACACGAGTGAGTAAAGCCCTCGAGTCTATGGTACATACAGTCTACACAGTGACAAAGAGAGGAAGAAAGAGAAAAAACACTCACCGTCGGAAAACAAGACATCCGCACGGTGCTGGCTACCAGGTCATCGAGAGGGGGGCGGGCTTCACGACAGGTGCGAACCATGTTCACCCCTAATCCCGTAGCCGAACTTGGCGCCAAGGGTCTGGGCTGTGGTGAAGGTGCAGCGGTCAGAGTCTCCAGCAGCCGTCCGGCTCTGCCCTGGGCAAGGACGAGCTCCAGCAGGTGTCCAGACCCAAGTCCCTGCGTCCGGAGGATACGGGAAGAGGGAGAGACAACTGGCCTGGGGTCTTCAGAGTCAATGACCAGGGAAAATAAAAGGTGGGAGGGATGTTCTAGAATGTGGGGTAAAAGAGATCAAGAGACATAACCAAATGAAGTGCATAAACCTTGATTAGATTTTATCCAAAAAACCTACAAAACACAGTTTTGGGACAACTGGGAAAATCTGAATTTGGACCTGATATATTAATTATTGTTAACTTTCTTAGGTGTTACAGTGGAATTTGGTTACAGAAGAGAATGACCTTATTTTTAGTAGATGCATGCTTAACTATTCAGGGATAATTGTCTTGGTTTCTGTAAACTACTTCCAAATGGTTCCTACATTTCATATATATATGGACACACACACATATATATACACACATTTCATATATATATATATACTTCCACACAGATGGCTAGGTTTTCACTGTGCTACTCTTTCAACTTCTTTGTATGTTTGAAATTTTTCACTTAAAAAGAGCTAGGAAAGGGGCTTCCCTGGTGGCGCAGTGGTTGAGAATCTGCCTGCCAATGCAGCAGACACGGGTTCGAGCCCTGGTCCGGGAAGATCCCACATGCCGTGGAGCAACTAAGCCCGTGCGCCACAACTACTGAGCCCACGAGCCACAACGACTGCGCCCGCGTGCCTAGAGCCCGTGCTCCGCAACAAGAGAAGCCACCGCAAAGAAGAGTAGCCCCCGCTCGCCGTAACCAGAGAAAGCCCATGTGCAGCAACGAAGACCCAACGCAACCAAAAATAAAATAAAATAAATAAATTTAAAAAAAGAGCTAGGAAAAAGCAGCCCCCTGCCAAAACCAACAAAACGTAATTCTAATGACATTACTTTTCTCCTCACAAAGCAGGATGCAGAACAACATACGCCTCCACTTTTATTTATGGAAACATTAATAACGATTATGCTGTGTCAGCTAGGCTGGGCCACGGCGTGCCCAGATATTTGGTCAAACACTTTTCTGGGCGTTTCCGCCGAGGCGTTTTTGAATGAGATTAACATCTAATCTGTAGAGTAAAGCAGACTGCCCTCCCTGACGTGGGTGTCTTACACCTTATGTCTTAGCATGAAGGTGTTTAAAGATAAAAACCCTGCTGTGTAGCCAAGCCCGCTGCCTCGTGGCCCTGCAAGGTCCCCACTCCCCCCTCCACTGACGCCCGACGCCGGGTCCCTGCTTCTGCTGCTCGAGGCGTTTCTGAGCTGGCAGCTTACGTCGGCTGTGGGTCACCCCACCTTCCTTTCCCTTCCTGGCGTCTGCCAACTGCGCTAGGACAGAGCCCGCACACCCTCCGACACAGAGGCCCCGGTCAAGGACTCAGCTTTGCTTGTGTGGATCTGCCTTTGTGCTATTTCAGTCAGAACCATCACTCAGAACCGACCACGCTGGTCTTGGCCACATGGGCCAAATGACTCTTTCACACATATTGACTTGTCCTTTATTCATTCACTTTTACAGCACACTTTGACCTACTCCCAATGGCTCCTGCCCTTCCGTGGGGAGCTCTGCGAAAGTCTGTTTCTTTTAAAATACCGTGGCCACAGATTTGGGTTTTGTTCTATAAACTCGTCGTTACTAATTTCTCACTTTGCAAACATCACTCACACCGTGGGTGTCGAAAGAAAAACAATTAGAATCACAAGGGAAATTCCCAAGGACCGTCACAGTCACATCCAACTGCAGCAGGAGAGATTTAGGTTACGTGGTGAGAGAGCCTCAATTCATTCTAAGCTTGAGAAACACTGAGAAAAGTTATACAACATCCTTCCCGGCCAGTTTTTAAGGGAAATCGGGCCTCTGCCTGCCCCACCGATGGGGAGGTGCCAGCTGGCAGGAGAGCAGGTGAGGCGGAACGGTCCCAGCTCTCGCAGGGCCGGCACGTGCTGCGATGAGGGGACAAGCCAAGACGGTATTTCTTTGAAAACAACACATGTAAATGTGTGAACGCCTGGTAAGCCTGCCAGGTGCTGCACACAGCGAGGTTCCCGCACGTAGGCAGGAAAACCCGGGACGGAGCCAGAAGCCAGGTGCCCGGGTCAGTTACTTAAAAGTTACTTAAAATCTCTCAGGGTGTCAGGGTCCGGTCGGTGAATCAAGGGATTGGATGAGATGATCCCTAGGCCTCTTCCAGACTCAAAGTCCATAAATACCAGATAAGGGTGGAAAAGATGGAAAGCCTGGCCTCTTGGAAAAAAGCAAAAGAGAGCGGGAAGATGGAGGAGGAGAGTAGCAGCAAAGCCTGAAGAAGAGAGAGACCTGGGCAGGCGGGGGACACCTGGGGGCAGGTAGACACAGTTCCACCCGGGGGTTAGCACCCTCGACCACCAGCTCAACTTTCAGTCCGGGTCCTGGGACGAAATGATGTTTCCTCTGTGACCTCTATGTCCTGGGGTGAGGCAGCCCCGAGGAGAATGAGGTCGGCTGGAGCCTGGGGCACCCAGGGGACAAGGATGGGAGGGGACAGTGGACACAGGCTCTCTGGGGGCCCCGAGTTCTTCATTTTGCCACCACCCCACTCTTCTCTACTCAGAGCTCCTCATGGCCATCTCTCTTTGTCTTTGTCTCTGTCTTTCTCTCTTTTTCTCTGTCTCTGTCTTTCTCTCTTTGTCTTTCTCGCTTTGTCTCTGTCTTTCTCTCTTTGTCTCTGTCTCTGTCTCTGTCTTTCTCTCTCTGTCTCTGTCTCTCTCCTTCCTCCCCAGCACAGCCTCAGGCTCTGGGGAGCTGTCCGGTGGGGACAGGCGTCCGAGTGGCCAGTCCATCCCACTGGTTCTTTCCCCAAAGCTCTATTCTCCTCCCTCTTGTGCATTAACCCCTGAGGAAATCGCTGTTTTCAGGTGTCCACATGTTGAGACTCTTTAGGCGATGGTTTTAATTCGATGAGCCCATTCTCCCCGGGGGCGTCTGGGCCACACGCAGGACCCTCTTACCGTTGGCTGGTTTCCCCGCGTCAGGGCTCATCCCAGGACGCCCTCTTCCAGAGCTGCTGTCTCCCAGGCCGTCTGCGGGTGCTTCTCCAACCCCTGAAACGACAGGTCGGCCCTCCTTTAGGGCGCCGTGTCTGGACCTTGGTTGGTCATGGACTTCTTACAGAATCCAGGAAACACGGTTCACTGCCTCATAAAGTACACGGTCGGTCTGGGTTTCTGAGGACCCTCTGAAATCTGCCGTGGTCACAGGGCCCCACAGTACCAGGGGGAATGTTTATGTTTATTCCAATTACCCACTTAATGACATCGTGATGGTTATTGTACTTTTCCCCAATCAATGTTCTCACTCGTGTCTCCAACGTGTGCACATGCTCTGAGTGCAGGGCTTTGATGAGACAAATGGAAACATAATAGCTTCTCAGAACTTGTTCCTTTCTTATCTCCTCTCGGTCTCCCATCAGCGACCTAGACAGACACTCGGCTATCGCTCTATAAATGTAAGAACTGTCACCTCCAGGCTCAAACGCAAAGCCCCTGACCACGTCTTCCCTGTTTCAGGGAGAGGATTCTTTCTGGAGGCCAGTGTGTGGCCTGCGTCCTCATCCCGCCTCGCCTCCCCAATTACTCCCTCTTCCAAGCCCCCCGTGGGCTCTTTCTAATCAGCAGAAGAACAATTCACAGAGGGACACCCCTGCCTCCAGCGCTAGGACGGCCCCCCAGCACAGCCGCTTCTGGCCCTCCCTGCTGGGCCAGAGTCCCCACCGTGCGCACCTGCCCCCCCCCCCCCCACAGAGCACTCGGGGGGTAGCAGCGCGTCCCTCTGGGACCCTCCCCTCTCTGGGCCCACCCGGGGCTCCCCTGCTCGCTCCGCTGCCCCTGCGGGCCCGACGTCCTCCTGGACGACTGTGAGCTGCGCGCTTGCACATTGTAAGTGACTGTCCCCGAGTCGAGCAGCCGCTGGGGCAGAAGCCCAGGCGTCACCAGGGCTCAGGCCACCTGCCCACCACTCTCGGCCGCCCGGAGCCCAGCTGACCCGTGTGTGCACTGTAGCACGTGCCCGTGAGCCAGGCCTCTGGGCTCGCTCAGGCCCTGGGCTTTGCTGCGTGATTCACAGGACGAACAGCCATTTCAGAGGCGGCCTGGGCCTCACCCTCAGCAGGGTCAGGGCCTCTGGTCCTCAGCGCGGCCCTCCTCGTGGATTTCAGCGCGTCTGCCTGTGCCCATGAGCGAACGGGCTGGAGGAAGCATCTGTGTGCCAGTACAAGCGTAACTGCTGAGTCTGCTTCAGTGTACAGGTTACGAGGATTATAGTCAGTACATCTGTATGCAGATGTCTGTTACATCCATCTTTTCTCTGAAATAGCTATTGGCATAGGTGCTTTTGCTTCTGGAGCCCAGAGGAGAGGGGCTTCCCCCCAGCCTCGGGGCTGCGGCACCAGCCGGGGGGAGGGAGTCGCCCCGTCCCTTACGCGTGGTTTCCTGGTCTCCAGGCTGTGATTTGGAGGAAACATGGCCCCGAGGGAGGGGCTCACACTGGCATTCTGTCTCTCTGCAGCGTTTCCCAGATCCATCCTGAGTATCCATCGGGGACGGGGGATGCACCCTCAGTGTGTCAAGGGCCCCCAGGGCTGGGGCCCCCAGTGGGTTTGTTCCCCCCCCTATCAATTTCTAAACCCACATAATAAAAGCTCTTGAATGGTCTAAAATAGACCGCGAAGTTTGCGAGCCGCTGTCCTGAGCTAGCGAGCCCCCTGGCCCTGCCCCGCTGGTGGGGGCCTGAGCTCTCGCTGGGCCCCGGGGGGCTTCCCGAGCTAAGAGGCTGAGCCTGCGGTCCAGCCTGGCCCTGGACACCGAGCCCAGAGCAGCTGTTTGTACAGGACGGAGCTACTGAAACTGCAGCGAACGGAAAGATGATGGTTTGAACTTCGCGTGGGTCACAGCCACTCCCCGCTACCGCCGTCTGCCCATCACACAGGGGGTCGGGGGGGGGCGTCCCTGTGTGGGCCAATATCCCTGGCACCTGAGAGGAGCGGCTGCAGCTTGAGGGCACAGGGCTGGCTCAGACCAGCCCCCACACCCTCCAACTCCAGCTCCGGGGCCCCTGGACTCTCTGGGGCCTTAAGTGAGGGTCCCCAGGCTGGTCCCCAGAAGGAGGCCCAAGGCCTCCACCGCATCCCCATAAAAGACCAGAGGCCCCCAGTGTTCCCAGGAAGAGCAGGCGGCCTCCTCACAGGCTCCAAACATCAGATCTCAGCTCCCTGAGCAGGAAGTGTGCAAAGCAATGTTTCTAGATAATTGAATTTTTACTTTTTAGTCAGGACAATTCTTAATTGGTAATTCCTTTTTCAAATCAATTTTATTAAACAAGTAATTAATCACTCCCACACCTTCTGCAGCAGAACGTGATGCACGTAACCGGACCTCCGTGTGAGCCCCTGCGAGGCTGCGGGGCACCGCTGTGCTGCCACCTTCCCCAGGGAGTCCGGACAGCCGTGGCCTCCTGTGCACCCCGAACCCCTCAGGGAAGGAGCAGCGCACCTCAGGAGAGGGGGCGCTGCCTACTCCCCGCAGAAATAAGTCTTCAGTCCAAGTCTGAAGCGACTGCCTCTCTGTGAGGACCTCACGCACCGGAAATTCCCTCTCCAGTTCGGCCGCGGTGTTTCTGCAAAATATCAGAAACAGCCCGACTAACTGCCCACACAGAGGAGAGTGACCGAGTAACTACCGCGGCCCACGCAGTGGGGGACCAGCAGCGGCAAAGAGAACGAGGAAGATGTCTGCAGCCGGGCCTGACGCCTTCCGGGACGCGTGTCCAAAGGCACAGCTGCAGATGCGCCGTCTGGTGAGACAGAGGCACGTAACGCGCACAGGGCCCGCCTGTGCAGGAGACATTTAGGACGCATGAGCAGAAACCACAGGGCCTGGGCCCCGGCTGGGCGGGGGGGGGGGGGGGGGGACAGGGCGGAGGCCTCCCCTGAGCTCCCAGGGCCACGCGCTCCACGCTCCCTTTGCCACCAACGAGCAACAGCCAGGTGGGAGGGAAAACAGCAAGAGCCTCACAGTAGGGGTGGGAGGAGGACAAGACCCCGCCTGAGAAGCCGTGGGAAACAGCACTGGTGACTGCCAGGCGACAGACAGAAGAGCTGGGCCTGAAAGGCTGTGTGGAGTAGGTAAGCTCTCAGGCTGAGAACATCCTTCTGAAGTGTCAGCAACTCGATAGGCAAAGAAAAACTGGAACTTGCAGACTCAGGAGATGAAGGAGAAACACAACCCAGATGGGGGGAGGGATCCGAGGGTCCTGGAGCCCAAGTGAGAACGGGCGACACCGGAACGGGCTTCAGCGCGGTCACCGTGCAGGACCAGTGTTGATTCCCTGGTTTCACTGTGTTTGTGCAGAAGATCTTAACATGAGGGGAAGCTCGGTGGGGATACAGGAAAACTCTGTGCTAATTTTTCAGCTTTTCTGGAAGCTTAAAATAGTTCAAATAAGAAGTTTTTTTAAAATCTAACTTTTTCTGTTTAAACCCTGAGGCACTGGAATGAAAAGCACCTTGAGTCTGAATTTGATGAGTTTCACTTAAGCCTTCACAACCCCTCCCCAGATATCAGTGCTGGGATTTTCTCAAAGGCAAAACCTCCGGACACTCAGCCCACTTCTAGTGTGGCCTATCAAACCCTAACAACACCTTCTGCAAAAATCAAAAACCACCCTAAAATTCACATGAAACACCAGAGACTCGGAACAGCCAATCTTACAAAAGAAGAGCAAAGTTGGAGATCTCACACTCCAATTTCAGAACGTACCACAAAACTGCAGTAACTGAGAGTGTGGTCCTGGCACATGGACATAATCGAGAACCCAAAACAAAGCCTCACAATCACAGTCAGTTGATTTAGACATGGGCGCCAGGTCCACTCAACGTGGAGAGGACAGTCTTGTTAACAAATGGTGTTGGGAACACTGGACAGTCACGTGCAAAAGGATGAACTTGAACCCCTACCTTACACCACATGTAACACTTCACTCAAAATGGGTCAGTGATCTAAGTTTAAGAGCTAAAACTATAAAAATTAAATAAGAATGGGGTCAAATCTTCACGATCGTAAACCTGGCAATGCTTAAATATGACACAAAAAACATACACAACAAGATCTAAAAATAGGTCAATTGGACTTGATTAAAATTAGACTTTGGTGCATTGAAAGACTCTATCAGCAGAGTGAAAAGACAACCCACAGAACAGGAGAAAATATCTAAAAAATCACATACCTCATCAGGGTTTAATATCGAGAATATATAAAGAGTTCCTACAACTAAACAACAAAAAGAGAAACAACCCAGTTTTAAAATGGGCAAAGCACTTGAATAGACATTTCTCCAAAGAAGGCAAACAGCCAAAAAGCACATGAAAAGATGCCACACAACCTTAGTCCCTGGGAAAATGCAAACCAAACCCACAGTGAGACTCTATGGGGATGACTTTAGTCAGACAGACAGACAGTGGCAAGCACTGACTGGAATGTGGAGAAACTGGACACCCACACAGCGTTGGTGGGAATGTAAAATGGTGCAGCCTCGGTGGAAAACAGTTTGATGGTTTCTCAAAAAAGTAAACACAGAATTACCATATGACCCAGCAATTCCACTCCTAAGTATATACCAAAATAATCGAAAGAAGGGACTCCAACAGTTATATGTCAGCCAATGTTTGCAGCAGCATTATTCCCAATAGCCAAATTGGGAGCAACCCTCAACAGATGAACAAATAAACAATGTGGTCCATCCACGCAAGGGGATATTTCTCAGCCACAGAAAGACATGAAGTACCGACACCTGCTACAATGTGGATGAGTCTTGAAATCATTGTGCTAAGCGAAATAAGCCAGACACAAAAGGACCAATATTGTATGAAACATCTATTAGAGGCAAATTTGTATAGACAGAAAGTAGATTAGAAGTTACCAGGGGATGGGGTTTCCCTGGTGGCGCAATGGTTAAGAATCCGCCTGACAACGCAGGGGACACGGGTTCGAGCCCTGGTCCAGGAAGATCCCACATGCCACAGAGCAACTAAGCCTGTGCGCCACAACTACTGAAGCCCGCGCGCCTAGAGCCTGTGCTCCGCAACAAGAGAAGCCACCGCAATGAGAAGCCCGCGCGCCGTAACTAGAGAAAGCCTGCATGTAGCAACGAAGACCCAACACAACCAAAAATAAATAAAATAAAAATAAATTTTTTAAAAAAGAAGTTACCAGGGGCTGCAGAAGGGAAATAGGGAATTATTGCTTAATGGACACAGGGCCTGTTTGGGGTGATGAAAAAATTCTGAAAATAGTGGTGATGGTCACACAACACGGTGAGTGTAGTTAATGCCACAACAGCACAATTTAAAATTGTTTAAACAGCCAACTCTACGTTTTACATGGTGGGGAGCCTCCAGCTGTGGCCTGAGCTGACTCGTGACCCTGACCGGTGACACGGCCCCGACGCAGCCCAAGCAGAGCAGACAGCAGTCGCCAGCTGCACATTGCCAGTGTAGACCGTGTGCTCAGCGTGGTACCCGGTGTGGACCCACATCCGTGAGTGACGGGACCTGGGGCGGGTACGGAGGAACCCTCCCCATCTGCTCACAACGCTGTGACCTGAGCCCCAGCTGTACCCGATCGGCCACCAGGGAAGTTCCCAGGACAGTGAGGCCGAGTGCCCTGCCCCAGGGCAGGTGCCCGGGACAGCCAGGCGGTGCCGGCGGAGCAGCTGTCCCAGGTGGCCATGGCCCGCGGGGTCCTGCCCGCGTTGTCCTGCCCAGCGTCCCTCTGCCGGCTTCTCCCATAGCCAGTGCCCTGTGGGCATGTGGCCTCGTCCGCTGGCCTCCCCACGTGGCCACTGCTCCTCGCTGGCCTCGAGTCAAGGGCGTCTCACCTACCTCCCTTCCACCATGGCTGTGACCTCTCTGCTCTTTTTACTTTGCTTCTTTCACCTCTTGAGTATTTGCAGATGCCTCAGTTTCTTGTTTGACACACGTTCGCTGAGGTGCTATACCGCCAGGGACTGGGCTGGGCCCTGGGCTGGGCCCTGGGCTCCGAGGGGCTGGCCCGAGAGTCACAGGTGATCCCAGCAGCCTGGCCAGAGCTCGGGCTGCTGGACGCCCACCTCTGCTACCTGGGAGCGGCTCACCCTGAAAGCGGCACGCAGAGCACCGCGCCAGCCTTGCGGAGCCTCCAGGATGAGGTTCTGTCTGGGGACGCAGAGGCTCTGCAGGTTTGGGCTGGTTCAGCAACGCACGTCCCCAGAGGTGATGACTTAGCTGCTCTGACAGCAACCCACGTTCTCCGTAATTAGGACCCCTGAGGAGACGCCTTCGCAGCCCTTAAGTGATTTGGGGGGGAGCCCCCGCTGTGACTTCAGGCTTCAGAAAACAACATTTTTAGAAGAAATGCTGCTTCCTGTCAGCAATGGGAAGACTTTCCCCCCCTTCTCCTTTATCCACAGCTGCTATAGATAAAAATGGGTCAAAATAAGCAAAAACTGACATCCTGCTCCTGCAGAGTCATGAGGGCCCCCTGCCACGTGGAGTCCCCCCACCACGTGGAGGCCCCCTGCCACGTGGAGGCCCCGTGCGCCTCCCTTCAATGGGGCGCCAGCCATGAGGCTCCTGGAGGGGCCAGGCGTCAGTCAGTGATGGGAGATCCCTTCCTGGGAAACATCTGTGTTGGTTACATTTTCTCCTCTGGGAAGTCAGTTCCTCGGAGGCAAAGGGCACTAGCAGTAAGGATGTGTCCCAATCGTGGTCCCACCTCACTGGACAGGGTTCACCGGGGACACGGCTGGACCGAGGCGGAGGGGGGCTCCATCCGCAGTGGAAGCCCAGAGGACCTCCAGGCAGAAGCAGCGGGAGAGAGGCTTGGCAGCAGGGCCCCAGGAGGGGGGGCGTGTGTGGGGAGGGCCGGGGATGGGGGCGGGGGCACAGTGCCTGAAAAGGCTGCTGGTGTGGCCCCTGCTGTACAAGCTGGGCTGTATCAAGGCCCAGCCGTTGTAAATGAAACAAACTTCCATGCACAAGATACTTAGGGATACACCCGACCAAGGAGGTAAAAGCCCGTTCCCTGAGAACTACTAAAGGTTGTTAAAGGGAATGAAAGAAGACACAAATAATTGGAAATATATCCCATGTTCATAGACTGAAAGACTTAATATGATGATACCTACACTACCCAAAGAGATCTGCAGCTTCAGTGCAATCCCTGTCAAAATCCCAATGAGGTTTTTTGCAGAAATAGGAGAGTCCATCCTGAAGTTCATGTGGAAACTCAAGGGCCCCGAAATAGACAAAACAACCTTGAAAAAGAACAAAGGTGGAGGCCTCACACTTCCTGATCTCAAAACTTACTACAAAACTGTAGCAAACAAAACAGTGCATCACTGGCATAAAGACGGATTTATGACCAACAGGATGAATCGAGAACCCCGAAATAAACCCTCGAATACATGGTTAAATGGTGCCAAGACCATTCAATGTGGAAGACCATCTTTTCAACAAATGGTGTTCGGAAAACTGGATATCTGTATGCAAAAAAAAAAGAAAGTTGGATCCTTACCTTACACCATATAAAAAAATTAGCTCAAAATGGATCAAAGACCTAAACATAAGAGCTAAAACCATAAAACTCTTAGAAGAAAATGGAGCTTTTCTTCTAAGCTTCATGACATTGGATTTGGTAATGATTTCTTGGATATGACATCAAAAGCACAAGTAAAAAAAGGAAAAGTAGATTAACTGGATTTTGTCAACATTAAATAGTTTTGTTCACCGAAGAACACTATCAACAGAGTGGGAAGACAGCCGACAGATCAGATGAAAAGGAGAAAATATTTTCAAGCCGTATATCTGATAAAGGACTGCTATCTAGAATATATGGAGAACTCCTACAGCTCAATGACAACCTAAAAAACCTATTTTAAAAATGGACAAAGGACTTGAATAGATATTTCTCCAAAGAAAAAAAAATAAATGGCCAATAAGCACATGAAAAGATGCTCTAACAACACTAATCATTAGAGAAATGAAAATCAAAACCACAATGAGATACCACTTCACATCCATTAGGTGGCTATTATAAAGAGAAAAAACAAACAGAAAAAGAGTATTGGCGAGGATGTGGAGAAATCTGAACCCTTGGGCTCTGGAGGTGGGAATATAAAATGGTACAATCACTGTGGAAAACAGTACAGGGATCCGTCAAAAAATTAAAAATAGGGTCACCGTATGGTCCAATAATGCCAGTTCTGTGTCTCTACCCAGAAGAACTGAAAGCAGGGACTCGAACAGATACTTGTGCGCCCACGTTCACAGCAGCGCGATTCACAACAGCCAAAGGTGGAAGCAACCAGGTGTCCATCAGCAGACGGCTGCATCAGCAGCAGGTGGTGATAGACACAGGGAATGTTACAATGTTACGTTATAAAAAGGAAAGAAATTCCGCTACAACGTGGACCAACCTTGAGAACACCGTGCTGAGTGAAAGAAGCCAGTCACAAAAGGGCAAATATTGTAGGCGGTCCCTTGAGGAGTTAAATTCAGAGAGGAAAGCAGGATGGGGCCGGGGGCTGGGGCAGGGGAGGGGGAGTGAGTGCTTCAGGGGGACAGAGTGTCAACTGGAAAATGAGAAAGTTCTGGAGACGGAGGATGGGGATGGTTACACAGGAATTCAAATGCATCTAATGCCACTGAACTGTACACTTAAAAATGGTAAATTTTACGTTATGTATAGTTTACTGCAATTAGCCATGTAGTTGCCTAGATCTTATCACTGATTAGTTTTCAGATTACAGGGATCATGAAGAAAGCACTGTTCAGACGCTCAAACATGAAACTTCGGTCATGTTTAAGGAACCCTGGCCATGGCATCTGTACTTTCCTTTTGGTACACCCGGTGGTTCCTCAAGCTTCCCTATTTCCATTCTTTTTTCTCAGCTAAGATGTCCCGCTCAGAAGACTGCTTCACCCAGTGCTTCCTCAAGCTTTCCTCTTTCCATTCTTTCTTCTCAGCTAAGATGTCCCGCTCAGAAGACTGCTTCCAAACACCCAGAGCAGACCGTACACAGTTCACGTTCGCAGGGACGCGCACTAGATTCGCTGCAAACACCCGCTGTGCCTTGTGTTGTGAGGTCACAAGCAGGGACTCTCAGCCTTCCCAGAAACTGACAACTACCCCCTCCCTAGGGCCCCCCCCCCCCGCTCTTCTGGGGGCCTCGCAAGCTTGTTGCATCTGAGGGGCGCAAGGGTGTCCCCGTGGGACCACAGCTGGCAGCTGTGCCACTTCTCCCAGGAGGTGGTGGGAACTGGGGCTGGAGGCTGACCTGGGCTCAGCACAAAGGAGGTTATTCTGGGAGGCCTCAGGGTCTCCCGCATGGGTCAGCCTGCCAACAGGTTCAGCTCCAGTCCCTGGGCTCCCCTCCTTGGCATGCACCCCGAGACCCCCTCCTTCCCCTCCCAGCTGTGTCCCCTCCCCAGGTCACACTCCTGCTCCCACTGAGGCTGTGCTCAGGGGCCCTTGGGGAATTGCCAGGGTCGGCACCTGTCCAGATACTTGCGCTTTAACCTGTGGGATCATCCACAGATGAACATGTCAGCCCCTTCATCACGATCCCTACAGTCTGAATAACTAATCAGTGACAAGACCACAAGCACCCTGTTCTTTTGAAATTATTCAGGATAAATAACAAAGGATCCCAGCTGATAAAGCCACACAAACCAGAGGCCCCGAGTCTCAACCCTCTGGTCTGCTCCCAAAGCTGGGCTGCCACAGCTCCGCAGGCGTCACACCTGGTGTTCCTCACATCAAGGTCAACACCTGCCGCTCGGTTCCAGAAACCCAGCCAAGAAAGACTTAAGGGCTCTTGCCTCCAGCCCGGGGTCCGAGGGTCGGGGCCTGTTCCTCGAGAGCTATGTGACATTCGCAAGTCGACTGCCTACCCTGTGTCCCTGTTCCTCCACCCGCAATAGCGGGTGGCAGTGACGGCGCCCGTATCACCGGGTAGGGAACCAGCGAGGCCATCGCTGTTCATTTCAGGCAGTGCCATCACCTTCCTGCAGCCCAGATGTGACCATTTCTACAATGACAACAAAGCCCACGTGTTTGCCTGTGGGACTGCTGGCAGGTCCTGCCAACGGGCAGCCGCTCTCTGATGGCCCAGGGGTACCCAGGCCCTCGGGCCAGTTCTGAACGAGGCGTCCAGATCAGGTGAGGCTTGTGTGGAAGCACAGCAGGAAGCTCCGTTGACTGGGGAGGGGCTGCCGCACACGATGACCTACTTGGGGTGAACTGGTGGCATTTAATTTTTATACAGCTTGGTGTTAACAGAGTCCCAAAAATAAACAGTTGTGCCACTTGCTTCAAGAACATTTTCTCTTCCGTTCAAATAGTTTCTTTTTTTTAAAATATATATATATATATACATATTTAAAATTTATTTACTTTTGGCTGCGTTGGGTCTTTGTTGCTGCGCGCGGGCTTTCTCTAGTTGCGGCGAGCAGGGGCTACTCTTCCTTGTGGTGCGCGGGCTTCTCATTGCGGTGGCTTCTCTTGTTGCGTAGCACGGGCTCTAGGCGCGCAGGCTTCAGTAGCTGTGGCTCACGGGCTCAGTAGTTGTGGCTCGCGGGCTCTAGAGCTCAGGCTCAGTAGTCGTGGTGCACGGGCTTAGTTGCTCCGCAGAATGTGGGATCCTCCCAGACCAGGGCTCGAACCCGTGTCCACTGCATTGACAGGCGGATTCGTAACCACTGCGCCACCAGGGAAGCCCGCAAATAGTTTCTTACGTTACCAATGCACACTCGTTCTAAGAGGGCGGGAGAGCTGGTGGGGGGGGCGGGGAAGAGGAGGAAGCAGGGAGGGGCTCAACAGGCCCAGGGCAGCCCCGAGGGAGGGGACTCCACGACCCGGGCGCCTCACCTGTGGGTCCCACCCAGCGGGTTCCGCCGGCACCTCCGTAGGGTGGCCCGGATGGACCTGGGGTGGGAGGACAAATGGGGGTCCACTGGCCCTCGCACTCCTGACTGGGATGACGGCCAAGCAGCGGCCAAGTCTTCCTGGGGGCGCGTGGCGGAGGCAGCGAGCAGGTCCCTCGGAGCAGCCCCAGTCAGGAGGGGGCAGGGGGCTGGGGCCGCTCCCGCCAGAGCCTTCCGTCAGGGAAGAGCCCACAGCCTGATCCCGGCACTGGGCCTTTGCAGCGGCCGCCTTCCAGGGGACACGCAGGGCTGCCGGACCCTGTCTCAGGTATGTGGCATCCTGAGCGTCGCAGGGTCCTAAGGCGGTTCCGAACTTTTCACGGGAGGATGTGAATGTACGTGGTTCCGGGCATCCCGAGTCCCCGAGACGACACGCCCCGCCTGAGCCCCTGCCCAACCCGCCCCACGCGGTGCAGCTGCTTCGACGGGACTAGAGGGTGAATTTAGCCCAAACAGATCACTACAATCCCCCTGTGATCCAGCGCCCAGCCGTGAGGGGGGCATCTGCCCCGTCCACCCTGCAAAAGCCCCAGGTGTCACTGGCCAGCTGCTGGGTGCAGAGGGGGAGGTTGGTCAGAAAGGCGTGGGACGAGACTTCCCACCGCGGACGCAACACTTTTCTTTTCAGCCGCAAGAAGGATATGTTTTGATGTTTCTTATTCATCTCTACATTAATTTGCATAAATGAGTCTTAGACGTTCATCTTCGTAAAGAATAATGTTCCAATTATAAAACTAAGCCATGGGAAAAGGGGAACATTGGACAGTACAATAACATAGAAGGAAGAATTACCTTTAATCCCATCACCACTGCCAACCGTCGTAGATCCGGGGGTCCTCCACCCCTTTCTTTGCGTATTCTGACACAGCTGGCTGAGCTGACCTCTGGCTGCTGGCAGCTGCGGTGGGCATGGTGCCCGGCGGGGAGGGAGATGGACGGCTGGTTGCCCGCAGGCTCCACGTCCACAGCAGGAGAGGCAAGAAAGCCCCCGGGGCAGCACTGGAGCTCACACGCCCTCAGACTCCGCAGTTCTCCTCTCTGCTCCCTCCCGGTCAGACAGGAGGGCTGAGCAAGGCTTCCACGCAGAGGTCTGGCTGGTGGGGCGGGGTCGGTGGGCAGCGAGGGCTGTAAGGAAGCGCCCACATTTTTGCTAAATCGTGGTTCTCTCCTTGGCACTGGGAACCCCATGGGAATAGGACGTTGGCTCTTCTTTGACGCCACTCGAAGTCCTACCTAAGCTCCTCTGCCTGCCTGTAAGCGTGCGGGTGGGCACTGGGGAGCACCTCACCCCGAGGATGGGCCGTTACCCCTCCTCAGCACTGCCCTATCACTGGACACTATCTTACTGTGACTTTACAGCTAGACACGTGTATGAAGGCTGCAGAGAGCCCCCTTTTGCACATTCAAGTCATTTTCTCTGAGAAGCCTTCCCTACCCCCAATAGAAATATATTTTAAAGTGTATCACTAACACATAAATAGATTTTTCATCGTAAAAAGTGTTTTTACTCAGCAAATTCCCTGGAGATTCATCCAAACTACTGCGTGTATCAATAGCTCACTCCTATTTTATTGCAAGTAGTATTTCATGGTGTGGAAGGACCACAGTTAACCATTCACCCACAGAAAGAATCTGGGTTGTATCCAGTTTCTGATATTACAAACAGAACTGCAATAAACTGTCGTGTACAGGCTTTTGTGTGAACAGAAGTTGTCGTTTCTCTGGGATAAATGCCCAGGAGTGCAACTGCTGGGTCATATTGTAGTTGCATAATCGATTTTATAAAAAACCGCCAAACAAATTTCCACAGTGATTGCACCATTTTACATTCCCACCAGCGATGTATGAGAGATCATTTCTCTATATCCTTGTCAGCATTTGGTGTATATTTTTTATTTATTTTGATAAGTGTGTAGTGATACCTTTTTGTGGCTTTAATTTGCATTTCTCTAACGGCTAATGATGCTGAACATCTTTCATGTGCTTATTTACCATCTGTATATCCTCTTCAGTGAAATAGCTGTTCATATATTTTGCTCATTTTTTTTTTTTAATTTTATAGCTACTTTATTTATTTATTTATTATTTATTTTTGGCTGTGTTGGGTCTTCGGTTCGTGCGAGGGCTTTCTCTAGTTGCGGCAAGCGGGGGCCACTCTTCATCGCGGTGCGGGGACCGCTCTTCATCGCGGTGCGCGGGCCTTTCACTATCGCGGCCCCTCCCGTTGCGGGGCACAGGCTCCAGACGCGCAGGCTCAGTAGTTGTGGCTCACGGGCCCAGCTGCTCCGTGGCATGTGGGATCTTCCCAGACCAGGGCTCGAACCCGTGTCCCCTGCATTAACAGGCAGATTCTCAACCACTGCGCCACCAGGGAAGCCCTTTGCTCATTTTTAATTGGATATTTTTGGTTTTGTTGTTGCTGTTGTCTATTGAATTTTGAGAATTCTTTATATATTACAGATTGGGGTCTTTTATTGGATGTGTGGTTTGCAAATATTGTCTCCCACTCAGTAGCTTTTCCTTTCATGCTCTTCAAAGGGTCTTTGGAAAAGCAGTTTTTAATTCTGATGAGGTCCAATTTGTCATTTCTACCTTTTACAGACCATGCTTTTGGTGTCAAGTCTAATAACTTTTTGCCTAACCCTAAATCCAGATGATTCTCTCCTATTTTTTTCTAAGTCTTACAGTTTTACATTTTACGTTAAAGTCTGTGATCCATTTCTGAGTTAATTTTTAAAACATTTATTTTATTGGAGTATAACTGATTTACAGTGTTGTGTTTGAGTTGATTTTTATAGAAGGTGTGAAGTTAAGGATGAGTTCTTTTTTTTCTCCTGTGGATGACCAACTGAACTGCCATTTGTTGAAAAGGCTACGCTTCCTCCACTGAACTGGTTTTGTAACTTCGTTGAAGATCACTTAGGTGTACCTGTGTGGGTCCACTACTGGGTTGCGTGTTCTACGCATCTGCCTATCCCTCTGCCAGCATCACATTGTCTTATTACTGGAGCTATATAGTGAGCATTAATATTGGGTAGAGTAATTATCCACTTTATCCTTCTTTTTCAAGATTGTTTTAGCTATGTTAGAGCCTGTGCCTTTCCTTATGAATTTTAGAATAAGCTGTACATGTCTACAAAAATTCTTGTTGGGATTTTGATAGAAATTGTATTAAACCCATAGATCAGTTTGAGGAGAATAGACAACTGTACTGTGTAGAGTCTTCTAATCCGTGAACCTGGTATGTCATTCTATTCTTCAGGTCTTCTTTGATATCTTTCATCCGCATTTTATAATTTGCAGCATATGGACCCTGTAAGTGTTTTGCATCATTCATACCTAAGTATTTAATTTTCTTTCAAGTGACTGTAATGGTCCTGTGTTTTTAATTGGTTTCACATGTTAATTGTTGGTATACGGAAATGTGACTGATTTTTGTGTCTTAATATCTTACCCTGTGACCTTGCTGTATTCACTTATTGGTTCTAGGAGTTTTCTTGGTACATTCCTTGGAATTTTCTACACAGATAATCATGGCATCTGCAAAGAGGGGTAATTATATTTCTTCCTTTCTGAACTGTGTGCCTTTTATTTCCTTTTCTTGCTTTATTTAACTTTCAGTACTAGGTTGAGAGGGGACACCCTTGCCTTGTTCCTGATCTGAGGGGAAAAACATTCAGCCTTTCACCATTAAGTATGATGTTAGCTGTATGTTTTTTTCAGGTGCTCTTTATCAAGTTGAGGATCTATTTCTAGTTTTCTGAGAGTTTTCATTATCAGTGGGTGTTGTATTTTATCAAATGCTTTTTCTGCATCAATTGATGTGATTGTATATCTGTTCTGTTGATAAGGTGAATTATTCTGACTGATTTTTGAATGTTGAACCAGACTTGCATACCTGGATTAAATCTCACTTGGTCCAGTAACTTTATGCATTGCTAGATTCAAAGTGCCAATATTTTGTTTAGGAGTTTGTGTCCAAGTTCATGAATGATATTGATCTGTAGTTTTCTTTTTTGTGTGTTGTCTTTGTCTAATGTGGTCTCTAGGTAATGCTAACCTCAAAGAGATTTAGAAAGTGTTCCCTCCTTTTTATTAAATGTTTGGTAGGATTAATTCTTTTTTGAATGTTTGGTAGAATTTTCCAGTGAAACCCCCAGGACCTGGAGATTTCTTTTTTTTTAGGAGTTCTTAAAGAATTAACACAGTTTAAAAAGTTATATTATTGATATAGTATGATATATAGAGATCTTTCCTCTTTTCTAATATAAGCATTTTAGTGCTATCAATTTTCCTCAGCACTGCTTTTGCTGCATTCCACATATTTTGATTTGTTGTGTTTTCATTTCCTTTCAGGGCTATGTATTTTAAAATTTCCTTTGAGACTTCCTCTTTGATATATGAATTGTTTGTGTGTGTTATCTAATTCCCAAGAATTTAGAGATTTTTCTGTCGTTTTTCTGCTCTGCTCCTTGAGTCTGTAGGTTTGTATTTTCTGCCAAGTTTGATAGGTTTTCAGGCATTCTTTATTCAAATACTTTTCCAGTCCCATTCCCTTTCTTCTCTCCTTCTGAGGCCTGATGGTAAAAATGTTGATATTTTTGTTATTTTCCCACAGGTCCCTATGACTCTGTTCATTTTTTTTTCAGTCTTTTTTTCTCTCTGTTGTTGAGACTGGTCAGTTTTGATTAATCTCAGGTTCACTGATTTTATCCTCTGTTACGTCCTCTCTACTTTTGACCCCATGCAGCAAGTTTTTAAATTCAATTATTGTATCTTTCAGTTCTATAATTTCTTGGTATTTTTTTTATAACTTGCATTTCTTTGCTGACGTTTTCTGTTTTTTGTTTGTTTGTTTGTTTCAGGAAAACCCATAATTGCTTGGTGAAGCATTTTTGTGAAGGCTGCTTTAGAAGACTAGTCAGATAATTCCAATATCTGATTCATCTCAGCATTTATTGATGGTCTTTTTTCAGTCAGGTTTTGATATTTCTGGTTCTTGGTATGATGAGCGATTTTTTTTTTTTTTTTTTGTATCAGAGACACTTTTGGACGTTCTTTTGCATGTTGAATCCTGTTGTTCCAGCTCCATTTGTTGAATAAACTATTCCTTCCCACTGAATGGTCTCAGCTCCTCTGTTGAAAATCAACCTCCACAGATTTTGGGGTTCATTTCTGGACTCCGCACTCTATTCCATTAATCTATACATCTCTTCTTATGCCAAGACCACACCATTTTGATTACTGTTGCTTTGAAGTAAGTTTCAATAAGTAGTAAGTGTGAGTCCTCCAACCTTGTTCTTCTTTTTCAAGATTTTTTTGACTTACCTGGGTCCTTTGCAATTCCATATGAATTTTAGGACCAGCCATTTCTGCAAACAGGAAGCAGGGATTTTGACAGGGAGCATACTGAATCTGTAGGGCAGTTTGGGGAGTACTGACACTTTGATAATATTAAGCCTTCCAATCCATGAACACAAGATGTCTCTCCATTTATTTAGGTCTTTAATTTCTTTGTATTTTTCAGTATACAAGTACTTCCTTGGTTAAATGTATTCCTAAGTATTTTATTCTTTTTGATGCTGTTATAAATGGAATTGTTTTCTTAATTTCCTTTTCAGATTGTTCACTGCTAGTGTATAGAAACACAACCAGCTTTTGAGTATTGTTTAAGTTCTGGTTTGTTTTTATTACAGTCATTGCTGACTGATATCACCCACCGCTTCTGAGGCTGGTAAGTCCTGTCCCTCCAGAGACTATAAATAGTAACTTCTAGATTTTTCTAGTTTGCTTTAAAATGTTTGATTTCAGTATGTACTGCCTCTACTCAGTACCTGGTACTGGATGAGATCAAAGCTGGTCTCCTCTTACTGGTTGAGCCACGGCCCCAGCATCCTGGTCAGCCTGCCCTGCTCCCTGGAGCCCTAGGATGAGCCTCCCTCAGTGCCACGGAGCCCCACCCCATGTCCCGGGAGAGCCCGTGCCCCATCACGAATGCCGCATTCCCGACATGGGCCTCTTTCTCCAGCCTCTCCTGTCTCTTCCCCAACGCTTCCTTTCTAAGTTTCTCTTTTTGTCCCTCTTCACTTTGATTTTTTTCTTTTAGACTATTTGCAAGTTCCTCCTCTTTTTGAAATATCAGCTTCTGCCCTGAAAGACAGAAAGGCGTTTCACCTAAGACGCTCCACACTGGGGGCCGACAGCGCTTCCTGCCTGCTCTCCTCCCCGCAAGGCCACGGGGGTTGTTTCCACGCCACGGACAGGGACAGCGGTCGTGTGAGCAGTGTGGGACCAGACTGAACCCGGCCGCAGGTGCCTGAGTGACATGGACACTGGCCACCAGCTCAGCGACCTCACGACCCTTGGAGGCTGGGCGCCCATGATGCAGGAGGAGGGGTTGGAAACCACAGCAGTGAATCACGGAGGCAGGGAGGCTGGGCCCCAAGTCGGCAGGCATTCGGCGAGACTCCTGTTAACAGTGCCTAGGAGAAGTGAAGCCTTCTGTTCTAGGCTGGGACGCCTAGAGGTGCCATCTGGAGGTGTCATCAGTGGGTCCGAGTGCCCGCCCTGCTGTGAGGGAGGGGTGGCAGGGATGCCCCGTCAGGTGCCCGTGTGCCGGGGTGTCTGCGTGGGGCTGGGGGCCGCACATCAGGCTCTCAAGCGCAGACTCCAGCCCGGGTCTGGGGCCTCACAACCACGGAGGCTGGAAAGGATTGTGAGTCAGAAAATGTGAGCCTTGGCCCCTCACTCGGGAGCTGTGTGGCCTTGAGCTCATCACTCAGACGTTTCTCATCATCCAACGGAGCAAACGACCCGCCCAAGGACCTCTGGCGGCAGGGCTTGTCCCCCCAGCGAGAGGACATCTGGGTGACGACACCCCCAGGCAGACGGAGCCCCGAGACGCAGGAGTCACGTGGACGGTGAGGACAGACAAGCCCCGGGGGGCACAGACCTCTCAAAACACCGCCCCGGAGGCCCCGCTGTTGGGGGAGAGCGAGCAGAGAACGGCCGCCCCCTGCCTGCAGACCCCAGGCGCCGCGCCGAGGTCAAGGTCTGAGCCCAGGGCCGTGACCGGTCGCGGGCAGGTCAGCTTCCTTGTCCTTACGGTGAGTCTTCCCGAGTTCTTTCCAGCTCAACACCTGGGAGTCTCAGGTGGCCCAGGTTTGGGGCTAATTCTAATATTTAAACATGAAAAAAGATGAGGGAGTTCAGCCCTGAGACTCTACACGGAGCCTAGACCCATGGGGAGGGTGAAGAAAGAAAATGCTGCAAGACTCAAGTCGGTAACTTCTAATTCTGGCCCTGAGCCAATGGCAGTTTTCCACCACTGCCCTGTTTGTTCTCCATTAACATGGCCTCCACCTGCCTGAAATGAGGCTCGTAAGCCCTTATTCTGGTCTCACCGCCAAAGGCACAGCGGGACGTCCCTTCACAGGCCGGGGTGGTGGGAGAGCCGCGCGCCAAGGCCTCCTCCCCGCAGCCGTGGACGGCGCCAACAGACGTCCGATCCTGGGGTCCTTCTTGTCCAGGCCGAGTTAGGCGGTGCGTTGTGTGTGTGGGGACAGAATAATTCCTGTCCCCCGGGGCCGCGGCGGTGGGAGGGGAGGAGCCCGTGCCAGGCCCGAGGGCCACATGGGCTGCAGGGCAGGTGTAGCGAGAGGCCGACTGAGCACCGAGCGCGGACAAAGGGCCTCGCGGCAGCCTCCCTGCACTGGGGGCGGAGTGGAGGGGGACGGGGGAGCCCCAGGGCAGGTGCGTGGCCTGAAGACGGCCGCACACCGCTCTGTGGGGACACGTCTCAAAGTCGCCTACATTCCCCCCACGTACTGACACCAAGAAGAGGTCTGCGAGCAAGACGAGCGCACACGGGCCCCCAGCTCAGACCCCCCACCCCTGGGCGCCGCTCCAGTTCTCCAGGCCGTGTGGCTCACGGGGCGTTGCCCGGCGACTTCTCTGAGGGTCTCCCCTGCCCGCCAGGCTTGTGCATGCGTGTGTGTGTGTGAATGTGTGTACACATGTGGGTGGGTATGTATGTGTGTATACATGTATACGTGTGTTGATGTGCATGCGTGTAGGTGTATATGTGGGTGTGTACACGTGTGTATGGATGTGCATGTGTGTGTAGCTGCGTCCATCCTTCTGTATCTGTATACATCTCCTCCTCCACAACTGGACTCCAGATTTTAGAGGCTCAAGATATACTTTCTGATGCTTAGCACAGAACCCAGCTCGCTGTGACCACTCAGAGACGTCTGCTGACCTAATGCGTGCTGGGCCCTGCGGCACAGACATGTGGCCAAGGCCAGCGGGTGGGCGCCCGAGGGCTGGTGCTCACACGGCTGGTGGCCCACTGCAGGGCTGGAGGGAAATGCAAACAGCGCGGGCAAACGGTGGCCCGGGGAGAAGCACACGCCAAAAATGGGAGAAGCGAGGCCGCCACAGAGAAACAGAGGACAGGAGTGAAAAGCAGTGGGGGAAGCAGCTCAGCCTTCCTGGGACACAGACGGGACAACCGAGGCAGCAACGATCCCTGAAAACACATGCAGGAAACCAGGCGTCTCCCGGTGCAGGACATGCAGGGACATGCGTGACAGAGAGCCCAGGAGCCGGCCAGCTCGGTGGCAGCACACGTCCTGATTCACGCTTTCTCCTGCACGAGTGTTTTGTAACGACCCCGTGGTACCTTCCGACAGAAAGACCTTGGCTTTGGAAACGTAGAGATTAAGATTCAAGATGTGATGAGAGTCAAGGGGACGTGCAGGGAACTTTGGCACAACTTTCCCGAGAAACCATTTGGCGTCATGTATCAAAAGCCTGAGAGCTCATGCGCTGTGACCAAATGAAATGCTTTTTGAAGATAAAGATGTCTATTATAGAACATGAGAAATGAGAAACAACCCACATGGCCAACAATAGAAGGAAACACAAACACATTTTGACAAATCCACCCAAAAACATTCAATTTAACAAGTGAAAACATGAAGACATAAAATGATCCCAAACGCTTGTATGAGAGTGTGTGGACATGGGAATGTGGGTGGTAATTCTGTGTATAAACCCTGAAAGAAGGACATACCCTGACAAATCAGTAGCCGTTCCCTCTAGGAGTGGAATTACACAAGCTTTTGCCTAAACTTACGCTTCTTTTTAATCTATGTTTCCAGTTCCTCTATGATAAAAATGTACTTCTTTCATGGTGAAGGAAAAGCAATAGCAGGTATTTTTAGTTGCATTTGTTGTATCTGGAAACATGAGGCACCACCTTTCCACTTGCTCCTCGGGCTCGGAGCGGGCTTCTTTTTGGTCGCCTTTCCTTCGGTGTGAAATAATCTCTTCACATAAAAGGGCGTCAGCCCAGACGTGACCCACCCATGACGCCGCTGAGCAGAGCGGGCCCCTCTCCCTCCCAGTGGCCTGTCTGCCTGCAGCTCTGCTCCGGGGGACGCACCGGGTGCCCCCCTCCCCAGGGACCAGGTGTGGGCTCAGGTGCGTCATGGCCCCCAGCCGGCCGGCAGGTGTTTCCCGGGAGTGGCAGCCGCTCGGAAGCCTCTTACTCGCCAAGCCTCCGCCCCCCAGTTGTAGGTTTCTTGTTAAAACAACACGTCACGATTCCGGGAGATAAACATCCACCCTGTTCATCGTGCTTGTTGCCCTGCACACCTCTTCATTTTCTTGAGACTCCAGAATTTTTCTACTTCCAATTTGGTGAGTGTTCAAGAAGCCAACGATACGTATTTCCTATCTTTCCTCATCTAAAAGATGTCTTTTTTTTTTTTCTTTTGGTGGAAAAAAGAATCAAGAAAATTTGTTCACAGTCAGAAGCGGTCATTTTCTTGAAGTAACTGTGAACTAGCTAAATTGTCCACAGAGGGGCCTCACAACATTACAGCACCACAATCAAACATCTGAGGCCGAGAAGCAAGACTGTTCCCTTCCCATGACTAAGTAGCTAATCTACATAACGGGCATTAATTTTTAATGCGTTTTATTTCACCGAAGCGTTACGCTCCATTGCATTAATTGCTATGATGTTACATAAAGCATTCGGATTTCAAACTTGTCATGCACTTTTTCCCATGTTAATCTACACGCCTCCTCGACCCACGGAAAGGAAGGGAACCCTCTTCCTGGCTGTTACCAGACCCGGTTTGGCCGCTGTGTGTTCAGGGAGACGATCTGAAATCTGCTTGGCCTGGAGGTCGGGGGCTCAGACAGCGCACGGGGACTCTGCCCCAGGGGCCGGCGGAGGCACCCTTGAGTTTGACCCGCACTGGGGGTGGGACTCCGGGAGCAGGGAGTCCGGCAGGTGCCCGCTTGGCAAGGGGCGGGGCCTGAGCCAGCGCCCCGCCCCCCCCCAGGCCGGCCCCACCCCAGTGGGCAGCCCCGCGCTCTGCTGTGAGCCTGGCCGCTCTCGGCTGCCCGGCTACGCTGAACTCAGCGGGGAGCTCCGGCTTCTAGACACACGTTCTGGGCAGGGCCTTTCCGTTATTTTGAACCCGTTTAACGCCGTGACCCAGAACACAGAGAGCTGCACCCATAATACGTGACATGCCGGTACTTTCTGTTCCACTTCTGCTACAAAGACGCCAGCCACAACCCACACACCAGCTTCCCACCGTCCCAGTGATGGGAATCACCTGGACTCCGGCTGAGGCTCCGAATCCCAGGCCCCATGCCAACCCCCGGACAGAACCCCGGATGGAGGCAGGCACCCTCTGGGGACGGGAGGGGTGAGGGTGCATGTGGAGACCCCCGGCTGGGAGTGCAGAGGCCCCGGAAGCCACGCCAGCCGGGGGCAGACCCTCCGTCCACACACCCGCTCCCTGAGTCCCGTTGGGGCCGGGTGGCTGCCGGCCGCTGAGGACTGAGTCACGAACACGGAGACCACAGCCTTTCCCACCGGAAAAGGCTAATCCTTTGCAAAAATAAATCTGCCTCTTCCAGCTAGAATGTAGTAAAAAACCCAACGTTCAGGTCAGCCTGAGGGTTTCTGAGGCTCCGCTGGGCCCCATAATCCTAGCCTCGATTTTCACGTGCCCAACACTTCCCAAGTCTAATCTAAGGTTTAAACTCCATCGTTTAAATATCTGAGAAGGTTAAAAATATCCAGGAAGGTCATTAAATTCTGGGAACTGCAGCCCAGGGCTCTGGCTCTGCCGCCACCCGGGCTTATCTGCTGCCTCCCCAGGAGGCTTGTCTAGGGAGGAGGGGTGGGGATGGGGGGGGCACAGAGCAGGTGCCGGGTGGGTGAGGAGGGAGGAGGGGTGGGGGTGGTGGGGGCACAGAGCAGGTGTCGGGTGGGTGAGGAGGGAGGAGGGAGGCGGGGTGGGGGTGGGGGGGCACAGAGCAGGTGCTGGGTGGGTGAGGAGGGAGGAGGGAGGCGGGGGGTGGGGGCCAGAGCAGGTGCCGGGTGGGTGAGGCGGGGGCAGAGCGCCGTGGCCCAGCCGGAGCCCCTAGGCAGCAGCGCAGGGCGTCGGGGGCCCAGGGCACCGTCTGCCCCTTGGTGCGCGTGGTCTCCTCTTGCGTCTTAGCTTCATTAATTTAAAAAACAACGTAATGTCTCCTGTACTATTTATATGTGACATTTCAATTTGTCTTCTTTCTAAACAGACCATCAAATTAAAGTGTTAGGACTTTGATTTTGCGTGAATGTATGCCCGGCTCCGTTTCACAGAAACGAGTTTTCCCCCGAAAGTCAGAGAGCTGGCATGGTTCAGTCCAGCCTTCTCGTCTGACACGGGAGGGATCAGAAAAGCTAAAACAGCAGCAGCTGAAACATTTGCCCACCGGCTCCCAACCGAGGAGGCCCAGTACGCGAGTGTCTGGCCTCACAGCGACGCGCACCGGTCCTGCTTGGGTGCGTTAATGGCACGGGGCACCGAGTAACCGTCCGAACCTGGCAGGTGCCCACAGGCGCGACGCCGAGCGGGAGCGGGCCCCTGTCTCGTCTGCTTCGGCTGAGAAGCGCTGGAGCTCTCAGGAGAGCCGCTGGGAGGTGACAGAGACACGGCTGTCCCTTCAACGCCCAAGCGGACCCCCTTTCAGCTGCAACGTGCAGGGAGAGCTGGGGTAGGAGGGGGGCTGCCCGCACCCCTGGCTGTCAAATCCTCCAGGGACACAGGCCCCACCTGCTTTGGCCAGGGCCAAACCCAACATGTTATCATTTCCTACCAACCCATGTGTTCCACACGACCTGCTAATCATCGCACATACACCTGTGATGACGATAGGGCGGCTCCCAGCCACACCCTGGCTAGAAACTCTTAATTAAACTCAAACAATGAATCAACCAGCACATATTTTCTGAGCATCTGGTGTGCGCAGGCCTCGGTGCCAGGCAAGAACTCGTGTCCCTCCTTTTCTCCCATGCCTACAAAAACATCCAATTTTTTTCTTAAATTATGGAAATCTCAAGGTATTCAAAAAAAAAACTTTTGCAAAGTGGAAATACACAAATTGTAAGATGAAAAGGATCAGGACACTTTGGCACTGGCCTTGGAAGGGATCTGGGAGTTTTCTCCTAACCTGTCCCCATTGAAGGTGCAGATATACTAGCCTTTCGTTGGCAATACCGTGTAATCCTTAGTGTGTGTGTGGCTGGTAAGCAACGGGGATCCGCAGCAAGGGGATTCCAGCCCCAAATGAGCCACAATGCTCCCCCCGCATTCAGTTTAAGGGAAGCCAGAACGAGTCCATCCACTGACTAACTGGGAATCATAGATGTAGTGAAGCCTCGGGAGGCCTGCTGTATACACCGCACCATCTAGAGATTAGGGGTGGGGGAAGGAAGGCGCCCTCTTCTGCTTAAACTGCCTGGGTTGTGAGATCGCCCTGGAGGTCGCTGCAGAGACGGAGGGTCTCTGTGCTCTCACCCCTGGTGGACAGGGAGACCTTGGGGGTTCTACTAACTGACCCCCCTCGGCAGCTGCCCCGGGCAGGGACTGGGGGCAAACCAGCTGCCGCCGCCGCCTCCGCGAGGCCACCTCCCAGTGGGGTCACTGCCACTGGCTCCAAATCTTGGCCTTGAGTACAGGACTCAGGAAACTGGCATATTTGCAGCCCAGCGAGAGGGAGGAGAAGGGGAGGCCCAGGCAGGGAATTCCAAAGGCCGAGTAGAGTCCACCCAGCCCTAACCCAGCTCTGGCCTGGAGTTTCGGATGAGGTGACAAACGGTGACAAAAGGAGACACAGCCCCCGATCAGAGCCCTGCCCGGAGAGTCGGAAATCAGAAACCGAGTCTGCTGGGACCAGCGGGCTGGGAGGGGGCTCCACCGGTCACCCGAAACCCCTGGAGAGCAAACCCGCGCGGGCGCAGGGACACGGCAGGGTGCCCAGGGACTCGGGGGCTTGGGAGAGCATTAGGGGCGCAGAGAGACCCCGGCTCGCCCTTCTGGACGTCCTTGTCATCGCTGCCGAAGCCCAGGACCCCCTGAGCACCCGCCCCCTCATTTCCGGAGCCACTATCCGGACCCCGGGCTGGGCTCAGAGAGCGAGCGTGGGAGCCCCCTGGGCTCAGCTCGGACGGGGAGGGCGCAGGGAGCGCTTTGGCTCCTAGTTGGCAGAATTCGTGGACCCTCTCCTGGGTTCAGGTCCGCGCCCCGGCTCCGCGCCCGGGCCAGAGAAGGCAAGGCTGGGAAGGCGGCCGTGCGTGCGTGCGTGCGTGCGTGTGTGCGTGTGTGTGTAAGGCTACCCTTGCGCGCACCGCTGTGTATACGGGGCGACGTTCCCCTCTGCACAGCAGGGGTGCCAGGAAGGGGCGAGGAAAGGGCACCCGCGCGCCGGGGACTCGCCCACGTCCCGCGCCCTCTTCGCGGAGCCGGGTGCGCCCACAGCCAGCCAGGGAGGGTGCCTGGGAGATCCCTGTTCATCCCACTCGGGTGCCCCCACCCCGATCTCCCCGTAGGTCACAGCCCCGCTCCGGGTCGCGTACGCCGCTTTGTCCCACCCCTCCGTCCCCTCACCTGGGCTCCTGCAGATCCGACACAGACAGACGGGGCGGCAGCTGGAACCAGGCTCCGGCCAAGGCCGCCCGGACCTCCATGAAAGCGCACGAAGCTGGCGAAGCCCGCGCGCGCCTGCGGCCGGGCGCCGGCCCAGCGCGGGACTTGGAGCCTGACGGGGGGCCGGGGGCGGCTCCCAGCCCAGCCCCGCCCGCCGCTCCGGTGGCCTGGGGGTGGGGTGGGGGAGGGGCGCTTAAATGTCCCTCCCGCAATCTTCTTGACCCCAGCCCCCTGCGCAACCGAGTAGAGACCGCGCGCGCCGGACTGTCGCCGCTCCCGGACAGGTGCCTGCGCCCCCGTTGCCCTGCGCCCGCCCAGAAGCTCGGGTGTAGACCCCCGCGCCCCTCCCGCCCCCGCTCCCGCGCCAGGATCTCACGGTGTAGACCCCCTGTCCCCGCTACGGCCCCGGGAGACTCCAGCGTAGGTCTCTCTCCCCGCCGCGCCCGCCCCGCGTCTCCCCTCTGGCCTCGGGACCCCCCGGTGTAGATCCTACTGCGTCTCCGGTCCCCGCTCCGGCTCGGAGCCCTCACCGCAGAAGCCTCGCGCCCTCCCCTGTGGGTCCCCGGCCCCACCGCGCGCGCAGCTTCACCTCGGGGCCCCCGACTCCGCGGGCTGCCGCTCGGCTCGCCGGGCCGGCGGCCTCCTCCAGGAGGAGCGCGGCGTCTCTGGAGCCCGCAGCCCGCGGAGTCCGGCACCGCCCCGCGCACCGCCCCCGGCCCGGCCCGGCCCCGGCGAGCCGCCCGGCTGCTGTGGCGCGGCGCCCCCTCGCGCCCGGCCGCGGGTCCCTAGGGCGAGCGGACCCCTAGGCGCGGCGGTCCGGCCGGGAGCCGGGAGTCCAGGGACGTGTCCACTCAGGGCGAACTCTCGGGGGCGCACGAGGCGCGGACCCCGCTCTGCGCCCCGCGCCCACCGATGCGACAGGCGCTCGCGCTCACCCCCCGACACAGGGGCGGCTCCAGAGGCGCAGCGACCCCCGCTCCCTCCATAACCACACGCGGAAGCGGCCCTTGCGGGAAAGGGGCAGGCGAGGGGCTCTCCAATGGGCGCGGTCGCGAGAGCCCGGAGGAAGGGCACTTGAAGGGTCTGGAGATGCTCGGCCGGTCACCAGGAGGGCCTGCTTTGCGGGCCGCACTGCCAGATGCGTGTGTCGTGGATCCTGACGGCCTCTGTGAGGGACTGTTTCACCACGTGCATTTGCACGAAGCAGATGCTCCTCTCCAGCTTGCGCCTGGACACCGAAACCTTGGAAAGAAGGGTTTTTTCTCCATAGAAACACTCACTGAATATCAGAGCCGGAGAGGCCTGGCCACCTCTCTGTCCCTGAAAGGCCACCTCTCCCCCAGAACGTGATGGCTTCTGGGCGCCGGCTGTCCCTTGTTTTCGGCACAGAGTCTGTCCTAGGCTGAGCAGAATCCGTCCTGGGTGGTGGGGCATTTGCCCCCTGGGGATGGATATTGTAGCTGCTGAGGCAGAACTAGGTGGAGGATCCCTTTAACACAGAAGCCCTCCAACTCTAGAAACACTAAACAATAAACGAGCAAACAAGGCGGCTTATGGAAATCTCTCGGCACTCTGACCCACAGCGAGTGCCCAGCCTCTGGGCTGCATAGGTCTGAGTGTGGATGGGTATGTATGATTTCTCAGGCTAAGTATTCCCCGGCCCCTTACCCTTCACGGGAGGAAATTTCCAGCCCCAGCTCCACCGCGGCTGCCCCTTCAGAGCTCGTGCCGTGGTTGTGCTGTGCAGAGTGGCACGAGCCCATCCCCCTCCCCGCTCCAGACACCATACCTCTGTGCGTCCAGCCGAAGCACTCACTAGCCTTTCCTGGCACCACGTCACGTTCTCAGTCAACTCTGCGTTTGCAGTCCGCAAAAATCTCTCCATCTCCCCAGTCTCTACTGGTGCAGTTGTTCTTGGTTTCTCCTGATCTGTGGTTTTCAGCTATTTGGTTCCTTAAAGTCTAGGTGCAGTATATTTGTTTCTATTAAATTTTGTTTGTTAGTTTTTACTAACCTCTTTGGTGAGCCTGTCAGGTGTTTCAGAAGCTTAATCCTGTCATACAGTGTATTAGCTCTGTCCTCACCTTGAGCTGGTGGAAAAGCGGTGACTCAGCACTCTCCAAAGAGGAGGATGCCCAGGGGCCGGGGCCTCCACTGAGCTGTGCCTCTGTTTGGTGCCGACGACAATCACCTTGCCTTATCGTGGTGCCAGGGACACTCTACCCCCATCTAGACTGTTCTAGCAACGCACATTTTCTGTTTTCTTTGGGAAACTTAATTGAATGCCTTTCTGAGATAGAAACAAAACTCATTAGGCATCTGAACTGGTAAGTCTACCAATTTTCCAAAAATGAAAAAGAAAGGATAACATGCGTGGTCTGTTTAATTTTGACTTTGTCGTGATGGACTAACCGTCAGCACTTTGTTTTAGGAACAGTGCAGTGTGAACTGACTGGCAGAGGGTGCAAATCTTGGTCCATCACTTAGTAGCCTCAGTGCATCTTTGGCCAAATCACTTACCTCTCTGTGCGTCACTTTCCTTGTCTATAAAATGGAAATAACAGTAGAACCTCCTTCACTGTTTTGATAATTAAATGAGTTAATGCTAGGACACACCTGGGCCATAGCAAACAAAACCAATTATCATCATTATTTTAGGCGCTTACAGAGCAGTAACAATCTAGAATGTGGTAGGAATGCTGAAACGAGAGACTGAGCACGTCTGCAAACCGAGGAGCTTTGAACTCCGGGCCCAGGGGCCCTTGGGGGGGACACGCAGTCCAGCCTCCGCCCGAGGGCTGCCTGGCACCCGCAGATGCGATGGGCACCGTGGGCATCCTTCCACGTGGGCCAACTCCTCTCCCTAAAACCAAGCAAATAGTTCAGCGTGTTTGAGAGGGACAGACCATTCTCAAACTTCCTTTTCAACTACTCTTCTCGTCTCTCTAAGCCCCTTAACTTCCTTCATTATGTGTGTCTCATTCCCTTTTATTATTTTTATTGCTTTGTTTCTGGACTTCTGAATGTTTTGCTCTGTATTTCTGATAGTTTTGAAACCACGGTTAGGCAGCGTCAGTAAGGAGCTAACGCTGCGGGTGTTAGACCCTCTGGCAGCCACGTGTCTGGGGATCCAGCACTGCTGGTATTTTATAAATTCGCTGCTGGTCCACAGGACGGGAACCAGGGACAGGGTTGCAAAAGACGGTACCATCAGCCCCAGTAGACTCACCGTTGCTTTTTCTGAATAATATTAAATTCATTGCTGTTTGATGCATTTGCATTTTTCGTGTAGCTTCTGTTTTAGGAAAGGAGCAAACATTTACAAAATGTTTTTTTGAACATAATACATGCTTATTGTTGAAAATTAGTAAACCTTCTGTGAAAAATACAAAGGAGAAAATAAGAAATCCCCGTACTTCCCATCTCCACCATTCAAACTTTACCACTGTTACTATTTGGGACCTATTTTGGTACCAAAACATTTTGGACTTTTTTAATGTAAGAATATATTTTTGTTTGTTTCTATACAAAAATAGCATCATAATAGCTCCTGGATTTTCACTGGATTTAACAGGAAATGAACATCTTCAGTGTTTTCCAGGCTCCAACATCATTTTAAATGATTGCACAGGATTCCTTCTTGTGGCTGGTACCATACTGTAACTGAAACTCTATTGTTTGACATCTATGTTTTCTCCAGTTTTCCACTATTAAAAAATACTTCTGCCAAAACAGCTTTCTAGATATATCTTAACCCACTTTCTTGACTATAGTAGCATATTAGTAAATACTGACTGGTATGTTATTAGTGGAAAATCCTTGCTGTGAATGAAATCCTTTTCTTGAAGAAATAGAAAGTTTGCATATGCATTTATTTCTCTCTCTATCTTAGCAGATAGTAATCCCCTTATGCAGGGACATTTTTATTTTTGCTTCCTTGTCCTTAGCATAGATGGGACCTGGCACCCATGTACGTGTTTGGAAGGTGTTTACTGTGAGTGTATAAGTGAGGAAGGGAATGAATAGTGTTATGAACGTACATGTCTAATTACATTCTTTACCAATGTTTTCCAAGTTAGTACTTTTCTTCTGGGTATTTAACTATAATTTTCATGAATTGGCTCCTTTTTGAAACAAGATGATACATTCCCTCCTCTTTTTTTGGTAACAGCTTTATTGAGAAAGAATTCAGGTACCGCACGATTCGTGCCCTTCAGGTGTGCGATTCAGTGGATTTTAGGATGCCCACAGAGCTGTACAACCGTCACAGTCAGCGATAGAGCACTTCCACCTCCGCGTAAAGAACCCCGGACCCTGGTGACACGAACCCACTTTCTGTCCGTCTGTCTGTCTGTCCACCTGTCCCTTTTGCATGCAAGGTGCTCAGAGCTCCGTTCAAGAGTCTGTCGGCCTTTCAGACACTTGCATTCTTTTGTTTGTTTATCTGCCTGTTCTTGGCTTTCTTTTTTGCTGTCTCTTCTTGTTCATGTCCGTTTCTGACGTGTGTCACCCTTCATCTCTGAGTGCTGAGGGGAACCAGCCCTCTCCCTGTCAGTGGTTCTCCCCACCTGAATCACCTTTCCTCGTTCACTCAGCTGCTACTTGAAAACATTTCTCTTTCTGCCTTTCTGTTCTCTGATTTTTCTTTCTCCGGAGCGTTTGCAGCATTTCACGTGTTCTGGTCACTTTGTAGTTCCCGCAGATGCCCATGATCTTTGCTCCCCCCACCCCCAGGCCACTGGCGGCTGTCCCACCCCTGTGTCCACCCCATCCTCCTGCTTTGATGGATCACACGCCCCCCATCACGGGAGGCCGGGCCTTTGAGCTTCCCCAGAATTGCCCCTTTGTTCATCCCTTTCATCCTCCACCCCCACTCCCCTGCTCTGCATTTCTCTTCTTCCATTTCCTCATCTTACTTTGAGCTCCATACAGGGATACCACCTACTAAAAGGTAGATCGTTTGCTTCAGTGCGTCGTCCAGGAGGCCCTGGGCCTTCTCCTCATGCCTGTGGTTCAAGAACAGGAGACAGATGTCCTTCTGAAACGTGTGCATCGCTTTAGGGCAGACTCTGAGGACAGGGGCCTGTGGTGGATTCCTGCCAAGTGTAAGCAACCAGCTTGTCTCCGCGGTTGGGGGGTGGGCGGCTCACACGTTCGAATTCTCTTAACTCCACGCATCTGAGGAGCGAGGCTCTTCCCGGGACTGGGTCCTCCTCTCGTCCTAACGAGCAGACACACTTGTGGTCCAGGCCCGTGGGCCCGGCTCTGCTGCTTTTTATCTGTGAACTTCAGAATCTGTGCCTCAGTGGGCGATTCGTGCAACACTTCTCAACATGGCTTTTGTTATTATGAGATGCTCGTGATCCCAGAAGCGCAGCAGGGTTTCTTCAGGAGTCGCTCATCATTTAATTTAAACCTACAGTGGGATGCAAGGGTCTTGCTGCCTCTCTGTTTTGTGCTTATGAATTTAACATGCAGTTTCACTTGTGTCATGCTTCTCGAAAGCGGCCTCAAATTTGATGCAATAACATCTTAAATTGTTTGAATTGCTTAATGCTGTACAGAATACTGAGTAAGGGTCTGGCTGATTGGGACTTGCTTTCTCCCGAGTTACTTGGCATCAGTGACACTCTGAAGAGAAATACTTCCCTCGCCTTTGCGAATAGGGCAGAGCCCTCGGCGGCTCAAGCGTCACGGGACAGGCCAGCCGCCCCCATCCAGCTCAGTAAATCCTCGTTCACACCCGCTCGGTGCCAGGTGCACTGGGCACTGCAGCCTGAAAGATGCACTGGACCCAGCTGGAGAAACCTTGCTCTGCGGTAGCCGTGCGGTGGGCGGATGGGAAGAGCCGGAACGTTGACACGCAGGGCTTTTCCGTCCTGGCTCAGCCTTTAAACGCGCTTTAAATTTCTCCTCCGCAAACAGGAACCCGCAACTGCGCCCCACCGGCAAGCTCTGCAGAACAGTGGTGAGAAAGGGACAGAGAGACACAGGGAGAAGCTACGGCCCACCCCGCGTCCCCGGCACTCACGCACGAACCCGGACAGAGCGAAGAGCCTTTCTGGACGAAGTGGTAGCAGGCAGCAGGCCCCTGAGGGCCTGTACCGGAGGTAGGCTCCTTCCTCAGATGATGATGAGTGAATCAGAGGAGCTGCGCGGGAGGATTTCCTGCGAGTAATGATAAAAGCGGTGCAGGAGACGCTCGGAAAAGGCTTAGCAGAATGGGTGCGACAAAAATGAACCCAGACGCCGAGCAGTGACATCCCAGCCGCCCGTGACCGCACTTTCCTCCGTCCCTCAGAAGGAGGGTGGCCGTCCCCGTCCGGCCCAAGCGCGGAGCAGGCCTGCCTCCCCGCCCCCCATGCTGCCCTGGCCCGTCAGCCGCCTCTTCTCGCTGGGGTGGTGGTTAGAGCTTCCTAACTAAAAAGCAGGCAAGCAAATACCTAAAATCCAGCCTCCTTCAGCGCTGTGACCCTTGCCTGCCCGTACATGCTGCTATCAGGGCCTAAGCTGGTCTCCCCGCGTCCACCCAGGTGGCCGGCTGTCAGGCGCCAAGGTCAGACCTGCCGGTGGCCTCGCCGCAGACCCCATCCGTCCGTGGTCCTCGCTCACGACGCTCCCTCCTTCCTTCGGACGGCGGACTGCTATTCATCATGCACGTTCTTCCCGCACTTGCCTTTTAAAAACTCTGCTCCATCTCCCCCCAACACACAGCAAGACCATTGCTTATAAAAGCGTGCTGTGTTTCAGGCAGAAATGCCTGCTTGTTGGCCTTTTTCCTGGGCAAATTTTCAGCCTCGCGCCCTTGCTAACAGTTCCCTCGTACACATTCATCCTCACGACATCTAGGGTGGGTGCCTCAGTCTGCCTGGTCTTTAATTACCGTTCGAGCGCCGTGGCTCTGGGGCGTCTGAAGGCCTTGGCAGGGAGGCAAGCTTCGTGCTCCCATGCTGGCTTCGGGGCTTTTCTTTGCTGAGGAATAACAAGGCCCGGCCCTAATTACAAGGAGTCCCCACTGTTCTCACAACACTTCCATCTGTGGCTGGCCTGCTCGCATCTGCCACCAGAGAACAGAACGCCCACGGCGGTTACACGCGTGGGGCGGAGCTCCTGCCCTGGTTACGAAACAGCCAAGTCATCTAGGATTTTCGTGCTTCCGAGGGGGGCTGGGAGGCTGGTCACGCCCCCCTCGGACAAGGTGAGGGCCCGGGGCAGCCAGCCCGTGCGTGTGCGTGTGTGCGTGCACGCGTGTGTGCGTGTGCGCCGTGCCACGGCAGGCGCTAGGTGCACGCGCTCAGGGAAGAGCACGGCGCTTCGCGTGGGAAATGCTGGGCTTCCTTCTGTCCTGATGTCAGCCGCTCCCCTCCGTCCCCCGCCCCTCCGCGCCCCTTCCCCGTCCTGGGGGAGGAAGCCTCCGGGATTCAGAGATGCTGGGCCCGGTGTGGGGTGCAGGGCGGGCCCCTGGGCGTGAGCACCCTGGGGACCTCCTGTCCAGGAGCGGCTGAGATGGGACGAACCCTCCGGAAGGACGGCCCCAGGTGGACCCTGTAAGGAGCAGGGCCAGGCGGGCGGGCGGTGGAGTCCCCCTGCTTCTGGGGAGGGTCTGCATCTGCCCCTCCGGCTCAGGGGCCCCCCGGGGCCTCGTGGCGGAGGAGCGGGGACACGGGTGGGGGCTACCAGGGCTGTGGCTCTAGGGCGGCGAGGGTGGGGTCAACCTCTGGGCAGAGTTCGGTTTGTCCTCCCCCCGTGGAGCGTGGATGCCGCCAGGCGCGGAGGAGGGCCCACGTGGTGGCCCGAGGAACAGCCCCAGCCGTCTGGAGAGGTTTCCCTGCACTGGCTAATGGGCTGGCCGGCCGCTCGCGCCCTCGGACTGGACCGGGCTCCCGGCCGTGGCCCCTGCTCCCAGCTTCTCTGAGAGTAGGGGTGGCGGCTCTTCACCCCCAGTTTCCCGCTGAAAAGTAGTAAACCAGCTCTCTGTTCATCAGAAGGGCTGCATGACTTACCTCTCAAGGCAGACAGAGCTTTAGTGTGAATTTCTAGAAGTAGCAGGTCCCGACCCTCTGTCCCGTGACCGGCTTGATGGCGACCTCGGGTGGCGTTTGGTTTCAGGGATGAGAGAGAGCCCTTCCAGCAGGAGGCTCTTCTCTGTGCCGGGTCCTCTGTGCAGGTGGGGGAGGGACGCGGGGACGGGGGGCGGGGGACGGCTCAGCCCCATCCCGTGGAGACTGTGACCAAGGCCCCTGCGACCTCATCGCGCCTCACGGTGCTGCTTCCCCTGCAGGGGCAGCCGTCCGCTCAGGGTCCAGGGGATGTTTTAATTCTGCTTGTTTGCTTTCTGGGAATAGTGGCTCCTTCCCAAGGGACTAAAATGAAAGTGACAAAAAATAAAAATGTCAACAAACATTTGGAAAAACTGTTTAAGCTCACTTATAAGCAAAAACTGCAAGTTGAAAAGATGCCGCTTTTCCTTACGAAGAGAAATATCTTCCAACGGCCCCAGTCATCCTCTGGGTGAAAACCCCTCTGAAGGAAACGGGCTGGAGATGGAAATGTTGGGGTCTAAGAGTGTTTACAGGAGACACATTCATCATATTGGGAAACGGGGATTTACTCAGCGTCAAGCTCAGCTTGTCCCGAGGATCCCGGCTCGTGGAACGCGCTTCGGTGTTTGGAAGCACCTGCTTTCGGGGCAGGATGTGAAACCGTGAGGCGTCGACGGCGAGGCAGGGAGTCTGCTCCAGAGAACAGAGGACGGGAGCCTTGGCGCCCGGTGCTGTGTCCTGCGTTCGTGGGTTGCAGTGACTTTTGCTTTTATGCATTTTCCTTATTTCCTGCAAAGAATCTGGGTAACTTTCATAACCGTAAACGGTGGGAAATGAACAGCACGTAGGGGTCCTCCCAGCCTTGGGTCCTCCCTCAGTGTGAAAAGCCTGTGCTTTAACCTGGAAAACCTGAGGATTCCCCAAGGTTTACTCCGGGAAGTCCTAGCCCTGCTCTGAGAACAGGTTCTTTTTACAATCTGGTAAAAACTGAGGATCGAAAGTGCTTTTTCTAACCATAGACCAGCCGAGCGAAGAAAAAAAGTTCAACAGAGAAAAACCAAATGTGTTGACTGCCTCCCATTAAAAAGGGAAGAAGGAAAGAAAACTAATTCTGGTGGAGAATCACATTTCCAGCCTCAGATCAGATAAGGGAATTATGATCGCATTTCCAACTTCAGATCAGAGAATTGTGGGCTTGGCCAAAACACTCCCTGTTCCCCTAGAGCGCTATTAAATGGTGAGTGATTTTATATTTTATTTACACAGATTGCCTCCTTACTGGAAACAGTTGTTACATAGGTAAGTGGGCTGGCACGAGCTCCGCACCTCACTTCCTCTCAGCGAAGGACGTGAGCTGAGGCTTCAGATGGCGTCTCGGGGCCCACGTGTCTCTCTGGTCTGTGCCCTCGGTCTGCTCTTGGCAGGACTGCACCTGAGCCAAGGCCCTGACGGCTCCAAGGGGAGGGAAGGTTCTGGCAGCACTTCCAGGAGGGATCTGGGTGGTTAACCTCGGGTCACTGTGTCCAGAGGCATGGACTCCGGCACATCAGGCTGGGACCACGGGGAGGTGGAGGCCGGGGCCTCGCTCCCTCAGCTTCTGGGGCGGGTCATCCCCGGGGTCCTGGGGCTGAGGTTCAGCACATCCCTGCCCCCGGCCCGAGATGCAGTGCCCCCCACCCCATCGTGTCACCAAGGCTCTCCAGCAGCTGCCGAGTCTCCCCGCGGAGGGGCGGCAGAGTCGCCCCCGGTGAGAGCCATCGCGAATTCTCTGTTAGAATGAAGCAAGGAAATCGCTGTTTCGCAGCTGCAATCGGTTATGAGTTGGCTTGGACTTAATCTCAGAGGTCGTTTGGGCCTGCTCTCATTTACAGGTGAGGAAAGGTTACTAATGTCTCAAATACAACTTAGAGGAATAGAAAAGGCAAACCCTGGTTTATTTTCATTGCGTCAGGGCTGACTATTCACTGCAACAAATGAACGTGAGCACAGGAGAAAATAGGGGCAGAATGTGTGGCCACATTAGGAGCTGCCCTGTGTGCCCCTCCTGGTTACCCACGGCCCCCCATAGTTTTCTGAAGCCCCAAACCTCAAAAATGGGAGTTGCAGAAGCTAAAAATAGACATGTTCCGGTGACAAATGCAGCCTGTCTCCTCCCTTCTTCCAGCTAAATATCCCAACTCTGTTACAATGTTTCATAAGCCCTCTCCGCCGCCCTGTACCTGCCGTGTGTGGCTCTGGATGAAATGGCCCCAAGTCCTCCCTCTCGCTCTCAAGCTGTGGGAGTCCAGGGCTGAGCCAGCGCGCGAAGTGGGTCCAGTCGGCTCGAGGCCCGGGGGGGGGCAGAGAGCGTGTAGCATCAGGAGCTGTAGCTGAGCGTCTGAGGGGAACTCGCCCTGCGCGGTGTGGCAGGGGGCGCGGTGCCAGTCCTGCGAGCGCAGGCCACACGCCCTTTACCAGCAGCGACGCCCTTACCTGGGAGGCTCCCATTTCCTAAGCAATTGACCGTTGGATCCACAGTGGAAGCACCTGTTGGTGTGAGTGGACGCTGTCCTTAGTTTCATTTTCCATTCTTGTAGTTTTTTCTCTGTCATTTATGAACTTTCCTTACTTACCCTCTCGGCGCTGGGTCCGTGCCAGACGCTTGTCATGCGAAGGGTTCCTGTGACCAATGAGCTTCTGCTCTTGTCGGGGAGACAGACCTGTAGACAGGTGTCAGGTGTTATGGTGCAGGTAGATGGGTGTGACATTGCAGGTAGACGACACGTGTGACATTGCAGGTGGCCAGGTGTGACCGTGCAGGCATCCGGACCACCGGCATGCCCTTGCCTTTGTCACACGCAGGCCTTGGTTCAGTGTCCCTCCTCCAGGGCCGGGAAAGACATCTGTTAGCTGAGACCCCTGGGAGAGCTGGCACCTGGCCAGGCAGGAAGTTCTTTAAGGAATGTCCGGAGAGCCTTTGAGTTTACAAGCAGCGAGGCAGTGCGGCTTCCCTTTCATCTGGGCGGAGCCATGGGGGGGAGGGGAGGTGAAGTGGCCAGAGACACCCCTGGGGCACCCTCCCACTCCCGCCCTCACTCCCGCCTTGCTGACTCTGCTCTGGCCTATTTTCCGAGTGCACCTCTCTCTGCACGTCCACATCCTTCCGAGGCTGCCTCATGATTTCTGACGGTCCTGTGCCCCTTGCTTCACGCTCTCAGAAGTTCCTGGGCGGCGCTGAGTACAGTGGTCCGTCTCCCAGCCTCTGCCCCGGTTACGAAGCTACAGCTTGCTGCAAACGAGGCTCCTCCTGCGTCCTCACCCTCCTGCTGTCCAAGGACACAGGCTACCCGGGGTCAGATGCGTCACTGTCGTTAAATGCTCCTTGAACGCTGTTTGGACCCGGGCGGGACTGGGTGCTCCTCGGCACCAGGCATTTTCAGGGCCTTTGCGAAGGTGTGAATGGGCTCGAGGCCTCTGAGTTCCGGCCGCCGCACCAAGTCATCACGCCAAGTCCCCATGGCCACCTGACGGGGGTCGCCGGGTCCCGAAGATCCCAGGACCGAGGTGCCCTTTCCCCTCAAGGGTTCGGGGAGAAGCCCTGGTGAACCGTGACCCAGCTCTGCAGCGTTAAGCACAGTGAGGACGGTGAAGATGGTGAAAAGGTTGCATTCTGATGCCCTCCCGGGCGGGCGAGTCCCTCCCCTGCTCAGCACCCCAGGTCTCACAGAAACTCGGGTGCCTGCAGGGCCCGGGGCCCCTCCCGGCTTCCACTCTCAGAGGAGCATGTGTGGTCTGAAAAAGCAGGGTCCACAGAAAACAAAACGAAACAAACAAGAGCTATCGTTTTCTTTACAGACGGCCCCAGGAAGCAGAGATGCTAGAACGTTCTCAGCTGGCAGCAGACACAGACTCACCCCAGGCCCACTGGTGCTGGGCTGCAGGCGGGGACATCACGGGGTGTGAAGCTCCTGGTCACGGTGCTGGGGTGCAGAGCGCAAGGCCCAGACCCTCTCTGGGCTGGGCTTCCTCGGTGGAGAGCAGTTCGTGCATCCACAGGGAAGAACTCAGCCCGGGGGGGACGCCCCCAGCCGAGCCACGTGTAAGAGTGGGCGCCGGGCTCGGCTTGCCTCCCGGGGGACACGCCCTGGGCGGCGGCCGCGCACAGATTCAGGACGGTGACACTGCCCACCTCCGAGGGCCGGGACCATGGAGGCCCTGAGGTTGGTGCCCCCCCGGGTTCTGCCACGGGCTCCCCCGCTGCCTGCCGTGTCTGTGTCCTTTCTCCGGGACGAAGCACAACCCCGAGCGTGACAGCCTTCTGTGGGCTCGAGTCCAGCCTGAGGGTGGTCTTCTGCGGATGCATCCCCCCTCCCCCGAGCTCCCAGCTGGGACGCCGTCGGACGCTGGGAAGCCCTCTGGCCCTGGCACCTCCCCTCCCCCCGATCCCCTCCCGTGAGGACACATGGAGGGCACACCCAGCGGTGGTGGGCTGTGTATTTGGATGAAGGGTCAGAAGCGCCATTTCACGACACGACAGGACGGAGCCCGATGGGCCCCGGGTGTCTGGGGGGCGGTGTCCTTGGGGGAGGCCGAGTCTGCGGGACAGAGCGGTGGAGGTGGCTCTGGGACCCTCATGGAAAGGAGGGACCTGGTGACTCAGACGCTGAGTCGCATCTCCCCCTGCGGCTCTCTGCAGAGTGCTGGACTGGCGGTCTAAGGGACAGGCGATGGGCCTGTCACTGTGGGACGTCAAGTGTGACATCATCACCCACGTGATGTCACAAGCGGAACAGGCACGCCGTGAACGGGCGATGCTGCTGGGGGCGGGGGCAGGGGGCTAATTAGCCTTAGGCTGGTTGCAGGCTGTTTCTACTGCCCTTCGATTCGCTCTCTGCCCACGCGCACCCTCCCTCCCCCAGTGGGGTGGATTTTCCTACTTATTATCGGAAGTGGGAAAGATAATTACCAGGTGAGGAATCATAGGTAACAGACAAAGGTGCTGGTTACAAGTTTGCTTTGGGTAGAAAGTTTTACTTGTTTGACAGCAAGATAACAAGCGTTGACAGGACATCACTTTTTGGAAAGACCTATTTGAAGAACATTGGAAAGGCTGTCTAGACGTTTCCACCGGCTCTCAGCTGGCCCCCGAGTCCCTGTCCAGCTCCGGGCGGAATGGACGGGCTCTAACAGTCAGGCGAGTGATGCCCTGGGCACGCCTCACTTCCTGCAAGGTGTGTCGCTGCACATGACCTGGGGGGTCTGCTGAGGGCAGGGGAGCAGGTGTGGCATCGGGGCCCAGCTCTGGGCTCAGCCTGCAGCTCCCGGGTGCCTGAGATGGAGCCCCGGGCGCCCCCAACCCCCGCCGGCCCGAGCACAGAGCAGTGAGGCTCCCACAGCGACCTCGGGGTCAGGAATCGGGGTCAGCGTCACAGGAGGGGTGACCAGGGCTGGAAGAGACGAGGGACCAAGAGGAGAGAGAGGCCAGCCCCTCCCGCCTGCAGCCACGCGGCCCGGGTGTCTCTAAACCCAGCCGTGCAGCGCGTGAAGGCGTTCTGAAAGGGGCGCTTCTAGGAGAGCGTCGCTTTGCTCAGGTTGACCATGGGCACTCAGCTGTCCCCTTGTTTATTCTCGCAAAGGTAGTTTCCAGGGACCCATCCAGGGCCGGGTGCTGGGCCGCTCGCTGGGCCTGGTTCAGCAGCTGAAAGACAGACCCCCGACTTCAGGGGTCTGCAGCGCTGGGGCGTCCGTGGTTGACCCCTCCCTTGGTTGGTACGCGGCTCTGGTAACACAATTCGGGAACAATCACGGCCCTGCAGAGGCTCGAAAGGCAGAGGCCCGGTACTTGAATGGTTACCCTGCTCGCTTATTTTCCTGTATTTGCTGTGAGTGACTGGAAAATTCCCCATCCCTCAACGCCTACGAGCCAGAGATTACCAGAACCAAAAATAAAAAGATACCCGCAGCTTTTCAAAGAGGAGCAGCGAGGTGATTGAAGGCTCCCCCAGCCCTCCTCCACCGGCCCCATCAGGGCCTCCAAGACAGCCAAGCAATTAGAGAGACAGTTGCTATTGGGGGGAAAAGTACCAAATGCTGCTAGCTTTAAATCCTTCTTTTTTATCAGATTGGACTCTGGCCACTTTATAAAGCTGAACATTTAGATTTTAGAAGGAAACGCAACAGCCCACGGGTTCAAGAGTGATACCGGGTCTTGCAGAAGACAAATGTTATGAAACACATACAGAGAGAAAGATCCCTCATTATGAATCTTACCCTGCACTGTTTCCAATTATAACCAGCACATAATTTAAAAACTTCCCAGCATTATTACCTTCATCACAACAGCAGACGTGCCCCGGAGTCCACGCCCCTACGAGGCAAGAGCTCGGTGGGGAGTCCTCACGCCCAGAGGCCTACACAGGCTTCCCTGGAGGACGACCCATCCACTCACCCGCAGCTGAGGCTCTGAGACGGAGATCGTACCTGGCTGGTCCTGCCCTCATGCCCCACGGAGACGGAGGGGAGGGTGTGGGTCTCGGCTTCCCCAGCGGACGGAGCCTGCTCTGCCCTGGACGGCGTGCAGCCAGAGGGCAGTGTCAGGAGTGGACGCAGAGCCTGGGAGGGGCAGCTCAGCCAATCGCAAAGTGTGAGCTTGGACCCAGGGGGCTGCACACGGGGAAACTCATGCAGAAGCGTTCTCAGGGGAGGCCCTGGTGCTCGGGGCCTCTGGGCCGGGACGGATTGGCGGACGTGGGCAGAGGCAGGGCCAAGAAGGTGGCTGCAGGCCGAGCCTGAAGCAGTGCCTGTGCTGTGTTCAGTGAGCGGGGTGGTCCGCTCGGCTGCAGAACGGGGACATTTGCTGTTTGATAAACCGCAGGCCGGGTTATTGCCTCGTGGTGATTGTGAGAAACGGGTCCAGAAAGGCCAGCACAACTCAGGCCCAATGGTGGCCGTTCCCGAACCGTCCTGGCAGCACAGTCCTGGCACCTACGTGTCCCCAGGTCATTGCTGGGGGGTGAAACCCTGGAGAGCGAGTGTCTGCAGGCTCGGAGCCCCATGGGTTACTCTGCGGTATGGGGCTGCGTATCTCACGCTGTGTAATTACGTAGCCAGATATCCCCGGGGGGTTCTGTTTACAGAGGGATTGCTGATCATTCTTGAGCTTTGCTTAATAAGTGTGTGTGTGTGTAGGTGAGTGTACTGAAAATAGCTGAAGATCTGTAATAAGCTGGAGGAAAGGCAGGCAGTTAGTTTGTCCAAGTGGCTAGCAGCACGATTTGGGGGACGTTACGGACTCTCTCTGGATGTGAAACGAATGGACTGCAGCTGCCCACGTGTGGTCTGCACAGGGTAAGCCTGCACCCCCGGAGCCTGTTGGGGGTTCAGGCTCAGGCTCCGCCCCGACCACGGATCAGAATCTCCGTTTTATAAGGTCCCAGGCCACTCATCCGCGCGCAGGCACGTGCCGGAGGCTGGGCCTCCCCATCTCTGAAGTCCGTCCAGCTCTGCATTTATTTGATTCTATGAAAGGAAGGAAGGCTCTTAAGAGGCCATAAAGGGACCAGCAGAGAGAGAATCTCTCACCAACGGGCAACAGCACAATGCTGATGAAGAGCCTTCGTGTTTAACGTGTGCGCAGGGCAAGTGCGGGTGGCCCCGTGCAGCGGTGCTGTTACTAAAATGAACGTTTGTGAATTGACCATTTAACATTCGCAACCTGACCATGAAATAATGTACCACAGAACAAAACGCATCAGTTCCTGTCTGCTGTCCTGCTTTGTCTCTTGGGTCACTTGCGTTGGGTCTGAAACCAGCCCCAAGTGGGAGGACTTACAGCACGGAGACGGCAGATGCCACAGACCAGCCCCAGTGGATCCTGACCCGTTCCCGGCGCCGGGCGTCTGTCTGTCCACAGTCTCGCTGTGAGTGGAGCGAGAAGGCTGCTTCCAGCGAGATGTGGGAACTCCAGGGCCTGGTCTCAGACAGAAGGCGAGCAGGGCCACAGGATCACTTGGGAGCAGCCCGGGGCTCTGCGTGTGCACCTCTTTCCTTGGATGTGGTTAGGAGGAGACTTTTGCACCAGAAGCCAGAGGGGGCTCGCCCTGCCTCAGCAGCAGCTGCGGGACGCTGGCCGCCGGAGCTGGGAGATGGCCGGGTCGCCCCGGGGCAGGCGGAGCCGCTCCTCCCGGCCCGCACCTTGCCCTCCTCCCGGCCCGGCCTGCTGAGTGATGACCACTAGAGCGTTTCTCCCCTGGAACCATCCTGCCTCGCTTCGTGGCTGCACGTCCAGCGACCAGCACCAAGTAAATACGTGTTAAACGTACGAATGAGGAAGAAAGCAACCCCACCGGGAGGGGCTGTCCAGTCCTGTCATCGGCCCGCTGGCACTAACACGCGTGTCAAAGGGTGTGCTGTTGGCGTGAGTGGCGGGCGTTCACGGATGCTCATGGGCTGGCGCAGCTGACAGGCGTCGGAGGAGTTTTCGGCGAGAGCTCAAAACCAAGCCTCGTGCCCGTTTTCAGGGCCCGCTTGCCCCCCGGCCTGTCACTCGGAGCCGGTGGGATGACTCAGCGGCCCGGAGGGTCTGACCAGGACCCACTTCGCCCCGCGGAGGAAGGTTCATGGACTTGGGTGGAGGAGGAGGGGCCCCGCCCCCCAGGCTCTGCGTTTGGGCCGGGTCCAGGCACCGTTCTCCTCTCCATGCACATATGTGTTTACAGTGGAAGAAACGCAAACAGAAGTTCAGTTCATACGTGTGTGGGTTTCACGTTTATGTTTTTCCGTTGCAGAAATGAAACTACTGCTAAATATGTTATACGTACATATATATAAATAAATGATAGATACACGGATTGTGTTGTCTCCAGCGTATTTTTATATTCTATCTTTTTTTTTTTAGAAATTCACGGTCTTTTATTTATTTATTTATTTATTTATTTATTTATGGCTGTGTTGGGTCTTCGTTTCTGTGCGAGGGCTTTCTCTAGTTGCGGCAAGTGGGGACCACTCTTCATCGCGGTGTGCGGGCCTCTCACCATCGCGGCCTCTCTTGTTGCGGAGCACAGCCTCCAGACGCGCAGGCTCAGTAATTGTGGCTCACGGGCCCAGTTGCTCCGTGGCATGTGGGATCTTCCCAGACCAGGGCCCGAACCCATGTCCCCTGCATCGGCAGGCAGATTCTCAACCACTGCGCCACCAGGGAAGCCCTATATTCTATCTTTTTAATATACTTCAGACAACACTGATGTTTGAACAGTGGACACGAACCCCTACGGTGGTTCTTCTGGAGCTCAGGGTCGGATTTTCCTTTTTCCTCATGTGCTCTGTGTAGATTTCCCCTGAGCATTGCTGGGCGGCTGAGGCCCCATTGCGGGACCACAGGCTGCTCCCGGGTCAGGCAGAGTCCGAGGGACCCGAGGGGCTGCCGCACCGGGTCTGCGGCTCACAGATCAGAGAAGGTGGAGGTCAGTAAAAGCTGCTGTCCCCACAAAGCCTCTTAAATGGGAAAGCGCAGGCTCTGCGTCAAGGTGACAAGGAAGAAGTGCCCTGGGCCCAATGGGCAGCTGAGTAACTGTCAGTGGAAGCGAAATAGAGGAGCACAGGTTTGTGAAATGAGCCAACGGGTCTCCTGGAAGCCGGGCGCAGACAGGAGGGGCCAGGGGAGGCTCCAGGGCACGGAGGCTGCCGTCCAGAGGGCAGCCCTCGCCCCCCGCTGGCCGCAGAGACCCCAGATCACGCTAAGAGAAGTGGAGGCTCCCCCGGCCCTTCTGGACACCACACACGTGTCCCTCTAGAAGCGTGGCCCTGGCTTCCGCGGTGGGGACCACAGCCAGGAGGCTGGCGACGAGCGGAGGCCGAGGAGCAGGGGCGTGAGAGGCGGCCTGAGGAGAGGTCAGCCGGGAGGGGAGGGGCCGGGCCGGAGAAGGAGGAGCCGCAGGGAGCGGCCAGCGCGGAGAGGCAGGCAGAGTGGGCTCTGGCCTCTGGGCTGCAGGCTTCTCTGGGTTTTCTTTCCGGTCCAGCCGAATACTTTTGTGTCCTCAGGACACACCCCCCGAAGGCGTTAGAAGCTGGACGGCGTGTTTGATGCTGGTCACCGGGCACTGGTCTGACTCTGCGTCCTGTGTGCCTGCCTATCCTTCTGGAAGCTTCAGGGCCCCCTCGTTACTCCTTTGATGATCTGTCTCCAGAGCCGGCTGTGCAGGGACCAGACTCTGAGGCTGCTGTGTCCGTCCTCGGGGAGGGGCGTCCACTGGGGCCTCCAGTTTTCAAGCCCTCGCGCGCCTTGGCCTCTCAGGCCCCGATTTTAATCCCACGTTAATCTCGTTCAGTACATTCCGCCCACTTTGCTCTCACCACTAAGGCATGTGGGGCGAAGCCAGGCCCAGGCTGTCTGTCCCAGCAGTGAGGGCTCTTGGAGGTGAGTGAGAAGCCCATGTCTCCCCTCCTCTGGGTGTCCCGAGGCCCCCCTGACTCTGGCCGTCATCACCCGGGAGGTCCTTCTCATGGCCGAGTCCTCCGTGGTTCCGAGCACGCCTGGAATTCTCAAAGGCGCCGCTGTCAGGGCCCACCTCGTCACGTCACAAGGGGTCTCTTTCTCTGGGGCGCAGCGTGTGGGAAAGGTCTCTGCACTTTCGCGGCATTGAGTCTTTAGCGTTTTCACCCAGGAGTGGTCCTCACAGCCGCGGAGAGCTTACCTTCTGCCTAGAGCAGGTGCTGCCGGTTCCAGGGTCCCTCGGGCGCCCGCCACGCGGACAGCTGGACCCGCCTTGGGGATGGAGGGCCTGGCCCGGCGTTCAGGAAATCTTGCGGTGTACGGCTTGCTTGTTCATCTGTGCCGCTCCCCAAGGGGCGAGGGTTAAAAGAACACAGACAAACCAAAAAAGAATTTAAACCCTCCTCTACGTAGCTCAGCTATTAGGAGGGGTAAGTCTAGTTTTCCCTGATCAAAGCAAATACGACCGCTCGCTCATTCACTTGGACGGTACTTCTGAGGCTCTCCTGGGTGCTGGAGGCCAGCACTGTCTTCTAGCCCGTGTGTTGCTGTGGTAACCGCCACCGGCCGGCCGCAGCCCAGCCCACCCCCGAGTGCGCCCAGACCTTGGGTGGGCAGGGCCTCAGAGGCCCGTGGCTGCTAGAGGCCCCCGGACAGCGGGCTGGGCCTCAAGGCCCCGCTATGTGGCAAAAACCAGAGCAGTAACTGTTGTAAGACCATCCACGGCGGCTAAAATTAGTGCAGAAGCTCCGCGATGGGCAGGGTAACTGCAGGTCTCAGAAACTGTTGAAAGCGGAGTAGAAAGCTGGCGGCCGCGGCTCTGACTGCAGTCCCGACACAGGCTGACCGGCCCCCCCAGGCGTGGTCCCGGGAACCTGAGAAAAGCCCACCTTGAGGGACCGTCCAGGAACCCTTCGCTGTGCTCATCGAAAGGTCTGTGTTGTGACGGAAAAAGACTGAGGACCTGGAGGGGATGAGGGGGCCTGACGACCGAGGAAACGCCAGAGCCGGGCCGGACCAGGGGACAGACAGGGGACCCTAGGGGACAACCTTGTCCCCAGGGGGTCAGGCGGCCGGGCCCCTGGCACCAGCTCCTCACCCACTGACCCCGGTGACACACAGCCATGGGCCGCCCGGGCCCCCCAGGGACAGACAAGCAGGTGGTGGTAGCTGGAGACACAGCCCCGCTGCCCACACCCAGCCTGGTTCTTCCGAGTGGATCACGTCGGCTGGGGGGGATCGTACACGACCCGCCCTCCCAGGCTTTCAATCCCAGAGTTCACGCCCTTGCGTTGCCCCGCGAGGTCGGCTCTGGGTGGGCCCAGGCGAGGGTTTGTTTTCTTCCCGAGGTGCTCCTTGTAGACGCTCTGGGTGTGGGCGCTGAGAGCGCGGGCGCTGTTTTCTCTCCAGTCACTAAGTGCAGGTTGTGACACCCTGGACGGACGAGCCACTTACGACACTGCATTGACCAGAAACGCTCGTCAAGACCAACACCTGTTACGATGAGTGCTGGTCTCCCCTGGGTTTGCATTTTCACATCCAGTGACTTTTTCAGCAGAGGAAAAGGTGATGTCTCATTTTTTTCCGGCGCTGAAAGTACCTGTCAGGGCGTTAAGCCAGCGATGTTTCAGGCATTGCTAGTCCCGTTGTTGTTCTGATCACTTACTTATTTAGCAGGAAGCCTTTCCTCGCGCTGGGTCCCGTGTGCAGACCTGCACGTGAGCTGACAGAAGGGCAGCGGGTCCTTTCCGGAAGGGCACAAGCTGGGCCACCGCTGGGGTCCTAAAAAGGCGCCGTCCGGGACCCATCGGTCCAGCCGACACCCTCCCCGAAGCCAGAGGCTCCCTTTATGCCGTCGCTGCCGTTCTCAGACACTCGACAGACAGACGGAGCACCCACTGCGCCCGCCGGGTGCCCGCGAAGGCGCCATGGGGCCGCACAGAGTCCCGGGAGGGAGGCAGGGGCCGGGAGCCATGGGGGGCGGGGGGAGAATACGGATGCTGTTGGCTTCCGGGAACCCGAGCAGCAGAAGGTCACTGGGTGCTGCCTGGGCCCCGGCGGGCGCCACCGGCACTCAGGGCTCAGACGGGGGCTCCCGCGTCACTTCATCCGGGGGCACGGGTGGAGTCGCTTCCGGGAGCTGGGCTCCTGTCACCCCCGGGGGCCCGTGGCTTCGCTTTGTTTCTAACGATAAAGCGGCTGTGGACTGGCCCCCCTCGTCCCGAGGGAACAGAATCCACGACATACTTGCTGTCGGACTGAATCTCGGAACAGCAGCATTCGGTGCGCGCCGTGCCGGTCGAGGGGGTGGCTCTCTCTTGTGGGGACAGAGAGGAACCAAGGCCACATGTTAATCTCAGCCCAGAGTCGGGAGGCTGCGCCTCCTCACAAAGTCCATGAGGAAACCCTGGGGGGTTTGGGGGGCATCACCGTGGGCGAGGAGGGGCTGCCGGCTCCGCAGCCCCGGGTCTTTACCCCGGGACCCTCCAGGGGGGGTCAGAGGCTGAGCTGCCCCGCAGAATCCGGGGTGGCCCCTGGAGACCCTGGTCCAGAGGGGGTGGGCGGTGCCCTCCTCTCCTGCCCCGCGTGCCCCCGCGCCCTGCCCCACCCAGCGGCTCCCGCCTCCCCGAGGGCAAGCAGGATGGCGCCCATCGGCCTTGACCTGTTTCCTTCTCAGCAGAGGTGACGATGGCGGCCGAGTGCTGGGCAGCAGCTCCGCCCCCAGAGATGCAGCTGGACGGGACCTGCCTCTGAGCCTCTCCCCAGCGACCGGGGCCTCTGCAGAGGGCAGGGGAGAGGCCGAGACCCTGACGGGCTCTGAGGTGGCCCCTCACGGGGAGAGCAGGTCGGGGCCCCCAGACTTCACGGGGGGCTCTCTCTGCAGGGCTGACCCAACCTATCGCGGCCCCTCGTCTGCCGTGGCGTGAGCCGGGGGTCCTGACCGTGATCCCTGCAGCACACACAGGAAGCCAGGACGTCCCCAACCTCAAATCCAGGCCGACTTTTCTGGAGCACTGTCGTCTCGGGGGAGACAGAGAGCCTGGAAGCAGCTGCCCAGAGAGTGCGCTGGAACTCGGTCCAGCCTCTCGGGTGACACGTCACATGGTGACCTTGTCAACTCGTGTTGCTGCTCGGAGCTCAGACTCTAAGGCCAGGTCCTTAGGGGCCTTCGTCTTCGCACAGATGGTCCCTGGTTGGTGCCAGGACGCGGCGGGCGCTCAGCTGTTAAGAGAGGTCAGAGCCCGTGGGAGACCATCTCCCGTGGATGCGGCACCAGTCAACTCTGGGCGGTAGCGTGTGCGTGCACGCACGCCGTGTGTGCACACGTGTGCTCCCACATATACGTGTGCGTGTGTCTGGGGGGGTCATACGCTCAGCAGGACTAAGCGAGTGCTACAGCGGGTCCAGCGTGGGCCACAGACATTGCTGGCCTCAGGCCCCAGGGGCCCCTTGGGAGGAAAGCAGACAACGGGGGCCAGCCCAGCTGCCCACCTGGGGTCTGGGACGATTGGGACCTGGGTCTGCAGCCTGGGATGCGGGACCAACCGAACCGTCCTTTTACTACAAAGCAACTGGCCTTGTTCTGTGCATCTTTAAAACTCAGACCGAGCGACTTTATTCATGTTCTTGTCACTTTTTATTACAGAAAATTCCAAACACATACAAAGTAGGCAGGACTCAAGCTTTTCCAGTGAAAATCGCACTGACCTCGCTCCCCTCCAAGCCTCAGCCCGCCCGCTGTGCCTCGTACTGTTCCAATGCAAACCCCAGACATGTCGTTCCATCATACATCTTTCAGTACATTCTCTTAAAAAGGGGGCTCCTAAAAGAGCTACACTTCACCTAAAATAAGTGAACAATATTCATTAATATCACACATCTGTTCATGTTTAAAATTCCTGTTGTCATGCTGTGTCTGTGTACTTTCAGTTTGTGTGAATTAGGATCCAAACAAGCCCACGCGTTGGGATTGGCTGGCATGCTTCAGTCTTTAATCAGTAGGTTCCCCTCCATCTCTTTTGCTTTTCTTGCAAATTATCTTTTGAAGAAGCCAGGTTGTCTCACGGAGTCTCCAGCAGCCTGCCTTTTGCATGTTGGATATTGACGATGAAAAGACATGGAGGAGACGTAAACGCATGTTGCTAAGTGAAAGAAGCCCATCTGAAACGGCTGCGCACGGTGTGTCCAACTACAGGATGTTCTGGAAAAGACAAAAACTGTGGACCCGGTGAGCAGATCAGTGGTGCCAGGGGCTGGGGGCGGGAGGGAGGAACGGGGGGAGCACAAAGGGTGTTTAGGGCAGTGAAAACACTCTGTATGACCCCATGATGGTGGGTACGTGTCATTACACATCTGTCCAAACCCACAGAATGTACAACACCCAGAGTGAATTTTAACATAAAACTGTGGACTTTGGGTGATGATGTGTGGACATAGGTCCATAAGTTGTAACAAATGTCCCATCTGGTGGTGATGTTGATAGTGGGGAAGACCGTGCATGGGCCGGGAGGGGGTGTACAGGAAAGATCCACAGCTCCCCCCTCAACTGTGCTCTAGCCTTAAGCTGCTCTAAAAACTAAATTCTATTAAAACAACATGCATACGAAACTAAAGCAATACATTGAAATGCTAATGTGGTTAGGTTTGGTGGCGGGATTATAGCAATTTTTCTTCCTCATCTTTGATGGGGTCTATGTTAAAATTTCACAGATTTAAAAAAGCCAGGCACATGACCACAGGAAAGGACCGTAAACGCTAAATGCGACTGTCACCTCCGGGTGGTGTGATGAACGTCCTTTGCTTCCTTTGTTGTACTTGAAAATTTTTCCACCTGGGCAGCACTTTCACAATGGAAAAGCTTTATGTAAAGACCAGGCGGCAGCTCTGAACGTGTGTGCGTGTACACACATGTGCACACGTGTACATGCACACACACACGCACACGCTCAGCAGTCCACACTGGATTGAATCTTTGAAAATACAAGGCCTGTACCGTGAAGCTGGCCCTTGGGGCGTGCGAGTGGGTGGCTCTGGTCACCCTCCAGGCTCTTCAGCTCGTGTGGGGCAGCCCGGGTCCCTGCAGGGAACACGTGTCCCCGCCCTGACACCTGGGCAGCCCCCGGCCCTGACTCGGGTTCCCGTGTGGGGTGGGCCCACAGACGGGTCAGACTCACACGACAGGTGTCCCCACGTCACAGCTTCACGGTTGTTTTAAAAACGTGAATAAACATGAAAAACTCAGATGGGACATGAGATCCACCCACGTTTACACAAAATTCAACATTCCGTTTCTCAAGGAAGAGGGTAAAATTTCACATTTCCAGTGTTACAGATTTTTGAGTTTTTGTAAAAAGTGGCTTAAATTTATGATCTGCTTGTGCAAAGATTTCTCATGGACCTAAGGCATTCTCTCTCCCAATTCCTGGTCATGAATTTCCAGACAGCTGTCTTAAGCATAAAGCCTGACGTTTAAGTTACGTTCAGGATAGCAAGTTCAAGCTTCCTATTAAAATTTCTAGAAAAGATGTCACTTGGAGGGGTTGCAGCACATATTATCCAGCATTTCCCTGACTCGAGTGCACTTCTCTCTGCGAGACAGCACGCAGGTCCCCCAGGCAACCCTCCCCCAAGGGTGGCGCCACCTCCTCAGGAGGCTCAAGGGGCCCCGGGGACCTTCGGTGCCACTCCGGCCCCGGGACGGCTCAGCATCCCAAGCACGTGCCACTGAGAATAAGGCTGCAAGGAGACGTTTAACTACCCCCAGCCCTCTTAGGGATGTCCACCTGAGAGGCTGTGTTGGGTTTCGGGGGAAACCTTGAGATTATTCATGTTCCCAGTTCTGTCTTCTCCGTTTCTGCCCTAGTACAGACCCATCAGAGGGGCCTCCCCCTCGCTGCTCCCCAGGAATGGTTCTGACCGGGAATCCTGGAGCCTCACACCGTTGTGGAGACTGGCAAGTACGCGAAAGTACACTCACCTTGGTGAGGAAACTAGGCAGGGACTGTGCCTGGATTCTTGACGTCTGCCGGCCCACATCTGTCCCGTGTGCATCATGATTCCCGCTCCCCTCCCCAGCCCCGTCATCAGGAGGGTGGGTGGCATCTGACCGTCAAAGAGAGGACAAACCACGGGAGGAGGATCCAGGTTCCCAATGACACCTGAGCGTTTGGTGAACACCTGGATCCAGCCGTACCTGAAGCTCCACCTCACTTCTCAGACAAGCCAGTCGATACAGGAAGACAAGCCCACTGGAGCTGTGGCTGTTACTTGCAACTGAAGAGTGTGAAGAGGACACAGCCTGAGCCTAACACTCACTTTTAATCCAGTAATTAGCCCGGAACATGGAAAGAAAAACGTTTGCTGTGTGCTGATCTAGAGCTGGAAGAAGGCACACCTTCTGTGTCTTGGTGATCCAGCAGCCCAGCGGCTGCGCCTCCACACGACAGGAATGCAGCATCACAGGCGCATCCCGGGCTCTGACTCCTCCACCTGCAGCCTGACCTGGAGGGATCACGCAGGAAGGACCAAGGGGCTGTCTCAGAGGAGGCACGAAGGCAATTTCACCAGCGTTACTGCCCCGGGGGCCACGGCCTAAGGCTAGTGCCCAGGGGTCTCGGGTCAGCGGTACCAGGTGGGGTCTTCCTGGGGCCGCCCGAGCACACGGGGCCTGTGGGTGAGACCTGTGACCCCAGGGGTGGGACCACACGTGGCCATGCTGTCTGGCTGACACACCAAATACGATGAGTTTCACACCCTGTCAGCGCTGAGCTCCCAGGTCAGAACTGCCTCTGGTTTCCTTGGCTGTCTTAGATCAAATTTTCATAAATCTAGTGATTAGAAATAACACCGGTCCTTGGCATTCCTAACGCTTTGGTGCAGTAAGGGAGAGACTAACCGCCACAGACTGGCTGGAGAGGATCATCTGCTTTTCTGTTTCAGCGTCCAAGGCCCTGGCCATTCACCCAGGAATCTGCCCCGCGAGCTCCCTGGAGGGGAGCAGGACGGGGCGGCTGTGGTGCGAGAGCTGGATCCCGCGAAGAGGGAACGGGGCAGAGAAGAAGGCTTACAAAAGGGACTTTTATTAAATGAAAGAAAAATCTGTTTGGTGGGTCACGTATGAAATAGATATACAAAACTTTACATCCGATCTCGCAAAGGAGCCAAAGGCTGCCCGCGAGCACAGGGCCCTTTGTCCCGGCGCCCGTGGGAGCTGCAGGGCCCCGGGGGCAGCTGCGGGCCCCAGGCCTGTCCTCGTCACACGCCGATGCGCGGCCTCACTTGAAACCTGTGCATGTTCTGGTAGCTTCAGTTGTGAAAGAGCAGGAAGATGCTGGGTTCCTGCTGCATCACCCCTCTGTCTGGTCGGATGCCCAGCCTTCACCCTAAGTAATATGCTGCGGTATTTAAAGGAAAAACACCTCCCCACCCCACCCCCCCCTTCCTGATAACAAGCCGCAAACTCCAGTCCTGCTGTGCGGCTCTTCTGGGCTCACCCAGGATCTTTGGCATGGCCGCGTTCCCTGCTCCGCTGTCCTTAACAAGTAGGCTTTCTTGTAGTGAAACTTCTAAAAACACCTATTTCTGCAAAACAATGTGTTTCTGCAGGTGGAGCTCTGCAAACAGACATGTCCCTCTGGAGGAGAGGCAGCCCCCCGAGGGCAGCCCCCGGGACGGAGGTGAGTCGAGAGCCCGCCCCGCGGTCACATGAGGTCGCCGAGCTCGGCCTCCAGCGCGGCCGCCATCTCGTCCGCCTCCGAGCTGCCCCCCTCCTCGTCCTCGCAGCTGGACGCTCCGCTGGACTCGCTGGCCGCGTCCTCTTCGTTCAGCTTCCTCTTGTGGCCCCTGCGAGGGAAGCACACGCGCCGTGAGACGCTCGTGGCGCACACGTTCCCCGGCCCCGCGGCCGCCAGCCCCCACGCTTCCGGGACAGCCCGGACAGCACAGGCCGGGCACCAGGGCAGCCTCCGTCTCCAGCAGGTAACGAAATACGCAGGATGTGTGAGGGCGGGAGAGGGAGGGGCCCGGAGCGAGCTTGGGGCTATGGCTGGAGCTGGACAAGCCGCTGGGAAGGGAGGTGGGGACAGCCGCCAGCAGACGGGTGTATGTTTTAACATTCAGGTCTATAAAATCTATTTTGAGTTAACTGCTGAGTACATTGCTGACTCAGATTAATTATTCTGCATCTGGAGGTCAACAGTTTACAGTTGTCGTCGCACCATTTATCGAAAAGAAAAGTTACGTAGGAACTACTATGGTTTGGGGAAACCTTCTGAAGGGAAGAAACCCCCCAAAAGATTTACCTCTTAGAGACACAAAAGGCATCTCAAGCAGTCACAGACACACACGGGACTGGGAAAATGACGTGCAAGACTATGACGTCTATAACCTAAGACCTATAATACACACAGAAATTTCTACAACAGACAAGGAATAACCTAATTGTGAGAAACACTCCTCAAACAGAAAAGCGCAGTTGGCAAAAAAAAAGGACCAATGAACGCTGAAAAAGATACTACTACGTAATTTGAAAAGCGAATCAAGGTGACAGTCAGGAAGCACATTCAGCCCTGAGGCTGGCAGAAGTCAGAGGAGAGGGACCCCGGCCCCGAGGGAGCACGTGACCCGAAGGGGACGTGAACGATTACCGCGACCCGGCGCCGCCGCCTGCTCGCCGCCCCGGCCTGGCTCATCAGCACCCGCGGCTGGAGCTGGGCCCCCAGTGCGCATGAGGACAGGGAAGGGAAAGTAAACCCGAAAGAACCCCCTCCTCTCGGGTCCTGTCGGCACCGGGAGGAGGTCGGTGCAGGAAGCGGGGGCGGATGGGAAGCGACACGGCGGGTGGGGGGGCGCCAGGGTCTGGACAAGAGGACGGAGCCGTGTGGTACCCTGTGATGCGCTTTCAGGAGAAACACTGACCAAGGTGGTTGCCACGGCTGGGACACGGCGCCCGGGCCTCGCCAACTCCAGCCAAATCTGAGCAGACACGCGGCCCGAGGGTCCAGCCCCTCACACACACTGTCGGGTTAACTCTGGATTTGCGAGAGATGGTGGAACAAAAGATGGGGTTAAGCGTAATTAATCTGAGGCGCTCACGCGATTCCCCTTCGCTGAGTGGTGAACATACAGATAAACTTAGAAACGACGTGTGGCTGGAACAGTTTAGAGAGACCGCTTTCTCCTCTACCGTTCAAACTACTGCAGATAACCCCAATGACACCCACGCTCCACGGGGCACGGCCCAGCACCGCCTCCCAGGGACAGAACTGGGGGGTCGCGTGTGCGCGTGTGTGCAGCAATCACACACACGAGAGCAGAGAAGAGTCAGCCCCCAGGCCTGAGCCGTGCTCAGCTGCGGGTGGCGGGCAGAGGGGGCTGAACCCCGCCCTCCCGGCCCCCGCTTGTGGCTGCACCGCCGGCGGCGCCGAGAGCATGTGGGGACGTGGTCTGTCCTCGAGGCTCCTCCCCGCCCGCCCTCCGCCTCCGGTGTGTCCCACCTCCTGGGTGCCCCCGGGGTGGGTGCCGTGCGTGCCATAAAGCAGATCCCCGTCTTCCGGTCACCGTGGGGACGAGCTTCCAGGAAGCACCAAGTACAAGGGCAAAGAGGAGGGGTCCCGCCACTGGTGAGGAAGCCCCCGGGTCCAGGAAGAGCCGGGCCCTCTGCCTGGGTACAGAGACCCTCGTGCACCCCGAGGTGCTTCAACAAGGAGGCCGAGGCTGAGTCAGTGGACGGCGCCCGGCTGCGTCGCCGGGGCTGGTGCTCTGCCGCGGGGGCGGCTCACAGGTGGCGCGGGGGGCCGGGGAGGGACCCCGGGGCGGGAGAGGCGCAGGCCCCTAGGAGGCTGATCCCGGGGCGTCCCGTTGATAAAACCTCCTGCACCGCGTCTGGAGACCCCGCTGCAGGGCAGCCTTCGGGGACAGCATGGGCTGCACGGGGTGTCCGCCCCGCCCCCCAGGGAGACGCCAGCTAACAGCCAGGCGGGACCCCACAGCCGTCACAGCCTCTGTGTAGAGAGACGAACGTCGACTGTGCTGAAACGCGGCTGGTCCCGCGGGAGAGGCTCTGGGACCTCGGTGTCCACTCGTGCGGCCGCGTCTGGGGGCCTGGGGACCAGGGTCGGGGCCACAGTGGCCACAGTGCCTTGTGCTGCGAAGAGCAAAACCTTCAGTCTCGGTTAAATAACGTTTGGAGTATTCCTATATCCAACACAATTAAGTTTTAGTAATTAAAAATCACCTCAAAGACTGGACACAGCTGCAAGTCGTGGTTAATAAATGCCTAAAATGGAGACCAGCTTCCTTTCCTCTCAGCAGAACGTGCAATAACTGTATTTTGTTTTCACAACCAACAGCACAGTCCCCTAGAGAAACGCTAACAGATTTAATTTGGGGAAAATTTAACGCTCAAGAATCGGCCCAGATTCAACGTGGAATAAAGCAAGAACGTGAACAGGAACGTAAATCACGTTTGTACATCTCCTCCCTCACGTCCCAGCCTCTGAGCTCTTTGCTGTAAAGAGGCACGTGGACCCGCACCTGAAGTCTGCTGTTTAATAAGATGCACAATTATTTCAGCAACTACGGCAAATAAACACACATTATTATTTTATACTGGCGTCTAGCCAACAAGATCAAACAGTCCACAATGCATTTATTTTTCAAATTGCTGGTTACAACCAGCTTGGTATTTTTGGCAGAAAGAAAAAGAACAGAGCAGCACGGCAGGTGGTAAGGTCGCTATCTTGCGCGTGCAGGGGAGCACCTGCCCCGGGGCGCGGAAGGCCGTCCGGACCCCGAGGCAGAGAGGACGCGCGCGGGCTCCTGCCTGCCCCGTCGGTCACGACAGCGGAGGCTCTGCTGCCTCCTCAAAGAGATGCACGTGTAGGTTACTGTAACACGACACCGGGCTCCGGGGCGTGTGATCAGGTCAGGGCCACAGGCTGCGAGGGCGCGAGGGCGCATTCCAAGGAAAAATCGTACGGACCACGTCTCTTCAACTGTTTCTGAAGAGCCTGAGAACTCAGGTGATGGCACCTATTTCGAGACGAAGGGGTCTTGGCTTCCTGCATCTTCGCCGTGAAGCGTGCAGATGGGGACCTCTGAGCTGACCCGGGGCGGGTCCTGAGCTCCCGGGATGTGTCCGATGGTGTCCCCCGTCACATTCGGGAAGGTGCCGGTCATTACGCCCCCGGCAGTCCTGCCACGTGCGCGCCGAGGGCCTGGCGGTGCCGTCTGAGATGCTGTCCCCAGGATCCTTCGGCGGTTCTCAGTCTCCGCGGCCCTGGGAACGTACCCCGTCTGTTCCTCTGACGCGGTCGCCCTCTCGGGCAGCTTCTCTGGCCTCTTCTGTCTTGTCTGTGGATCATTCTTCTGTCTCTCCGACGTCCCGTGATTCTTTTTGCTGGAAACTGGGCGTTTTAGTTACTGCGCCGCGGCCACTCCGGGCCCTGGTCGCCCCTCCCCCCAGGGCGGGGCTGTTCTGGTGAAGCTGCTGCACCGGCCCCCCTACCCCCCCCTGCCCCCCGCCAACAGCGCAACGTCCCTGGGGTCCAGCCTTGGGCGCGGGCTCAGCGCAGGGAGGGAGAAAGGCACACACACCTAAAACAGCGCCGCTTTCTACCCGCCGTGCCGCAGGGGCCAGAAGCCGTCACGAAGCACCGCGTCAGGGAGGGTGGGGGCCAGCCAGCCCTCTCACCATCGGCACGACCCTCCACGGTCGCAGGGCAACTCGAAGCAGCCACCAGCTCAAGAGTGCGCAGGCCTTCCGACCTCGGCGATTCCGCCTGCAGAAAGCGACCGTGTGTGATGGCCTCGCACACGCAAAGGGCTGGGGCACCAGGGTGTCACCACGGTGCTGTCGGCTATGGCGGGTTAAACATCACAAGTCGACACGTGAATCGACGGGAAGCCACGTGTCCACGCAACAGAAGGGCAGCTCCTCAGCCACAGCCTGGGGAACGTACAACCTGAACCAAGCACCTTGGTCCCAGGGTCGCCAGCTGGCAGCGCAGACACAAGGTGTCTGACGGCAAAGCAGCGACAGGGTGCAGGTGGAGGGCTGGCTGAGAAGCGGCCTTCGGGCTCCACCCCGGCAGCACAGCTGGGTCTGCTCTCTGGTCACAAACACCAGGCCCACGTCTCCTCCATCTTCGAAATGACCAACCTCCCCAGCGTAGTCAAGACAGCCTTGCCTAGGCGACCACCCAGCACTGAGAACAGCTCTCACGCGTGAGGGCCTCTGCACACCTTCGCACCGTCTGTCTACACGTTCGGCTGGGACCCCGGCCACCGCGCCCCTGCGGAGAAGGGGAGGCGGCAGAAGTACTGGGCGGCGGGAGCCCGGGACTCGGGTCAGGAGTTAAGCCTTTGGACGTGGAGCCACGCTCCTGACTAGTTCACCACGCGGCCGGGTGGGACGGGGAAGGTGCTGAGACTAAACCCTCTGGCACTGAGAGAACGGTCTTCGGGAGAGAGAGCCGGCTTCCGCTGGCCAAGCCTACCGCCCAGGACACGAGACCCCAGGCCGAGTCTCCAGTCGCACGTCTCCTGCGAGTGGTGGGGACAGGGGGCCGTCTCCAACGCCTGCGGACGTCTTGTCGGGCAAGTGCCTGCCAAACGGCCCTGACTTCTTACTCAGGGATCTACCTCAAGGAGCGGAAGTGCCCCTCCAGCTGCCGTGTGTAAAATGGGCGTCTGACGTCTGTTCATTTGAAAGAAGAGTGGATCGGTTCTCAGTGGACAAGCCAAAACCCCACGCCCGTCCTTCCATCAGAAGTCACCTTCAAGTTCCAGTGACATTATGATCCCGTAGAAGAGCCTGGCCACTCAGGCCGGCAGGATGTGCTGCCAACCACTCGGGAGAAGCCAGGCCGCGATCCAGGGTGCAAGGCGCCACCGCTCACGGCAAAGGCCATGGACCGAAATGTTCCGCAGGCAAGAAACAAACCCCCCAAACACGTCTGACTTAATTTCAAATAAAAACGCTACTATGGGAAAATCCAAAGCGTGCACACTTCTGCACCTAGAGCCCACTGACAAGAATAAAACATACGCGGAAACCACATTCGCCAACTTCTGTGCGGAGAAAGGGATGAGCTCCCGAGCCTGATCACGGCGCCTCAGCCCTGACGCAGGGCAGACTCGACGTCGGGTGCAGGGAGACGCCGAGCGGCGGAGGGGCAGGCGGGGGCGGGTCCCTGTGGCCGCCAAGGGGGAGGCGGCCTCTCGGCGGACCCTGGGCTTTGTCCTCCTCATCTCAGATTCCCACACCACTGAGGTCAAGCCCTACAGCACGGTGTGAAACGGCGGCTGCAGTGAGGATGGCGAGGAGACCGGGGCCGGGGGGGGGGGTCCTGAGCACCCCCCACCTGCCCCACGCCGGCCCAGCGCGGACCACAGCCCCGCGCCAGGCCACCGGCCCCGGCGCTGGACTCCCGGGCACCGTGCAGGGCTGACAGGAGCCGCAGTGGACGCAGGCCACACGCCTCTGGCCCCGACGGCAGCACCAAACCACCGCGGGCAAGGCTTTCTCCGCGTGGCCCTGAGCTGCTTCACGTGTGGGCAGATGACTCCGTGGAGACAAAGCAGGACGCTGGCCCCAGGACTCCGGCCCGTCCTTCCCAGTCTTAGAGAAAAGGCTTTATGTCTTTCTCTTCACTTGGCAGAGAAAACAGAATCGGGCAGGCAGAGCAGCCCAGCAGCACTGGAACCGGGGTTCTGGGAGTGGACTCCTCAGAGAGGCCCCGGCTCCCCACATCCCTCGAGAGCCCCAGGGGGCCCTCGCACTGGGCTGAAGGCGCAGCTGAGTCAAACAACTGTGTAAGGCAGGGGTCTCCAACCCCCGGACCACAGACCGGTACCAGTCAGTGGCCTGTTAGGAACCGGGCCGCACGGCAGGAGGTGAGCGAGCGAAGCTCCATCTGTATTTACAGCCGCTCCCCATCGCTGGCATCACCGCCTGAGCTCCGCCTCCTGTCAGATCAGCGGCGAGATTGGATTCTCAAGGGGGATGAACGCTGCGGGGAACTGCGCATGCGAGGGGTCTAGGTTGCACTCTCCTTATGAGGATCTAATGCCTGATGATCTGAGGCGGTGACGCTGGCGCTGGGGAGCGGCTGCAGATACAGATTCTCATTAGCAGGGAGGTTTGACTGCAGAGACCATAATCAATCCATGGCTCGCAGACTCGTATCAAAACCTTATCAGTGCGTGGCAAGTGAAAACAAGCTCGGGGCTCCCACTGATTCTGCACTGTGGTGAGTTGTATGCTTATTTCATCATACATTACAAAGTAATAATAATAGAAATAGAGAACACAATAAACATAATGCCTTGAATCATCCCGAAAGAAACCACCCCTCCCCTACCACAGGTTTGATCCCTGGTTCGGGAACTAAGATCCCGTATGCTGCGAGGTACGGCCAAAAATAGATAAATAAATACCAATAAGTAAATAAAGTAAAACACAATAAAATAAAAAAGAAAGCACAATCGCACCATCCTACCTGACTCAGTGTCAGAACTTACAGTCCTAACAAGCTGAGTAACCCCGAGAGCAGACACTGGTGTTGGCAGCTGCCCCTCGGCCTACGCCCTGCACACGCGTGAGGTCACGTGGGGTCCAGTTCTCACCACGACCTGCCTCCGCACACTCGAAACCCTGGGAAGACCAATGACCCCGCACAGGGGCTGCGAACACGCCACGTCCCGTCCCGGGGCCACACCCAGCAGCCCTCCAGACACGGGCGGGGACTCAGGGAGGGGAGCCCCCCCGCAGGCTCCTGGGCCGCTGGGACCACACCTGGGCACGAACCACCACCGACAACAGACACTGTGCACTCTGTGAAGGGGAGGAGTTACATCTGCCCAAGTGGTAACTGAATCATAAAACACTTGATAAAAATCGATGGCACCACAAGTGTAATATTCTAAAAAACCTGTCACGTGCTTTGTATGTTTCAGAAACAGGACAGTGACCTTTGCCCTCTCAGGACCACCCAGACCGACGTCTTCAGGTCTCTTACCCCCTCACTACTGCCTTGAAAATGATACCCGCACGTCGTGGTCCATAACAACACTGGGAAGCTACAACAGAATAACAACAGTGCACTGATCAACACGGAAGGTGTCTGGCACTCACGGGGCAGCGCACAGGCCCCCCCTCACCTCCCAGGCCCCCCCTCACCTGGGCCCCCCCTCCTCTCCTGGGCCCCCGACGGCCCCCCTTCCTCTCGCAGGCCCCCTCACCTGGGCCCCCGGCCGTCTGCCGCGTTCCTCTCGCTGGATGGCGCTGACCCGAGCGTGGGCCCCCTTGGGGCCCCCAGGGCCTCGGGCCGCCCGGGCCGCGGTCCCCGCTCCCGCTCCTCCGCATCTCCCGGCTTCCTCTTCTCGCTGTCACTGTCATCGCTGCCCTCTCCCAGGATGTCATCCACCTGACGAAGGGCCAAGAGTCAGCACAAGATCACCTTTCTGAAGAATCCACGCAACGGTCCCTCCCCCGGGAGTGACACCACCGCAGATTTCTGCACGGGCCCCGCTTCCCGTGACTAAGCACGCGGGACACGTCGTAAAGCTCCAACACGGGGCCTGCCGCGAGAGGGATGCTTACAAACAGCACCGAGGAGCGTGGACAAGGCCCACGGGGTGGACGACGGGAGGCAGAGGTGGCCCAGGCTGTCCCTCCTCCGCGCCCACCTCGCCGGGTCCTGGGACCCACGCGGCCGCGTGTGGGGCGCCCGCGCATCTGCCTTCCCTGACAGGCCTCAGGCTTAACTGCTCACGGACACGGCAAGGGAGGGCGGCTGGGGGGCAGGGGGCAGGGCCCCGACGACACCTGACGCCCACGACGGGGGACGGGGCGTTGGAAAGAGGAAGGCAGCGGCGCGAGGAGGAGGGGCCCCTGTTTCCTGAACACGGACCCGCCAGCACCTTTCCCAGGAAGGAGCAGAGACCCCATGTCCCGTCAGCTAGCATAACTACGTTCTTATGGCCTCAGAGCGGGGTCACGACCTAACAAGTTTGATCTGTGACGCCGCTTCGTGTGTGCGAAACGACAAGGGGTTTGTTCATCGGGCTCTGCCGCCGGCTCCCAGCCAGAGCTCCCGAACCCCCAGAGTCTCCCAGACGAGGGAGCTCCTTTGCTCTAATGAGGCGACCGTGGTGGACTCCGGGGCGGGGCCGCTCACCCAGAAGCACCAGCGGATGAGTGGCCTGGACCTTCCCGCCCCACCCTGCCCCCAGGAAGCCTCCCTAGAACCCCCAAGGCACAGGGCTCAGGAGCTTCTGGCCGGGACCCTCCCGACCTCACCCGTGTGCCCTTCACCCGCTGCCCGTCAGGCCTCGACCACGTGCCCGATTCCGCGTTTCCCAAGTTCTCAGCCGTCCCGGCAGGGGCGTGGGAACCGACAGGCGGCCGGCTGGTCAGAAGGACGCGTGACAACCCGGGACCCCCCACTTATGACTGCGTCTGGCGTCGGGGAGTCCCGTGGGCCGTGCGCATCCTGTGTTTCTCGACTGCTGGCTGCGGCTGGGGGTGAAGGTCTCAGGGCAAGCCAGGCGGGCACTGCCACACCCCTGGTCAACCGAGCAACAGTGACCGTCCACCAAACGCTCAGGGAACGACCCCCTGCGGCTCCAGCACAGCAAGGCTGGAACCAGCTAACAGCCAGCACTCGAGGGCCGTGCGGCATATGAGAGACAGAGGGCGGCCGGCGGGGGTGGGGACGAGGGCTGCGCCCACGCAGGCTCTTGGGCTTTCTGAACTTTAAACCACGGGGATGGGATGGCTACTTTACCAAGCTAAGACACGCCAAGCAAGGAAGGCTGTTAGGTGGACCTCACTCACGGGAACTCTGGCTTCTTCCAGCAAAGCACCCATTTCTACCTGAGCCCTGAGTCCGGGAGGCTCCCGTGGAGCCCAGAGCCCAGGACGACCAGGGGATGCCCCCGCGGCGCCCCTCCCGCGCCCGCAGCACCCTCCTGGGCGCGTGCCCTGCACACCGGCTGCTCCCCGTGGCGCTACCGGGCCCGCTTCCCTGGGAGAGTCGCGGACTCGCGGTGCATGGCAGGGACACCTCGGGGCAGGCACCGGAAACGGGACAGACCGGGTTTCAACCCTCTGATTAAATTCGAGGGTGGGGGGGACACCACCTCTACAGAGCAGCTCTGCCCAGGGACCACCCGCCACACCCTGCGCGCTCAGGCCAAGGCTGACGCCTTTGAACCCCTGTATCCAATTTCAAGTCCATCAACACGCAGCTTAGGAAGGGACGACGCACACGGACCTCACAAGTTAAAATACGGAAACATTTTAATTGACAGTTAAAGTGTTGGCTTCATCGTCGGGGGTCACGAGATCCTCACACGTAATATACCCTCTCGGGTTAAACTAAAGGCACTTAACAAAAAGCATCTAATTGTACTAATTCTAACAGGTTACTGGCACTTACACTTCACTGGTATATTTAGTTGGCTGTACTTAACTTCATTTTGATAAGCAAACCTCCTGTCAGATTTTGCTCTGAAAACACTTCAGGTCTTTAACTCCGCATCCCATCTTTGCAGGGGAAAAGAAAGAACTAAAAGAAGCCAATCGTTTAAAATCTGCCCGAAGCACGCCATCCCAGCAGCTCAGAGACTTCGGGGCGACCCCAGCCTGGGCCGCGTGCCGGGCCCCCCACAAAGGGCTCGCGCGTCGGTGGCGTTAGCACCAGGCCTGGCGGACAGCGTGGGCTCATCCCGCAGGAGGTCTGGTCTCACCTCAACCCTGCTTGGTGTGCTCTCCCCGCGGCTTCCCTCACATAAAGCTCTGCACGAGGACAACTTTGCCCTTCCTGAAGAACAGGGATCTGCAATGAACCATTTACCTCGTAAATGTTGTTTTAAAAATGCTCGTGTAAATATTTTAAAATCTTAATTAAGGGAAAATCTAAAAGCAAGTATGTGAAGAGAAATACAAAATTCACTTTTTCCTCAAGTACTGAAATCTCTCAAAGGGCAAGTACGAATGACATCAAATGCTCTTGGGAATGTTTCCACCCATCGACTTGGAAGATGCAGGATCGTGAAGAGTTAGTAAAACTCATCTCAGCTTCTGACCCATGGAGGTGAGGCAGACGAGGGAGAAACAGAAGAAATGGAAACAGAGCAAGTCCAGGCCAAGAACGGCCAGAGGGGACACGCCTCGTCCCAGCCCTGGTGCCAGCACTTTCTTCTTCCCACCATTCTGTTGCTTTGCCTGCAGAGGGAGGGAACCTGACGCAGCGAGAGCACGAGTGAGCTACTCTAAGCGACTAACAGCGCCGCTCGTGAAGAGGACACACCTCCAAGGACCACGTGCGTGAATTCTAAGCTCTGGTCTCAGGCAACGCGCTTCTGGTAAGGTGGAAAGGATACCACCTGAAGGGTCTTTGGACCAACACCAACGTACTTCTCTCTTGGCCAGAAGAACAAACGTCCTGGTCACTCTCCTTAATATGCTGCATTCTCACGAAATAAAACCGAAAGCAGTACTGAGCCTATTAAACTTAACTTTCTCCAATGATGTTCCCGTGATGTGGAAAAGGGGACCAGAAGGCAGCCGTGCACACACCCGCGTGGTCGACCCTCGTCTAGACTTCACGCTTCAGGCGGACACCACCAGAGTCTGCTGTCCCCTCGCCGGCCGCGGAGGGGACGCTCTCCCGGGGCCCCAGAGCCCCGCGTTTCGCAGGAAGCGCCCCGGTGGCCGGGCCTCGGGCAGCCGTCTGCCCCCGACGGTCCCCGCGTGCTCGGCACCCACCTGCCCCCCACGGGCCGGCCCAGCAGAGTCTGCGGAACAGGCCCCCTGGGGAGCGAGAGCCGGGCCAGGACGTGCCTCTACCTCACTGTCGGCATACTAACGTGCTGTTTCCACACGTGCGTTATCTTCAATCTCAGGTATTTCTCCTAAAGCCCGACGTGGTGCCTCAAAACACCCGGAGCCCCCAGCAGCGACTGCGGGGCTGCCCGCCTCCTGGCGCCCAGACGGCGCGGCGGTGAGACACGCTGCCTTTGGGGGCCTGTCCCCACACTGACCCTGACGGCCCGCCCGGGAGCGCCCGCCCCGCCTCGGGCTCGGATGCAGCCCCGGGAAGAGAACCGACCTCACACGGGAGTCGAGGCGGACCAGGCCGCACAGACAGAAACGGGACCACAGGGCGAGCCCGGACAAGCAAAGGGCCCAAGACAAAGGGAGGAGAAGACTCAGGTGGCCGTGAAAACCAACCATTAAACCTCTGCAGACACGTACTGCTCCTAAAACACGCAGTAAGAACACCCAGTACCCGAGCAACGCGTGCTCTGGCCTCACGTCAGCTCGGGGAGCCCACATGCGGGGGGGGGGGGGGCAAGTGGGCGTCAACCCCGACCCCCACCCCGCCACCATCTGTGTCCCGCTGGGCCGGCCTTTCCCACAGCCCGCTTCCATCCCAGGGGAGAAGGAGTCATGACCGCCTTTGAAGAAATTCCACAACTGGCCAAACTAGTTTATGCCATCAAGGGCAGTAAATTTAAGTCTTCCACCAAATTTGAGGTTTTCAGCCATTATCTCCCCAAGTATATTTTCTGCACCGATCTCTCCCTCTTATGAACTCGGAGAACACAAACATTCAACTTCTGATTTGACCCCGGTGTCCCTGAGACTCTGACCCCTCTGCCCGGTCTGTTTTCCTGCTGTTCCTCAGGGTGATTCCTGTAACCCTGTCTTCAAGTTCACTTAATCTTTCCTCGACACTCCCGTCACCAGGAGTCCTCCTGGTGAATTTCAGGGCATCTGCCTGAGCGCGTGTCCGGTCCTGTTTCCACGTGGTTCTTCTTTGTGGTTTGCACTCTGTTCAAGGCTGTGCCTCTCCCGATGGCCACGGCCACGGCCACGCCCGCTGCTGTAGTGCTGGTCTGATGACCCCAACGTCTGGGCTATCCGGGTAGGCGCCTGCTGTCACTCTCTTGGGAATGGCCCGTTCCCGTGTTCACGTGTTGAGTAACTGTTAAATCGTGTCCTGGACATCCTGAATACTATGTCCCGGTAGAAGCTCTGGAGAACAGGGCTTTGTGTTTTAGCAGGTGACCAGCCCAGTCGGGCTAAGACGGAAAGCTCTGTCCTGCCGGCCGGGGATTGCGATGGGAGTTTCACGCCTTTGCAGTGCCGTCCGCCCCACACCCAGCACGGCTGGGATCGACTTCTAACAAAGAGTCGAAGACAGAAAAAGCGGGAGAAGCAGAAACGGAGCCGGAAGCCGAGGCAGCACAGGGGACACGTGCACGCACACGCCCGCGCACACGGGCCACCGCAGAGCGAGAGTAGCGCAGGAAGGTGGCAGAGGAGGGAGGTGTGCCGTGAGCTCAGCGCGCCTGCAGCCGTGAGATGCAGCCGCGTCAAGCGCGCCAGAGGCAGAGTCCAGCCCTGCACTGGCCACACGGGCGCCGTCCACACGCGCCAAGCGCCGTCCACACGCGCCCGCCTCCGCTCCCCTCTGCTCCCCCGACGCATGCGCCGCTGGTGCATCGTGCTAACTGGGCACCTCCAGCTGAGCAGACGCCGCACGGCAGGCGCTGTGAGAACTTCCCACGCTTTCCTTGTGCATCTGCTAGTAACAAAAACACGTGCTGATGGAACTGATCACCAGCAAAAGCATGCTGTGAGAAGACGCCACCGCCTCTGGGAAATGACAGCTTTATGGCAACCACGCAGAATGGAAGACCACATCAATCCTAAGAATCATTAATTTGCGCAAAGAATCGCGAATGCGCTAATGGCCCTGACTTTTGAACACAAACTCAAATGCTGCTGGACCACGCCTGCTCTAGCCTCCGAAGTCCCCGGAGCTGGGTCTTCAAGTAGCTTCTGGGATCACCTGGCTTCTTCTCAATGTTTTGAAGCTCGTGGAAAATGTGCCTATTTTATTCAGAACATAATCCTCACAAGGCAGTGTTTGCCGCCAGCACAGAGCGGACCCGCCATCAGGGGTGGGATAAGCAGCTCTGCAGATCTCCCTGGGGCAACAGCCCCGTGACACGCACAGCAAAATGGACCACGGCGGTGAGGGCAGCAGGCTGAAACTGCCACCCACGTGTGCAGCGGTGGCCTCTCGGGGTCAACGGACCACCTTTGGACACTTCGGTTACTACGTATCAAAGGCTTTAACCCACCAGATAGCAAACCTGTGCCTGAGGTCTCAATTTCTCCAGTGAAACGTGTTAATGTCCATAGATGGGAAATGAGACAGGAACTCGCTGTGCTGACGGATGGTGCTCGCTGGTCCAAACAGACGTACGTATCAACAGAAACAAAGCATACCCCCAAACTATCAAATAAAGTCCACAATCACCTCCTTGAAGGAGGCTGCCGCGGGGCTGAAAGGGAACTGCTGCCCAAAGTCCGCACGCGGGCTGCACGCACAGAGGCCACACCGCCACCGCTTCCGCCTGAACCATGGCAGACGGGGAGTTGCTGGGCCTCTACTCAGCAAACAGCTTTTTCACGTGAACCAAAATACACAAATACAACCATCTGGCATCAACAAGACAAAGACAGCGGTGATCACACCAGATGTGCGTACACTTTTGCTTCTTTGAAAAAAGCGACGAGGAGGTGCTGCTCAGATTCTGGGTCTGCAAGATGCTCATGTGAAATGCCAGCCTGCGCGGGGCGTGATACAAGGACAGTGGCATTCCTGATCAGGGTTAGGTGCAGGCTGCAGGTACGGGACACCTTGGGGCTGGTGAGATGTGCCTTTTGGTGAGAGGAGCTGACACTGCAAATGAAGGATTCGGGGCGGCTGGGGGCTGGGAGAGGCGTCTGTGCTTGGGACGCCCTGGCTGTGGAGCCCGCAGACGTGGTCCTCAAAGCGTAGAGCAGACAAGCAGCTGTCGCTGCCGGTCCCGGCCCACCTGAAGAGCCCCCTCTGGTGGAGTAAACTACAACTACAACGGGCTCAGAGCCACCGCCCAGAGGAGCCCACAGGCAGCACCCTCATCAGTAGCCCCATTTCCCTGAGCTTTACGGGGAGGGAACACCTCTCTGGCCTCAGCCGCCTGCTGCGGCTCCACGGGGACCTCCCGTCCTTCGTGCGGCCCTGGGGACCACAGCCTGGTCTTCTCTGGGCAGAGCTGCAGGTGGTGGACACGGTCTCCGCCCAGCTCTGTCCGGCCTCGAATCCTAAAGCCCCACACGGCCCCTGCCCTGCCACGCAGGGAAGATGGAGAGCCGGGCGCCCGCTCCCCTGGTCATCTGGCGCCCGGCACTGACCGAGCGGTCCCTCTGGGGCCCAGATGTCACCGGGAATCGAGCAGGACCCCCTGAGCACCGCTGGACACCAACCCCTGGTTCCCTCATTTACAAAACGACAGCCATGTTCGCTGGAATCCCAAGTCCAGGATTTCTCTCTCCTTCAAAACCTTTCTTCCTGAAGAGTCAAATCTAAGGTTTTAAGGCTAATTTTCATTTCTGAAAGAAAAGTCAGGTTTCAGAGTGGTGGGAAGTGTATTTAACACTTATTTCATGTTAAGATTTCGACACCCTTTGATGCGCAACAAACAAGTGGCAAGATCGTGGCCGCTGCTTGACGAACTGAACTGTGTCTGTGCAGGGGTCCAGCAGCGAACCCGCCCCGTCCGCCTGGGAGGACTGGGGTGAGGGGGTGGGCAGGAGGAGAGAAGTGAGTGTCCAGCTGTGCCCCGCCCACCCCCAGCAGCCAGCTTCCCTCACGGAGAACAAGGAACATCCCAGATCAAGAAGACAGGCTTACGGATAAAGAAATTTTTCTAGGAGAAAACATTTTTATGAACAGACCCCAGCAGTGTACTGGCTAAATGCTCAAAAAGGCAGAAAACAGCAAATAGAGAAATTCGGCACATCTGAAAGCAGGTTTAAGCGTCACGGGATAAATTATCGTCTAAACATGATGGTCTGAGTTGCTGGTAGGATTCTATACTGAATATAACATTCTTCTGCTACCGCTGGAAGTAAGCTGAAATGCATCTCTGTCCTCAGGGCTCTCCCTGGTGTCCGCGATGGTCCGAGGACAACTTCTGTCTGCACAGTACGAGTGGCTGAGTGGCTGTGGGAGCTGTCTGCCTCTAAGATGCAGATCTGAGGGCCGGAGGAGTGTCGGTCCTGATCCGGGCCCAGCTCCGTTTAGTGGGACGTGAGGTGTGGTGTCCACGACGGTGCCTGCGTAGAACAGCAGCCCCAGAACCATGCTGCCCAAGCCACCTTCCACAGGCTGGGGCCTTCTCTGAGGGGCCTGACCTAGGATGGATCAGGGGCACACAGGCCCTGGGGCAGGCACGGGACACAGGGCGAGAGGGACAAAGGGCAGGCTGACGGGCGCTCCCACTGCTTCCTTCGTGGGCCAGAGACAAACAGCTGACTTGCAAAATTATCTGTAGTTTAGTTTTGTTCTGGTCCTAAGGAGAATCCCCTCTGTATTTAATCTTCACTTCAGAAGGGATTCTGGGTCCTATTATCATTATTCCCACAATTAAGCATTTAGAACAAAACACCACCTCTACCCACGTTGCCTGAAACCTGTTAGTGGTGTAACAGCCAATTCCCAGTCACGATCTGGGTGTGCTTCAAAACCTACGTGCAACCTGAGAGGGCAGAGGGTGTCTCGACCTGGGCCCTGAGGACGCGGGGGCCGCCCGGGCACCGCAGGCTGCTTGGCGGCTCCCCTGGCGCCCACCCACTCGACGCCAGGAGCCCCCTTGTTAGCGACAACGCCAGACACCGCCGTGGGCGCCGGGGCGGAAGGGGGAGCAGAAACCCGCCTTCTACGCTGCCAGTACACCGACTGGTCACTTCCCGCTGTCGTCACCTCCTCTCCCACGCGTCCCGTGGAGACCAGAAGGCCAGGCTGAGGCCGCACGCGAGGCGCGCTGCGGCTGGGCCGGGGCTCACCTCTTTGTCCATACTCTCCAAGTCCTCCTTGCACAGCGTGTATAGTGGCATGGTCTCCGACATGCTGGGCTGGCGCTTCCTTCCAGAAGGACCAGGCTGCTCTCCATCTTGATTAGCTGGCAAGTCTTCACCAAACGTCTGCTGGTGATGTGGCTGAACCGCTCTGAAAGGAATTTCACAGGCCCCACATGAGGAGAGTTGTCTGAAGTCACCTTTCCAGCCCTGAATCAGATTCCCGACTCTCGGGATAGGTAAACACACACACACACACACACACACACACACACACACACACACACACACGATATCCCAGCTGTGGAAACACACGCTGTCTCGTGGACGGTACCTACTCAGGCTTGATCTGGGTTTGTTTACGAAACCAAATCCCTGCTGGTCCAGCCAGGCTGCAGGCCGGTCAGGCTCGCCCTCCTTCGGGCTAAAAGTGCACACTTAGCTCCTCCCATCAATAAACCGCACAGTCCAGAGCATCCGCCTGGCGGGACTCATTTGAGAACAAAGGGCAAAGGTGAAAAGAGATGGTGAACACTCGCCCAGAAACCAGCAGGAGTGCTATTTACCCTCAAAGTAAGATCAAGCAGCCCTAAGATTTCACAAAACAAACCATTTCTGTAACATGCAGGCTATAAAAGTAGAAATAACGTGATGGTGAATTTAAGAAACAGAGTGCCCTAGGTTGCAGTGAAAGTCCGTCCGTCCACAGAGGACAGGAACGTTCAGGGTCACGCGTGTGGTTTTATTAAACTATTAAATACCAACACTGCATGAGGAGCCAACCTTCTGTTCCCAAAACGCTTCTGTCCTGGAGCCGAACCCAGGCTGGCGTGACAGTGACTGTCCTCTGAGCTACCCTCTCTGTTCCACCTGGAACAGACCCCAGAGCGCCCCTGTCCCCCGCACACGCTCTCATCCCGTGTCAGGTCCCCAACAAGGGGCAGTGCCCGTGATGGCCTCAGAACTAAAGGGGCTTTGTGAAGCGGGCGCCTCCCTCTGGAGCTGGCCGTGGGCACCTCACGGCCACCAGGAAACTGAAGACGACGTAGTAAAACCTTGTTACTCTGAAGAAAAATGGTGGTAATAAGTCTGAATCACGAAACTGAAAGGAAGCAACTGTACTGGGCTAACCACATACTATCTGATGGTGGTTAAGATTTCTGATGCAGAAACACGAAGGACCATCTAGAAACCGCTGACCCCTGCTTCTTCCGAAGTCAGGCTCTGTCCCCAGCTTCTCGACGGCCTGCCCGCCTTGCCGCCTCCACGTATTCACACGGCGTAAGAGCTTCCTGCCCTGTCTTCTGACCTGGGCATCAGGCTGCACTTCAGCCCACACCCACTCCCCGTCACCCCACCAACCAGAGCTCCTCTTACGAATATGGAAAACGGCAGAAGTATCTTTTTACTAGCACAGCCTCCCTTCAGACCCAGAACGGGGAAGGTGAGAGCACGTACACCCCTACGGAAGGCTCATGCGCCCGGGGGCCGACTGGTCCTCAAGGCAGTGGGGTGTGGGCTCAGCCTGAGCTGCGCACAAGCTCCTGAAAAGGCAGGATGTTCTTCCACGTGGAAGATGCTGAAAATCGGCCACCACGTTGGGGGCTCCTGAGAACCCCCTGAGGGCATTCGCAAGATCCTCCCTCTTCTAGAGACACACCGGGCGAGGCCAGAACTCCCTCCGGCGTCCCCACCAGATGGCAGGTCACACCAGGCGGACCAGGAGGCAGGTGGGAACCCTGTCTTCCGCTAAGCCAGAGATTCGCAGAAATGCAGACGAGCTGCCCTTCTCATTACATTTCTTTTCGATTTGGAGAACAGTTTTTCTTCGTTAAAACAGTGTTAACGTGCAGTGGTTTATTGCTCTTTTGAGATGAATGAAAAGCGAGTATTTTAAAGGCGTCTCGGTTTTGCTTTCTAACCTGGTGAACCCCAGTCGACGAAGCCCCCAGGACCGACGGCCGGAGGGCCAGCTCGCAGCCCCCCGCCACCTGCTCGCACGTCTACCCCCGACGGGAACGGCGCCGCGAGACGCGATTGAGCAGATTCCCTGTGGCTTCTGAATCGGCTCCGCACGCACAGCCCGAGCCCCAGGCCCCGCGGTGGCTTCCCCGGTGCTTCCTGCTCCTCGTCCCGGGAACCGGCAACTGGACACACCCGCGGGCAGCCCGGCTCAGGAGCAGCCGCAGCCTCCAGGACCGGACCGGACCGGACCGGACCGCAGCCCCGCCTGCTGCCTCGCCCCATCCCACCGCGCGGGCGCGGGGCCGGGCCTCCTACCGGCCAGCGGTCACGGAGCTGGCGGCGGAGTCGCTGGCAGAGCAGAGGCTTCTCGCTTGGAGGAAGCGCCTGACCAGTTTTCTTCCCGTGAGCCATGCTCCCGGCGTCAAGCGTGGGGACCCCGCCGGGCCCGAGGTCCCCGTTCCACGTTTTCTAGGCAGGTCCGTGAGGCGCTGCAGTGTCAGCGGAGCCCACCCGCCTGCCACAACCGGGAGGCGTCAGACTGTCGCGGACCCCGCACCCCCAAGGCTGGCCGGCAGTAAGTGACCCCCAGGCCGGCGTCAGCGGAGGCCGAGGGGGACCCTGGACTTCGGCCCCTGCCCGGCAGGGGTGACGAGGTGTCTTATAACTTCTGCTGCGGGAGCACAGCCTGCGAAAGCCAGCTGAACAGAAGGTTTCAGCAAGGTCCAGACTCTCAGAAAGAGACCTGTCTCCAGGTTTCAACTGAAAACCACCTGTCACACCAAGAGCCAGAAAGATCTCCAACTGACTGAAAAAAGACAATCAGGAGATGTCAACTGAGGTGACAGAAATGACAGAATTGTCTGACAAAGATTCCAAAGTATCCGCAATAAAAAGAAATGCTTCAATAAGCAATTATAAGCACACTTGAAATAAATGAAAGAAACAAAAAGCCTCAGGAAAGAAATAGAAGATAAAAAGAAGAACCAAATGGAAATTTTAGAAGTGAAAACAAACAAACACATGCATTGGGTGGGCTCAGTATCGCGACGGAGGGAACAGAGGGAAGGAAATCTGAATCTGAAGATGCCCTAGAAAGTACTCCATGCAAACGACAGGAAACAGACTGAAGAGGAAAAACGCACACAGCCTCAGGCCCACGTGATGACAGTGAGGGTCCACATTCCTGTCACTGGTGCCCCAGAAGGAGAGGAGAAACACGCAGAGCTGAAGAAGTGCTTGAAGAATAGTGGCCGGAAACAAATGCCCCAAATTTGGCCAAAAAGATGTGAAGCTTTCAGATTCAAGACTCTTAAGTGAATCCAGAACAGGATAAACGCCCACATCCGTATTAAGACACATCACCATCAAATTAGCAATTCAAGACAAGGAAAAAAAATTCTTGAAAGCAGTGAGAGAAATGCTACTCCAGTTACAAGGGAAATACGACTCAAGTAACAGGCCAAACAAGAAAAACTGCGTGAGCTTGAGGTCAACACAGATAGGGCGATGAAGAAATTCAACACCCAGTCACGGTGAAACACAGCGAAGACAGGAATCCGACGAGGAGCAGCTACAGAAACTCGCAGCCGACACCACACGTGACGGGGAGAGGCTCAACGTTTTCACCCTCAGACTACGAAAAAGGCAAGAATGCCCACCAACCAACCACTGCAAGAGACAGAGGACCCCGGAACGGACCCACAGGAATATAGTCCCCTGAGCCCAACAAAGGTGCAGAACCAGCCCACGGAGGAAAGACGGCCTTGCCCACAAACGGCCCCACCCTCAAACCTCTCACGTTAGGCCAAAACTCACTCGAAACGGACCACGGACTTCAATACAATACGTGAAACTACCAGGATCCAGGCCAGGCAGGGCCCACGGACCTGACACCGAAGCTTAACTCACGGAAAGACCACCAGTCAGAGAACCTCCCCCAGACGAGAAACGTCTGCTCTGCCGACGACTCTGTTAAGAGGGTGGAAGGCACCCCCAGAGCACGAGAAGCTTCCAGAAGGCTCGCAACGGACGAAGGACAAGGGCCCAAGACGCCCTAAGAGCCTCGAACGCACGGGCAGGCGACGGGACGACTCGCCGAGGCGACTGTACAGAGGCAAAGGGCCGTGAGGAAGGGTGAGCACGAGACCGCACGCCCACACCCTCGGGGCGGCCAAGTGGGGACGGGGGCACCGGATGCAGAGAGACAGTGTCCCCCACCCGCTGGTGGGGACGTAAAAGGTACCGCCACTGCAGAAAAAACTGGACGGCTTCTTGTACAACTAAGCACACTCACTGGACAACTCGGCAGTCCCGCGCCTGGGCACCGATTCAGGAGAAACAGAGACTTGGGAGAAACAGAGATGTACACAGACGTTTACAACAGCAGCGGCTGTATCAGTAACATTCCAGAGCTGGACACACCCCAGATGGCCTCCGGCGGGTGAACGCCACAGAAGCCGCGGTACCTCTTACCACGAAACACCCCTCAGCAGCGGACACGGCCACGTCGGGGCAGAATCTCCAGGGAGCTGTGCTGAGTGGAGCTGCACACCGGTGACTCCACTTACTCCGTGTTCTCGGGATGACAGGAGTACAGGGACGGAGACAGACCAGCGATGGCCGGGTTAGGCTTGGGGGTGGGGCTGGGCGGGCTGGAGGTGGGCCGGGGGGCCCTGGTGGGGACGGATGCTGCGTCTGGACCAGCCCAGTGTCAGCGTCCCGGCTCGGGACTGGCTGCAGTTCTGTGAGATGACGCCACGGGGGGAAGCGGGTTAACGGTCCCTGGGATCTCTGTTATTTCTGACAACTGCCTGTGAGTCTACGATTGTCTCAAAATAAAACCTCTACTTTAAGAAAACAAAACATTCACAACTTACAGCACACAACAAACAATGGGTAAATGAAAAGGAATTGGGAATTTCAGAGGCTGTCCGTGCAGGGAGATACATTTGGGTGCCTGATGCCGGGAAGCGCGGGGCCACTCGCAGCCCGCTGTCTCCGTGAGGGGTGCTGCCCCCGCCCTGCACCTCTCACCCTCAGACACACCCCTGAGGTCGTCGCCTGCGGGAAGCCCAGCTTGGGCTCAGTGACCCCCCCGGAGCCACGCCTGTCGCACGGGCCCTAGCTCGGGGGGCTCTGAACTGAAGCTGCCTGGGGCGGACGGCGCCCAGCAACTGCTCTCAGCGCCAAGGTCCACACCCTGACAGCACTCCACGTGCGGAAATCCCGTGAGGGGGAGCTCCGCCCCTCGCTCCCCACGGCCCTCCGACTCCAAGCCCCCCGGTGGGCCGCGCCCTAGCCCAGAACCAGAAGAGCAAAGCAGCAACTAGAGAGACTGACAACTCCCAGATGAACACGAGGAACAAAGTGACGACTGACAGCTCCAGGCGCCCTGTCACAATAGGGCCTGTGGGGTGCCGGGCTCGGGACACGGCTGCGACGCCACCCGTGGGGGAGGGGCCCCTGCTCCTGCCCTCTGCACACGGGTGGGTGAGGGGCCCCCCCAGGAAGCAGGGCCAGCAAGGGCCGACCGGCCCAGCGGGGTGGCCGGCGCAGAGCCGGGGGCCCAGGGCTCAAGGGCGCGGCCGTGTGGAGGGATGGATGAGGCACAGACGTGTCTGGGTGCGGCAGCACCGCCCCCTTACAAAACCTACACGGCCAGCAGACTTCGTGAGTCACAGGAACGCTCTTTTGTGTACCTAGGCGGTCTGATAATTACCAAAAAAATTAATATTTTGGTGAAATTCACACCTGCAAGTTCAAAAAAGAACGAATTTCCTCAAAAGTCAAGTCACTAGAATAAACTACAGCCCGACGCGTGTGTTTTCCATAGAAAAGTTGGGCAGAGCTGGAACACTGTGATGTCACTTGAAACGGAATTACTGCTGTTCACGTACATTCTACACATCTGAGAACAAATGTGTGGTGACCTGTCGCCTGATTATTAGTGTCGTACGGTGAAAGATGCACTCTCCCCGCATCCTCGGGTCTGTGTTCAGACGGCACTTGACCACTTCTCATCGGAGAAATCCCAAGCCTGCTGCCACTGTCTTCCACCAAGGCTTAATAATCGGAAAACCATTTTTGTACCTAATTTTTAAACATTCCAAACAGTTTAAAACAATATGCACTTGTTCTTTACATATTAGAGAAATAAATCAATGTGTGATTTTGTTTTCAATGGTAAGAAAGCAGATTCTAAAACCAGGAGCGGCTCAGGTAAAGCTCAGGACAGTACTGACTTCGCGATGCTTGAAATTACGTAACTGTTACTGTAAAATTGCACTTCTGTGCCCTTTTAACGCACAGATCTTTCCTGTCGGTGTGCTTCTGACTCAAATTACAAATCTACAGACCATCCCCTGGAACAGAAACGCGACCACACAACCAGCAAGACCGCAGTGAAACGTGGTTCTCTGAAGAGGGGCCCAGGTTGCTGCTGATACGGCCCATCCTTCGTGTTCCCGCACCGCAAGGCTCAGGGACCACAACGTCGTCTTCCCCCAAGCGACGCCCGTCTAAGCTCATCTAGGCAGCGACCGTCGCCAGGCAGCCTCGGGAGGCTTGTCCACGCTGCTAAAGGCTGGAAGTTGACTGAGCCAGACGAAGAACTACCACCACAGCACCCCCTCCTGAAAACCGGAAATGCTCTCATCTCTGTGGCTGTGTCTTCACTCCTCTCACCCGCATTGGAAACCCCAGACTCTTCGCAGGCCCGTCCCCTCCCAGGTCCACCCCTACTGGGCAGGGGCACCTGCACGGGGGCATGGGCACCTCGCACCCACCCGCTGTTCTCGGGCCTCTGTGTCCGATCACGACAGTGGCCACACGGATGTGACCTGGGAAACGAAGCATCAGGGCGCACTTCCCAAAGGAGCTGCTTGTGGAGATGCCCGTCACCGCCCACCTCCCCCCACCGTTTACACACCCTCTCCTGCGAGCCAGAAGGGTGGGGCCCCAGCCCCCGCAAAGCACAGGGCTGGATGCTCGGAGGGGCCTCAAGACACCTTCCCATCAACTGCACCTCACCCAGCACCGCGTCCGAGCCCTCGGCGTTTCCGCTGCCTGCGGGTCCCGAGTCCAGTCGGGAGGCAGTCCGGGTGGGCGCCCTCGCGTCCAGCGCAGCCAGCCTTCTTGGGACACCTTCCCGAGCCCAGGCAGGGCCGGCGAAGCAGCCACCCCGGGCATCGCCCCGCCCTCGCCGCACGGGCAGCCGGGGCCCCGAACACACACGGGCTTTGTCTCGGCGCGAGTCTTCCCTGCGCTCCCCTCTGTCTGTGACGGCGGCCGCCAGCCAGGGCCCCTGGTCAGAGCAGTGGCTTCCCTGAACTTGGTGTCACCGCTTCCTCCCAGGATGCCACCAACAGCCATGCTTTCTGTTGCTTAAAATACAACCAGGCCTCCAAAGCCTGACGGACGGAGCCTCCGGACCCGGAGAAGGCGCGGCCGCTGCAGGAGGGCCACGGGCCGCCAGCCCCGCCTCGTCCTGGCGCCTGCCCTGCTCCCTGCGACGCGCCCGCACCCAGGGGACCCGGCCCCTCCCAGTTCCACCCACACGTGCACGGCCAGAGTCGTGCTCAATGCCTAGCTTCTCTTACTTAGGTGACCTTATTTTCCATTAATTTATTAGCCCTAACATACCTGTGACAGTCGAACAACAGCTTGCTTTCTTTTGCTATATAGAAACGTTAAAGTTTAAGAGGTAAAAACCAGCTACGTAGTTACACGTCACATAACAGTGTACGATTATAAAATCACTTAATAGTATGACATAACATCGATACACCACTAATATTAGCACTAACTGACGTTATGTAACGTATACAGCGTCGCATAACAGATGCCTCAAACAGGCTTTCTCTGTCTGGTTTTAAGAAGGTAACGTGTTCTACTTTTCTCCATCAACTGGCCTGTGGACGCCGAGCTCCGGGATGTGAGTGCTTGTTCCCTGTGGGCTGGGGAACTTCCACGCTGACCTGCCCACCCACCCCTCCTCTCCTCTGGGGTCTCGCGGGGCCCCACGTCTCCTCTGTCCCATTCCTTCCTTTGTGCACCCAGTCTGCATATTTTCCATGGGCCGTCTTCCGTTTAATTTTAGGCTTCGCGTTTTTCAGTTCTAGAACAGCCATTAGATTATTTTCAAAGGATTTTCAAAGGCTGCAATCCTCTGTTGAGATTCTCCACCTTTTCGCCTGTTTTAACGCCTGTCCTTTCTTTCGCCTTATTGACATGGTAGTCACCGTCCTCTGAAGGCTCCTGGAATCCCAGGAGCCTGTACGGCCTGGGACTCAAGGGCCCCTGGGCTCCCCCTGTCTGCTCTCCCCTCCGAGATCTGTTCCGATGGCCTCAAACCCCCACCTCGTCTCAGAGCCGGGGAGGCACTGCCTCAGGCTCGGCTCTGTCCACCAGCCACACAGGACGGGGCCCTCGGGGACCAGCTGTGCCGGATGCTGGCTGATACCTTCACGTGGCCATGCAACACGTTCTGTGCGGACTTCTGGTTCCCTTCCGCAGGAGGGTTAATCCAATCCGAGCGGCGCCATGTCGCCAGGAGCAGAAACCCTCCGCTGGCGGGCGCTGATCTCAGGCCCGCGCTCACCCTGGGGTGGACTCCCGAGCCAGAGCCGGTCCTCAGCGGGCGCCGCCGGGAGCTGCTGCGCTGTGCCGTCCACAGCCCTCGAGCACGGGTGGGTGGGCTCCGGGCAGCACTGGACCACCACGTCTCAGTCTTCTGCTGGCTGAAGACGTGAGGAACGGCAGCCGGCACTGCCCCCCGGCCGGGCCACCACCTGCTCGGCCCCGCGTCTCCTCCTGTGAGCACCTGGACTGCAGCTCCCCCCGCCCCACTGCCCGTCCTGGCTCCGCAGGGCCCGGCGTCCCGAGCTCACTCACAGATCCCCGCCCGTCCCCCAACGGCTCCAGGACTGCGCGTCCCTCACGCCGTGATGTCGGCCTCCCTCTGAGCAGGTGCCTCACGCTCGAACTCGGGGTGTTTGGCGGCCTCTGATGTAACCTTGCTGGAAGTTCCCTTAAAATCTCCACTAACCCTGACCCTGTCCTCAAGGCCCGGCCGTGTCTGCCTCGGGAGCCCCACGCTGGCTGCAGACCCTGGGCCCACGTCCTGCCTGGGCTGGGTCCCCCTCGGAGGTGCGTCCCGCACACTCGTCAGGCTTACTTACACATAGAGGGACCTCAGAAATGGGGGTGATCTCAACACTTTAAAGAACAGTTCAGCGTCAGGACGAACGCACGACAAACAACACACCAGGTGGTGACAAGCGGGACATCCTTAACAACCACAGGCCTACACACGTGAGGAGTTCAAGGCGTGCATGACAGGACTAGGCTTAAAGAAACAAGCTACCTGTGAGATTCTTTTGGACAGTAAAATACAGAAGAGCTACAAAACAAAACTCAAACTGTTTGCAGGACGACACGCCTGAGTTGCTCTAAATACTGAAGCACTTCTGTGCTGATGGCGCACCCTCCGCAAGCGCGGGCCAAGTCCATCCGTGCTTCAGCATGACCTCTACTCAGCCAGCAACCCGCTTAGCTGCTGCTCTGGAGACAGAGGACGCCCAAACATCGGCTCTACGTCAAGAAGGATCTGACAGTGAAACGGCAATTATAAACACTTGAGCCACAAACGTTCACTATAAAGAAAAAGTCCCAGCAACCCACGTATTCAAACAAGGATGAAGAACCAGCACAGCTCAGTAACAACCGTGGGACCCGGAGCCAGCCAGGCACCTCCTCCTGCATCCAAGTGGGGACGCTGCCTACCTTACAGCGAACATTTCCCAGAAGGGATGGTGACAAAGCTTCCAAAACCCAGTAAGGAAAAAGGGGTCAATTAAGGGTATAAAAAGCCAGTCCACTCAAGTGAGATCCAGGAGGCTAGTCAACATGTGCAGAGGCGACCCTCACGCCGCTCGGCAGCTGGAGACGCATCGGAGAGGGCGGCCGTGCGCCTCGAGACAGATCCAGGAGGAAGGAGAGGGCGGGGCCGGTCCTGCTGGGCGGGACACGAATCCCAACAAATCTTTGGCAAAGTAACAAATAACGGCCCCCATTTATTACAGTCAAGGACACCCACGACCTTTAACCTAGTAACCCTGCTTCTGGAAAGTAACTCCACGGGAGTATAAGCAGCACAGAGATCTCAATGCATCTTCTTAAGTAATTAAATATCACGTTGTCGGAAGAAAATCAAAGCTTCATCAGCGACGATGCTCTTAGAACAAAATAATCCACCCACCAATAGCCCAACTGAAACTGGCCTAAACCCCGGGCGTCTGTCCACATCTGGAGCCCAGCCGCAGGGTCAGCGGACACCCCGCTGGCCTCCAGGGGCCCCTCGTCCACATCCACTCTGCTGGCGTCAACCGGCTCGTGTCGGCCCCTGCGGAGTGTTGCCGAGGTCAGGGACAGGCCAGAGGGTAGGGAATCGGACTCTGGTGGAGCCATGCGGTCAGCGCAGGAGAAATCCACCGCCACACGTGGGCCGCTAACAGGAGAGGCGGCTCTCAGGATGTGCTCGGGGCTCCAGGAAGGAGGGGGCCCGGAAGCAAGACCACGTGCGTTCAGCACAAGCATTTCAAAGCAGTGGCCACTCTTCAAAAACAAAACAAAGCTTCAGGTCCCTCATTTACACCTCAGAGTGCTAAGGTGTTTACGGGGTGCTCTGTAAGGTCCCCAACTCAGCTGATCTCCAGTCAACATGCAGAAAGGAAACAGACACTTGTGGAGACACGTGTGGAAACCACTGGCCACGTTCCCTCAGAGCAGTGCCTTCCTCCCCGACCTGGGTCTCTATGTTCCTATTTACCAACTGCCACCGCCACCAGGGCCCTCAGTGTGACCTGTGACCCGAGGGCCGGGGCTACAGAGCAGAGCCGCTCCCGACTGGCCCTTCCGGGGGTGGCAGCGGGGACGGACCTGAAGGGCAAGGCAGGAGGGTCAGGTTCAGCCGCCTGAGGCCCCCCTTGGCACCGAGCAAAGGTGGAGCATGTGCAGGTCCAGGCTGAGCCACGGACTCGCCTGCCCCAGTCCCGGGACCCGAGACAGGACGGAAGAACGTGCAGGAAGGCCCGACGCGGGCATGCGTGAGGCCCGTGCCCCCAGCCTGACCCCACAGGCACCCCACTCCACTGCCTGCCGGCTAAGCCCTGCAAGGACACCTTTGCGTGCGGGGCACGTGTACCTGAAGGAGGAGAGCTCCGCGTGCACCGGCAGGGAGCCGGGGGGCCCGGGGCCCGCAGCGCCCTTTCGGATGAGCTTGCCCGTGCTGGCGTCGTAGATCCGAACTTCAGGGCCAGGCGGGGCCTTGGGATGCACAGGTGTTGGATGGAACAGGGTGGTCGGAAGCAGGCCCTGCCTGTCGGGAAAGGCGGCCGGGCCGTCCTCCCTGGGGGGCGAGAACGAGGGCGGTGAGGAGGGGCTGGGGCAGATTGGGACCCCCCGCGCCTCCCTCCCACCGGGACTGTGAATCCGCACATGAAGTCGTGGTTCTCCGTTAAGCCTGGGGCTCGACCTTGGCTGCGGACACAAGGCCCCTTGGAGAGCACGGGCTGCACCGCTCTCTGTCTGACGCCGTTTTCGGCCTCATCTCTGAACACAGCACCCGCTCTGATGGAGCAGGTGTGCCGTCCCTGCCGCCTGGCTCTACCCACGGGCCCTCTGCACCCATCCCTCGTCCTGGCCACCCCCTCCCTCCACGCTGGACTCTGTAAAGACCCTGTGACTCGATGGGACCACGTCCCAGCTGTGGAAGGAACAGCCGCAAACTAGGATCCGCGGCTCCAAGCTGACTTGTGTCTTAGGAGAAGCACTTGCGCTTCTCCTCCAGGCGACGCTGGTCGGAGGCGCTCTGTGTGACAGTCTGCTCGGCGGGGGCGGCGGGGGCAGGCGGGCGTCTCCCGAGGGGAGCAGCGGCCGTGCGGGCTCCAGCGCGGACCCTCCCTCTGAGCCCGCGGCCCCCGCGGGGCCCACCTCTGGGACTTGGCCTGGTCACCGCGCAGCGGGAAGAGCCGCTCCTCCACCTTGTCCCAGCGCTCCAGGCAGCTCCACAGCCAGTCGGGGTTGACCACATGCAGCTGCCCGCAATCCTGGGCCTGGCGCACCTTCTCCGTGCCTGCGGGCACACGCACTCTGCTCGGAGCCGCCGTGGGCCACTGGTCTGTCGTCAGGGCTTGGGGCGGCGGGAACAGCAGGGGCCCTGGAGGGAACAGCCCTCAGAGCGGGGCCGGCCATGTGATGGCTCCTGAAGGGCCCCGTTTCTCTACGTCGGTACCCACTCCAGAGCCTCGAGCCCGGGGCCTCGGGAAGCAGTGACACCCGGGTGCCCCCGCAGCGCGGACCGTGGTGGCAGCCGGTTCTGAGGGGGAGCCGGAGCCGGGAGCCCCGCCCAGAGGCGGGCGGGATTGGGGGCGGGGGGCGGGGGGGAAGGGCGTGACTCACCGGCCCGCGCGGCTATCAGGTGGGTGGCCCGGTCGGGGTTGTCGGGGTCCAGCACCAGCTGGGTGAGGATCCTGGCCCCCAGGGCCGTGGCGTGGTAGTGCTCCCGTGTCTTCTCGATGGGGAAGTTCGTGGGGTGCAGCCCGCTGAAGATGATGGCGACGTCGGCCAGCACCCTGCTGCGCAGCTCGGGGACAATCTTCCGGATGTCGGGGGCCTCCTGGGTCTCCCCGCGCAGAAAGCGGTCGTACCTGGCATAGTAGGCGGAGTGCACGCGGGCGAGGATCTCCTCCAGGTGGACCAGGTGGTCGTCGGCGTCGGCGTCCTCCTCCTCCTCCTCCTCCTCCTCTGCGCTCTGGTCCAGGGACTCGCCCACTGTGATGCCCGACTGCTCGCTGTTCTGGGACTCCGTCTCGGCCTCCCTCCTGTCGGCACAGCCGCCGCCCAGCCCGCAGAGGCCGTCCCGCTCGCCCTCCCCCTGCACGGCCGCCTGGACGCCGGGCCCGGGCTCCACGCAGGGACTGGCGCCCGGGGGGCCGCCCTGTGCCGCAACGTCCCCAGCGTGGCGTGGGGGGGCCGGAGGCTTTCTCCGGGTCCTCTTCTCCCCACTCTCCCCATCAGAGGGTATGGGGGACGGCCGGCCCTCGGACTCGCTGCTGCTCCCGCTGTCACCGGGGACATCCGGGTCCGGGTCAGGGCCCACCGGACCCCGCACGGGCCTCTTCTCCGGCGGCGTCCGCCCGTGTTGCTGGGTGCCCGCCAGGGGCCCCCGGCCGTCAGCCGAGGGGGTGCGGGCGGCGGGCCGGGCGCCCCTCTCCTCCTCCTGCCCGGGACAGGGCCAGCCCCCCCGAGGGCCCGCGCCCCCGTTGAGCTCCCTCGTGGGCTTCCCGAGGCCGTTGCTCTGCTCGACCCCAGACACCTGCCTTCCTTCCTCGGGATCCTTGACGGACGGAGGCTGCTCCGTGGCATCGGCACCTTTAGGAGAAGCACTGACTGCACGTGTGCACAAGAGACAAGGTCACTGTTACCTAACGTGTAAGAGGGAACCCCCCGTGGAAGCACACTCCATCCACCCGCCCCCGGCTGCTGGCTGGAGCCACCTCTGGCCAGGGGGCGGCACCCTCGGCCGGGAAGGGCTGGAGGGTGAGCAGCTCGGGTTTGCGGGCCCCACCCGGTCACCTCGTTCCGGGCTCCACAGCGGTACGAGCCGCACCGCACACGCCTGGCCCCCAGGCTGCGGTCGGACCGGGCCCTGCTCGAGCTGTGCTGGGCCGCCTCGCCCCCGAGGGTGCCCTGGGGTCTCACTCCCCTGCCTACACCTCCAAGTTCTACTGTCGCGACTACGGCAATAACTCTATGCCTCAAAGTGGATTATTTGAAAGCTAAAGATCATCAGAAACACTTCAAACCAAAACTTTAAATTTTTTTCAGACTCTGGGTTCCAGCTCGCCTGGGAGGTTCCCCGCAGGCTCTGGGCTGGGGCCCGGCACCAACCACCCACGGGATGGAGTCTCACACACCAAACTCCCAGCGTCATGCTTGTCTTTCAAGGGAAGCCGGGATGAAAGGTAGCATTTAGATGCATTAAATTAAATAGTATTCTTTAATCTTTACTCAACGGGAAAAACGTTTAGGCTGGTACTATTAAAAGAAAAAAAAACCCAAACTGAAACCAAATAATACCACGTTTTTCAGCATAACATAAATAAACCCAACACAACCTCTATGACTACTGAAATATAAATAAATGACCAAAACCAAACTGAGTCCTGAATTCCCAGCAGCCACAGCGGAGACAGGACAGAGCCGACGCTACCTGACGGCCAGGAGGGGCCACCCACCTCTCCTCCTCGCCTGGGGCTCCCGGGACCCGGACGGGGCATTGATGTCGCCTATGCCCTGGAAGTACACGTATTTCTTCACAGTTATCAGGTTGGGGGCAAACTTCCACACGTCTTCTCGGTCATCGATAATGCAAACCATGGAGTCTCCACAAGGAAAAAGATTTCTAGAAGTAAAAATGCATCGGAACCACTAGCACCATTTACAAAAGGTCACCATCAATCGAACGTCAAGGTCGTCTTTTGTATGAAACCAGCAGAGAGAATGTTAATCAGAGCCAGATGCAAGCTGCACTGAGGGCTTCTGTTTAGCTCACGTTTAAAAAAATTTCCAGAGAAAGTTACACTAAGATAGTTACACTTTCCTCCAGTGTCTGACATGACACTCCTCAAGGCAGGAGTCATGACAAATTCTTCAAAGGGCCAGAGAGTGAAGGGTTTACTGTTTGGGGCCATGGAAAGCCCTCACCCAGGGGAAGGTGGCACGGCCTAATGGGCCTGGCCACATCCCAACACGGCTTTATTTACAAACACATGTAATCGGCCTGTGCCAGGTGAGAGCTATCAGTTACAGGCAGGAGGGCAAGGCCTTACTCAAATCTCGGATGGGGCACCTACATGATGCCAAGTCCAAAAAGTGACTGTTGTATTCCCCAAAGCTATGAGGATGTACGGGTGGAGGAAGAATGTTAACAAGGGTCCAAAAAGCCACCTGATGGACACAGGCCTGCTCTGTGGTCTTTTCACTTGATTTCTGCCCACAACACTTAGACTCAGACAGACAGGTGCAAGCATGCAAAATTCAGAAGGATGAGTGCTTCCTGCCTGTTTTCTAGGATTGAGAAACAAACCCAGGAGAAATGCGTGTCATTGTTCAGGTTTTCTAGCTGCTACTGAAGGCTACAACTAGGCAGAAAAAAATGTTCCTGTGTCCAAAACTGTCTTCGGTGAGTCCATTTTCCACAGGCAAAACACAAGCGTCGGCTACAGTGACTGACACCGCTACCGCCTTCAGCACATCTAACTCCAGACGAGGGAGGTGAAAACCACACCGACTCGAGGCCGGGGGACAGAGCCAAGTGCCGCCCCCGAGCTGCCGTGGAGACCCTCTCCTCTGACGCGCTCGTCCTCGGGCAGGGTTTCCTCCGGACAAGTCATCACACCCTCCCTCAGTTTCCTTCGTCCTCGTATCTGCTCATTCGGATGCCTAACCAGTAAACGTGAGAACTGTTTCTGAAACAGGTACTCTGATTCTCTTCTTGTATCCCACAGACGTGAACAGGTCTCAGTCTGTGTGGATACCCTAAACCTGAACCACGAAATGTTAGCTAAGGGTGGCCAACGCCAGCCAAAAGGCCACTGAGGCCACAGCTGTTACTGTCTAAGTCTTAGGAATCAACAGCCATGAAAAAAGTTATATCTGATATAGGATCATAATGGGGGGAGGCTACCTATCTGGGTAGAAATGGGGAAATTCCTTGTACGGAGTGAGCAGGAAATTCCCAAGAATGTAAATCAGCCCTTCAGTGAGGGGTGGGAGGGAGCCCTGGTGTAAGAGCACAGAGACCGGGATGGGGAGGGGCACACGGGGGTGGAAGGAGGTGGAAACGGGCCGAGCGCCAGTGCAGAGTACCACGACTTAGGGTTTGATAACTGACTGTACGCTGCACAGCACGCAAGGTCTTCAGGAAACAGAAACCCGAGGTGCCAACACCCCCTAAAACTCCCGACTAGGCCAAACAGCCCCCTGGCCCTCTGGGGAGGCTCTGGGGGCTCGGCCGCCCAGACTCTCTCTCCACGCATCCCCCAGGCCCTGGTCTCGCTCCTCCCCCGACACCCATGTCGCCCTGGGCTCTGGCCCGAGTGCCCCAGGAGCCACCATTGCCTGGACATTCAAGGAGAGCAGGGAAGGGAGGGGTCCGGTTAGAAGACAGCGGGCTTGCTATGTGCCGGAAAGTGGACGCTGGTAACCGGGAGAATAAATACAGAACGATTGGTCTGAGGCTCAAAATGCAGGCTTTACAGTGGAAACTGGACGGTGACCTCAGCGGTGCGCACAGCCAGGTACATACCTAAGGTTCCCCGTTTTGGAAAACGGGTCAATACATTCGTCCCTCGATAATATTCGATGAGAAAAAAGCTTCTTCTCAGGATCTAAGAAGCCTTTGAAAAGAAAACAGGACAAGGTCACGTGTCTGAGATGCACTGACGTCCCTTCCTGCATGCGGTGATGTGCAGACACAGAGCACCGGCGTCAAGCACTTTCCTCTTTCAGGTGAGACCGTCACCCTCTTACAGTTCCTTTCCTCTAAGGGCTTTGGTCCAGGAAACGCTGACTGAATCTCCCATCACCTGGAATCTTGCTAGGACAGCAGACGGGATGAACAAAGTTCAGTGTTACCCCGGAAGCTCAGAGCCGCGGGTAATTAACACGTGAAGGCACCACGTCCGCCCACCTCGCAGGGGACTCGGGGCGGCATCAGGGAGGAGCCCATCGCCGAGAGAAGGGGCCCCAAACAGGAGTTCAAATGTTGGTTTGGCTTTGTCATCTCCCTGAGCCTTCGTGTTCGTAAAGCAAAGGGGAGGGCAGGGTGTTTGGGCAGCACTCTTACACTCACACCGTGACAGGAGAACCCGTCTTTCCTCAAGCCTTTCTTTCCACAGACAAGGAGGCACCTTCATGACCTCACGTGCGTCCTCTCCCACACGGCCCGCCCAGAGCTGTCTCCCTCTGTGACAGGGCCCTTGACACTGCAGATCTGACACCCACGCCTTACTGTTCCCTACTACCGACGGGGACGGAGGCGTCACGTAGGTCGCTAGGCCTGCAGCCCGCGGTCCTCCTGCGAGCGGAGCCGTGTGCCCCTCCTGAGGGCCCCTGTGAAGTGAGGCGGCAGCCGCCCGGAGCTTAGGGCCTCGAGGTGCCCGAGTCGTCGGTGTTTGACCAGCAGACAGCGCTCATCTCGCGAGAGAAACGCACGCTACCGTCTTACTATGTGAAGACTTGTAGGAACGCTGAAGCCTCTCAGCCGCTAAATCTAAAACATTATCAGAGCCTCTGCAATAAATGAAAAGTGTGCGAAGCGCTTAACGTTTCTGCCCCAACGAAAGCGTGTCTATCCTCCTTACACCGAAAGTACACATTCTGTGAAAACAGTAAAGTTGACGGAAAGAGGAAGTCACGGAAGCCATCACTGTTAAAACCACAGTCAGGCCTCCGCACGTCTGGCCTCTGCTTGTCATCTGCGAATGAGCAGACTGACACGGCCGATCAGCCGACTCCTTCCAGCCAAAAGCGCTGTGGCCACGAAGCTCAAATCCACGTGCCCCCGGAGGCCTCGCAGCTCCCACAGCTATGTGGGGCACCAGCCCTGGGGGCCACGTGCTTCCTCCTGGGCCCTCTCTGCAGGTGAACCGTGGTCGCTCTCAACGCCCTCACCGGGGTGGCCGAACCACCTCGGGTCCCCCGGTCGAGGCGCTGCTCGGAGGGTCTCTGCACCCACCGTCGCCGGGATACTGCCTGCGGTTTCCTCGTGATGGCCTCGTCTGGACTTGCTGCAACTTGGGATTCTACAGCACACGGCGCAGCCTGAGATGGGGCTGGGGCGAGCCCTGCTCTCCGGAACCTCAGGAAGCGGCGACGGCCACAGGCCCTGGGGGCGGGCAGGGTGGCAGGCAGAGCAGGATGCCCCCCGGGACCTTCGCTGGTGCTCTCTGTGCCTCACTAACTGACACCTAGCGAGGCCAGGTTCCAGAGGTGACGGCCGCAAGGAGAAGCCTGAGGCCGCACCTGAAGACGTCACTTGCTATTTCCACGTGGGGTGTGGCTTACTCAGCGGTGTGAGAACTCTGCAAAGGAGATGTGCCAGTCTCCAAACCACGCTCCCGGGGAGCCGCAGAGCCGCCATACGCTGAAGGTGAACACGCTGAGTGTTAGTTACAAGATGGATTAACTAATACGCTGCCTCCGTGTTTGTGACTAACATTTCCTACAAAGGCACCAAATGTTAAAGGGGGATTTAAAATGTATTTCCCCATTGACAAAACCAAGACCCATTTGCGAGGCGCCTGCATTTAAAAGTACTTAGTTTAACGTCCCTATAACTAATCCTAAGGAGCTGTGACATACTGCAGGTGCCAGTGTCCGCTGATGGGCCTCAGTGGGCTGGAGCCCAAATGTGCCTACGCAGGGGAAGCTGGTGCCCTTCACCCCGTCCCCAGCCAGAGCTGGGGGCCAGGGGGCTCCCGTGTCCATGCACGAGAGAAGCCAGCACAGGACCGCAAGCCCGAACTAGGACAGCGGGTTAATGCATCATCACGCTGCTCCCTTCCAAGTAACAGAGACTGTTCTGTCTGCGATGAGAGTGCTAACTGCAGACAAACACAAGCAACACGGCTCCAGAGCTATTTCCAAACGGACTAACACTTTTTAAAAGAACCCTCGTAGAGAGAGTTTCTACTTTTCGACGTATGTGTGGTCCTGACCAACTGCCGAAGTGGCCCGTGGCGTGCAGCTGACCGGAGTGATGGCAGCCTGCCCTCTGGACTGGAGCGCGTCTGGTCACGGCCCGTGGGCCCAGCAGAGCAGGGAGGTTCTCGGCCGTCTGCAGCCTGTGGACTTAACTGGGCCCCCACCTGCCAGCTGGGAGACTGAAACTGAGTTTGGGAGACCTTCCTGATCTTTCCCCTTCATCTTCAAGAAACGTCGAGAAAAAGAGAGAAGCCAAATGTAAAGTGTCCAGCGCGGGAACTGAACCCCGCGGTCGCTCACCCGCGATCGTGTGCGCGTACAGCCGGCTGCCGAACGTGAAGACGTGAAGCTCGTACAGCTTGGCGATCTTCTCCAGGAACCCCTTGCAGTGCGGGCGCAGACGGGTGTGCAGCATCGGCTCCCCCCGGCCCAGCTGGAAGTGGAATATGCCCTGCAGAGAACACGCCCGGTCATAGGGCGGGAGGGGTGGTCAGGGGGCGGGAGCCGAGGGTCAGGGGGCGGGAGCGGCGGTCAGGGGGCGGGAGCCGCGGGTCAGGGGGCGGGAGCCGCGGGTCAGGGGGCGGGAGCGGCGGTCAGGGGGCGGGAGCCGCGGGTCAGGGGGCGGGAGCAGCGGTCAGGGGGCGGGAGCGGGGGGTCAGGGGGCGGGAGCGGCGGTCAGGGGGCGGGAGCCGGGGGTCAGGGGGCGGGAGCCGCCGTGGTGAAGGCTTGGCCCTGCGGCTGACACGTGACACGTGACAGCTGCACGGGTCACCACGCCCACCCCACAGAAGTGCTCTCCTTTCTCGCGCTCTATGGGGGAGGGGGGCTCCACCTTCCCTGCTGCGGTAACCACGTATGGTAAGCACCCAGGACAAGCACGGAGCTACCCAGAGCGACCAGGTAACTACCTACCTGGGATAACATCCTGTGATGACTACGGTACCTCGGCTATCCGAGGGCTTCACTACAAGTCTATCAGGACACCGGTGGACGCTTACACACCCTGACCGTCTTGCCAACACTGTTCCTCTGATCACGGACAAAGTGAGCACCCCTAAGAGAGTCACCGCACAAAGCGGCAAGCAGCAGAGCCGCTGCGGACCGCTTAGAACCCATCTCCAGGGGCCTACTGACAGTGTCTCCCAGAGCTAGCTATGAACACATACCAAGGGCCCCACATCACTCAGTCTAACTCACGGACAGTTTAAGATGCAACTTTACTACCTTACAAATGAAACACAGAAGCTGAAACAGCATTCGCAGACATCTTTAGGAGACAGGTGAAATCAGTAACCCCAACCTGCTTATACGTGATTAACATGCACGCACGTCTACTCTCCTTAGGGAGTTAAACTTTGATCCTTTTAATCCTCTTTATCATTCATTTTCTCAGCAGTAATAAACTAAGAAGGAAGGAAATGACCTGAGGCCTCGTTCCGCTGGCTCTAAACTCGTCAACCCCTTGTGATGGGCTATTCTGGTAAAGGGCCTGAGAGTGAGAAATACTGTAAAACACCTTCCACCACACTCCACAGCTAAAACGTCCAGTGCAAGAGAAACACCCTTAAAATCCCAAGTCAGGATCTCCGAGGTTAAGGATTCAACGTGCCTCTCGGGCTGTCGCCAGCAGGTGTCCTGTGGGTCTGGAGCTGGGGGCGGGGCGGGGGTTGCCATGCGTCCCGGATGCCGTCTGGGGGTCCAGAGGGGCCTGACCAGGGGGCAGGTGCGGGCGGAGGCACAGGGAATCCCCCAGCAGCAGTTGAGCGCCGTCCACACGGCCCCAAGGACACCCTCCTGCCACATAGGCCGAGAACGGGAGTGGCATAACCGAGCAAACTCTTATGAAAGGAATGAAAAGGCCTGGCTTCGCAGGCGGATCGAGCCCCGAGTGGCTGCGGTGCTCGCGGCTGTGGTGCTCGCGGCTGTGGTGCTTGCCGGCTGCGGTGCTCGCGGCTGTGGTGCTCGCGGCTGTGGTGCTTGCCGCAGCCATGCCCTCAAGCTCTGCCCCGCCCAGCCTGAGTGCAGCGGTCTCGATGCAGGAAATCCCCGAGACCCCTGCCAACCGCGGATGTCACACAGAGAGCATCTTACAGAAGAGCCCACGACATCAAAAGACTAACGTAGCTGAAAAACACACGCGTTCTGTGGGTGAGGGACTCAAGGCCAGCGCTCACCAGCTGGTCGCCGTCCTCCGCACCGCGGCCGAGAGCTTCAGGGGCAGAGCGACCCGCGCCTGCTCACTCACTGAGCCAAGACCCCGCGCTCCTTCAGACGAAGCTGGTAACAAAGCTGCACCGGCCCGCGCCCGCCGCTGAGTGAGCCGCCCCCCGCCCCCCGGAGGAGCTCACCTTGTTGGACATCTGCTGGCAGAGCTGCTCCGTTGTGTGGATCAAGGTCTGGTCCAAGTCCACCATGAGCACTAGTTTTCTGTTGCGATGCAGTCGCTGCTGGTCTTCCCTTCCCAGCTGTTCAGCTTGCTAGTGAAAAAGGAAAACGAGAGATGGCAAAGGAAGTACATGTGGATCCAAAGTAAAACTCAGTCTTATCAGAAAACAGAAAAGGAAGCTGAGGGTGGTCTTCGCCGCCCTCACGCCTTGCCCGCCTCGCTCACAAGCCTCGCGGCCTGGGGGCTGCGCCCCAGTGCCCAGAGCCAGACCTGTGCGGTCCGACCCTCTTCAAGCCGCTCCGACTTGTGAGTGCTTTTAATTAAATAGGTGGACCAGTGAACGGGGGCTGAGAAGAAAGTGGCTGTGTCTGTACAGACTCAGCTGAAGGCTCTGGAGCAGCAGGACAAGCGATCAGGGCAAGCGATCAGGGCAAGCGATCAGGGCAAGCGATCGGCAGAACTGAGACAAGCAGTGAGCCGAGCGCGGGGCGGAGGGGCGGCCGAGGCGCTCCTGACTAGTTACCGAGGAATTCCACTGTCTGTTCCTAAAACGGTTTATGCAGAAAGGGCGAGAGTTATTCCTTTACAGCAGAAACAACGGGGGGGGGATGCTTTCTTCTCTTTTTATCCTCAAACTTCCTTGTTTTGTCTTAAACATACACTTATGTATTTATATTTGTTTAAATTTCAGCAATTCAGAAAACCAGAATCATGTACCTGGCATTTTATCTCTCCCATGAAAAACAAAATAGGTATATATCATTTAAAAGCACACACCTAATAAAATTATAACACTGAATAAGGTTTTTACCTACTACCTGCAGAAACGTAGAGCTCTGAGACTGCCTTGCGATAAGACAAGAAGTCAGTGGTTACAGGGCCCCGTGAGGTGGGCGCTGTGCCTACTGCCCTGTCCTGGCGACGCTCACTCACCCCACCGTGTGGAGCCTGGCCCAGGTGTCAGGAGGCCTCTGACCAACACGGCAATGTACAAAAAGCAACCTTTTTCTTTCCAGACATCTCTCCAGCACTCACACGTCTTTGCACGTGAAAGCACAGCACCGGGCCCTCTCCCTCCACCCCACGACCACGCAGCCAGCGCTGACCAGATCCGACACCTCCCCCCTCCTGCTCGGCCCCCTGCTCCCCGGGCAGGAGCCCTCGAGATGCCCTCCCCTCACCCCTGCTCACACCCCGCAGCTCTCCAAGCCCAGGGTCCGGCTGCAGCACCCTGAAGAGCTCCCGACCCAACGGAGCCCAGCGGAGCGGTGCTGCCTGCAGGCGGGATCGTGTGGGGAAGGAAGCGGAAGGGGCGCAGCCCTCACCCGCGGGCAGGCCGCATGCTCCACGTAAACCACCCGGCCACCGCGGGCACACTGGGAACACAGTGACGACGACGACAGAGCTGGTGTCTTCTCCTGTCGCTAAGCGCGGCCCACAGATGCGCTCACGGCTCTCAGGAACCGTCTTCCCAAACGCTGCCCCTGCCAGGGGCGCACTTACCTCGGAGCTCACCATTAGCTCGGGGACGCTGTGCACCATTGACACGGTGGCCGTGGACAGCGGCACCTGCGGCCTCCCATTCTTACTCTGCAGCCTGCGAAGCAAGAAGGGGCTGCTGAAGCGATGCCTGCACCTCATTAACTTACGCGGAAATTTTAGTTCAGACTTTAGCTGATGAGGCCTGCGGGCTTAGTGCTGAAATTTCCCCCACTGTCTGAAAACAGACAGGAAAACCGAGGAAAAAATTAAGTAAGAGTCACACTCACAGAGTTCCCTTTGAAAATAAAGATGGTCCCACTGAAACACAAAGGCCCACAGCACGAAAGTACAGAACAGTCCACACTGCTCTACACGTACAAACGGGGGAAACCACTCAACAGTGGTGGCAAACTAGCGCAGGCTGCGAGATGGGGGCCTGGGGGTTGTGAAGTGCCGGCTGCGTCCAGGGATGGCCGGTCCCAGTGGGGAAGCGCTGTTCACTCAGCGGGGATGAGAAGGCAAATCCCAACCCACCAGCTGTTTCCTACCACACCCCGGGTGGGCGGCAGGCATGCTTTAGTGCTTCCAGAGCTCAAAGAAATCAAACCAGAGGGGAAGCGGACTGACTCGCGCTACATGCGGGCAGATGAAGGGCAGCGGAGACGGATCCTCCACCCCGAGCCCCTCAGGCGTCCTGTCCCTCCACGCTGGCACGCACCGCCCTCGGGCTCCAGGGGGAACAGTGTCCCACTCTCGAGCTGCCAGAACTTACTGGGTCAGGTCTTGGCCACACTCGGCGCACAGGCCCTTCATGACGACGGGGTGGCTACATCCTTCTAATTGCACCAGAACCGCCCTAGAATCGGGGGAGAAAACGGTCACAAGTTAGCAAGAACTAAAATCTCTTGCTTTATCCAACTCCTCTAGAAAGAGCATCTGAGTGGGCACCAAGGCACCTGGATTCTGGTACCACTTCTCCCGGTGACTCTTGCATAACTTTAACTTCACATCACCCTCCAAGGGTGCCATTTCTCTGGCTATAAAATGAAGGGCCTTTTCATCTACGATGAAACACCTGGGCCCCGTGCCAGTGTCGTGAGGGAGGCCCTGCTGGGCGTTTGCCCACAAAGCAAAGACCCTCTCTGAGGCCCAGCGGCCTTCTGGTCGGTGCACCACACGTGAGGGCGGACGGCTCTGCACCCCTCCCTCCTCACCCGTTTCTGTCCTAAAGGCTCTGGACTGCAGATGATTTTCACGGGCAGACAGAGCTGCGAAATGGGGGGTGAAACCAGGGAAGCGACGCCCATCCTCCGAGCAGGGCCTCCTTCCTCCCCACCCTTCTGGCCCCGGTGGTCATCACGACCAGCCACTCGGTGCCCTGGGCCAGGACGCCCCCCCCCCGGCCCCCCACCACCCGACCCCGGCGCTGGGCGGGGAGGGCACACCAGGCCCCGCCCTGGCCCCGTCGGCCCGGCCCCTCTCCCACCCTCGACGCCGTCTCAACCTCTCCCCGAAACTGCCCCCCTCGCCCCGACCCCAGACAAACCGGAGCAGCGGACGGGTCGCTGCCCTGAGCGCACGCGGCGCCTCCCTCGACCTTGCCCTTCTGGCGGCGCCCGCTCCAGGTCCCGCCCGCCTCGGCCACTGGTGGTCGGCACCCAGGGGAGCCCTGCCCTGGCTGGCCTTCTCCACGTGTGGCCCCTCAGCCCCCCACGTCCACCGAAATCCCTCCACAAGGCTCCCACGACCCCTTCACCCAGCAGCGCCCCCAGGGCTCGTCCGCCTGCTGCCTGGTCGGGGTCTCTGCTTCCCCAGCTCTCTCGGCACCTCGGCCGCACGCGGGCCATGCCCTGGGTTCCGGGGTGAGGTCACTGCCGGGCCGCACCTGGTCCTCCCTGCCCGGTCGGTTCTGGGGGGAGTTCACTGCTGACACGGGGCGCCCCCCTTCCCAGACCCCTCCCCACCAGGGACCCTTCCCAGCCAGCCCTGCTCTCCTGCGCCCGAGGGGAAGAACGGGGCCCCGGAAGCATCTGCGACGGTGTGGTGGAGCCAGCAAGTGGACCGGAGGCGCTCCGCTCAAGGTCAAAGGTGCATCTCAGACACCTGCTCACGGGCCAGCGGTGCACGTGGGCCCTTCGGCACCTGGTGAGAAGTCTGCCGCTCACTTCCGGGGGCACTGGCGGCAGGTGTTTGGGAAACAGTAAGTGGCTCGTCCACCAACCCAGGAGGTTTAAAAATGCCGATGCTGCTTACATTTTAGCTACAGGCTCCGCTGACCTGCTACCCTGTGAGAACGTGCAGGCCACACGAGCACCAGTGACCCAAGGGCTCCCGGGCCCCGGAGCGATGACCTGGGGGCTCGGCCTCACGCACCGCTCCTCTTGGAAGGCACGGCTGGTGGAGTGAAACTTACGGGGTACAGCAGCTCAGAAACAGCCCAAATTAAAAGGAGGGGAAACAGACTTGACAGTCACCCGTCCGTATCCGCAGGGGATTGGTTCCAGGACCCCGCAGATATCAGAATCCGCGGATGCTCAAGTCCGTTATATAAAATGGCCTAGTATTTGCATATAACCTACATGCATCCTCCTGTGTCATTAAATCACCTCTCAGTTACCTATGATACCCAACACAATGTCAACGCTATGTAAATAATTGCCGGTATGTGGCAAATTCAAGTTTTGCTTTTTGGAACTTTCTGAATTTCCCCCCCACCCCCCCAAATGTTTCGATCCAAGCTTGGCTGAATACACAAATGCGGAACCTGTGGTATGGAGGGCCGACTGTATTTTCTGTCAATTACCAGATCACTCAGAACTGCCCTCCAGGGTCAGAGCTGAGTACGACACTGTCTATCCCAGCTGACTTCTGCATCTTTGCATGGGCTGAAAAAATTCCCCCCAAAAGAGATAAAATGCCAAGAGAGAGGGAAAGAGAATGAGATAGGAGCATAGCAGCAACGTCCTTTTCAGCACAAGTTGTTTTCCCCTCCAGCTTTGCAGACACTGCTCCAGGCCGGGTGAAAGGCGCCGAGCGGGCCGTGTTCTACCCTGACCCTCCACACGGCCGAGGGACTGATGCACTGTGAACTCTAAAAACAGTGCTTCAGCCAAGGAGACAAGCCGCAGAATGCCAGGCCAGTCACCCATAAAGGTCAACTTTCCTGGTCTGTCCCTGAAGAAAACCCATAGGATAATCATCAAATGCAATTCCTAAACAAGTTATTTTCCCCAAAGTACACAAGTATCAAACTCTCCTGATTTTTTTGTACTCATGAGCTTTTGTGTCTGCTCCAATAGGAAGGTCAGAGAGCACAGGGCGTATCAGAAAGAGCAGTGTCAGGGAGCTGGGCCCCATCACGCTGCCCCCTCGAGCGGTCACCGTCAGGTGTGGGGTCTGGGCAGGTCTTACAGGTTAGGAGGGCTAAGGGATATCTTTTAAGTGCTAAACCTCTGAGTACTGAAGAATATTGGAGGAAAAGAGACTATTTTGTGCACTCAGATCGTGGTTTCTAAATGTCATTCTCCACTAAAAGAAAGCAGGATTTCTTGGAGAAATGGCTGACTCCAGGGCTGGGGATGGGAGAGCAGAAGCCATCTGTGTCAGAAAACAGGACCATGCTCTACGTTAACGGGACCTGGAAGGGCGCCCGCTTCCAAATCCAGGACAGTTTGAGCATAAAGGCAAGTAATCGGAATGGACCATAATCCACTGAATAAAATAAGAACCCGTGAATCCACACTGATAAATTAGTTGTTCTTACAGAGGAAAACGAAGCAAGAAATAAAGCAGAAATGATGGAATTACGAACATCGGCACTGGACAACCCTGATAAAAACAGCAGGTTCAGACAGGCACAGATAAAGCTGGCCAGATGTCGATGGAAGACGCAAAGGCACCCCTACACAGCCTCCTCCCGTGTCGGTCCCTATCCATCACCAGACTTGTTTCCTGATTATTCTACGTATATATTTTCCTTTCCTTTGGAGACATCAATGTACCCGAGTGAACTGAAAAAAAACAGACAGGTGAGGGGGAAAGACATCATCAGGTCCACAATTAACAAATTTACTCTCTGGCAGACAGTGCCTTGCCAGAAAATTTTCATATCAAAATAATTTCAATCCACATATGTATTATGAAGACAAAAACAGACTCTCATTCTATCTACTTCCCCCCAGGGGGACGCTCTGGATGAAACGCGGCCTAAGGAGAGAGCAGCACAGAGGAATCCCTGGCAAAGCCTCAGCAGGGACAGTGCTGGTGCATCAAAACCTCCTGGGACCTCAGCCCCTTCCTCTGTCTCAGTCAGAATAGTTCCCATTCTCCCCGACAGCATGAAGCACTACAAAAACGTGCAATCCCGTTACAGATCACAACAGTATCTACTGACTACTTCCACTACACCCAGAGGCAGGACTTCTACGTTCCTGCAACTGTTCACTGCCTGAGAACAACCTCTGACGTGGTCAGGATGAGTCCTGCAGAGAGAGGACAGTGCAGATGGAGACAAGGACAACTCCAGCCAGGTGAGCCCGGCGCTGCGCTGGTGCTTTCCTCACCCACACACCTGCCTTCCAGCAGAAATGCTACCACTCTCCAGCTCCTCAAAAAGCCCCACGATGAACCACTGCAGTAAGATACCCCGAGACCTGAAACACCAAAAACACACCAGAAAGGAAATTACTCACGGCTGGGAGCCTGCCACTCTATCAGCTACTTGGCCGGCTGGTTACATGACCTCGCTGGGTTACTCTGATCGCGGGACCGGCTGCCCTGATCCGCGCAGGCACGTGAGTCTCACTAACTGCTGGGACCAGTAACCAGCCTGTCTGGGCCTTGGTGGCCTTTCCCATGCAGAGGAACAGAACCACATGGAGAAGAGGTCTTTCCCTCAGGGGTTTTCTACACAGTGAAACGGCAGCATCAGGGTGCACCTCCATCGTTTAGCTGGCAGGTTTACAGGCTCATTACGGACCAAGCAATGGTCAGGTAAGACCTGACTTCAAAGTAACGCTGACAGTGTGTCACACACACAGCACAGCGAGCCCCTCTCTCCTAAAGGAGGCCAGGCAGACAGCTCTGGTGGCGGATGCACTCAGTGGGCAGGCGCGGGCGCCTGGGCAGAAGACTGAGGGCCTGGCTCCCCCCCAAAGACGAGAGGAGAGGAGAGGAGCGGATGCGGGATGAGACCCCCAGGATTGCGAGGGAGGCCAGCTCTACCCTGGTCACCCACTGCTGTGTGGACCAGGTAGAAGACGCTCAAAAGCCAGAGGGGCAATTAGAGCCACAGGGAGAGGAGCAGGGACGACGTCCCCCCAATCCCCGGGGAGGGCCAGGGTGGGCAGAAAGGGAACTGAGCACCCAGGGTACTGGGGTCCCCACACAGGAAAACTGAACACCAGCCACTAAGCAGGAGGCAGGAATGCTCACCTGCCCCAGGTTTCTGCTCCTGACAATGAAAACAACCACACCAGTCATGTGCACACGCCTTTGTGCACAACACTGGTCAACTTAGGGAGAAGATATAAACTGACAAGTTCATACACTTCAAAAAAGAAAAAAAAAAAAAGCCCTTTACTAGGTTAAAACAGAGGTACGACAGCAAGAGCCTGTGGCAGGAGGGTGCACTACTACTTCTCACCCTGACCTACCTGTGCCCAGGCCGCACCCCCTTCCTGAGCTGAGGATGCACAACTGCACCAGGTTTTACAACCACGTTTCGCAGGGCTTACTAGAACCTAAAGAAGTGCACGTCTCCCAACAGCTGACACTGCGACAACAAGCATGGAGTACGCCTGAATCGTTCTGTATGCACTATGACCCCCTAGTTTTCCTAATTTACAAACATGAAGTCTTAGGGGGAGGCACCTATTACAGAAAGAGAAAAAAGAGAACACAACTGTTTTACAAAGAGTGCTATTTCGGTGACGGAGAGTTTTCAAAAAAAAAAAAAGCTGCCGCGGATTAGTATAGTCACTAATAGTGACTGCCGTCCAGTCTTAGAAAAACAGGCAGCCACGCAGCTGTGGGCTCTAACTTACAAAGTTCTCCCGGAGCGCAGCCTTCAGCTGCAGCCCCGGAGACCCTTTCCCACCCAGTGCCGGGCCAGGACCCCCTCCCGGCCCAAGCCCAGAACTCCCTCTAGAACTCAGCCCCTTCCCTCCTTTCCACTCACCCGGGGGCCACCACCTGGCCGGGCTGCGCGCACAGCTCCCGCACTACGCCCGCGCGCTCCGACCTCAGCCTGCGCTCCGTGCGCACGCAGCCCCCGGAGCCGGCGCGGGTAGGGGCGGGCCCGGTGGGCTGCGCGGAGGCGGCGGCCTCGCACACGGCCAGCACAGAGCCGATGCGTACGGCCGCACCAGCCGCCACCCTCCACTCGAGCAGGCGCAGCGGTCCGGGGCCGGGGCAGCGCACCTCGGCCACGGCCGGCGGCTGGGCGCCCTCGGCGGGAACGCGGCTGCCGGGCGGTGCCTCCATCGCAGCCGGGCGGAGGCGCTGTGGAAAAGCGGCGGTGGGCGCTCAGAGCCCGGCGCCCACCGCGGGCAACCGGGCGACCCCGGCCCAAGCGGAGGCGGCAGCGGAGCTACGATTCTCCCTTCGGCGCCGGCTTCCACCAGCCGCGCGTTCCGCGCCGACTTCCGGGGCAGCGTGCGACGTCACGTGCCACCGCGTGCGTGCGCGCAGGCGCTGAGGGCCTGGGTGTAAACACGCCCATGCGGGGCCCGAGAGGTCCTCCGCCGGCCATGGGAACTGGGCGCGTCCTAGGACCACGCTTCTGCGACTGGGCCCGGTGGGAACAGTGTTCCTTCGCCCCATCCACCCCATAAGCGCCGGCACCTGGGGCTGCGGGTCGGCATGCAACGCGGGGCTGCCGACCCAGAAGCCCCGTCAGGCGCTGAGGCTGGACTTCGTGGGACTCTGAGTCCCGGCGTGCAACGCGCCTCTCTGTATCACGAATCCCCGTAAGGCGCCGTGAATCCCAGCGTGCAACGAGGGTCTCTGTCCTGCAGCCCCCGTCACCGGCTGAGGTCCGGCGTTATGAGAACTACAAGTCCCGGCATGCAACACTCTGTTCCCACAGCCCTCCATGCGCTGAGGGCTGGCTGGTGTCTTAGGACTGCGAGGCCAGAGTCCCAGAAACCCCATCAGGCGCTTTTGGTCCCGGCATGCAACAGGGGCTGACGTCCCACAACTCCTCCCATCACGTGCTGAGGCCGGTCGTCCGTCGTGGGACTACGAGGCCCAGCGGGCAGCGCGCCGCTGTCCCATAAATCCCAGTCAGGCGTTTGGAATCCCGACGTGCCTCGCGGGAGTCGTGGACTGCGGTCCCAGCATGCTGTGCGCAGTCTGGAGTTGGAGCTTGGTCGGCTCTGGGTTCCACTCGTCCCCCTGGGGTGCGTGTTTTGGCGTCTTGTCGGGGTCTGTCCCTTCCCGCACTGTCGGAGCCGCCTCGCCGTCGTGCCCGCCTGGGGAGGCCAGGTGCACTGTGCGCAGGGACCGGGAGCCACTGTGGAGACAAGCCGAGCCCGTCCGGGAGGAGGGGGAGTGGTCGTCGGCGGGGGCCTTCAAGGTCTTTCTTGATAGGATTTCTGAAGAGCTGCACTTTCTCTGGTGGGGTTTGAACATAAGCACCTGTCCCAACGGCAGAGCCCCCAGGTGCATGAAACAAAAGCTGACGTAATTTAAGGAAGGCAGACAGCAGTAGTACGTGCATAATTTTGCAGCACTTTGCTTTCTTCCGCTTCACAGATACTGCGTTTTTTACCAATTGAAGGTCTGTGGCAACCCTGCATGGAGCAAGTCTGTCGGCACCAATTTTTGCAGCAGCCTTTGCTCACTTCCTGTCTGAGTGTCACACTGTGGTAATTCTCGCAAACCTTTCCGTCGTTACTGGTTACGCTGATCTGTGATTGATGGCCTTTGGTGTTGCTGTTGTAGTGTTGGGGCGCTGACAGCCGCGCCCAGGTAAGGCAGGGAACTTAACTGATAAATGTTGTGTGCGTTCTGGTTGCTCCACCGACGTGCGTTCCGTGTCTCAGTACCTCTCCTCGGGCCTCCCTATCCCCTAAGACGCAACAATATTGAAAATAGGCAAATTATTAACCCTACGATGGCCTCTACGTGTTCAAGTGAAAGGAAGAGTCGCACGTCTCTCACTTTAAATCAAAAGTTAGAAATGATTAAGCTTAGTGAGGAGGGCCTGTCGAAAGCTGAGATAGGCCGAAGGCTAGGCCTCTTGCGCCAAACAGTTAGCCAAGTTGTGAACGCAAAGGACAAGTTCCTGAAGGAAGTTCGCAGCGCTACTCCAGTGAACACACGAATGATCAGGAAGCGAAACAGCCTCATTGCTGATATGGAGAAAGTCTTAGTGGTCTGGATAGAAGATCAGACCAGCCACAGCATCCCCTTAAGCCAAAGCCTAATCCGGAGCAAAGCCCTGACGCTCTTCAACTCTATGAAGGCTGAGAGAGGTGCGGAAGCTGCAGAAGAGAAGTTTGAAGCTAGCAGGGGTTGGTTCATGAGGTTTAAGGAAAGAAGCCATCTCCATAATGTAAAAGTGCAAGGTGAAGCAGCAGGTGCTGATGTAGAAGCTGCAGCAGGTTATCCAGATCTAGCTAAGATCATTAAGGAAGGCGGCTACACTACACAACAGATTTTCAATGTTGATGAAACAGCCTTATATTGGAAGAAGATGCCATCTAGGACTTTCATAGCTAGAGAGGAGAAGTCAATGCTTGGCTTCAAAGCTTCAAAGGACAGGCTGACTCTCTTGTTAGGGGCTAATGCAGCTGGTGACTTGAAGTTGAAGCCAATGCTCATTTACCACTCTGAAAATCCTAGAGCCCTTAAAAATTATGCTAAATCTTCTCTGCCTGTGCTCTATAAATGGAACCACAAAGCCTGGATGACAGCACATCTGTTTACAACATGGTTTACTGAATATTTTAAGCCCACTGTTGAGACCTACTGCTCAGAAAAAAAGATTCCTTTCAAAATACTACTGCTTATTGACAATGCACCTGGTCACCCAAGAGCTCTCATGGAGATGTACAGTGAGATTAATGTTGTTTTCATGCCTTCTAACACAACGTCCATTCTGCAGCCCATGGATCAAGGAGTAATTTCAACTTTCAAGTCGTATTATTTAAGAAACACATTTCGTAAGGCTATAGCTGCCATAGATAGTGATTCTAATGATGGATCTGGGCAAAGTAAATTGAAAACCTTCTGGAAAGGATTCACTATTCTAGATGCCATTAAGAACATTCGTGATTCATGGGAAGAGGTCCAAACATCAACATTAACAGGAGTTTGGAAGAAGTTGATACCAACCCTCATAGATGACTTTGAGGGACTCAAGACTTCAGTGGAGGAAGTAACTGCAGATGTGGTGGAAATAGCAAGAGAACTAGAATTAGAAGTGGAGCCTGAAGATGTGACTGAATTGCTGCAATCTCATGATAAAACTTTAACAGATGAGGAGTTGCTTCTTATGGATGAGCAAAGAAAATGGTTTCTTGAGACAGAATCTACTGGTGAAGATGCTATGAAGATTGTTGAAATGACAACAAAGGACTTAGAATATTACATAAACTTAGTTGATAAAGCAGCGGCAGGATTTGAGAGGATTGACTCCAATTTTGAACGAAGTTCTACTGTGGGTAAAATGCTTTCAAACAGCATTGCGTGCTACAGAGAAATCGTTCATGAAAGGAAGAGTCAATTGATGTGGCAAACTTCACTGCTGTCCTATTTTAAGAAATTGCCACACCAACCCCAGCCTTCAGCAGCCACTGACCTGATCAGTCAGCAGCCATCAACATCCAGGCAAGACCCTGCACCAGCAAAAAGATTACGACTCATTGAAGGCTCAGAGGATGGTTAGCAATTTTTTAACAATAAAGTATTTTTAAGTCAAGGTATGTACACTTATTTTTAGACATAATGCTATTGCACACTTAATGGACTACAGTATAATATAAACATAACTTTTATTTGCATTGGGAAACCAAAAATTTGTGAGGCTTGCAACATTCACTTTACTGCAATGGTCTGGAACCAAACCCGTAATATCTCTGAGGTAGACCTATCATGGTCTTTAGTTGGATCTCTCTCTCTCTCCCTTTGTTCTTCTCTCCCCGCATTTAAAAATTATGTAAATTATGTACATACTAAAGACTGTGTAACCCTAAAATGAACGTATCCGCCAATCTAAAATCTAGAACATGACCAATATTGTTACAGCTACCTATGCACTCCTTACCATCCCATCTTATCCCCTTGATTCCCCACCAGTGGTATCTGCCATCCTCAGCTTCGTGTTTGTCTTTCTCCTTTTGTATGGTGTTTTGCTGCATTTGTATATATGTATGCACAAAGATACTGTTTAGTCAAACTTTTTTTTTGAGGTTTATAAAAATGCATCATGTTTTTAAATCTGAATGGCTTTTTCATTCACTGTGAATCCGAATTTTATTCATATTATTTTATATGGGTATAGTTTATATATTGAGACTTCTATATAATAGCTCATTGTGTTAATATACCAGGATGTATTTATCTATTATCTTGTGAATGGACATTTGGATTGTTTTCACTTTTTGATATTCTGAAAATTGCTACAGTGAACATACTTCTGCGTGTTTCTTGGTGTAATGAGTTAAAATCTGAGGATATGTGTGTAAGTGTGGAACTGCTGAATTAGGATATGCAAATGTTCAGATTTATGAGATAATGCAAAAATGGTTGTCTCAGTTTATATTCTCACCGTATTCTCAACAACTTGGTATTATCAGACTTCTTTATCTTTGCCAATCTAAATGAAAATCTGTGTTAAAATTAAGTTGTGGTTTTAATTTGCACTCTTCTGATAGCCTTTTGGCTTAGTATCTTTTCCTATTTTTTTAAATTTACCTTTTTTGTTTTCTGCAAAATGTCTATTCAAGTTTGTTGCTCACCTTTCTATTGGGTTGTTTGTCTTTTTCTTGTTGAGTGGTGGTAGTTCCTTATGGTTTCTGAATACAGATCCTTTACTGTTTATATGTTACTCATATCATTTACCAATTCTTGGCTTGTCTTTTTCATGATCTTTTGAGAACAGAAGTCCTTAATTTTAAGAATGCATTCCCTAACCTGAGGTTATAAAGATAGCTTCCTTTTTTACTCCTAAAATTTGTAAAAGTTTGCCTTTCACAGCTAAGTCTTTCAATAATAAGAAATGGAAGTTTTGTATATGTTGTAAGGCAGGGATTTGATTTCTTTCCCATATGGGTAACCCATTATCCCAGCACTATATACTGAAAAGCTTACCTGGTTCTCACTGAGCTGTGGTGCCGTCTCTGATACAGAGTAAGTCTCTATAAAGGTATGAGCTTATTTTGGACTTTCTATTCTGGGTTGTTCTTGTATCCTCTTAATTGCTGTAGCTTCGTAATAAGGCATGACATTTGGGAGGGCAACTGCCCCACAGTAGTTTACTTATTTAGAAGTTTCTTTAGAAGTTTTGTGGCTATTCTTGGCCTTTGTTTCATAAATTTTTGAATTAATGTGTCAAGTTTATTGATAAAACCTGTTAGAGTTTTGATCAGAACTATATGGAATCTATAATTCAGTTTGGGGAGAAGTGACATCTTTATGATTTGAATCTTCCCATCCACAAACAGTATATCACTCCAGTTATTTAGACCCCCTTTAAAATCTTCCAATAAGGTTTTATAATTTTCTGCATATAGGACTTGCACATTTTTGGTTAGATTTGTTCCTACTTACTTTATTTTTTGTTGTTGATACTTTTGTTGATACATGATACTTGTAAAAAATTGACATTTTTTAATTGACTGTTGGTGGTACATAAAAATGCAGTAGATATTTGCGAACTGATCTTATACCCATTTACCTTAATAGGTTCTTTTATTTTAAATAGTATATCAGTAGATTCTTCAGAGTTTTCAATGTAGGAGTTCATATCATTTCCAAATAATTGTTTTATTACTTCCTTTCCAAGTTTTATAGCTTTATTTCTTTTCTTGTCTTAATGTGCTAGTTTATCCCTATACTGCAGTGATGAACAGGATCAGTTATTGTGGTATCCTTGTTTTATTCCACATTTTAAGGGGAATGTTTCCAACATTTCCCCATTAGGAAAGATGTGTGATGAGCGTTTTTTGTATATTCATGATCAGGTAAAAGAAACTTCAGTCTATTCATAGTCTCTTAAAAGATTCTTATGACTATTTTAAAATATTATCAAATGTTTTCTGCATCTTTTGAGGTGATCATATGGCTTTCTCTTTTGTTAAAATTATAATATATATGCATATATATGCATACATGTACATATACACATATGCACACATACAGATACATGAATTCTGTTTATGTAACTAAAATTATGCATTCCTGGAATAAACCCAATTCAGTCATTAGATTTAGTTAGCTAATATTTTACTTAATATTTTTACATCCATGTTTATGAGTGAGAATAGTCCATATGTTTCCTCTTCTATATTATCCTTATTTAACTTGATATCAAGGCCAGTAGGTGTCATGAGATGAGTTGGGGAGCTTTTCTTTTCTGTTTCTAGTTCTATTTCTGAAAGATTTTTTGTAAGTGTGGAATGATCTGTTTCTTGAAAGTTTGGTGTAACTAGCCTTTATAACCTTTTGGTCTTGCTATTTCCTTGTGGGAAGATTTTACCCTGATGATTCAATCTCTATCCTAGTTATAGGTCTATTCACACCTTCTATTTCATCTTGAGTCATTTCGGAAATTGCATTTTCTAGGAATTTTGTCAATTTATTTGGATTCATTCTTATTTCTAGCATCTTAAAATGGATGTTTAAAGCATTAATTTTAGCCTGTCTTCTTTTTAAGTAAAACTTCAATGCCATTTGTGTGCTATTGCGTATCACTCTTGCTTCATCTCACTAGTCTGGATATGTACTTTTTCATTACCAGTCATTCAATTATTCATTTATATCCATTATGATCTTTTTATTTGACAGATGGGTTATTTAGAAGTATATTTGAAAATGTCCAAAGCATGGGAATTTTTCTCCATCTTTTTATTGTTGACTTCTAAGTTAATTGCATTATGGTTAGATAACATAATCTGAATGATACTAATTCTTTGAAATTTAATGCAGTTAACATAATTCCGGTATATGATTAATATGTACTTCAAAAGAATGTGTCATCTTTCCTTATTTGAATCAGGAGTCTATATCTACTCAATAAGTTGTTTGTTGAATGTGTTATTAAAATTTCCCATGTTTTTTTCCTGATTGACCAAGCAATGATTGAGAGACATATGTTGAAATCTCTCACTATGATAGTGGATTTACCAAATTCTCTCTGTAGTTTTATTAATTTTTTTGTGTGTACACACACACACACAATTGTATGCATACATACACAAACGGGTTAGGGGCAGAGGTTGCTATTAAGGCATACATGTTAAAAATTTTTATATCCTTGAGGAATTGAAACTTTTTGTTATGTAGAGCCCTCTGTATCCTGAATAATGCTTATCTATTAAAATGTTTTTTGCTTGAAGTAATATGACTGTCTTAACTTTTTTTTAATAAGTGCTTGCCTGGTATATACTTCACTTTTACTTTTAGACTTTTTACACCTTAAGTTTAGGTATTTTCTTATAAATGGCATCTAGCTAGACTTTTATAATTCATTCTGACAATCTCCATCTTTTAGTTGGAAAGTCCAGGTCCAGTACATTTATATTTAACCTTCCAATTTTTCTTTGGATATCTTTTCTCCCTTATCATCTTTTTTCCCTTTGGGGATATATTGAGATCTGGTTTTCTGTTTATTTTCTTATATTTTTTTTCTTACTACATTTTTTTTTTCATTTGGCGATCACCATTGAAGTTTTACCTTTGCGTATTGTGATTTATAGGAGAAATATATATTTGGTCTTCATCCACAGTGCCTGGATCACATCTCCCCAGACCCTTGGAATTTCCTGAGTGATAAGAACAATGGAATAATATCTGGTCTCTTGTCCTCAGTTCCTGAAAACACTTTCAGTAGGGCCCCACCTAACGGTAGGGGCTGGTTGCTAGGAGAACCAACCATATGATTAGAGGGTTAGAATTTTCACCCCATCCCCACCTCCACCCTGAACTCCAGGGAGGAGAGATGGGCTGGAGGTTGAATCAATTGCCAGTGGCCAATGAGTTAATCAATTGTGCCTTAGTAACGAAGCTTCCGTAAAAACCCAAAAGGACAGAATTTGGAGAGATTCCAAGTTGGTGAACATGTGGAGACCTGGCAGAGTCGTGCACCTGGAGGGAGCATGGAAGCTTCACGCCCCTCCCATACACCTTGCCCTGTGTATCTCTCCCATCTGGATGTTCATCTGTATCCTTTCTCCATATCCTTCTGTAATAAACTGGTAATCCAGTGAGAAAATGGGTTTTCCTGAGTGCTGTGAGCTGTTCTAGCAAATTAATCCAACCTGAGGAGGGGCTTGTGGGGACCTCTGATTCATAGCCAGTTGATCAGAAGTACAAGTAACAACTGGACTTGTGATTGGCATCCTGAGTTGGAAGGGGTCATTGGGATCTCGAATTTGTAACTGGTGGGTTAGGAGCATGAAACCTGGGCTTTTGACTGGAGTCTGAAGTGGAGGGCTGTCTTGTGGGACTGAACCTTAACCTGTAGAATCTGATTCTGTCTCCAGGGAGACAGTATCAGGATTGATTCGAATTCTTGGACATCCTGCTGGCATCTGAGAATTTCTTGTTGGTGTGGGGAAGCCTACACACACACACACACACACACACACACACACACACGCACGCATTGGAATTGGGTCCAGGAAGCCAAAAGAACCTTGTATTCCTAACTTAATAAATTTAAAGTGAATATTCCAGTTTCCTTCCAAACAATGTATAGATCTTAAAACACTATACCTCTGTTCTTCTCCAGACTTACACACTATAATTGTCTAATATTTCAGTTCTGCCTTTTTACAGTTCCCAAATTAGACATTATTTTCTAGACAATGTTAGTTTTGCTTTAACATATTTACCAATTTATTTCTCATGATTTTTTTCCTAACATTTCATATCCTTTTTTTTTTTTTGGTAACAATTTATTACGAAAGAGATACATTTCAATGAAAATAAACAGGTTCTACTAAAATGATGGATACCTAAAATATTTGTATAATATAGAATCTACATATGACATGTACATGTCATACACATTTGTATATACTATGTTGTATTGTAAATAAATCACATCTTACCTCTGGGATTAGGGCTCACCTTGGAGTATATTCTTTAGAATTCCTTTAGTAAAGTTCTGTTGGAATTAAACTCTCAGTTTCTGTTTATCTGAGAATGTTGTATTTTGCTCTCGTTGTGGAAAGGTAATTTTGGTAGACATAGAGCTATAGAGTGACAGTGGCTCTTTTCATTAGAAGACATTTTATTAAATTCTGGTTTCCATTTTTTATTGTTGAAAGTCTGTTAATCTGGTTGTGGCTTCGTAGGTGATAGGTCTTCTTGTCTTTGGGGTTCTGTAATTTTGTTTCAGTGTGTCTAATGGTAGGTTTCTTTTTGTTTTTACTGTTTGAAATATATTGTGAATTCATGGATTTCATTAATTCTTGAAAATTCTCAAGCATTATCTCTTTAAATATTTCTCTTTAGTCTCTTTGGAACTCTGAGTAGATATTTGTTGAAATTTCTTATTTTATAATCATCTGTCAATCTTTTAAAAGTTTTTCCTCTTATTTCTCTGTCCAGCATTCTGGGCAATTTCATCAAACATTGGCTGCAGTTTATTAATCTCCCTTCATCTGTGTGTAATCTGCTGTCTAACTCATCTTTGAAACTTTGCCTCAAAAATTATTTTTTGCATTTATGAATGTTCTGTTTGGATATTTTTCAAATATGCCTGTTCATTTATAGCCTATTTTTACAATGCTTACTTATAATTTTTGTAATTTTCTTTTTTCTTTTATAGGTTCACACCTAGTTTGGCAGATTCTGATTCTGATCATTTGAATAATTGATGTCTTTGTGGGTCTGAGTCTGTTTTGTATTTGTAGTTGTTCCTACCCATTCTTATTTATAGAAGTGTGTTTCCTTTTATGGTTGGTGCTGTTGTGAGCTCATATTTGGTTGATAATCTGTGGAGATCCTTGTGACATTTGCTATGGCGAGAGCCAGAGGGCCCAAGATGGGGACACTTTGGCTTCTTCCAGGGTAGGAGTCTAGAGTTCACCTCTCCTGCTGTGCCAGGAGCCCAAGGCTTACCCTCCCCACCTCTGCAACCTTAGGTCGTTCTGATACTGGCAAGTTCTCTGAGGGCAACCCTGCTTCTTGTATTTTCTTATTGGAGTTCCCTCCCTGGATCCCTCATTAGGATTTCCTTGGCTTGAGAGACTTCAGGATGTCCCTTACTTCCTTCAAGCCCAATACTGACATGGCAAATTAAGTCCTAGGCAAAAATCTAATTGTTTTGTAGTGTGAGGGGCCCTTCAGAGTTTCTATACTGTCAAACCACCCAAAGTGGGAATTCTTCTCTTTGATTTTTCTTCTCTGTTTGTTTTAAACTGGATCAAATGACCAAAGGAGAAGACATTCCCTTTCTCCGCATCCCCCTCCCCTCCTGGTTTTTTCCCCTCTTTTTCCCCACCTGGTTTTCTCCCTTTTTTGGTCTATATTTCAAGGTACTGGTCTCAGAGGAGTCATGTGCTTACTGTCCCTTTTATTTTGGTGAGTGGGGCAGAGGAAAAAGGTGGAAATAGAGAAATTTCCTGTTAGTGGAAGAGCACTGTTGACATGTCTGGGAAAAAGATAATTGTGACTTAAGAATTTTAAGTCATTTGGAGGAGAAATCTCCATCAGATAAGGTATTTACAAACCACCAATACATCTGCATATAGGATGTTATTACATGATACATTAGAATAATTGTACTGTACAACACAATACACAGACCAATTAAATCCATAAAGCGTGTAAGTACTGGGACTATTCTAGCTTAGCAACGATTTACTGACTCTTTTTACCACTCCCATAGGCTTGGCTACACGGCATTTTACTTCCAGTAAAATGGCTCTTTGAGGACAGACAAATAATGAAAACAAAGTTATTCCGGGTACAAGGAACATTCTACCATTTTTTTTACAAAGGGGGCAGTAGCACGCATGGTGTGCATTTTGGAAAGGAGAAGGCAGCCGGGAACCTGAAATGGTTCTCGCGCTCAGGAGGAGGCAGTCACTAGGGGTGAGGACGTCCGTGGCCCTGTTACCAGGAGAGCAGCTGGTGTGCTGTGCGGGCTGATTTCTCACCATGAGTCAGAAACAGTCCCTTTAAACAATCCCAGAAAAATACCAGAATAGAGGGTGTACATCAGAACCCACCCACATGCCTGGCGAGACCTCCCAGGCTGCTTCTCATACGAACCGTGACTTTTTCAGGAGCGTCTCCCAGCCCTTCGGAGCAGCTAGGTGGTCATGAGAGAAGAAGTAGACGGATCCCCCCTGTTCTCTTTATTGCTTTACTTCCCAGTAAAGGGAAATGCTGTGACCTCTGCTTGGTTCTACTGGAATAGCCCATGAGATTATGACTCTAGTGACAGTGCACAGAGTTCGAAGGCTTTGGTTTTCTCAGCATCCTCACCAGGTATACTGTCAGTTACAGTGGGGTAGAGATGGAATGGAAGCATTTTACGACTGGAGCCTTCCCATATGGCTCGGGTTTAATTTTTTAAATTATTATTTCAAGTTGGGTGTTAAGAAAACATAGTTTAGCGTGAATCTGATTCACAACTCCAAGCCACAAGTTTTCATTTGAAAATGTATCTGGTTCAGAACTTGATAGTCAGCCCTTCTCCTGGACTGAGGGTCAGCTTTTCTAGGTCTGAGATGGGCCCAGTGCATTACATGAGAGGGAATGAGTTAACGGGCTCTGCCGTGTTCATTTTGTCTCACATATTCCCTCTGGAACAGCAGGACAGCAGGCTCCTGACCACTGCATATTATAATGTTTGCTTTGCTGCTGCAAAATATATTTTTTGGGAAAATGAGCATGAGACTCATTTGATTTTACATCATCAGATGGGTGTAAAAAGGCTGTTAAAAGAGAATGGTAGCCTTTATAGGCTGAATGTAGAGAGTCCATGCAGCTTACGGAGGATTTCTTCTGTTTATTTTTTAAATTCCTATAAGAGGTTATTGATGCTTTCTTTATTTGACTATGGGTTTAAGAAGAATCTTTATCATTTAAAGATGTGTGCTGAAATATTTTACAGATGAAATAATAGGATACCTGGGATTTATTTCTAAATAATCAGGTTTAGTTAATGGTACACATGATGGAACAAGATAGGTTCTGTACTGATAATTGCTGGAGAAGGATAAGAGAAACAGTATTTTTGCATGTTTGAAAACTTTCATAATAAAAAGTAAAATGTTCTGTTAGGGGAAATAATCTTCCTGCATAAATTCCGCTTTTAATTTACGTACACATTACCTCCTAATATGCTTCTCATCTTATGACTGCCAAGTTTCCATTACAGCCGCTGGAGAGAGAGTTTATAAAAAGCAGGTCCCAAGATGACCGTCTTAGTGTAATTCACATCAGAGAGTGGGTTGGAGTCCTCGCCTGTCAATCCATCCTCTGAATCCAGCACAAGACAGACATGAAAATATACTATGGGGTTGAGAGAGTCCTTAACAGGAAGAAATCTCTCTCCAGTGACTTTTTAAAATGTTATTTTGTGTTAAATTTTATGATACAGACCATGAACATCCTAGAATTTCAAGTTCTGTTCCATTGATCTTTATGTCTGTCCTTATGCTAACACCAGATGATCTTGATTCCTATAGCTTTATAGTAAGTTTGAAATCCAATAGTGTAAGTTCTCCAACTTTGTTCTTTTTCAAAATTGTTTTGGCTATTCTAGGTCCTTTTCATGTCTATATAATTAATAGGATCAGTTTGTCAATTTCTACAAAGATATGCTGGGATTTTGATAATGACTGCATTGAATCTCTACAATTTGTAGGGAATTGACATATAAATAATATTGAATCTTTCAATCTATGAGCATGGGATGTCCCTCCATGTAAGTTTTCTATAATTTTTCTCAGTCATGTTTTATAGTTCTCAGTGAATTAATCTTGCACTTCTTTTTTTGCATTTAATACTAGGTATTTTATTCTTTTTGATGCTATCGTAAATGGAATTATTTTCTTAATTTCATTTCAGGTTGTTTGATGATGGTACAGTTGACCTTTGAACAACACGAGGGTTAGGGGCACCAACCCCCCGTGCAGTCACACTGTGTATAGCTTTTCACTTCCTCAGAACTTAGCTACCGATACCCTAATGTTGACTGGAAGCCTTAGCGATAGCATGAACGGTCAATTAACACATGTTTTGTATGTTATATATATTTATACGTGGTATTCTTATAAAATGTAAGCTAGCAAAAAGAAAATTTTATTAAAAAATCATAAGGAAGAGAAAATACATTTACAGTAATATGTGAATTTATTTAAAAAAATCAGCACGTAAGTGGACCTTCACAGCTCAAACCTGTGTTGTTCAAGGGTCAACTGTATATGAAAATAGAATTGATTTTTGCACAATGGGCTTGTATCCTGCAATCCTGATAAGCTCATTTATTAGTTCTAGTGAGATTATTTTGGTATATTTGAATTTTCTTTATACAGGATCAGGTCATCTGTAAATAGACAGTTTTATTACTTCTTTTCAATCTTCATGCTTCAATTTATTTTCCATCCTCTCATTCTCTTCCTTCTGTTTTGGCGGAGCAAGTATTGCTCTCTACGACCTCCAGCACAGCGTTGAGTGGGAGTGGCCAGAACAGATATCCTTGCCTTGTTCGCAATCTTAGGAAGGGAAAGCACATCACTGACTATGATGTGTAGGTTTGTTTACATGCCCATTATCAGGTTAAGGATATTCTTTCCTTGTTTATTGAGAGGTTTTTTTGTCTGTTTGTTTCATTGTGGATAGGTGTTGGATTTTGTCAGTGAGATTTTTCCACACCTATTGATTGATCGGTTTTCAGATGTTCATCCAACCTGCATTCCTGGGATGAATTCCAATTGGTCGTGGTTTATAATCCTTTTTATATGCGGCTAAGATTTTGCTAAGGGTTTTTAAGGGTTCGTGAGAGAGATTGGTGTGAAGTTTTCTTGTAACGTTTTGTCTGGCTTTGGCATCAGGGTGGTAGTGGCCTCATAGAATGAGTTGGGAAGTGTTACCTCCTCTTTTTTTCTGAAAGAGCTTTTCTCTAAATATTTGATGGAATTCACCGTTGAAACCATCTGGGACTGAGCTTTTCTCTGTGGGAAGATTTAAAATCACCAATTGAATTTCTTTTCTTGTTACAGGTCCATTCCAATTTTCTATTTCTTCTTGAGTCAGCTTTGATCATTTGTGTCTTTCTTGGAATTTGTCCATTTCCTCTTCATTGGTATACAGTTCTGAATATTTCCTTATAATCCTTGTCAGTATGGCTGGTCGTGATAGCCCCTCTTTCACTGCCTGTTTTGCTCATTGTGTCTCCTCCCTTTTTCCTGGGCCAGTCTAGCTCAGGGTCTCTCAACTTGAGAATTACTGACATTTGGGGCTGAAGAAGTCTCTGTTGCGAAGGGCTGTGGCTGACGTGGAGATGGGCTTCGAGGTGTGTGACGTGAGGGCACCGTAGCGGGAGCAGGTCTGGGCAGGGGAGAGGTGAAGCTGTGTGGCCGTCAGAGCTGTCCCCAGACGCTGCTCGGGCTTCTCCTCCGGCCCTGCTCAGGCCCCCATGGCTCTGGCTGAGGCACCGAGGTTGGAGGGGCTGCCCTGCTTCTGCAGCAGGGGGGCAGTAAAGCCCTCCTGGGGGGCGGATCGGGGCTGGAGCTTCTCTGACCCCACGCACGAGGGCACCTTCTCCTAAGCGTCCAGATGAGGGAGACCAGCTTAGGGCATGAAGACGTGAGCTGTGCCCGTAGCAGAACTAAGGTCACGTTGGCTTCTCTGGAGGTCTCGGGGCCACGTTTCCACGCACTGCAGTGGGAGCTCGCTCCCGGCAGGATGGGAGGCCACTCTGAGTGCTCTCCCTCCCAGAAAATGTGCTGTGCACAGAAGCATTTGTTTTCCACTTTATCCACACCTGTAGCTGCATGAGGCTGAGGCTGCATCTCAGCTGGAAAATTAACACTTGAATCCTAAATAATAATAATTACTGTTTCTGGTTATTTTGAATCCACTGACAAAGACCTTTACAAAATAATTGCACTGATCAATCCCCTATGAGTTACAGGGGAAGATTCTTGAGTTGGTGTGTGATGAGAACATTAGTGGGAATTCTGTAATGGGGTTCTGTTTAGTAAGTGTAATTGTAAGGAATATATCGTGTTAAACTGCCTGACGTAGCGTCTTGTAATAGCACATGGTTTCCATCAAGGAGCAGATGTTTCTCAGCCTCCCCTTAGAATAAAACATCATAATCTAACCACACCCACCAACTCCACTGTGAAGCGAGAGCAAAGCACAGGCTGCACATTTCAGATCTGTGTAATTGCAGCTTGAAAGCACTTTTTTTTTAGGGTGAAATGGCCTTAAAAAGAAACAACTTTTTAGAATATCAGCCAAAGGAATCCTGGGAAAACTGTGTTTAGTAGGAACTGTAGCTGTGGTTTACAAACAAACAAATGAAGAAATTGATTTCTATTTAAGACTTCTGGCCCCCGGATGTAAACTTCATGTCCCCAAGACAAAGCAGAGAAAAAGACGCCCTCGCCGCCATGCTCCAGATAATTTAACTTCACCATAAGAAGGCAGAGACAGTATTTTCTCTTTCTGTTCATATTGAATCCTTTCACAATTGTTCTTTTTTGAAAATCGACATATACTTTCTACCATGTAATTCATCCCTTTAAAGTGTACAATTCAGTGGGTTTTAGTATATTCAAAAAGGTAAGCAACCATCAGCACTCTCTAATTCAAGAACTTTTGTCACTTCCCCCAAAAGGAAACCCAGGGCCTAAAATGTTTAGCAGGAGCTCGCTTCTCGGTGTAATGAGAGGTCACGGCCACTAGATGGAGACGTTCCTTCAGCGAATTTCTCTGCGAAGCCTCGTCCTGAGAGTTGTGCTCCGGTGGGGATGGCAGGACTTCGGTGCTGGATTTCAGGGTCCTCGCGCTTCTCTAAAGGCAAACGTTGTTTTTTCAAGCAATTTCCCCAAATTGCGACGCTGAGGCTTTTTAGGCAGCGTAGGGACAAACGTGTTTTAATTTATTCATTATATATTTATTATGTATTTGTTTGAATGTGTAATAGAAAAAATACAACAGATACATTAAAGCCATGATGTTATTTGTTTTACTTAGGGTAAGGACACTTTTTTTTTTTTAAAAAAAGGATTACATTTAAAATTAAAGAAAATTATTAAGTAACTATCACAAGTGACGTGTGAATACGGCGAAAGCTGTGTGGGTGCTCAGGCCACTGGGCTTTGGGGGCAGTGCTGGGAAGGTTCAGTAAAAACCCCTTAACCGCAGCGAGAATGGGAAGTTTCATCTCCAGAAACGAACGATCCTCTCACGTATGGACTGAGAGTCCTCCACCTGCCGATCAGCGGGGAATAATCCCAGCTCTTACGCTCGGGCTCTCCCAGTCCTCTGAAGCGGAAGCCCTTGGATTTAGTTTGTACTCTCAGACAGCCATGCAGGCGGACAGCTGCCCTCAGTCATTTGGAACCTCCTTGCGCTGATAACGCGGTTGGGAAGCCGGCCCTTTGTAGAACTAGAGGCCCAGCTGTGTGTGCCTGGAGCCCTGTCCGGGACCGGGCACGTGGTAGGATCCGGGGAGGATCTCTGGGGGCAAGCAGCAGGTAGCGGGGTCAGCGAACGCCTTTGGAGCTGGAAATCAGGATCTGGAAATAACGTTAGTGGGCGAGTGGCTCGGGGCTCCCCAGCCTCTTTCCACTCTGGCCTCCCCTCCCCGCAGTGAGCCCCTCGGCTTCTCACCCAGCCCACCCCACCTGGGACCGTCCTCAAGGTGTGCTCACCTCCTTCTGATTCCATCTGAGTGACGACCTTGTGAGGCAAGAGGCCTCATTATCCCTGTTTTCTAGATGAGGAAACTGACACCCAGAGCAGCTAAGCAACTTAATTGGTTACTGGAGAAATGGCATTTGAATTTTGGTCTTCTAACTCCAGATTTTCTCTCACTGGATTATACTTTCTCAGGATTGTTCTCACCCCAGCACGACAATGCACTTGCACAAATACACAAATTAGTCGTCTCTCGTGGTAACTGCCAGCTTTTTTGTGGGGAAAACAATTGGAATGAAGAACCTGAGACAGTACAGCGTTCCTCCTCATCATAAAGTGTTGCAAGTTTGAGGGAGGGATTCATGTACTAACTTGTTGCCTTTGTGAGAACAAATTGTGGAATTGGGTGATCATGTTACATAAGGGGTGACACTCCAACTAGTAAAGCATCTGCTTGAAATGCTGGGGGGATACGCACGCATGAAGGAGTGTCTGCTGAGGAAATGAATGGATGGATAAATTAGATAATAAACACGGTACCTGGCCTGAAGGGATTAACAAGCTACCAAAATCTACCAACACTGCAGAACCCAGAGCCCTGTCCCTGGTGGGTCCCCTCCCTGGAGCCGCCCGTAGGGACCCTGGGCCAGTTGTCACACACACGTTGGAGTGAGGCTCTCTGGTTTGCATTCTTTCCTGTCACCACACTGGGGTACAATTTACCTTCAGAAGGGCGTGTGCAAGAGGGACCTCTATCTCTGTAGTCAGTAACCTCCACGTGAAAATGGCAACGCCCAGCGTGGTCAACAAGGGAAGAAAGGACCGGGCTTCGGAGAGAAGCGCTGTCCTCGTGCCGGGGAGTGAGGTGCGGGTCCCCAGGGGAGCTGGAGGCGCGGAGGGCCGGGGGCAAGAAGGTGACGTGTCCCGAGCGGAGCCGGGAGGCGGGAGCCCGTGCCGCGTGCACGGACCTCGTGGGCCGTGCCCCCTGCCCGGTGTGACTGCTACCCGTGCCCCGTCACCGCCCCCGTGGGTGCCCTGGTCGCAGAGAACGCACGCGCCGCCCGTCTTGTAATAGGGTGCGAGCCGGGGAGGGCAGGGGGTCTGCGGGCGAGAGGCTTGGAGGCCTCGCCGATGCCTGTCACATCGACGACCAGTGGGTAAAGCGTCGAGACCCGAGGGGGCGGGGCCGAGGAGGCCGCAGGGCTGGGGCGCGGGGCGAGGACGGCAGACGGCGCCGGGTCACGTCGCGCAGCCTTTGGAGGCTCCCTGGGTGACGCCCGCTGAAGCCTAGATGGGGGTCCAGTAGTCGCCGTCGGTCGTCGCTGGTGAAAACCCTGGCGGCCCGGTCGGGCGGCCCCGAGGCTCACGGGCAGGCCCTGCGTGACTGGCGGGCGGGGCCGGGCTGGGCGCTGGCGAGGCTTCCGAAGCCGCCTCTCCCTGTCCCTGTCCCGTCTCCGTCTCTCTCTCCCTCTCTCTCTCCTTCGCATCACAGATTTTTATTAGCAGAAAACTTACCTGGAGATGACATTGGTTATCAATGTCAAAATCAGTAATTACAGGTACATCTCAATTGGACGAGTTAAGTTTTACAAACCTGTGTAAAAGTAGCTCAGAGAAAGATGAAGTCACACATTAAAATACAACGGCGGCTAGGTGTGTCCGCAAAAGAATTGAGAGCTTTGTGTCCACGGTGTCACTATTCTCAACCCGCAGAGGTGTCTGTCTGCTGACGGACGGATAAGGAAATGTGGTGACAGACGCAGGGGAATATGATTCATCCCTGAAAAGGAAGGCGCCTCTGACTCAGGCCGCAGCTCGGGTGAGCCTGGAGGACTGCTCACTGAGACAAACCCGTCACAACACGGCGCGTGCTGTCCCATCCACTCGTAAGAGGGACTCAGAGTCGTCAAATTCATAGAAAGTAGAGGGTGGGGGGGCGGGGGGAGGGGGAGGGGAGTTGGTGTGGCACGGGGACCGAGCTTCAGTTTTGCGAGATGAAGAGTTATGGGGGTGGATGGTGGTGGCCGCACAACAGCGTGAATGTGCTTAAAATGCCACTGGGCTGTGCGCTTAAAATGCTCAAGATGGAAGATTGTACGCGTAGCTTGCCACAGTTTTAAACCCAGGGAAGGAGCTCGCCGTTACAGGAAGGACTTGCACACACCGGCGCGTCGTTGGGCACTCCGCCGAGGTTGCTCTGCGGTGAGGACCTCGTCTGCAGGGCTCGTGGGGCGCAGGGCTCCTCTGAAGGCCCCGCTCCTCCGGAGGCAAAGACACGAAACGTGGGGGCTTTGTTTTGATTCTCTCCTTCAGACGGGAAGGAGGAATTCCAGCATCACAGCGAGACGCTAGGACCAGCACTCGGAGCTGGTGTTTCAGGCACAGGGGGGGACAGAGGCCCCATCAGGGTGTCAACCCGCAGGGTCCCCTGGGAGAAGCTGCGTGCCCCACATAGCGCTCGCTGGACGTGCGTGGGGGCCACGTCCTCTGTGCCCTCTCGCAGCCCTTTTCACTCCGCGTAGTATGGCCGGCCACATTCCATCCATCCCGTGAAAGGAATCTGTGACATGTTTTAAGTGGATGTCATTCTTTTTCTCAAGTCCCATAAAACCTGCCCTAATGGTCCAAGGCCTTTTCCTCCCACTCAGACTCCCAGTGGGAAAGTCTCCGGCTGCCAGGAGCCTGCTCGTGGGCCCCTGTCCTCCTGCCGACTCAGGCTCGGGGCCTCCCCCGAACAAAGGGCCGCCACACCTCGCAGACACGTGCTGCAGTTGAGGGAGGTGTCCTCAGAGCGTTCCCACGCCATCGGAAGCGTCTCTTAGCCCAAGTCGCTGGTTTGAGGACGGAAAGCACAGCTAGAACAATTCGAAGAGCAGGGCAACCCGCCAGCTTACACGGAAGCAAAATAAATGCTCTTTTCTTACAGAAACTTCTCAAGAAATGTTACTTCTCAGGAAATGTTTTCGCTGAAACATTTAAGTCTATAAAAACTTTTTAGATCGGAGTTTCTTATTTACAGTTTCCAAACGTTGGCAAAGTGTGCCTCGGCCCAGATGCCTGGCAGGGGAGATCAGAGCTGAACAGAAATTTCTCACTTTAAAACAGAGACATTTAAAACCGATAACATTTTTCACAAGGTTGGTGACAACGCCAGGTGGACGCGCCCCTTCCAGGCACCTTCTTTTCTGATTCTGGCCCGGAGAGAAGCAGGGCCTCAGGGCTACCAGCAGGAGGCCTTGGAGAGGCAACTGTGGAACCTTGCGAGAAAAACCTGGAATCCGCCCAATTTCAGAGACTTCAGAGGCACTGGCAGCTCAGAAACCCGTTGACCAGCTCGGAAGCTGAGCTTTCCATCGAGCTCCTCTCCAGACCCTGGGCTGTGACGTTGATGTGGATGGGAGCCTGGGGGCCCTGCTGTTTTCTCGGGGGGCCTCTCTCTGAGCCCCTCCCTGGCCTCTGCCCCATCACAGCGACTAGAGGGGCCGTTCCTGCTAGAGGCCACAGGCAGCCCGAGGCCCACCCGCACGAGGCTGGGCCGCTGTTCATCCCCCAGTGCCCGTCAGGGGCCAGGGGCCCAGTCCTCCCCCAAGTCTTCCAAGAGCCGACCCCCACCCCTCCGCCTCACTGAGGCAACGGGGGCAAGTCAGAGCTGCCCGTGGCCCGCGGGGCCCAGGCTCAGGGGCGAGGTCGCCGCTGTGGGCACGTCTGGGGCGGGTTTCTGGCCTGGAGCAGTGTGAGCCTGACACCACGTGCTCAGGTAAAATGGGGGCAGGGTCCCCGTCTGAAGGGCGTGGGTGCCGCCTTCTGGCTCCGGAGGCCCCTGCGCCGCGTGCCTGCTCAGGCCTCCCCGTGGTCCATGCCGGCCGGTGCTCAGTGCCAGGGCCTGTGGGGTCAGAGGGCTGGGCCTCGACGGCCCCTGCACCTTGTGTTCCGGCCCGCGTCTGCCTGCCCTGCAGCTGTGGCCAGAGGAGGCGGCGGCCCTGCATGGCTGTGGCTGGGACGCACCGACGGCCCCTTGTGCCCTGCTGTCACTCTCCTCAGCGCCCTCCGCAGAGCCGCGCCATCTGACTGGCTCTCTGCCCCCTCTCACCTCGGGCGCTGGGCCCTGAGGGACGTTCGCCTCCCACGTGGAGCTCGATGGTCCCAGGCCCTCGCTGTGAGTCCTCCGGGGTCACCCTCCTGGGGTGACTCAGCCTGGGGTCAATCTTCCTGGGTCACCCTCCTGGGATCACCCTCCTGGGGTCACTTCTCCTAGGGTCACTTCTCCTGGGTCACTTCTCCTGGGGTCACCCTCCTGGGGTCACCCCTCCTGGGGTCACTCTCCTGGGGTCACTCTCCTGGGGCCACCCCTCCTGGGGTCACTCTCCTGGGGTCACTCCTCCTGGGTCACCCTCCTGGGATCAACCTCCGGGGTCATCCTTCTGGGGTCACCCTCCTGGGTCACCTTCCTGGGGTCACTCTCCTGGGGTCACTCCTCCTGGGGTCACTCCTCCTGGGGTCACTCTCCTGGGGTCACTCCTCCTGGGGTTACTTCTCCTGGGGTCACCCTCTGGGGTCACTCTCCTGGGGTCACTCTCCTGGGATCACTCTCCTGGGGTTACCCTCCTGGGGTCACCCTCCTGGGGTCACTCTCCTGGGGCCACCCCTCCTGGGTCACCCTCCTGGGATCAACCTCCGGGGTCACCCTTCTGGGGTCACTCTCCTGGAGTCACGCCTCCTGGGGTCACTCTCCTGGGGTCACCCTCCTGGGTCACCTTCCTGGGGTCACTCTCCTGGAGTCACGCCTCCTGGGGTCACTCTCCTGGGGTCACTCTCCTGGGGCCACCCCTCCTGGGGTCACTCCTCCTGAGTCACCCTCCTGGGATCAACCTCCGGGGTCACCCTTCTGGGGTCACTCTCCTGGAGTCACGCCTCCTGGGGTCACTCTCCTGGGGTCACCCTCCTGGGGTCACTTCGCGTCGACGCCCGTGTCTGTGGTCAGGGCGCCTTCTGAACCGCCATGCGGGTGGAGGATGGGTGACCTTCTGGTCAGTTTTCACGTCAAGGCCACATGGATGACCCCTGCACAGCAGGGGCTCGGGGACGCTGGTTGATGAGCGGCTACGTGATAGAGCAAGCGACTGAAGGATGAGGAGCGTCCCTCAGGCAGAAGAGCCACCGGGAAAGACAGACAGAGGGGAGGTGTTTAGAAACGCAGCCTAAAGAGTGTAACACGTTCCTTCATGAAGATTGTGTCACGTGTTATAGATATTGAAATGTAGCACATAAATTACTTTCCCTGAACGTAGAATTTTGCTGCGAGATGGCCTGAGCCTTGTACCTGAGAGTTTTGCCCTAAGTAGAAGTCGTTCCACATCTATTGACATCGTGGTGTCCCTGAGGAGGCCACCCCCCACCCCCTGGCCGGCAGCAAACCTGCCGCAGAAGCAGGATGTGGTCCAGCCCTTTATAAGATACCCCACATTCATATTTGTCCCATATTCATGTCTTCATTTAGATTTTGGGATTTTTTTTAGTGTCAGAATTCGTATTTAATTTATTTTACTTATACTTCTGCTTTTTTGTTTTGGATCGTTTATTTTTCTGATGTTTCCTAGATGTTTCAAATTCCTAGAACATTCCTACAAGCTCTTTGGACCCCATCACGCTAATAAAAAATTTATTTAAAAATACAAGTATAAACTAACATTGAATGTAACTTGCCTTAGTTTCTTTAGTCCCCCATCCCGTGGAAACCTGCTCTCATGCGTCAGAAGCAGGAAAATATTGTGAAGCCTGGCAGACAACGCCCAGCACAAACCGCCGTCCGAGCGCTGACTGTGCCACAGGACGAGGGAAGTTCTCATGCCCGCAGACCTGGGGTCCTGGGAGGTGACTCACACGCCGTCGCCGGGCAGGAACAAGGCCCGCTGGACACGGGGGCCCCTCGAGAGGTCGGCCACAGCACGAGACCCTCTCACCGTCCACTTTTCTGTTTTGCCTTTAAGGTTTTTCACCCCAAAAGTATGAAAAGCTCATAACGCCAAGATACAAGCATAAAACGACAAGCACAGTTAAAATTCAACATTAACAAAAACTGATTCAAGGCGGCAATTCTGCGTCCCTGGACTCAGACACGAGTTTCAGCCTTGAGCTCGGGCGGCGGGGGGCCCGAAGCACGGCTGTCCCCTCGGGCCTCAGGGTCTCGAGGGGCCCCGGGTCTCAGACCTGAGCGCTTACCCTGAGGGCCCGTGACGCGAGCCGCTCACAGAGGGATTTGCCGACCACCCCACCTCCCGTTGTCCCTGTGCGCCTCCCGTGCCCCCAGGCCCCACGTTACTGCTCTGCTGGCCTTGGGGCCGAGGAGGGGCTGCACTGGCTGCGTGGCCCACGCGGGAGGGAACACGAGCCGGACGTCGGCGCTGACTCCGGGGACCTGGAAGGACAGCAGAGCTTCTGTTCCAGCCACCGAGGCCTCTGCCGGCTGCCCGCTGTCCCCCGCCGGCTGGGTGTATCTGGGGACGTGTAGTCAAGGGGTCGGAGTGGGGTGGTGTCCAGGAAGGGACGACGGCCTGCCTTTCTCGGCAGGACAGGCCCAGCTGCGAGACCACCGAGTGGGCGCATCCCCCATCCCGGGCCCTTGAAGGGTCTGTCAGCGGCGAGCGGGGCCGGCCCGTCTGCCCCCGGCAGGGCAGCGCCCGGCGGCCTGGGTGAGCTATCCAGGCCCACTGTGTGCCAGGCAATGTCTGGGGCTGTGTTCACACCAGGGGACGCAATGGGGACCTCAGTTCAGGAGACAGGCAGGGAGCAAAGCAGGGGCTTGTCAGGTGGGAAACAAGCCACCGAGAAAAGGAACCAGGGGAGGGAGCGCTGGGGGCAGGGGGCAGATTTAAGTAGGACAGACAGGGCAAAGGTCAGCGGGAGGTGGGGAAGGCACATGGGCGTCCTGGGCGGGAGGGACTTCCCACCACATCTGGTGCCTTTGGAGCAGCGGTGGGGGGCCGTGCAGGAGGGGCCCACGCGGAGGGGCGGGGCGCGGCCCCCGTGAGGACAACGGGTGGGAGGTGCTGAGGGCGGGAGATGATGCCGCCTGGAAAAATGCCCGGGGGCCAATCCTCCCTCTCACCCCGCCCCCTGCTGCAGTCCCAGGGCCCTGGGACGGCCCCGGGTCAAAGGTCAACATGCCGGCAGTCCTAGTGTCGCTTCCTGTGTCCTGGAACATTGGGCCGCACGGCAAGCCAACCCAGTGGTTCTGGGGGCCGTTTAGGACTCGGAGGGGGGCCGGGTGTTGAGAAGCTGGACACCCACGGAGCCCGAGGTGTTCACAGGGCAGCAAATTAAAGCCATGGTGACCTCTGACCCCGGCCATGAGAGGTCGCAGCCCTGCTAGCCCCTCCGCTGGGCGCCATGTGCCACGATCCCCGAAACATTCGCGTGCTCTGGTCGGTAATTCCACGTCCTTGAGTAATTCCCAGGGGAGACTAGATGGCCCTCGCGTTGACGCACGTGAGGTGTTCTCTGCAGCATCGTCTGTAATCTCACAGCAACCACATTTTCAAAGGATGGTCCTGCCGTGGGAAAACGGTGCAGGTGCTCGGAGATCAAGGGCCCGGCCTCGAGGGTATGGCCCCTCTCACGGGGGATCTGGGGACCAGGGCTCCGGACCCGGGACAGACGCCCCCCTTGCTGTTCGGGGCTGGAGTTTGGCCCCGGCTGCACTGAGCGGTAGTCCTGGCCTGTACAGGCACACACACGCCGCTCACACGCATGCATGCACACGCACACACACGCACACGGTCACAGGCACACGCACGGCTGGGAGAACACGCAGGAGCGTTAACCTTGCTGCATCTGGGAAGTGATGCTCTGGGTGACCTCCAGTTGCTTTTATTTTTCTATACTTTCCCAAACTCCATAACGAGTATGCCTTCTTTTTCTGAGAAAAAAATGGGTATTTTAAAGAAGACTTAAGTGAGCACTTTGGTTGGACGTGAGGATGTCTCCCGACCCCCCTGTCTGTGCACTCGGCCCTGGGGACTCCTCGGAAGCGGCTTCTTGTTCAGCCGAGCTCTTGGGGTCACCGCTCAGGCTGGAATGTTCGGCCGGCCACCAGGAAGGTTTCCTGAGAGGCTCAGAGGCCTGGCCTCACCTCGCCTGGCCGCCTGGGCCCACCCCAGCCCGCCACCACCCCTCGGTCACACCCAAGTCTCCCGCCAGCACCCGGGACCCCTCAGACCCCGGTAACCACTGGGCCACCAGATGGGAAGTCTCGGGGAAGCCTGTGGTTTGTCGCTGATGTGACCTCGTTCTCAAGCCTGGGACAGTCTGTAGTTCTCAGCTTTTATTTCTTAATTTTGTGTTCAGTGTTTAAGGACATGGACATTCAAAACAGCTTTTACTTCTTCTTTCTTTTTCTCCCTAAATGACCTTAACTCAATGTTCTCTCACATGAAAAGTCACCACCGGGGGTTCCCCTAGGCGTCCTTGGAGAGAAGGAGCCACGGGACAGCTGGGCCCCGACCGCGGGGTGACCGGCAGGAGGAGCGCCAGGTTGTCCTGGCCGGGCCTGGGCTCCCACACTCTGCGGCCCTCCATTGGCCTGAGAGGAGATGTGACTTCTGGAGGCCCAGATGTGCTGATGGGTGGGTAGATCTGTGTGCGGTTCCAGCCTCTCACAGCGAGGACAGCGTAGGGACACGGCCCGAGGGCCCCCACCTCGCCGCCAGGCCGGCCGCGACCTCTGGCCTCTCCCAGCCGAGCCCTCCCAGCAGGCACCCTCATCGCCACCGAGTCAGTAGGCTTCCGTGTGCTCTCAGTCTTCTTATCTGAGGCACTGCTTCAAAGCTGAGTTCACAGTCCCCCAAAGGGGTAATTACAGGCCACAGATGCTTCAACAGATACTCCCGTGAAATCCACGAGGATTCACATGGTGCTTGCTGGGTTGCGGAAGCTGATTGAGGGGATGTGAGCTGGGCGTGAAGGCCGAGGCCTCCGCTGCCCTTCCCTCCTGGTGCCGTGGTCATGGCCGGTAGATTCTGGATTCTCCTCCTCCATCCTTTTTCCCTCCAATAAGTCAGGCATTTCTAGGAAAAACGCACCTTCAGTAACTCCTTCCTGGGATGAATTAACGAAGAACGGAAGTGCTGAGGAGGGCCCGCTGGAGGAGCTGAACTTCTGCTCAAAGCCCTGCGTCCTACCTTCCAGGTCCTGCCCAGCCCGGCAGCTCCGTCTTGGTCCCAGCCCCAAAGTGACAGCCGCACAGATGGGACCACACTAGCGCCTCGGACCAGTGGCCCAGACGGGTCAGCTTTCACTCTCGCTGTCTGTGCGTCACTGTGACTTGACACACATGCGCACACGTGCATGCATGTACACCCACTCACACGGGCACACACATGTACATGCATGCACACGCGCTCAGGAACACCCTGCACGCACACACACACAGGTGTAGTAGCTGTGCGATTCCCAGCCGGCGTGTCAGGAGCCCGGGGGGTCACAGGCTTTGCCTCGTGGTGGTGGGCTTACAGAGCACACCCCTCCTATTCCCGGGGCACTTTATTTCCCGTCCGCTTAATCGCTTGCCCTCACAAAGACAAAGGGAAACCGAGGCACGGGATCAGGGAGTGCCCTATGGCTCACTGCGGGGGCTGCAGCGGGACCCCGGGGCCCCCCGAGACGGGTCATGGGGCGCGCCCCGGGGCGTGCTGGGCTGCACACAGCTGTTAACGCCGCTCTGTTGTGCATCTGACGTGGGACCCAGAGTCGCCCTGCACACAGACCCACGCCAACAGTGGGCAGTCTGCGTGCCCTTCAACGTACACCCGACGGTCCCGGGGGCTCCCGAGACACGAGAAACACGCGCAGATGGATGGTGTTTTCCTGGACCGAGATCTGGAAGGCTGATTAGGCTTGAAGTAACTGATGAACTTTCCACATCCCCACCAGCATCTTCTCGTCCCTGGGAGACACACAAAAAGACAATTCAGTGTTAATTATGAACATACTAATTTCAAGCGAAAGCTCCCTAATGGTAACAGTAATGATAATAAAGATAGGGCACAGTTATTGAGTTACACGGCCTTCCGTGCTCCGCGACGTTCAAGGGGAAACTCTTTCTCTGTCAGAGGCTGGCCCCCCTTCAGGTCGGAGTTTATTTTAATTTTATGAAGTGTGTTCTCAAGCAGCATCTCTGCACCCCTGCCCGCCCCTCACCTTTCCGGGGGGCACCCGCTCCCCGATCTCCGAGCTACCTGCAGCCGCCTCCCCCACCTCTGAGGCACTAGCTGCCCTCGCTGCCTTCTGGGTGCTAATCGTCGGCACGTCTGTTCAGCCCTGTCCCCACCACAGGCACGGTCCCCACTGGACACTTCAGCCTGGGGCCAGCTGATGGCTCTCCCCCAGCTTCCACCCCCTGAGAATCGACGCGGATCGCCGGACTCTTCCGAGGCGCCACCCCGAGGCGCTGCGTTGACTTCCAGCCCCCAGGGTTGCTCTGGAGCCCGAAACCCACCCTCTGCGTGCCCCTGGCCCCTGGGCTCCATTCCTTCTGCCCGAGCGCTGGTTGGCCGGGGGGGGGGGTCTCGGCGCGGGACCCTCGAGGTCTCTGCCTGGAAACTCACGCCTTCAGTTCTGGGAAATTGTTCTCGATTGTTGGTCGACTTCTTCCTGTGCACCCTAACTGCTCCCCTTTCTGGGGCTCCTGGTCTTGGGGCTCTCTGAGCCTTTCTTTCCTGTTTTTGATCTCGTCGTCTTTTAGCTGTACTCCTGGTAGATTTTCTTAACATTCGTCACCATGTTTCTGATTTCTAGGCTCCTTGTGTTTGCTGTTGTAAACACTGTGTCTTGATGACATTTCCTGCCTGGGACACCTTTCTGAGGGGAACGATATCAAGGTTTTCTCCCTGCACGGTGTCTACTTACGTGCATAAGCTTTTGCAGGAGGTTTACCTTTATCATGTTAGCGCGTTTGCTCTGATGTTTGTCTGATTCTCTTTGAGAGGGAGGAACCAGGAGGCGTGATAGTGGGGTCTGCCTGCTGTGGGCTTCCTTTTGGGACATCTGGTTGGGGCACCCCAAGTCGGTAATTTTAGGACTCCTTCAGGCTGGTGGGACTCCCGGAGAAGGTGCTCTGGTCCTGGCCGGGGCCTGTCTGGAGACTTGGCGCCCAGCCTCGGGGACCCGCGGTGCTCGGCACCAGGCAGCGTGGCTGTCTCAAAGGCCACCGCCACAAATCCACCCACTTCCCAGTCTGTCTCCTCTGGGCCCTTTTGTTTTACAGTATCTCTGTACTGAATTTCAGCAGAAAGAAACTGAATTTCAGGAAAGAACAAAAGTAGACGTGTTTTCACTCTGCATCTTCTCCAGGCCGGGTTCCTTCTAAAGGCACCATTTTCAATTCTTTACCTCGAACCAGAGATTCAATGACAACAAAACAACGTTCACCCCAACCTACGTTATGTTTCAGTAGATTTCCCGTATCATTCCATTCTGCCCCAAAACTTCCTTCTTGCCCTCCTGGGGCCTTGTGGGCCTGAGGATTCCTTTCCTACGGCCTGAGGCAGAGCTCCCGGCGCCTGGGCAGCCCTCGGCTGGAGGAGGGGCTCCAGGAGAGCCAGTGCACACGGCCGCGTCCTCGTCTACACTCTTCGGCTGGGCTTTAGGGGAACGTGAGGCAAGGCTGTGCGTTCTGTTCCCGTCGGGGCGCCGCGAGCGTGGCGAGGACCCTGGTAACTGCCCGCCGTCACTTCCCACTGGACGGTGCCCCCCTGCCGGTCGTTCGCCCACAAACAAGCTTGGGTCTGGGGTCAGGGAGGTGCAGCAGGAGGGTGGCCATTCGGGTCTGCCTGAATTCCGACTCCCCCGCCTCCTCCCGCCCCTCTCCTCCGGAGCACTTGGGCAGTCGGTCTTGAAATCTAGGCTTCATAAGTGGGACACGAGACCCAGGCCGGCGAGGGGTTCGTTTCCCAAGGCCCCGGCCACCCTGACTCTCCTCCTCGGGTCCCAGGAAGCGAGGTGTGGGAGCGGCTGTCTGTCCGTCCCAGGGGCTGTCCTCAAGGCCCAGGGCCTGCCACCACCGTCCTTGAGGCTCTGGTGTGAACACGGAGTCCCAGCTCAGAGGCCTCGGAGAGGCTTTCCACCGCAGCCCGGGGGTCTCGCCCGCCACCCCGGCCAGCCGGCCCACTTTCTCCCGTCTGGGCTCCTCCGGCCGGGCCTGACTCCACCGCTTTCCCCGGACGGTTTCCTGCTTGGGTCTCTCCTCTCACCGCGAGGCTATCGTCCTCGGAGGTCCAGGGCGTCTGACCTCACCTGAACCCCAGCCTGGCTCTGCATCCCCGGATACTGCATTTCCAGCGGAAGAGAGGGGCTGAAACTCCGGTTTCAAATTCCAGCGGAAGCCTGACCCCTGCGTATCTGGGTGTTAGAAACGAGTGTCTTCACTGACTGGTCACTGCACTGGAGGGGCAGAGCCACTCTGCATGGCCAGATGGCCAGTGCTGGACCCAGCCTGTCAAGCTGGCTTCACGTCAGGCCGGCCCTGGGCCGGGGGTGGGCGTGTCCGCGCTGCCAGCTGTCTGTTAGGGGCCTTTAAACACAGACTTCTCCCAAATGCAGATTCCAAAAGTGGGTGGGAACCTGCGGTGACTTCCTGATGGCCGTGGCCAGGGCCGCGGTGCAGTTATTCTTAGCCGGGGGGCCACGTGGACACTAATGGGGACCAGCTGTCGCAGCCGAGCCTCTGTGCAATTGACGCATCTCAGAGGCCACGATCATGTCCCGAGAGCAACACACAGAGATGAAGGACCATCAGGAACTCTCCAGAGCCTGTCCCCAGGCCTCTGCGGGCGAGGAGCTCTGTCCACCCGAAGAGGCCTTTTGGAAGGTGGAAGTGACCAGACTTTATAAAGAGGCCATCTTGCTGACTGATCTAAATCTGGCCTAATTCCAGAAAGGTCGAAGGTAGATCAGATGAAATCAAATGCATGAAATGAATACGAAAAATCGAGACCCGAGAAACGGGCGGTGGGCCTGAGGCCCCTGGGGGATGTGCATGCTGGACGGAGGGCGCCGGTCTGGAGGCTGCCCCGGGGAGGGCTGCCACGTGCGCGGCCCCTCGAGGGGAGACTGGGGTCGGCTTCCCGCTGGGCCCGGGCCTCCCTCCGAGGGAACCACACACAGAGCGGGCCTCGGGCTCACGATCGCCAGCAAACGCGGGGCCGTCCGGGAGCGCAAGCAGGATGCCCGCCCCGGACGGGGCTCCTGCCAGGCGAGGGGTCTCTGGGCCCGACGGGGAAGGCGGCCCTGCCAGGGAGGGGGGCGCAGAGCCTCAGCCCCGCGTGTGTTTTCTCTGCATTTGGTGATGTGCGGCCACGATTTTCCCTCAGGAGCAGCTCGGGCTCGGTCTTGGCACCTGATGGGAACAAACCTCCAAGTTCTCACGGAGCCTGGAGGTGAATCGGGAACCAGACCCTTTGCCCCACGATGGCTGAGCGTCTGGGAGACAGTCCGTGCGAGGAGGACCCCAGGCTCCCAGCTCGAGCCCGTCTGGGATTTGTTTTGGCCGATGCCGTCCGCTAAGTGGTCTCTGTACCGTGTATTGAAGAAGCTGCCCTCCGCCCAGTGGCTTCCACGCGCCCTGGGTCTGAGGCTGTGCCGTCTGCCCCGCTCGCTCCGTCTGTCCAGGCCTGAGCTGGACCCTCACTCTTTCCAGGGCCGCATCTTCTTTAATCTCTCAGTGTGTTGGCAACACAATCCTCCTATAAGCACAGGATTTTTGTTTTTGTTTTGTTTTGCTTTGCCTTTCTTGTACTTTTCCAAGAAGAAAAATGAGCTTTTTCAAGTTCCAGCACAAAGGAATGAACTGACTCAGGCTTTAATCACTGTCTCTCAGAACCTGCTGCCGATGACGGACCCGAGACGGGGACGCGCTGGAGTTCCTCATTAGCGGGGCCCGGCCTGTGAGTCAAGGGCAGCAGGGCCTCGGTCGGGGCCCCTGCTCCCCAGACACCCAGCCTCGTGTCCCCCCACCTGCCAGGGCTTCCACAGGAATGCGGAAGGGGAAACTTCCAGCTTTTCTCTGAAAGAGGAAGCTTGGATCAATCATGAGTGTTTTTGGTTAGCTTATTGTTTCTTCTTTCCCCAGAAACCGCCCTCCACTGGTGACACATGTGAGCACAGAGTGGACCATCACCCAGGAAAGTCCCTCGGGACCCCAGGCCTCCCAGAGTTCCACATTTTCATTAAAAGCTCCTTTACAAGTAAGTGGACTCAACATTTACAAAGCAGGTTGTTGGTCTCTTGCAGCTGTTTGCTCTCAAAAGCGTGATGTTGTTGTTTTTAATATTTTAAATAGTCTCTTTAATACCAAGAGTTAGGCTGTCGATAGAAGTCTCATAAAACTGGCTTTCCCGTGGTGGATCTATTGTCCTGAAGTTCGTAATCTCTACCCACGGAAGAATAAGGCGGTGCTGCCCCTGTTAAAGCCATCCTCTTACGACTGCAAATTAGCAAATCTTTAACAAGACTCTGTGCGAGGGCTTCCCTGACATGATGCCACCTAGTGCTTTGCTTGGCCTAGGTGGGGTCTTCAAGGCTCTATGAAACTAAACTCTAACTTTTAACGTATACCCAGCTATATCGGTTAGGTTGCTGTTAAATCAAGCTCATCTGTACAATAATATAGTAAAGGAGATTTACGGGCCCCTGCGGCTGACAGGTCCAGGGCATCAGGTCAGGGATGGCTTGATCCAGCAGCTCAGTGATGACACCAAACAATTGCTTTTTTTTAAAGTCTTTCGGTTCTATCTCATCCTGAGGCTGGTTCTACTTGCCATCACGAGGGGGTCTCTGACAGCACCTGGGCCGTGAGAGTGAGGGTCTCCCGGTCCCAGTACTGGAGAGATCTGACGGGCACTCTCCTGGAAGAGCTTTGGGCCACATGTCCTCGTGGAAGCTCACTGATGTCAGGGGAGAACTGCGCTGGGCGACACCCCCAGGGCTGGGCTGGGTAGGCTTCCCAAATGCGTGTGTCACAAGGAGCAGCCTGTCCTGTGTGCACAGAACCTGGACCGATTCCCTCGTTTCTTGGTGTGTAAAATAATGGCGCTGAACTTACCAATCCCTGAGGGTCCTTTACACCCGGTTCTCATTCTCTCAGCCTCGGGCAGGGGTCTTGTCCTCGGAGCCAGTAGGCTGACAGAGACGCAGGCAGGGGCACAGGAAATGTCTTCCTCCTCTGTATTCAGGTGATTCTGGAGAATTCTAGAAACTGGAGTCTTCCCATCCCCAGGGCTTGTCTTATTAGTACTTGGATGGGGGGGATGGATTTGACTGTCCCCCACTTCATAGACGTGGACGCTGAGTCCCAGGGTTTCCTCTGTCATTGCCCGGCTCTGGGGGGCCCACCAGTCCTCGGCCTGGAGCATGGCCCCCTCGGACACGCTGTCCGCTTGTTGGAAGCTTGTCGTTCAGGCCCAGCCGAGGGTCAGTCCCTCCACCTCCCCCCACCCCACGATGGGCTCCTCCTTGGACTCCCAAGCCCCTGCTGACAGGTCAGGCTTTCCCGGGAGGCCCAGTGCTTCCTCTCCTGGTGCTGGCTCTCCACCCGGCCCAGAGCCAGCCCGGTCCACCCGTGCCCGCGCGCCTGGCCGCACAGGCCCAGCCCAGGACACAGGCCCGTAACCGCACTTGTGTGCGCGTCCGTCAAAAGGACCGCTGGCGCTGGGAATGCGTGCACATCACTTTCCAAGACTGAAAAAGCCTTTCCCCGCCTCCCCCTTTCCCAACAAAACACTTGGGGGAGGGGCTCCAAGCCCTCCGGCCATTCAGACCCCCAGAGGCATCGCGCAGGACCCTGCTCCCCTTGTTGGAGATATGGTTGCACAGGACTCACCAGCTCTGCCCGACGAGACCCCAAGGCGGGCGCGGGCGGGATGCCTCCCGAGGGCGTCTCCCGGGAAATGCACCTGCGGGCTGGCCGCAGAGTGGCCGCCGTGGGCCCAGACTGTGTGCCCCGTGCGTGGGCCGGGCTGCGGGGAGGCAGGGCCTCCCGCCTCCGCTGCTTTAACCCCCTGCCCCTCGCTGCAGCCTCAGGTCTTCACCAGAGGCCGCTTTTCTGCCGAATTTAAGGCACATAGACGGGTTCCCGGAAGGGAACAACTTTTAGTACATTATGGTGCAAGCGTGGTTCTTTATTTCTGTTTTTATTTTTTTTTTTAAATTGAAGTATACGTGACAAAGGAGTAGTTCTTTAAACCAACACCAAAGCTTGAACAGCAGCGGGCCCGAGGCCCAGGTGGCTTTCTGCTGCCCACCTCTGAGGGCACGGGTTCGAGAAGACAGTGGTCTGGGCCAGCGGGTGTGCAGATGCGGGCTTTTCAGGGAAAGTATCTGCAAAACAAATAAAATAAACCTGAAAGCAAGTTGGATTTATTTGTTATATTTACTGTTTCAAGATTGCATTATGTAGAGTTTCTTGATCTGCAAATGGCAAAAGAGAAAGTCAAAATTAAACATATATGTTATTTTAATGAAAATTGTGGTTATTGACTTTTGCTTAAAATAAATAAAAATGTTCCTGAATTTAACGGTAGCCGTGTCCTTGAAAAGCAGATTAGAAATAGAATTTTGCTAGAGTGTCTTGTTTAGCTATAATCTAACTACACGAGAAACTCTGGGAAGAGGGGTGAGTGTTAGTAAAACAATGAAATTCTCTAACCTCTTTGTTCCATTCACTTAGATTTTGGAATATGAGACTTCCTTAAATTAAGTCTCATCAGGCAACGAAAACCAAATTTAACTAACAGCGTCACGAGGTAGGCATTTGTCTTCTGGTCATAAAACCAGTACTTACTGTTACGAGAATGTTTAAGGCCAACAGTGGGGCTTTTACTAATCCTGCTGATATTCTAGTAAAAATTGCTGGTTGATTTGGGACTTCTTGTTTACATTGCGTTCCACTGTTAGAAGGGATTGCATCATCTACCCGTCAATTTAAAATTATTTTCCAGGTTATGGACACTACTCTGACGTATCGCCAGAGGATTCATATTCCAGACGAGTCCTGTCAGCTGCGGTGTCATCAGAAAATCGCTGGCAGCCGGAGCGGAGGGCGCTGGTCTCTGCCCCACTCACCGTATTGATCCAAAGATTTTCCTCATTATGCGGATCCAAACCGAGCACCGGCGACACCACCGTGACGTCTCATTGCGATGGTCATGGGGGCACGGGGCTCTCACGGGCTTGTCATCTGTCCCCCACTTGGGGACCCCAGGCCACCCTTTTAAAGAGCACGCTTGACCCCTGGGTGGCGGCAGCGTGGCCGGGAGGTCCGGGCACTGAGCACACCCGGGGCTCCAGGTCAGTGTGAGGCTGACCCCCGGCCTCCAGATGGGTCTGCACCCATGGCGTCGGCGCCCTGGGTTCCCTCGCATTCTGGTCCCCCGGGGTGCCGTCATCTTAATGTCCCTGCTGACACTTTGCCCCCAAAAGGAGGCTCGCTTTTGTTGACAGAGGGAGTCCACAAGAAATTATTTATTTTGACCCGCTTGGGAAATAACTCCTCTCTCAACAAGACCGACCAAACTCAGCCTCTCCTCCGTCAAAACCCAACGCAAACGCGCCAGCCTGCCTTTCCAATCCGTGTCTGAAATCCTGATCTTGACCTTGGCCCCACTGCTCTGCAGGTGTGGCCTCCTCCACTGGCTCACGCACTTGAAATGCCAGCTCAGCCGGCTCCCAGGGCGCCGAGGAAAGGCGCCCGCCCAGCGCAGGGCGCGGCCGAGCCGAGAGGCTGTGGGTTCCATCGGGTCCTTAGGTGACAGACGGCGAGCGACACGGTCAGACGTGTGGGTTTCATTGCTTGCATTACTATCAAAGTAATTTACAAATTACTGTCAAATTACTACCATTTTTATCAAAGTCATAAGAGAAAGTGCACTAGGTCGTGCAGCCCCCCGGCCCACCGTCTGCACCCTGAGGAGCAACGCCCACCTAGCGTTTCGCCCGCGTTTCTGGACGGCGGCCGAGGGCTCGGGCTCCCCGAGGGGCTTCCTGTCGGGCTGGGGGGGCTCGGCTCCCTGACCCCTGCACAGCCCACCATACTTCTCGCTGTTGTCCAGCTGCCGCGCGGCGGGGTGGACGGTATCCTGTGAGAGGATGCTGGCTCCCTGCTGGGTGCGTGGCCCGCAGGACGGCTGCGACGTCTGGAACCAGAGGCTTGAACGTGGACTTCGAGCAACACCGACAAACCGCCGCGTTCGCCCCCCGGCTCGTCTGTGTTTGCAGACTTGGCGCCTCCCCTGCCAGCTGTACGGGAACTACATCCTCCCTTGTGCAGCTTTTAGGACTCTCCAGTTGTCTTGATTTTTCTGAGCACCTGTTGCTAAGTCTTCCCGATCTCCCCTCGGGAGGGACTCCGCACTGTCACGGGCCCTCCACCTGCCCCGGGTCTCCCGGGTCTCCTGCCCCGGGCTGGGGGGCTGCTCTCCTGGCCTCACAGAGCTGCCAGCCCGGGGGTCCCTCCCCACCTGGGGGGTGTAGTCTCGGTGGTCTCCTGAGTGGCTTTCGAGGACACGCAGGCTGATGGTTTGGAACGGAGCAGAGGGAACCGGTCTCCTCGGGTGTCAGACCCAGAGGGACCTCGTGGGGGCCGGAAGCGGGGACAGAGGGAGGTGGGGGAGGGCGGGGAGAGCTGCTCTGGCCTCCGCAGCCCCCTGACCCCAGCCCCCCGCCGCCAAGAAAGCCCAGAGGCAAGGTTTCTGCCCCTGAAGCCGCGCCCAAGGCTGCCCACTGACCATGCGATGGGAGTTACACAGCAGGGAAGAGGCCGCTTCGCCCCGGGATCCTCAGACTCTGGGGGCAGAGGGGCACGTGCTGCAGGGCTTCCTCAGGGACCCGGTCACTCACGGATGGGTGCCCAGGACCCACTTTGGTAACCACAGAGCTGCAGGCAGGCAGGGGCCGTGTTTGCGATTCGCCTGTCTGCTCTCCAGGCCCCCGCCTCGGCCTCCACCCTCACTGCCGAGACCCCCTGACACAGTGTGACCAGCCCTCCCACACCCTCTGCGGTGGCCCGGGGCCTGGAAGACCAGCTGGGCCCCTGGGACCACGGAGGAGGCCTGGAGGGTCCCGCAGACCCGCGCCCACTGGGGCCCCTGGCTCCCTCTCGCCCCCTCGCCTCTGCCCCTGCCCTGTCTCCGGGGGTCCCTGCAGGGCCCATCGGGATCCATTCCCGGAGGCTGGGCTCACGGCTCAGGTCGTCAGGGCCACGTGGAGGTGGACGTGCACGCTCCCTTCTTCCCTCCGCCCCTCCTTCCCTGCAGATGAACAGTGAAAACTTGGGACAGACTTAAGCTGCAGTAGCATTTGTTGTTCTTCTGAATTTTCTCTGGCAGTGCTCACAGCAGGGTAGTGAATCCCTGGCCAGGTTGCCAGGGGTCCCTGTGGCGTCTGGAGGGCACCACTCGAAAGTCCTGCTGGGGCTCCCCTGGTGGCGCAGTGGTTGAGAATCTGCCTGCCAATGCGGAGGACACGGGTTCGAGCCTTGGTCTGGGAAGATCCCACATGCCGCGGAGCAGCTGGGCCCGTGAGCCCCAACTACTGAGCCTGCGCGTCTGGAGCCTGTGCTCCGCAACAAGAGAGGCCGCGATAGTGAGAGGCCCGCGCACCGCGATGAAGAGTGGCCCCCGCTCGCCGCAACTAGAGAAAGCCCTCGCACAGAAACAAAGACCAAACACAGCCATAAAAATAAATAAATAAATAAATAAATAAATAAACCCAAAGTTGAAAGTCCTGCTGTGTTGCAGTTCCTCCTGCCCCGGAGCTTGGCCCGGGAGGCCTGGTGAAAGCTCACCACCCCCGTGCAAAAGTCACAAGCACTTTCGGGGGCCTTCCTGGCGGCTCAGCTCCACACCGGTCGCTGTGGGCTCTTGAGTCGAGGAAGCGATTTATCACGTTTGCATCACCTGGGGCAGCTCAGCAGTGCAGACGCCCAGGGGCCTGATGGAATTATGTTTTGTTCAAAGAAAACATAGGCGTTTTCAGGGCCTGGAGAGGTGAGGTCGCTGACTGAATGGGTGGAATCAGGACAGTGTAGAATCTACTGATAGAAAGACGCTGACAGGGCCTGTAGGTGCATCGGCACGGAACAAGAAGGCACGGCGGGCTTCAGGGTGGCAGCTACTCGGGCCGGGCCCCAGGGAGCACAGTCCTGCAGCCGTGGCCAGATTCCCTGCTGCGCTTTCTGGGAGGTCCTCTGCAGCTGTTACACGGGGAATAAGCTAAACACTGATTCACAAAGAGGCCTTTAGAAAACTCCCGACTTGTGCTAGGCTACAATATCTAGCAGTTACTAAATTTGGGGGATCTCAGAACACCTTTAAAAATTATCAAAGCCCCCAAGAGCTTTTGTTTATGTGGGTTGTACCTATCGATATGCACCATAGTAGTAATTAAAACTGAGAAATTTATTGATTGATTCATTTAAAAGTAACAATAATAAACCCATCAAGTGTTACCATAAATGACATTTTTATGAAACATAACAAGTTTTACTGAGAAAAAATGACATCGTTTTACATTTTTTGCAAATCTCTTTGGTGTCTGGCTTAACAGACACTTGGATTCTCACGTCTGCTTCTGTGTTCAAACTGCTCTGGCTGAAGTACAGAAGAAAATCGGGCCACACACTAAAGTTTCGTTGGATTATTGGATTACTTCTATTAACCCTTTCAGATAATTGTGCATAGTCTTCTTTGATATTACACAGAAGTTGATAAATAGTAGTTTCTTAAAGGTTAGCTGCCCTGTGGAATCTGAAACCACACAGGCAGGCTTCTCAGAGCCTGTCACATGGAAGACCCCTGGTCTACACTGCGTCCTGAGTGGATCTGCTACCCAACCACGGTTTGGATGCTTGTCGTTTGGAGAAAGTTAGTTCACCGGATCGTGCAGACCTTCCGCCTGTTGACACATTTCTTTGTACGATATCAGAAAGTCACCACCAAGTGCCTTGCAAAAGTCGAACTGTTGGGAAGAGCACAGTGACAGCTACAAGTGTTCCAGAACTCTAAGTTTTGCTTGAAAGCTCAAATTTTGTCACCGGCAACAAATTCTGCCAGTTGTTTACTTAAAGCAAGGCTCATCTTGTGCGTTTTCTAGAAACGTCTGCCTGACACCCACGTCCCAGTGACCACAGCTTGTCAGCTGTTCTTTCAAGTGAAAGTGGGCGGATTCAGCCCACCACTCGTCCGCACACTTTTCTTCAGGCCCCATCGCACTTCGATGTGTGTTTCCCGTCTGCTCACACAGAATAGTAAAAAGATCTGTGTCCAAGGGTCGAAATGTGACCGAGTCAGGATTGTCTGCTTTGTCCGGGACAGTTCAGTGACACCGGATCACCTGGCTTCCCTGCGCATGCGCACAGCCCGGGGCCACGTGGGCTCAAGCTCGGGGCCAGCAGCCCTGCCAGCCACGGGTCCTGCCTCCGGGCAGGCGTCCACACTGCCGAGAAGGACAGTGACATCTTGCACTGGTGCCAGCCAGCGCTGCTCTGTGGACAGAATCGCGGCTGGAGTCGGACATCTCGACAGCCAGCCGATGGCTGCTGTCCGGCTGGTGGCGGTTGGATAAATCGGTAGAGTGAAACGGACCCCGGCCAGTGCGCTGGGGTCAGGGGTCATAGGTCCTGGTCCTGGTTCTGTCAGCGACCCCGACAGCCATTTGGGCGAGTTGCTTGGCATCACTGGACCCTCTTTCTCTGTTTATGAAACGCACGACATCCCTGGTCATGTAGGGGCCCCCCGGCTATCCCAGTGTAGGCACCCCCCCGCTGTCATTTGCTCAGCCCCCCGCTTTTCTGGGACACCAGGTGGTGAGCACCAGGGGCATTTCCAGAGCTGGGTACAAAGCACTGCGAACGACCTTTGCTCTCAAGGAGTTTACATGTTCGGCGGAGGGCTCTGTCCAGTCACCATGGCGGCCGCTGTGCTCACCTACATTGGTGCCATCCGCTGCTCAGGGTCTGCTCACGCGTCATCTGTCTCCTGGCTTTAATCAGAGCCGTCGTTCTCTTCCTGGCCCAGCTCCTCCCGCCAGGCCCGTCCCCAGCTGATCTCCCTTCATCCTCTTCCTCCCCTCGGCATCCTCTCTCTTTTCATTCCCGCGGCCGCGTCTCCTGTGCCTGAGGATGGGCCCCTCGGCTGGGCCTCCAGGCGGCCGGAACCACTGCCCCTCCTGGAGCCGGCCACCTGCTCAGGAGCCGAGCGGTGGGACCTGCGGCCGCGGGGCAGACGTTCGGGGCCCGCGGTGTCCCGGTGCAGCGTCACCGCTGGTCCTCTCACTCCCTCGGTCCTTCTGTTCCGCCGTCCTCATGGCCCGGCCTGAGCCCAGCCCGGTGGCAGGCGCTCCTCCCAGAGGGTCACCCGGCCATCCCTCCCCTCCGGGCACGGCCTAGGACTTAGGACGACACTGGCCTGTTTCCTCCGATGGTGGGTTATAAAGAGAATTCAGAGTTGTCTCCCAGACAGAGAGAACTGCGTCACGGGTGAGGCGGGCGGTGCTTCTGACCGCGTCCAGCTCGTGGCCTCTTCCTCTCACAAGTTTGCCCACTTTGATTCCGCAGTCTGTTCACGGTGCCCAAACGCTCGGAGCGAGCCACCTTCTGAGCTCTGCAGGCGGCGCCAGGAGGGGCGTGTGTCGCTGCTCCCGCGAGGTCCGCACTCGGGGGAGGGACGGGGCGAGTGGGGGGCAGCAGGCAGAGCAGCGAGGCCCTAGGACTCTCCAGAACGACCCCCCTGCCCCGCTGGTCTGGAACATGACCCGCCACCTGCTTCAGAAAACCCGCTGGTCCTTGGCCTGCCCCCCGTGCAGGCAGGGCACGGGCCCCAGGCCGCAGGCCCGAGACAGCAGGCCCAGAGTCCAGGTCCTGAACCTTGAAAATGCCACTCTTTGAAAAAGATTTTCGCAGACTTTTTCAAAAAATAGCACTTATTCCAGGCAGAGTCTGCATGTTACTTTAACAAATGTTGGGAGTAAAACCTTCACATCATTTGGAATATAGCGTGGGCTATCTGGGGCAGACTCGGGGGTCCTGGAACCCCGGGCCGCTGTCGCCTGCGGGCAGCTGTCTGAACCTCCGGTCTGCGGCAGGGGCAGAGTCCGTGAGGACGCAGGAGGTGTGCCCGGCGGGGCCTGGAGCATCCTCTCAGCGTAATGGATGCTGGCTCCCTTTGAAGCAAATAAAACCCCCCGCTGATGGGCCCTTGGAGCTCGTGTAAGTTCATTAACACACTCTTGCTGTCTTATTATTCCTAGATACAAAGCTAATTTGGAAAGACACATGCTTCTTTTAAAGTTGCGTGGTTAAAAGGATTTGGGAGCGGAGCTTAATTAAGAGAGAGCAGCTCTTAGCGTGCGATCACTGCAGCCAGAAGGAAGATATTAGATTATGGCCCTCATTCCCTCCCGCCCACAGCTGCTCCTGGACCCCACAAGGCCGAGCATCGACCCCGAGTGACCCTCTCGGGGCTCCCTTGGGCCCAAGGTCGCGAGGCCAGTGTCCACCAGGCACCACTGGGCGGGCTCCCTCACTCCATGCGAGCCCCGCGGGGACGTCCACGCCATGTGGTGACCCAGGAGGGGACTTGGGTCATGAGGCTCCTGGGGGTGAAAGCTCCCCTCTGTGCCACCATGGGGCCTGGGACCGTCCAGCTGGGAAGGCCGGGGTCTCGCTTGCCTTCATTGGGCCGGGCCCGCAGGCTGTTTCTCGGAGCAGAAAACTCCCTTTATGCGGGTGTGTGGGGCGTCCCTGGGCAGAGGATGCTGGGGTGCATCGGTCCCCGCCCTCCACTCTGGAGGGGCCTGGGGGGGGGGACGCTCCTGCTGGGGGTTCTGGGAAAGGAAAGGCCTGAGTGCGTGGGCAGAGGCCTGTCCAGGGCAGGGAGACACCGGGCCTCTGGCCTCTGGTCCCTGATGGGCTGCTGGGGACACAGGGGTCGGGGGTGCGGTGGGGTGGAGGGTGCAATGGGGTCCCCATCTCTCGAGGGGGCCCTCGGTGGGTGGCCCCATCACAGGCTGGGGCTCCCCTCCCTGCCGCCCCTCCCACGGGGAGTGGAGGGGTGATTTCCCGCGGCCACCCTCATCGGCTGGGGGACGGGGCCCCCCACTCCCTGGGCTCTGAAGCCTGGGAGGCCAGCGCAGCGACCGCCCTTCAAAAGCGAGTAGGACAGCTAAGAGGAACCTGTTTCTCTGCATTTTTCTGTTAGAAAAAAATGATAAATTACCCTTATGTTTCTAACAAAGACTACACAATGACTTTCTAAAAAGCTTAGGAATTATGCTAAAAAGTACATTTAGGGAGGGAACAGGTAAGTTTCCTGTGCAGAAGAATTCCAAACAATTTCTGTGGATTCTCCCCCCCAGGAGACAGACGCCACAGCCAGGTGACCCAGGGGGCCACGATGTAATGAGAACTTGTCCCCAAACCCATCAGCCCAGTGTCCTCGTGAAAAAAACAGCGGCCAAGTCCCAACAGAGGGACGTTGTACCAGACGGCTGACCCGCTCTCCTCGAGGCCACGGGGGCATCTCAGAGGAGCCTGAGGACACATGATGACCGAGTGTCCTGCAGCGACCTGGGTGGGATCCTGGGACAGAGAGAGGACATGAGGGGACACTGAGGAAACCTGAACAAATTACGGAATTTAGTTGATGTGTCAATATTGGTTCATCATGTAGTGTTCATCTAGTGCATATTTATGACATTTTACCACAGTAATGCAAGACGTTAGCAAACGGCTAACTGGCCGTGGGGTATATGAGAACTCTCTACTATTTTTGTAGCTTTTATGTAAATTTAAAACTAGTCTAAAATGAAAAATTTATTAAACAATTTTAGAAGTAAATTTAAATTACAGTGGTATAACAGAGAGAATAAAACCTCTTCTTTCGGTCAGATTTAAAAAGAAAAATATTCCCCTCTTGCCTCTTGGGACTTTTCGGAGTTTTTATGCACAGGCTTGGGGTCCCAGGGGCGGTTCCTGAGCGCCGGTCCTAATGGTCCTGATGGGATAGGGTCCTGGGTAACGAGGCCGAAGTTTGCAGGTTTCAAGGAGGGGTGCTTGATTGTACCGGCTTTCCTACCTCAGTCCCCAAACCCGGGGGAGCGAGTCTCACGTGGCTGGGAGGGGCGGGGCGTGCCTGCGGGCAGGGCCCCTGTGACCCCACGTGGGGCAGCTGGGGCCAGGCTGAGCATTAGCTGCGACCCAGGGCTGCACCGCGGTCCTCTCACCTCTGGTCTCTGCGGCCCGACAGCGCCGAGCTTAGGAGAGTGCTTTTAGCCATTCCCCCAGGAGGGGGGCCGTGAGGGAACCCTGAGGGCCTCTGGCCTCCTGACCCCGCCTCAGGTCAGCTCCAGCCTGCTCCGGAGGGGCAGAGGTGGGCAGAGCCAGCCGCGCTGCACGTACACGCCCGGGAGGTGGCGCTCAGTGGCCTGAGTTAGGGGAAGGGGCTGGGGGTTCTCCCCGTGCAGGGTCCGCCTTGGTTTCCCTAAAACACCTGGAGTCGTCGGGACCTGGCAGGACTGCACTGCCCGCGCCCACTGGGGTCCTGGTTTCCACGCAGACCCAGGGCCAAGCCTGGGTGTGGACAGTATAGGCTGCTGCAGACCTAGGACCAAAGGGCCCTCTCCCAGAGCCTGCTGGACCCCAGGCCCTGTCAGAGCCCTAAGGATGAGGTTTAACTTGCCTCCGTCAGGCAGGTTGGGGCTGTGATGGGACGTGGAGAAACTGATTTGATAGGGCGGCTCTTGGTCTGAAAGCGCGCCTGCCACGGAGGCACAGGGGACCTTGCACGGGAATCAGCGACTGTGGCCAGTCCTGCTGGGACAGGTGTCCTGATATGAGCGTGGCCTATGGAGTCTTTATTCACCTCCTGTGTGGAATAAAATTGTTCCCTTGCAGAGACGTTGACAGGTTTGACCACAGGGCTTCCCAAGCCCCCGAGGGTGCTGGACGAGGCACCCCTCACGTGTGCCTTCCTGACCTTTGTGGGGCGTCCGGCTGGGGAGTGAGCGCTGCGCGAGCGGCCCTCACACCGCCCCGAGCGGGCTGCTCGCGTCTGGCGCCGGGTGTGCTCTGCGGCCTGTGCTCGGTCTGGGGCTCCGAGAACTGAGGCTGAAGAGGGTGCTGGTCAGCTGCCAGTGGGGGGCAGGTCTCAAGACATTTGGCTGCTCACGGTTTGGGGTTCAGGGTGGCCCTTTTGAACAGATCCATAAAAGCTCCCACAGCTGGATCAGATGCCAAGGCGCCCTGGGGTCCCGGGACCCCAGAGTGAGACAGCAAAGGGGCCCACGGGGACGGGGTGAGGGCGCCCGTGGTTCCCCTGCCCTGGGCTGAGCAGTAACCCCCCAGCGCATGTCCATCTGGCACCTCGGGATGGGGCCTTTCATGGAGGGTCTTCGCAGATGTAATTAGCGGGAGGGGGTCATCCTGGGGGGGGGGCTCCAACCCTGTGACTGTCCTCGGGAGAGGAGGACACACAGGCCCAGAGGGAAGGCGGGGTGAAGAGGTGAAGGGGCAGAGACGGGGTGCTGTGGCCGCAGGCCCGGTGCCGTCGGCACCACCGGAGGCTGGGAGAGAAGCAGCGCCTTCTGACCGGTTCTCTGGGGAGCTCGGCCCTGGACACCGTGATCCAGGCCTGCGGCCTCCAGGCTGGGAGCTCGGCCAGGGCGGCCCCGGGACCCTCACCCAGCTGGAAGCAGGCCGCAGGGACGAAGTGGCGGAACTCACGGGCTCCACGCCCGCAGCTCCCGCACTGGGTCCTCCAAGGGCTGCTCCCCTCATCCCCTCGGCCCAGCAGGCTCCAGGGAGGGGAGGCGGCACCACCGGTGCTCGGACCCGGGACCTGGGGGTCTGCGGAGGATGCTGGGCCTTAGGGCGACTAACTCTCGGCTGCCCTGGGCCCAGGACGGGGGACTGTCGGGGGGAAGACCGGCCAAGTCCCCGGGAACCGGGCGGGTGGTCCCCCTCCTGGGGGTTCTGGGGAGGGAATCGCCTGTGGGGATGGGGACCAGCTGGCCTCCGGCCAAAAGGACATCTTGGGCCTGTGGGTGAAACCTCCGCCTAAACAAGGGGTAGCCGGAGTTGGGGTGGAGGCCCCCCACCCTGTGAGCCTGGAGGGGGCTGCCCGCCCGGCGGGCTGCTGGGAATGGGGCTGGGGGCTCAGCCGGGGTGGCCGGCGCGGGCGACGCATCGGACGTGGTGCTTATTCTCCGGCTGCAGGGGGCGGACAGACCCCGGACCCCTGCCTGGGGCCTTGTGTCTCAGCACCGAAAGCACCTGCTAGGGCTCTTCTCTGTTGTCCTGGCTCCGGACGGGGGTGGAGCTGGGCTGGTTGAGGGGTGTGGGTGACACAGAGCTCCCTGGGGTCTGGGGAGGGGCCGCGCGGCGCCCTCTGGTTGCCCTGGCCGGGCGGGACCCACGTCGGGGCTGCTCCAGGCTGGGCGGGGGGCACGGTGACCGCGGGCAGAGCATCAGGCCCCCAGCACCCGGCACTGCTGGAGCAGGGGCGCCTCCGGAGGCTGAGGCTGGACTCCTCCCTGCCTCCAGGATGGGGCTCAGGGCCGGCGTGCTGTAGAGACACACAAGGAACCTGACGGTTCTTAACGCTGTGAATTAAGTTCACGTCGCCAGAAACCATGGCTCACATCCCACTGCCCTTGTTGTAGAAATCTCAGAATATCATTTACAGGAGTCACTATGTCAAGATTACAGAATTCATCAGAACAGGATATTGCTATTTAATGAGTTAATATCACCATCTCATGATTGTGTTTTTAAAGAAACATTTCCACGGCTGGGTGCAGTTGTCATAATCCTGTGTTTTTACTTTATGCATTAAAATCATTTCTCTGAGAAGGGCCGTGGGCTCTCCACACCCCCGAGGCCCTGGGGCCCAGAGGCGAAGCAGGCCTGTTCGTGGAGGCGGGGTCGTGTGCAGAAGAGGGGGTCTCATGGGCTGGCTGGGGTGTGTTCTCCCACCAGACTTCAGATATCGCCCATCTGCTTCCAAAAGGGATTTGAGGCTTTTACCGTAAAGAGAACACAAGTCAGTGGGAGGGTGAAAATGCGAAAACAGCAAAAAGCCAGAGTCTGATAATTCAGAGAGAGGGGGTGCTTGGGTCTGAAATCTGAGCTTCCTGGACACAAGACAAGAGTGACCCTCAGCTGTGACAGGAGGCCCAGCGTTCCGGAAGGCTGCTTTCAGGGCTTAGGTGCGTCTGCAGGAGGCTCCGTCTGACCTCAGAGGGAGAAGTTCCCCCTCGCCCCCATGCGGCGGCCCCGTCCCTTCAGAGGGGTGGTCCTCCCCAACCCACTTGTCCAGTGAGGGCTCCAGCGACTGCCGGCCAGGGTCCCCGTCACCTGCCCAGTCTCCCCACTGCCCATGTCCCGAGAGCAGGGTCTCCCCCGCGGAGGCGGAGGCTCCTCCAGGACAGAGGCCGGCCCGCGGGGTACCCACCAGCCCCCCGTAAGCCCTGCTGGGGTCTGGCCGGGCGGGACCCACGCCCACTGCCCAGCCCTCCCTCTACCCTCAGCTGTAACTTTAACCTTAAGCCGATTTTGTAACCTTTTGTATTGAAAAAAACCTACCATAAATGTATGTATTTTAAAATAATTGTGTCAGGGCCCAAGTGTTCTTAACAGTGCAAAGTGCTGGGTGTGTAACAATCCCGCTCACCCCCGCTGCTCGACTCAGGGATTAGAGCAGCAGACACAACCACCAGGGAGGGGCTATTCCAGAATTTAACGTTTTTCTGGACGTTTGTACCTTTTGACCACCTTCTTCCCTTTCTCCCACCCCCAGCGCCTGCCTCTGTCAACCACCAATATGTTCTCCGTATCTGTGAGTTCAGTTTGGGGGTATTTTCTTTAAGATTCCACATGTAAGTGAGATCATACAGTGTTTGATTTCTGTTGGAGAAGATAAAGGACAGATTAGATTAGATTCCAGGAGCCCCATTAGATTTGAATTATTCCGTTTTACTACGTTTGGAAAAGATGAACTGATTTAATGTTTTTGTCTCGAATGAAGAAGGCACGGTTTCCCTAGCCCGTTCCTCGTTGGGGGGACACTGCCGGTTCTCTGAGGTGGCCGAGGCTGACCGGGGCCTGGGGACAGCTGCAGGGGCTTTCCAGCAGGGTCAGGGCCAACTCAGGGCTCAGACTCCTCAAAGCAGACAGGCCTGGACAGACGGATGTCCCTGGGTGAACGGATGGATCCGGACACACGGACCTTCCTGGGCACGCAGACGGTTCTGGGCAGGCAGCGTGGGCCATGGGCGAGCCCTGCAGGGCCAGCCTTGAGTGAACGTGTTTGCTATTATGACAATTTACTCCTGGGGGTTAATTATGTCTTTATTCACACAAAGGTGTTCAATTCATGCCATAAATCATCCGCTGACATGCTACCTCCTGCGTGCCAGTTTGTGGACTGAACGCCATTTCACAGAACCAGCTCTGAGGTGAGGAATGTGAATGTGTTGCTGGGTGTCTAGAGGGAGATTAATAAATTATTAGGAACCCCTGTAATGAACACATTACGCAGGCCTCGCGACTGGCTGTGTCCTGCTCATTTGCTGGCTGCTAATTGCTACAGCATACAGGGTCTGTTATGAGATGAAGCGCCATCCGTAATCTTGGCCACATTGATTAAGATATAATTGCTTTAATGAAATTCTTACAGAATAAGGCATAGTTCAAACAACACATTGGCTTTATAAAGGTTGATTTTCCTGGCCAATTACAGAAATAACTACAAAAGCTCTAGGTTTGAATTTGATGGTTCCTTCTGGTAAATTCACTGGAGGGAACATTCCAGGAATTGCACTGGGCTCACTCAGGTGGTTTGAACTTTCCAGTTTGACCATAGAATCTGCCCAATGGTAAAAAACAACAACAACAACAAAAACCAAAAAACCCCACAAAACAGTGCAAATCCTGCCCATTCTCCGGCATCCCTGGTAGGCGGGGACGCTCTCCTTGGTGGTAAGGGTGGGTGTCGGGGCGGAGAAGGAAGGTCCCCCTGGACCATGAGTTCCCAGGGCCGGCCGCGCCCTGACCGCTGGCCTAAAGAAGCCGGAAGCCGTCCTCACTGTCTCCAGATGCAGGAGCTGGCGCTGTGTGGGCCAGAGAGCAGCTGCCCCCTCTCACCAGTGGGGCTTTTAAAGCAAAGTAATGAGAAACGGACAAGACAGCTGGATAGTGTTAAAACGTAAAGCTTTCACACCGGATAAAGCCCTCTTTTCTTTTCAGGCTCAAGCAAGGCACTTGGCTCCTCTGGGACTCAGTCTCCCCATCTGTAAAAAGGGCCTCAACACATGGTCTACGGTGTGAGCGCCTGACAGCCTCAGTCCCCGCCCGACCCTCCCGGCCTGAGCAGTTGAGTACCTTTGCTGGGGGGGGGGGGGCGGTCCCAGTTTTAAAAATCTGATTCAAACGATTTGGCAAATGAGTGGACCGCCCCTTGCCCGACCTCCCCTGAGGAGCCCTGCCCCGTTGCTGGTGGCGGGCGCGGGCTGCGTGCCCCTTGGCTACCCCTGCTTAGCTCAGTTCGCGACCAGCTGCCCCTCCGTCCACTCCCTGGGCACCTGGGAGCCCACAGACAGAGCCCGTCTGGGCGGCCCTGGCTCTGCATGAGCTAGTGGTGGAGTCCGAGGCAGGTTCTAGGGTTGGAAGGGTGGCCGTAAGTGTCCACCCCGTGAGCTATTTGATGTTCTGTACAAAGGGTGTCAAGTCCACGGGTGGGAAGTGCAGTTGCTAGTATTTCGTCCATCATGTTGTGGACACGCTGTCCGTACAAGTTTTTCCATCTTAGGAAGCCGGGCCTCGCTGGTCCTTGCTGGACCCCCAGTGCTGGCCTGAGAGCCGTACATTAGCCAAGGGAGGGAGGAAGGGAGGGTGGGTGGGTGCACAATTCACAGCCTGGTGATGGAACAGGAGACGGGTGTGGACTCTTCCTGGAAGAACCTGGGACCATTGATCTGGTCAATCTGCTCTTGAAAAGTTCCCACCTGTCAACAAGGAGGCCCCGCGGTTAAGCTCTGCTCCGTGAGAGGACCTGGGCGGGTGTGCGTCCCCAAGGGGCCCCGCGCCGAGGCTCTGGATGGAAGATGGTAGCCCCACAGCCTGTGGGGGACACACGAGGCCCCCGGCCCCGCCCACCCGCCCTGAGCTCGATTCCCCGGGAGGCCGCGGCCATGGGCCGCGCTAAGCCCCAAATGCGGATTCCTAAGGACGCCGTGGGAGCAGGGTGGGCTCCACGTGCGTCGTCATGCTGGGGCCCCGGGACGACCCCGCCTCCCCCGCCTCGAGCCTGCTCTTGGATGAGGGTCTGAGGCACCGATTCTGGTGCAGCGTGAGGCTGGGGGCAGAAGGACCGCTTCTTCGAGGCTGAACCTTGAGGCAAAGAAGAGCTATCGACGCCCCCTACGGAGGCGTATCAGGGTCTGCGGGTGACGGCCTGGCGGGATCGGGGTGGGGTGAGCGCCTAGAGCCAGGAGCACCTGGGTCCTGTCTGAGTGCAGTTTCTGGGGCAGCAGGTCTGGGGTCTGGCCTGGGGACTGCCTGCCTCACCCGCCCCCAGGTGGCCGGTCTGGGGCCACCGTTTGCACACGAACGTCTGTGAGATGTGTCTGGCGGCTGTGTTGGCAGGTGCGTCTCTGTCCTCCTAGGCTCTGCTCCTCTGGGTGCCTGTGGACCCATAGGTCCCAGGGGGCTAGTTCCCAGCCCCCCCACGCCTGGCTGCTCCAAGCAGGCCACCACTTCCCCACCTCCTTCTTATGGGAGGAGACTGAGGTCCAGGGAAGTTGCCCAAGGTCACGGCTAATTAGTGCTGAGAGTGTCTGTGACGTTCCATTACACCTGCCCCCGCATGGAGCGGTCATTGGCTGGGCTCACCGGAGGCCCTGCCAACATCGCTCAGGTGTCCCCCCGCCCCCAGGTGTGGGCTCCCTGGTGCGTTTACGTGTCACACACACGAGAGCTGTGTCCAGGGCTGGTCTCCACCCACCCAGCTCTGGTCTCGGAGGAGCCCCCGCCCTGGGCTCTGCCGTCTCAGAAGCGACAGGGTAGGGGCTCGTCGCTTCTCCCGGCGGAGGAGCGGGGTGAGGGCTCAGGGCTGGCGTGGGGAAGCATACAGGGTCTCAGGCTCCTGGGGGAAGGTGCGCAGGACCTCCAGGCTGCCCAGCTGGCCCTGCAGCGGTGCTGGGCGGGCAGGGCCTCCGGGAGGAGAGGCCGGCCTCACCCCCCGAAGGCCTTCATCCCCGGCCCCCCGGAGGGCACCTGCAGGGGAGGGGGCAGCCTCCAGGAGCCCGGCTGCCAGGCTGACCTCTCCGCTGCCGGCGGGGCCTCCAGAGCCGCCTTTGTGTGGCTGCAGGGCCGGACCTCGGGGGGCGGCTGGTGGCCCTCCCGAAGCCGACCTCGCGCCCGAGGGGACACGGGGATTCCAGAGGGTCCTGTGGGGCGGGGCTCACCTGCACTGGCTGTTCTGGCTGTGCGTCCCCCCAGCACAGGCCGCTTTCTCATGCAGTGGTTTGAAATGAAAAGCTGAGGGGTTCACCAGATGCCCAGCTCAGCCCAGGGACGGGGACGGGGCGGGGGAACCGGCCGGAGCAGGTGTCGCAGGAGGCGCCGGGCCCTGGGCGTCCGCTCGGGACAGAGTCTCAGGGCAGGAACGCCGCCCTGGGCAGCCCACCCCCCACTTGAGACTGTGAGGTTTATAGTCGGACCATCTCTCTTTGTCGTGACCCTCAGCAGACACAGATTTCAAAGCCACGTTAATCCAGGGCCTTTGAGAAGCGAGTGTGGAGACGAGATGGAGCTGCCGATTCCCCGGCACCAGGCTCGGGAACTGCATGGCGACCCGGGCGGGGACACGGCCGTTCCTGAGGCGCCTCTAAGGAAGCATTCGGGTGGGGCCGGACTCTGCCCCGCAAAGGCAGAGGGTTCCAGAGCCCCTGGCGCCCTGGCCGTGAGCTCCCAAAGGGGGGTGCAGTGGGTGCAGTGGGTGCAGCGGGGGTGGAGTGAGGGTGCAGCGGGGGTGGAGTGAGGGTGCAGCGGGGGTGGAGTGAGGGTGCAGCGGGGGTAGAGTGAGGGTGCAGCGGGGGTGGAGTGAGGGTGCAGCGGGGGTGGAGTGAGGGTGCAGCGGGGGTGGAGTGAGGATGCAGCGGGGGTGGAGTGAGGGTGCAGCGGGGGTGGAGTGAGGGTGCAGCGGGGGTGGAGTGAGGATGCAGCGGGGGTGGAGTGAGGGTGCAGCGGGGGTGGAGTGAGGGTGCAGCGGGGGTGGAGTGAGGGTGCAGCGGGGGTAGAGTGAGGGTGCAGCGGGGGTGGAGTGAGGGTCCAGCGGGGCATCTGGGGCATCCCCGTGGTCCCTCTCTGTCCCTGCACTGCTGCGCTGGCTTATGGTCTGCCTTGTTCCACATCAGGTTGGAAATGCTTCTCACTTCTGGCCTGAGCAGGTGTCTGAGCCCCCTTCCTGCTCCTCCTTAAGCCAGGCTGCAAACCCTGGAAGCAGCAGGATGCAGCCAGAGGAGCCCCGGGCAGGGGGAGCCTAGAGGACGGCAGAGGTTTGGGCCAGAATTAGGGAACAAAATGCCAGCGGTCATCTCACCACAGAGGGAGGTGGCCCAGGCCCAAGGTGCAGATAGCATGGAGCACGCGTCCTCCTGAGAGAGCAGAGGAGGGGGACCAGGCCCAGCCCAGCCTCGTCTCCCCCAGGACAGTGAGGAGGGGGACCAGGCCCAGCCCAGCCTTGTCTCCCCCAGGACAGTGAGGAGGGGGACCAGGCCCAGCAGCGGCTCCTTCCTCCCTCTGAGCGACTCTCCTACCAAGGGACCAGGAGCTGGGCCAGGGGAGGGACCTACTGAAGGGGCACGTGTCTGCCCTGGAAACCCCTTCCTCCCTACAGGCCAGAGAGCACCCCTGCACCCAGGGGGCCCTGGGGAAGCTCCTTCTGCCCTCACCGCCCCCCCCCACAACTAAGGAGCACGAGCAGGGCCAGTGCAAGCTCCTGGGAACCAGACAAACCAAGCTGACTCAGCAGGGCTGCACAGGCTCTGAGACGTGACTGCCCCTGGGGCCAGCTGCAGCTCGCAGGACAGCCAGGACCAAGCCTAGACAGGTGGCTGCAGGCAAAAACGGAAGGTTCAACCAGGACCCATGGTTTCCTGCCGCAATGGACAAATGTCAGGATAAGACTTAAAAAGCATTTAAAAAAAAATTATTTACTTGGCTGCACCGGGCCTTAGTTGTGGCATGCAGGATCTTCATTGTGGCACGCGGGATCTCTAGTTGTGGCATGTGGGATACTTTAGTTGCGGCATGTGGGATCTAGTTCCCTGATCAAGGATCAAACCCGGGCCCCCTGCACTGGGAGCATGGGGCCCTAGCAACTGGACCACCAGGGAAGTCCCAAGGATAAGACTTAGAGTCAGGAAAATCACAACTTAGGTGAGAGCATCAGGTGTCACCAACACTGGATGAATCAGGTGCTGGGACCATTGGACAAAGGTTTTAAAGCAGCCGCCCTAGAATGATTCAACAAGCAATTACAAATTCTCTTGAACCAAATAGAAGATCTTAGCAAAAATCCAGAAGTGATTATAATGAATCGAATGGAAATTCCAGAACAAAATACTCCCGAACAGAATGAACCCCAGCTCCTTGGTGGAGTCGGGGAGGCAGTGCGTAGAATCGGTGAACTTGAGCACACGTGGGAATTCACCCAGTCTGAACAGCAGAGAGGAACAGTGCAAAAGACATGAACGGGGCTTCAGGGGCCTGTGGGACAATTAAGAAGATGTGGCTTTGTGGCACCAGAGTCCCAGAGGAGATGGGAGGGGAGTGAGGCTGAAAGAGAATTAGGGTAAACAACGGCTGAGAGCTCCCCAAATTTGGTAAAAGACGTAAACCTACAGATTCAAGAATCTGAACAAATTCTCAGTAGGAAAACACCCCCAAACCCATGCCACGACACATCACGATTAAATTTCTAGAAGCTAAAGACAAATCAAAATCTTTGCAATATCCAGAAGGAAACACATTACTGACAGAAAAAAAACACCGGTTCCAGCAGCAGCCGGTTCGTCTGAGACCACGGAGGCCAGAAGGAAGGGGCACATTTTCAAGGGCTGAAAGAGTAGCACTGCCAACCCCGAATTACTCTTCAGGGGTGAAGGGGAGACAAAGACAAAGTTCTCAGGCAGAAATAAATACGTGAATCAGGGAGTGAATTTGCCACTAGCAGACCTGCCCTCCAACAATGGGCAAAGGGAGGTTTTCAAACAGAAGGGACACCACCAGAGGACTCTTGGAGCCTCAGGAAGGAAGACAGAGTGGGAGGAGCCCGAGATGCGTGTCCTTTCCACCCCCACAGGAGGCTATGAGTCACCTCGGATGGCGAGGACGTGGAAGGTGCTCAACGGAGGTGAGGGGCCCGTCGGGCAGGTGGTGCAGGCTTGATGCCAGTGACACACCGGCAGCACCCAGATGACGGCGATGGACGGTAGACGCTCAGACACCACGCCCGAATCCAGAGGAGCCCTGAGTGCACGCTCACAGCGAGGCTACAGCAGGCCACGTGCGCAGCAGCCCTCGTAAAGAGATGGGGGTGAGGGAGTGAGGCCGGGGCAAAGGTGGGGCTGACGTGACACCAGAGCTCACCCCGTGCAGGGTGGTTCCGTTTCCTGGGGCTGCTGTCACCAAGCCCCACAGATGGGGCGGCTCAAGGAATTTCTTCCCTCCCAGTCCTGCAGGCCAGGAGTCCGAGACGGAGGGCGGGCAGGGTCAGCGCCTCCTGGCGGCCCTGAAGGCAGGACCCGCTGGGCCTCTCTCCTCCGTCCATCCTCAGGCAGACTCCTCTCTCACAGTCCCGTTCTTTGTCTCCCGTAAGGACATGCACCCTGGCTGTTGGGGCCTGCCAGATGACCCAGGACCACCTCATGTCGAGCTCCTTACCTAAATCACATCTGCAGAGACCCAGGTTCCCCATGGGGTCATGTTCTGAGGTCCCGCCACGCTGGCCAGCTGTGTGTTCTGCTTCCTGGGCAGCAGGGAAAACCCCCAACATCCTTAGAGTGTCGTAAGCTACACCCCGGTATTCAAAACTAGCTCAACTATTTAACCTTGGGAGAAATTTCTTCCCTGGGGTCTCTTCAAGAACTCCCATGACGAGAAAACCCAGGAGAAAACAGGAGAATCGGGCAGGTCCTTCCGGCCCCCTCCGTGTTGCAGGCAGGACCATCCGGTGCCAGGCTGGCTGCTCCCCAGGTATGAGCACCTCGGGAGCTGAGAAGGGCCGAGCTGGCACCCAGGAGCCGGAGGGACGGGACAGGGCCCGTGGGACGCAGAGTGGGAGAGCCCAGGGCACAAGGAGGGGGGACGAGCCCTGGCTGCTGCTGCCTGACCCCTGGCCACACTCGCCGCCTGGGCCAGCTTGGAAGGAGGGGGTCCACGGGGGGCTCCTCATCCCAGGCACGCTGCACAGAGGGGGCTGCGGCAGTGGAGGGGCAGGGGTTATGGGGAGCCTTGGAGGAAGCCTTGGAGGAACTGGGACATTGCAGACAAGATGGGTTCCTTTTACTTCTCTTCTTTGGGGTCTGTCTTCTATTTTAATTATTTTCTCTCTGATCTTTCATCCCCTCTGTTCATAACAAGTTTGTTTTGCTCACTTTTCCATGTTTTCATTAGTCTAGTTTCCTATTTTCAGCTTCTCTGAGTTCTCACCCTGTGACGGTTTTATTTTTCTTTTCCATGTCTGTCCTAAATTCTGCTACTTATTTTTTTCCTTTCCTTCAATGATCTCAACAGTTCTTCATGAGCTCCTGTATCTCTGCTTGAGCTCTTGTTTAGGAGGTGAGCGTTTCCTTCATTTCTTTGCATTTATGACACTGTGTCAACATAATTTCATCTGTCCTGGGGTATTCTTTGATGGTGTGTATTCTTTGTCTGCCGTTTGTTTTTTAATCCCCTTTTCCTTGTTGCCTTCAGTATCTTTGCATAGATCCTTTTGGATTATTAATCCTCCCTGAACATGGTGAGTTCTCTACAGACCTTCCATTTGCAAGAGGTCCAGGCAGGAGATGGTCAAAGCAACGTTCCAGGACTGAAGGACGTTTCCTGCTTCTCAGCAGAGCCTCACTCACAAGTCTGTGCACCTGGTGGGACCACTTGCTTGGGTTTACCTGGACTTCTTCAGGTAACAGAGGTCAGCCCTGCGGGGAAATCATACTGGGAGCTCCGCCCAGCTCACCTCAACGACAGGCCACTGTGAGGCCTTCCTTGTCAGCCCACACGCCCCATCCCCTGGCACCAATAAGGTCAGGGATGGTCCCATAGCCAGCCCGCGGCCCTGATCCCATTTTCCATCCCAGGATCATGGGCTCTGATGTCAGGCTATCTACCTAATGTGCAGAATTCCGTGTCCTGCTTCCTCTGCCCGAGACCTCCTGTAGCAGGGTCCACTCATAGCCTGTTTGCAATCCTGGAACAATCTCCTCTGAATTGGTGATGCCTCCCCATGTTGAAGGTTTAAGATTCCCAGTGTCTGCAGTTTGGTCAAAAACGATGTTTGTATTTTGTTCTTGTTCTCCTTGTTTCCAAGTGATTTCAGCGAAGACAAACAGCTGAGACATTTTATTCACTATTTTAAGCTGAAAGTCAGTACCTAACATTTTTTCAACAATTACCAATTTATATCTAATTCACTCTATGACATGGGTCCTGTGGCTGTCTACAGAGTTTGCATGGTCTTTACAAAATGCTCAAGTGAGCAAAATCCCTTTGGGCAGAACAGCGGACACGGGGGGGCTCTGACATGACCGGTGCACCAGCCCCGCCCCCTGGGGGCTCTGAGTCCACAGTGCTCTGCCTCGTCTCCCCGAGCTGCTGTTCGGGTCAAGCCCTGTTCCGCATGGTGGTCACCAGCCCGAGGAACTGGCCCTCTCCGCTCACTTCCTCACCCCTCCAGAGCTTTGTGGGGTCACCTCCCAAATACACTTCGATTCAGACTAGGCCTCACGGTCCCTTCTGCGGGGTCCAGATCACAGGCGTGTCGTGGGTTTGCTCCCTCTGACGTGGACAGACCCCTGTCAGGTACTCAGGGTGAGCTTGGGGCGACCTGCTTGGTGAGCCTCAGGTGATACGTGCGGTTGTTCGGAAACGGAATTCCAGGCCCTGCAGCCCTGCGACCCTGGAGCCAAAGGCGGGGACGAGGCCGTGCTGGCCGCAGGTGTCCGTGCACTCAGGGCAGCGGCCAGGTGCAAGGGGCCCCTGCTCCGAGGGCCGCCTGCCCTACAGGTTTCCGAAGTGAGAAGGACTCACGATGGCCCCAGTCCCAGCCTGGAGGTGTCTGGCGAGCTGCCTTGAAGAAAGAGCGCGGCCCGGCCACACGGGGGGCCTCCTGGGATGGGGCCCGGGGGCCTCCAGACGTTCGGAAAGCTCACAGCGACGAGGAGTAAAAGTAACCGGCTCGCACCAGCCCCCGCGGCAAGCAGCCCGGGAAGGACGCCCCGGCCCCCGGCCGTTCTCGCTCCGAGGCCGCTGCGCGTCCCGCGCGCAGGGCCCAGGTGCTGGCGCCCGGCTTCCTCACGCCTTGACCGCGGTCCGGTCCCCGCAAAGCTGCCCCCGGCTCTCAGCGGGCAGGTGCGGCGCCGGCCAGGCCTCCCTGCCGCGCTCAGGAAGGCGTCGAAAGGCAGAGGAGAGAAGGGAGTGAGGAGGCGATACAAGCAGTGGCAGCGGGAGGGTCAGAGGCGCAGTCAGCCTGCGGGACCCGTCCTCAGGGCAGATCGTTTTCATCTTTCATCGCCTGGCCTGGGCCTCCAGAGCAGCGTCTCTGCCCCTCGGCACCGCGCCGCTGGGGCTGGGTGACCCTGCCGTATCCGCCGGGCAGCACTCTGACCTTGGCCCTCTGGATGCCCCCCGCAGACGGCGCCTGGGCCTTGTGGAGCAGAGCGCCACGGGGGGGTGTTGTCAGGCCTCCCTGGAGCTGGCGCGGGGGACGGACAGGCTGGGCGGGACCTCGCCCCGCCTCCTTTCTCCCCCGCGTTCTCTCCACCCTCCTCCACCTCCTCGGCTCACGACAGTCCTCGGGGAGTTAGAGGCTGCGTCCCACGTGTGATTGCGGGTCCTCAGCCCTCAGAAGGTCTGCTCAAGCCTCAGAGAGATGACGAAGAGATGGGCCATAAGCAGCCTCCCCATCAGGCTCAGAGGCAAAACAAGCCACTTCTACTTCTTGGCGTGTTTGCCTCTGAGCCTTGGACGTGCTCTGGAAGGCCTGGCCTCCTCCCAAGGGGTGCGTCCTTCCTGGGAGCTGGGCGTCGCCGGGAGACGCCCTGGGGAGGAGAGGAACCTCCCGAGGGTCTCCCTCCAGCTTCTAAATTGAGGCCTCGGTGGCCCTGCGGGGTGGGTAGGTTGACATGCAGACAGAGCGGCCCCCCATCGCAGGAGCACAAAGCTTTTATGATGTCGCTGAAAGACTGGTGTTTGCAAAGGTTGCTACAGGACACGCCGCGTGGAGAATCCAATATAGAGCGTCTAGACAAACTCCTACTGTCTGACCTTTCGTGTGTTTCCTCATCCACCCATCTTGCCAAGCAAATGGGTGACTAAGCAGTGGTTCAGCGGACACCCTGTCACCAGGCCCGACGAGGCCCAGGTCACTTCGTAAACTTCAGTCTGGCCGCCCTGACGACGGGGGCTCCTCCACCGGCAGGGCTGCTGTGTGGTTTCCGAGCTGCCATGTGTGTCTGGATCGTCGTGAACTCATTTTAAGTCTGCTGCATCCAAAAGCCACAGGGCGGCTGAAAAACAGAGCTCTCTTCCAGCCAGAAGGACCCCAGAATTTACCTAAGACATGAAGAGGAAGGCGGACAGCCCAGGAAGACAGAGTGCAAGACGGTGACCGCCAGGCCTGTCCTGATGGTGGGGGGTCTGGGGGCACCGGCTCTGCCAGAGTGAAGCGTCCAGGGCCTCAGCACAGCCAGCCCAGAACATTCTTTCCCTCCCAGGTCCTGCTGGCAGCTGCGCCTGAGCCTCTGGAAGCAGCCGCATCCATGGCTCAGAGGCAAGAGGAGAATCCATTCCACATGCAAACGCCTGACAGCAGAACTGGAGCCTGGTTGATTCTTCCTGAGCACAAGGCTTTGAGTGTCAGGGGTCCTCGGGGCGGTGGGGGCAGGAACTCACCCCGGAATCCCCTGGGGCGGGGGATGCAGACAGCACGGGACGAAAGTTCAGGAAAGCAGCCGTGAGCCTCCCGTGGACACACGGCCTGGCCGCGCCCACAGACCACCGGGCTGAGCAGGTGAAAGCACAGTGCCACGTGCCCTGCAGACCCTCCGACCAGGGGGGTTCCCACTGGGACGTGCCTCTGGCTTGAAAAATGGAAACCGGAGAAAGATTGGACTTGTTCTGCTGGAAAAGACGCTGCTTCTCCAGAACAGTGTTGGGTTTGTGAAGCATGCTTAGTGCAGCTGTGTCCTCATGGTGGCACCGACTGGCCGGGTACACGAATGGTCCAAGAAGGAAAAGACACACTCTGCCCCAGATGGTGTCACCTGTACCAGAAGGTGAGGGATCCCCGAACCTTCCTGCCCCGTGCCTGGAGCTCGAGGGAGAGTATGGTCTTAGCTGCAGGTGTACTGTGGCCGAAGAGTGTCCTCATGGTGGCACCGACTGGCCGGGTACATGAATGGTCCAAGAAGGAAAAGACACACTCTGCCCCAGATGGTGTCACCTGTACCAGAAGGTGAGGGATCCCCGAACCTTCCTGTCCCGTGCCTGGAGCTCGAGGGAGAGTATGGTCTTAGCTGCAGGTGTACTGTGGCCGAAGCGTGTCCTGAACACGCATGATCTTTACATTGATTTTCTACAGACATAAGAAAGGGAAATTTCGTGGAGTCTCTGGATGACCTTCATGGGCACAGTGCTGGGAGCTCTTTAGGAAGCCTGTCCCTGATGATGGAAAAGCGGAAACACCCCTGAATTTCTTGTAGGTTGTTGGGACCAGGCTCAGGAGGCCCCGTGGAAGGGGTAACACACCCCAGAGCAGGAGGGTGTGATGGGGAGTGATGGCCCTGGTGGTGGGCCATCCTGAAGGGGCGGTCAGAGGACTACGAGCCCCACTGGACTTCCCAGAAGGGCTCTCAGGTGACAGGGGCCTGCTCAGGGCCCCCCTCCCGAGGCTGTGGGCCCAGGGACCCTGGGCACCGTCCAGAGACACTCATGGTGGTCAGGACGGGAGCGGGCGCTGGCATCCAGCGGGGGGGAGGCCAGGTGAGACCAAGCATCCAACCGTATGCAGGGCTCCCCCCACCTGGAATTACATAGCAGACATCCCGAGTGCTGAGGTCGGGAAACCCGCTCCAACTCAAAGGAGGGACAGGACAGAGGCCGTGGGCAGGGCCCTGGCCAGCATCTCCCGGATCTCATTCAGCGAGGGACCAGGCCCAGCTCTGAGAGCTCCTGCTCTGAGCAGAGGAGACAGTGGGAAGCTTGTGTGTGTGTGTGTGTGTGTGTGTATGTGTGTGTGCATGTGTGTATGTGTGTGTGCGTATGTGTGTGTGTATGTGTGTATGTGTGTGTGCGTGTGTGTGTATGTGTGTGTGTATATGTGTGTGTGTGTATGTGTGTGTCTGTGTGTGTTTGTGTGTGTGTGTATGTGTGTGTGTGTATGTGTGTGTGTGTGTGTGTGTGTGTGTGTGTGTGAGATGGTCAGCCCGCAGTCGGTGGCACGCCTGGGCACAAGCAAGTCCACCTCCCCGGAGGCGTCACAAAACCTCGACTAGGGCCAAACCCGCTCTCGGTGCCCACCTGCTGGTTTCCTCACCTTCAGCACGGGAAGAATCAGAGCCGCACACAGAATCATTGTCAGTGTCACAGGAGCAGTGCTGGCCCTCGGAACCTGGCCGAGGGGCTGCGGTCAGAGCTGCCGGGAAGCTCCTGTCACCAGCATACCAGAGGCCCTCGGGACCACTGCAACCCCCTTGCCACACTTGCCCTTAATTCAGCTTCTCAACACACCTTTCACGGCTGCCTGATCCCTGGGCACTGCGCTAAGCATGTTCCCCAGCTCTGCTCCCTCAGGAGATGGACTTAACTGTCACGTCAAGGTCACACCTCAATTCCCATGACAACAGTTCCACCATAGCTTTAAAAATGACTTGTGTAACGTCCTGATTCCAAAATGTATCCCCAAACTACAGTCATCAAAACAGGGTGGTCTTGGCACAAAGACAGACATGTGGACCAAAGGAACAGAATCGAGAGCCCAGAAATAAACCCTGATGTGTGAGGTCAAATGGTTTTTGACAAGGATACTGAGACTATTCCGTGGGGAAGGACAGTCTTTTCAACAAACGGTGCTGGGAAAACTGGATATCCACATGCAAAAGAATGAAGTTGAACCCCTACCTCACACCATATACAAAAATTAACACAAAATGGATCAAAGACCTAAATGTAAGACCTAAAATTACAAAACTCTTGGACAAAAACATAGGACAAAAGCTTCATGACATTGGGTCTGGCAGTGATTTCTTGGATGTGACCCCAAAGGCACAGGTAACAAAAGACAAAAATTGGCAAATTGAACTTCATGAAAATTTAAAAGTTTTGTGCATCAAAAGACAATATCAACAGAGTAAAAATACAATCCACTGAATGGAAGAAAATATTTACAAATCATACATCTGATAAAGAGTTAGTATCCAGAATATATAGAGAACTCCTAAAGCTCACCAACAGAAAACAAACAACTGGATTCAAAAATGGGCAAAGGACTTGAACAGACATTTCTCCAAAGAAGACATACAAATGGCCAATAAGCACATGAAAAGACGCTCAGCATCACTAATCAGGGAAGTTCAAATCAAAACCACAATGAGACACCACTTCATACCCATCAGAATGGCTATTATCCCCAAACGAGAAAACAGGTGCTGGCAGGGATATGGAGAAACTGGAACCCTTGTATGCTGTTGGTGGGAATGGTGCAGCTGCTGTGCAAACAGTACGGCAGTTCCTCAAAAAATTAAACAGAGAATTACCACATGACCCGGCAATTTCACATCTGGGTTTATACTCAAAAGAATCGAAAGCAGGGTCTTGAACAGATATTGCACACCCACGTTCACAGCAGCATTATTCACAATGGCTAAAACGTGGAAGCAACCCAAGTGTCCATGGACAGATGAGTGGGTAAACGAAATGTGGTGATAGACACAATGGAATATTTTTTTTTTAATTAATTTATTTATTATTTATTTATTTATTTTTGGCTGTGTGGGGTCTTCGTTTCTGTGCGAGGGCTTTCTCTAGTTGCGGCGAGCGGGGGCCACTCTTCATCGCGGTGCACGGGCCTCTCACTATCGCGGCCTCTCTTGTTGCGGAGCACAGGCTCCAGACGCGCAGGCTCAGTAGTTGTGGCTCACGGGCCCAGTTGCTCCGTGGCATGTGGGATCTTCCCAGACCAGGGCTCGAACCCGTGTCCCCTGCATTGGCAGGCAGACTCTCAACCACTGCACCACCAGGGAAGCCCGACACAATGGAATATTATTCAACCTAAACGGAGGAGGAAATTGTGACTCAGGCTACAACATGGGTGAACCCAGGTGAAATAAGCCAGACACAGAAACGCACCCTGATGATTCCACCTGTACGAGATTCCACCTGTCGTCCAATTCATAGACAGAAAGTAGAACGGTGGCACCAGGGCTGGGGGAAGGGACGGGGAGTGAGTGTTTAGCCGGTGCAGAGCTTCAGTTTTATGAGATGAAAAGAGTTATGGGGACGCGTGGTGGTGACAGCTGCACAGCAACGTGGATGTGCTTGATGCCACTAAACTGTGCTCCGAAAATGGTTGCGGTGGTGAGTTTTATGTAATGTGTATTTTAAAGCAATTTTTTTTAGATGGGGGGTTGGGAAATAACCTGTGCAAACATAGCAGTTACTCATTTGGCTGTCTTGTTGACTTATTTACTGTATTGGGAAGACATAAATGTCATGCTTTGCAAGTTTTTGCAGGTGCAAAAATTTCATAATTCTGCCTGCCTTTTCCAGTAACATCATTGTGTGTTTTTGATGATATGAGTTATTTGAAAGAAACTGACATTATCCAAAATACAGAACTCCTTTGGAAATTTTGAGGAAGGCTCTTGAACTGCAAAGGGCTTGTCTTTTGTGAGCTGGTCCCTGCTCTGAGCAGGAGGGCCAGGCGAGTGGGGGGCCGGAGCCAGGGCTGGGGGAGCAGGAAGCACGAGGGCCCAGAGGCCGAGGCCAGGAGGGCGGGGGCCGCCCTGGGGAGGGTGGGATGGCTTCCAGCACAGGGTGTCCTTGGATGTGGAGGACGCCCGGCCCTCCCCGCCTGCATCTTCCGCAGCCGTCCACGCCTCCCGCCGGCGGCCCTGGGCTAGGGCCCCTGTGCCTTGTCTCCCTCCTCCCGGGAGCCCCGTGTCTGCCCGGCGGGTCTGTCTGTGCGTCTGGACGCACCCCAGGCTCCTCCTCTGGGCCCTGAGCTGAGGGTCACATCCTGGGACCCCTTCCTGAGGCCCTTCTCTGCCTCTGGGGTGTGTCCTCCTGCTGAGGGGCACCCGGGGCTGGCACAGGGGCGGCTTCTAGTGGCAACGGGCGCCCACAGAGGGGACCCACCCCAGATCACCCCCGAAGGGAGCAGCCGCATCGAGGGCCCTGGGGCCCCACTCTGCTCAGCTGCCCAAGGATGCAGGGCTGTGACCCCCATGCCCAGGACTCGTGTGACCCCAGCTGAAGGGCCCAGGCCGGGCAGCGCCCAGGAGCAGCGAATCCACGGAAGATGACAGACTCGGGCTCCCTGGAAAAGTCATTACATGCGGAGAGGGAGCTGAGCCGGGAGAGGAGAGTGGGCCCTGCTTCCTGCCGAGCCTGATTCTCCCCGAGCCCAGGAGCCGCCGCCCAGCGCTCCCGCCCTCGCAGGCGCGGCCAGCTCGTCCCATCCCAGGGGTGAGCGGGGAGCCGGAACACACAGGCCTGCGGTTCTGGCCGTTCGGTTTGTGTACAAAGTGGCACTTCCTCACCAGGTGCCTCTGCTCCGAGAACCGGGCTGGACGGGCCCCCGGACTGTGAACAGCCCTTTGTGGTGACGGTGACCCCAGAGTCCCACTGTCCTAGCGGCAGGAGGCGGACCCCGGCCACAGGGTGGTCCCCGCAGGCCGCAGGGAGGCCCGGGAAGGTAGGCGACGTCTGCGGGGACTCCGGCAGGCCTTCCTGTGTCCCCAGCTCCCAGGACGAGACCTGGACGTGAGTGTGGAGAGCAAGGTGGGCTCCCGAGCCCTGCGGCCGGGTTCACGCCCCCGCCCCAGCAGCGGGCCCCAGGGTCCTCATCTCTAAGTGTAGGGGCACCCACGGCGCCTCCCTGCGGGTGTGGGGTGATGGGGTGGCACCATCAGCAGGAGGGGGTCGGCAGACTCCCCGAGAGCCCGGGTGCCTGCGAGCCGGGGCCTGTCTGCAGGGGGCGAGGGGCTCTCGCAGCTCCCGGGGTGAGGGCCGCTGGGCCGCGGTGTAGACCAGGCCTCGGAGGGCCGAGCCTCAGGCCCCACGCTCCGAGTGGGGAATGTGACTTTCCTGTGGCTGATTTAGCAGGAAAACATGGCAGACAGGGAGAACGGGAGTCACGGGTCGGATCGTGTCCCCAGAAAGACACGTCGAAGCCCTAACCCCGGGACCCGCGAACGGGGACCTGCTTGGAAATAGGGTGCTTGCAGAGGTGACCATCCTCGAGGCCCAGGGAAGATGTTCCGAGACCACCGAGGCAGAGGGGGAGGCGGCCGTGAGCTGAGGGGCGGCGGGGCCCCCCTAAGCCGGGAGGCAGGAAGGACCCTGCGCAGAGCCTCTGGCAGGACTGGCGGCCTCCGGGCCTGGAGGAATACGTTTCTGCTGTCTGCAGCCACCCCGCTGTGAAGGTTTGTCATGGGCGCGCTCGCGGGGGTCAGACAGGGAAACGTGGCTCACGTGAGCCCTGTGGACTCACGGCCCCTCGGCTGCAGGAAGAAAGGCTCGGAGACACGCCCCTCGTCCACGGTGCTTTGAAGGGAAGGTGTGTATTTTGCGTTTTTCCTCCGGACTCTGTTGCTCCAGGCTCCTTGCGCGGTGATGGAGGATCTGCCCCGAACGGCAGCGGGTGTGGCTGCTCAGGTCCTCAATCCCAGGAGGCGGCGGCGGGAGGCTGGTGGCCGGGGCTCCGGGCGCTGCCGCCTCAACCGCCAAATGGACCACTTCCTCGGTCTCTGCTTAGTGCTCTCGGTTACTCTTCTCTTAATAAAGAACATTTGCTGAGGAAAAGGACAGAGGCTAAAACAGTCCTGGCGCCAGGTTGAATCAAAGTGAAAACAGGTCAGCGCTACCTCCACTCCTGGGACTCGACCCCTACGAAGGTGGGAAAGAGGGGTCCCGGGACCAGCAGCGTGGCTCAGGGGCCGGGGCACAGGTGCGCGTGCGTGTGTGAGCGTGTGCTGCGCTTTGGCGAGAAAGTCCGCGAACTCATTCTCAGGCCGTCCCTGGAGGCCGCTTGCAGGTCCTGTGCGCCCATGTCTTGCGGACGCTGTTTCTATGGAGGTGCTGGGATTGTGAGGGATCCTTTCTAAACACGAACAGGAAGTTCTCCAGCTAAAGCTTCTTGGTTCCCAACCTCACTTGCTGCCCAGAGCTCGGGCTGCTCCCAAGGCAGCCTGGGTGGCCCCTGAGGTTGGAGGCCCCAGGCCCTCAGCCCCGTGGGGCCCTGTCTGACCCGGGTCTGACCCCTTCAGCCGAGCCCCTCCCAGAGCTCAGACAGCACGGTAGCTCCCTGGCCTTATTCACACTAAAGTGTGAATGACTGATGGCCTTTTTTGTTTAACATGTTTATTGGAGTATAATTGCTTTACAATGGTGTGTTCGTTTCTGCTCTATAGCAAAGTGAATCATTTATACATATACATATGTTCCCATATCTCTTCCCTCTTGCTTCTCCCTCCCTCCCACCCTCCCTATCCCACCCCTCTAGGTGGTCACAGAGCACTGAGCTGATCTCCCTGTGCTATGCGGCTGCTTCCCACTAGCCATCTATTTTACTTTTGGTAGTGTATATGTGTCCATGCCACTCTCTCACTTTGTCCCAGCTTACCCTCCCCACCCCATATCCTCAAGTCCATTCTCTAGTAGGTCTGTGTCTTTATTCCCGTCTTGCCACTAGGTTCCTCATGACCTTTTTTTTTTCCCTTAGATTCCATATATATGTGTTAGCATACGGTATTTCTTTTTCCCCTTCTGACTTACTTCACTCTGTATGACAGACTCTAGGTCGATCCACCTCACGACAAATAACTCCATTTCGTTTCTTTTTATGGCTGAGTAATATTCCATTGTATATATGTGCCACATCTTCTTTATCCATTCATCTGTTGATGGACACTTAGGTTGCTGGCCTTTTAATAGTCCACACACATCTGCATTTTTAGAATAGAATACTATTTACCCAAATAGATCTCTAATTGGCTGCCTTCCTGGGGGCTTAAGTGCAAACTTCAGGAAGCAAGCTCTGGGGGAGGGACAGAGTCTCCCCCATCAGCCCTCGAGGTACCCCAGCTCCGACTCTCTCCTGCTCCCCGCACACTTGAGCGAAGGTGGCAGGAACCAGAGGGGCTCCTGAAGGCTGTCGCAGCCAGGAATTCAGAACCGGGCACATCCAGGAAGACGCTGACCCTTCCAGACGCCCCTCCTGGGTCTCCCTCCCAGGAACGCCCCACCTGAAAGCACGTCCACAGGTGCGGGGTCCGTCCTGTGCACTCCGCTGCTGTTGGGCGGCTGCCCCACTGGAGCACCCCTGACCCCCACTTTGTGTCCCAGCCCGCCAGCGCCTCTCTATCCCCTGGCCGGAGCAGACCCAGCCCCTCTTTCTGCCAGTTTCCAGGTTTTCTCCCTCGTCTCAGCGTCCCGGGCCCCCTGCTCTATCTAGGCCACACTCCTGCTGCAGCAATGCGGAGACCGTCCATCTTTTTTCTCCCAGCAAGTGTGTATCGAGCGCCTACTGTGCCAGCAGCAGCCTCGGTACCCACCGCAGCCCCAGCGTCTGGCCTGGTCCCTCCCCCAATGAGACTGGTGGCCCATGGCTAAGTCGGAAGCAAAATCACTTTAATGACTTTAGGCAGAAAGAGATTGAAAACAGAATCACCAGGGATGCCCCAGGGCTGCCCACCTGGGCAACGCGCAGCCGGGACCCTCAGCCAGAGCTGTGCCCACCCCACCACCCCACAACCAGACGCCAGCAGCCCCGCCAGACCTGGGAAGACTGCCCCACGCTGCTGCCCCGAGGCCGTTCTTGAAGTCTCCAGAGACCAGGCTCACATGTGGCCCAGCTGTGCACGCACAGACGAGGGCACCCAGGGAAGAGGCCGGGGTTCCAGGCTGAGTTCCTGCTTCATTCTCGCCCCGCTTCAGACACTGTGCTCTTCAGCCACGGAGGGTCTCCTTATTTCTAGAAGCCCGATGCTTAATCACTTGGTACTTTCACATGTCATGCTGGGGAATGCTTCGCCTGCTGAAAACTCCTCAACATCCTTCAAAGCCCCACCCTGCATGACTGGGCCTCGCCGCCCCTGGAGTGAGCCCTCAGGCCAACAGTCTGTGGACAGAAGGGGAGCGTGTGGCCAGGAGTGTGGACCAATGCGCTCAGCGCCAGGCCTCCCCGCGGTCCTGTAGGGACGCTGGAGTTGACCAGACTTGGGATGTGGAAAGGGGAGGGGCAGGCAGGGGCTTGTCCAGGCCCGGGGCACGGGTGCTCGCCCCTCCGCTGCAGGCTGGTCCGGGAGTCCTCGGTTGTCACTTTCCCTGGACGTTCTGGGCCCCGCCCTCTCCCGCTCTCTGTCTGGCCGCCTCTCAGCTCACGGGAGAACCTGCCCTTGGCAATCCTTTGCGCGGGCAGGCCGCCCAGTAGGCCGTCTGGGGGAGTCCCCTCCTGCCCGGCCTTGGGGGCTGGGTCCCTCGGTGACCAGACCCCCTCCCCGGCCACAGGGGCCTCCAGGGAAGCTGGATTCCCGGCCTGACGATGCACCAGGACGCGGTGGTGGGGACGCGGCTGCTGAGAGCGCCCGCCAGCTGGCGGTGTTGCTGGCGCCCACGTCCCCCCAGCCAGCCTCCAGCTCACCGAATACCTGGGCTTACAGTGAGTGCCTTTCTCCCTCCCGGCAGCGGCCGGGGCCCAGGGGCGGCTTTGTCTGGGCGGCCGTCTCTCCGAGCTGTGTGAACACAGCTGTGGAAGAAGGCAGACTCGCAGGCTTGGATTTTTCACCCTCTTCTCGTTTCAGTTTATGTGACTGAATGGCTTGCAGCTGCTTCAAAGGGATGTCCTCACCCCCCCACCTGCCGCCCCATCCCTTTATTCACCGTCCGCAGTGGGGGAGAGGCCCGGCCCGCACAGCTGGAGCGAATTAAAACCCACCTCTTCAGGCCTGGCATCTGTGAGCCACGCATACCCACCGCACACACAGACTTACACAGCTCGGCAAAAATAGCCTTTTCATGGCAAGGCAGGACGGAAACCGCGGCCGCGTGTAAAAGGCCTCCCAGTTTAGGTCCGGGGCCCTCAGGTCCAACCTGCGACCAAGGAGTGCTGTGTTCCCGCGCCCCCGCTCCCTCGAGAGCCCCGGTGCCCACATTCGACAGACGTGCACCCTGCGTGTTGCCCCTATCTGCGAAGGGCGCGCCCCAGTTTGTCACATTCTTACGCTTTTCCACTCCCGTTCATTTGAACCCTTTTTCCCAAATGGTTCCACGCGAAGGGAGCTGCCCCCGGAGCCTCGCCAAAGGGCTCCTGGCAGACCTGCCCCCCGGACGGCGTCGGGAAGCACAGAGCCGCTGCAGGGCACCTAGCTTCTCCAGGAGCCAGGATGCTCTCAGCGCGTCCACACCCGCGCAAGAGACCAGGAGTGAACTGACGCTGGGGAAGCTCAAGCAAACCATTTAGATTCGAAGTGACGGAAGGCCCGAGGCAAGTTTGCTAGGATTTGCTCTCCTGGATCTGAGAAGGACTTTCCTTTTTTTTTTTTTTTTAAAGCTTTTTGCATTTATCATTATCTTTCAGCCAGCACCGAGGTGCCTGGAATGCATAAAAGAGTATTTTTCCAAACTGAAAGTCTGAAATAGAAGCACCAATAAAAACAATAAAAACAGATCCCAGATTTATGACCATGTTTTTTCACCTCCCTCTCCCTCCCTCTCTTTCTCCCCTTCTCTCTCTCTCTCTCTCCCTCTCCCTCTCTCTCTCATTTTTCTTTCTCCCAGTTAACTTGGGACACCTGAAAACAAGTGACTTCAGAACACAAGGGATGGGCTCGCCCCGCATGCTGTACCCCTCGGTGCCCTCCTGCTGCAGCCCCCGTGCAGCCTTGGGCGGCCGGGCCGGGCGGGGGTCCCACCCTCGCCTTTGGAGCAGCTGTTTGGCAGCTCTGAGTGAAGGTCAATTTGGGGGTGAACTCAGAAACTGCAGAATGCAGGGGGAGGTTGTTAAGAAGCGGGTTCTCCACTGTTTTTGCAACTTTGCACGTGGTTTCCCAGCTCCTTCCAAGGGCCGCCTGGTCGCGGCTGGCTCTAACCTGTGGCCCTTTGGATTCCTCCAGAAGGTGTTCCCTTCTCGGCCTCTGGGCCCCGTCCCCAGAGGCCCTGCCCTCCGCGGGTCAGCAGCGTCCCCGCGGCCACCTCGCCGCCCGCCGGGCACAGGCCTGTGCCGGGCCAGCCTCGCCGCCGGCGTGTGGACCCGGGCCCGGGAGCAGGAGGCCTGAGTCACACCCTCCGGCGCTCGCACCCAGGCCTCTGGGCCCTGTGGCCGCGTCCGGGCCGAGAGTCCTTCGGGGCCCACGCGGCATTTGGCCCCCCCTCACTCTTCCCTCGTCGGCGGGGGCTGTCTGTTTTGGGGGCCGAAGGCAGACAGAGGGGTGAAGAACTCCCCACGGTGGCCATTCGCACCATTTAAAAATACTTCTTGACCTAACAGACATCAAGAACTTCACTTCACAGTATTTTGCACAAGTGGTCTGTAGGGTAGAACCCTCCCCTGTGAGAAATCAGAACAGAACTATGCTGTCGGACGCACCGTGCCTCCCAGGTAAACACAGAATCGCTTTTGCTTTAACGTTATTTTAAGTGAAAGCCATTAGGTCTGCAATTTAGTTTAATCGTTTGCCAGATCCTATTTTTGAAATCCTAACCATTTAGGGGTTAAAACTTTCAGTCTCCTCTCCACTCCAGGAATATGGCAGGAGCTCAGCCTGGGTGGCTGGAGATCTCTGCTGCCCGGAGAGCCAAAGGCAGAGGCTCCTTATCGAGGCAGGCCGGCCGGGCAGAGCGTTAAAGGGCAGGGCCCCCATCCCCCGGGCCCCTCCCGAGGACAGCCGAACCCCGGCACCAGCCCGGTCTTCGGGGAGCTCCGGCCTCAAGGTCAGCAGGGAGTGTGCTCAGGGGAAGGGCCCACCGTGTGGAGCCCGTTTCCTGCAGGGCGGTGGGGGGCCCTCCCACCTGGCCCTCCCGCACAGGGAGTCCTGGGCGCTGGTGCTGGGGCGCTCACGCGCACCCCTGCGCGATGTTCATTTCTCTCCTTGGTGCGCGGTGAGGCCCCCTGGCTTCGGGCCTCTCTCTGTTGTTGATCACCGCACTGGCTACTTTTACTAAAGTTAACAAATTCCTTTAAATGTAGGCGTATTCTTAGGCTTGCCGGGCAACAAGACAACAGCATCACACCCTGCCTCTCGCTCCCCAGAGGCCCCCATTCCATTTCTTTCCACTTCCTTTTCATTTCTACCTCCAATTTTTAAAAAACGTGTTTCACTGCCAATTTAAGATTTTTCAGACTTAGGTGTCATCCGCTGACGTCCTACTGTGGAAGGTGAAGGTTCGGGGCGTTGAACCCTCACCTCTGAGGCCTCACACACGCCCTCCCCTGCCTCCTCGCACTTAGAGTAGGTGACCCACCCCGGGGGTGGCTTTGTCACGTCCACGTGGATGCCTCCTCGCACTTAGAGTAGGTGACCCACCCCGGGGGTGGCTTTGTCATGTCCACGTGGATGCCTCCTCGCACTTAGAGTCGGTGACTCACCCCGGGGGTGGCTCTGTCACGTCCACGTGGATGCCTCCTCGCACTTAGAGTAGGTGACTCACCCCGGGGGTGGCTCTGTCACGTCCACGTGGATGCCTCCTCGCACTTAGAGTAGGTGACTCATCCCGGGGGTGGCTCTGTCACGTCCACGTGGATGCCTCCTCGCACTTAGAGTAGGTGACCCATCCCGGGGGTGGCTCTGTCACGTCCACGTGGATGCCTCCTCGCACTTAGCGTAGGTGACCCACCCCGGGGGTGGCTCTGTCACGTCCACGTGGATGCCTCCTCGCACTTAGAGTAGGTGACTCATCCCGGGGGTGGCTCTGTCACGTCCACGTGGATGCCTCCTCGCACTTAGGGTAGGTGACTCATCCCGGGGGTGGCTTTGTCATGTCCACATGGATGCCTCCTAACACTTAGAGTAGGTGACCCACCCCGGGGGTGGCTTTGTCATGTCCACGTGGATGCCTCCTAACACTTAGAGTAGGTGACCCACCCTGGGGGTGGCTTTGTCACGTCCACGTGGATGCCTCCTCGCACTTAGAGTAGGTGACTCACCCCGGGGGTGGCTTTGTTACGTCCACGTGGATGCCTCCTCGCACTTAGCGTAGGTGACTCACCCCGGGGGTGGCTTTGTTACGTCCACGTGGATGCCTCCTCGCACTTAGAGTAGGTGACCCATCCCGTGGGTGGCTTTGTTATGTCCACGTGGATGCCTCCTCGCACTTAGCGTAGGTGACTCACCCCGGGGGTGGCTCTGTCACGTCCACGTGGATGCCTCCTCGCACTTAGCGTAGGTGACTCACCCCGTGGGTGGCTTTGTTACGTCCACGTGGATGCCTCCTCGCACTTAGAGTAGGTGACCCATCCCGGGGGTGGCTTTGTCATGTCCACATGGATGCCTCCTAACACTTAGAGTAGGTGACTCACCCCGGGGGTGGCTTTGTCACGTCCACGTGGATGCCTCCTCGCACTTAGCGTAGGTGACTCACCCCGTGGGTGGCTTTGTTACGTCCACGTGGATGCCTCCTCGCACTTAGCGTAGGTGACTCGCCCCGTGGGTGGCTCTGTCACGTCCACGTGGATGCCTCCTCGCACTTAGAGTAGGTGACTCATCCCGGGGGTGGCTCTGTCACGTCCACGTGGATGCCTCCTCGCACTTAGGGTAGGTGACTCATCCCGGGGGTGGCTTTGTCATGTCCACATGGATGCCTCCTAACACTTAGAGTAGGTGACCCACCCCGGGGGTGGCTTTGTCATGTCCACGTGGATGCCTCCTAACACTTAGAGTAGGTGACCCACCCTGGGGGTGGCTTTGTCACGTCCACGTGGATGCCTCCTCGCACTTAGAGTAGGTGACTCACCCCGGGGGTGGCTTTGTTACGTCCACGTGGATGCCTCCTCGCACTTAGCGTAGGTGACTCACCCCGGGGGTGGCTTTGTTACGTCCACGTGGATGCCTCCTCGCACTTAGAGTAGGTGACCCATCCCGTGGGTGGCTTTGTTATGTCCACGTGGATGCCTCCTCGCACTTAGCGTAGGTGACTCACCCCGGGGGTGGCTCTGTCACGTCCACGTGGATGCCTCCTCGCACTTAGCGTAGGTGACTCACCCCGTGGGTGGCTTTGTTACGTCCACGTGGATGCCTCCTCGCACTTAGAGTAGGTGACCCATCCCGGGGGTGGCTTTGTCACGTCCACGTGGATGCCTCCTAACACTTAGAGTAGGTGACTCACCCCGGGGGTGGCTTTGTCACGTCCACGTGGATGCCTCCTCGCACTTAGCGTAGGTGACTCACCCCGTGGGTGGCTTTGTTACGTCCACGTGGATGCCTCCTCGCACTTAGTGTAGGTGACTCGCCCCGTGGGTGGCTCTGTTACGTCCACGTGGATGCCTCCTCGCACTTAGAGTAGGTGACCCATCCCGTGGGTGGCTTTGTTATGTCCACGTGGATGCCTCCTCGTACTTAGCGTAGGTGACTCACCCCGGGGGTGGCTTTGTTACGTCCACGTGGATGCCTCCTCGCACTTAGAGTAGGTGACCCATCCCGTGGGTGGCTTTGTTACGTCCACGTGGATGCCACGGGGACACCTGGATGGATAGCACGGCCGTCACCCCCTGGCATCGCCACCCTCCTCTTCTAGACAACAGAAGGCATGTGCTATGACTTTTTAAAAACTCACTTTTAAATGGAACAAGTTTACATAATACGAATAAATACACTTGGGGTCTGAAACAAATCTCGGACATCATGTCGTTTCATCCATAAATACTTCAGTTTGTGCCTCTTACAGGTGAGGGCTTATTCCTAACATCACCCCAACACCACTTTCATACCCAGCGAAGGTGAGAGTCACCCTCGATATCCCACTTCCTCCAATTTCCTGAAGACGCCTTTTGTAGCAAACTCTCGCGGGGCACCTGGGTAAATCTCCAAGGTTCCTTCACACCAGGTCTGCCCTTGAGTGGGCAGGAAGGGCGGTGGGCTTGGCAGCAGGGGTTAGACCACAGGGGAGTGCCACGTGCTTAGGACAGTGAAACCACAGGAGACAGGCCTGTGTCCCTGGCGCTAATCTCCCCGGACAGCGAGACGCACCAGACTTTGTACTGGTTCCGGGTTTTCCTTGGGGGCACGCACCTGCGCCCTCTGCTCTCACACGTGAATCTGGCCACTGGAAAACTGTCACCCAGGACATCCTCTCCCATTGTCCTTGGAGCCCTCAGCCTCCCACCTGTGCTGGGCGCCTGGGTTCCTGGCCCCAGGCTTCCTCCTCCATGATTTACGCTCTCAGGTTGCTGGCGCACATCCTCTAGGAGCCTCCATACATGTCTGAAAATATCTCTTCTTTCATGCTTGATTGATAAAGCAGTTCCTAAAATGGTAGGAAATTATCTTCCTAAAAGAACAGTAAAGCATTTCTCACCGTCTCCTGAGTTCCGTGTTGCTATTTAAGATTCCAGGGTCTTTCCCGTTCCTGACCCTCTGGAAGTTGCGTGTTCTCTCTGGAAGCTCTTGGGGTCTTTATCTCAGAGTTCTCAACTCCAAAATGTCCCAAAGGTGGGTCTCCAAACAGGCGTGCTTTACTCACAGGGCCAGGAACTTGGTTCTTTCAGTCTGGAAACGAAACGCTTCAATCCGTGGAAGCATCTTGAATGGTTTCTTTGACTGTATCCTGCCCTCCGTTTTCTGAACTTACTTTACTTAGATGTTGGGCCTCTTGGACAGATCTTTTAATTTATTTAATCTCTTTCTTCTCCTCTCTTTGTATTTTTCTTCTACTTTTCAGGATATTTCAGTTTTACCTCCAACTCCTCCTTTGAATTTTTATTTGTGCTTCATTTTTTCTAATCTCCAAGAGCTCTTTCTTAAACTCTGAATAATTCCTTTAACCTAGCTTCTCTTTCTTATGTGATTGCAATGTCTTTTTCTATCTTTCTGAATATACGTTAGGGTTTTTTTCCCCTGCTCCCTACATTTTCTGTGTTCCTACTCTTTTCTGTCTATTTTCCTCTCATATTATAGGCAGTGCGGAGCTGGAAAATGTTCAGCCATTGGCTCTCTGGAGAAAAAAAGCCTTGAGCTGTCCAGTTTCCACGGTGCAAATTCTCGCATGGTGGGCAATTTCTGTTATGTGGTGCTCTGCCAAGGCCACGGCAAGCAAGACACCTCCTGCGCCTTGGCAGTGTCCCCGGTGCTGGTCAGCCCTGCGTGGTCAGCACGGAGTGCCCGATCCTTTCTCAAATCCATCTGTGGGTCTCACTGAGGCAGCTGGGTAGGAGGGGTTGAGGCAGTGGGTCTGGATTCAGACAGTCAGAGCTAGGAGGGAAGCTGAAAAGTGGTGAAAGAGAGAAGGGAAGAGTAGGAAGGCCCTGCAGCAAGGTCAGCTCACCGGGGAGTGGAAGGGCTGCTTCCCGAAAGAGGACCCAGGGGGCTCTGGCTGAGTCATTTTGGGGCACTCGAGACTGCATGTTCTTTTTCGCTCAAACGGTTCCTAATTATAATTCTGGGAGAAATTAGAGCAGTGAAGAATGGGGCCGATGGCCGAACGGCGTTTCTGAAATAAAGATCCCGTCTCTCAAGTATCGAAGCGCCCCGCCAGACGACAAATTGCAGGACGGTTAATTCCCGTCTCGCGTCCAGTGGCCAAGAGCACATGCCAGCAGGGTGCTGCTACCACGCTGCTCAGCCCTCGCCCAGGAGGACAGCGCTCTCGGGCCCGTGCAACCTCCACGCACCTTTGTTCCCGGACGCGGGCCGTCGGTCATGGCAGGTCACCCTCCACGGCGTCTGCTGGGGCCTCCAGGACGTCGGCTTCCGAGACGGGGGCCAAGTGCCCCCGTTCTCACCCACCTCCAGTGCAGGAAGGAGACAGATACCCGGGTTGACAGGAAACGAGACCCCGGCCTCCTGCTCCCGTGAGTTTTCACGCTGTGACCACGACAGCTTTAAGTGCTCCCCTGCATAATAAGCATAAAACTTACAATGGTCAAGTGAACCATGGCTTCCGAAAGCTACTGTAAAAGACGGGCGCGTGACGGGCGCCCTTTGCACCTTCAGCGTCCGCCCTGCGCTCGCCGCCGCCGCCCCCTTCCCTGCGGCCCCTGCGAGGGCTGGGGATGCTCTGTCTTCAGCGGGTCTGGCTCCGGCCTGTTCGAGTCCAGTTCCCTTCGTCTCGATGGCCTGTCCCAGTGCCTCCCCAGGTGCCCAACCGAAAAAGCCGGAAGTCACGTCATCGAGGCGCCATTTGGGGCCCAAAGGGGCCTCCTGCTTGCTCACTTCTGTTCATCCGCAGCTTCAAATACAAGGACCCTGCAGACATCATTCCTCCCACGTGTGTGCGTTTACACAGAACACGTTCATACTATTCACCCTCTACAGGATTTAGGACTAATTACCTAGTTCCCCAAAGAATAAGGGGTTGCAGGGGTGACTGTTCCTGGAATCCTGGGGTGGAAACACAGTAACGCCTCTTCTCCAACTTCTTGATGCTGTTTGGTCAAAGCACACCTGAAGACACAACATAAGGTTCACAGCAAATGCCACAAAAAGTCCACGCAAGGCTGGTACAGCTACAAGAGCCGGGCGTGTCCCCTACACAGGCGCGAAGCGGACCTGGGGGATGTGAGGAAACGCGGTTAGAAGCCTTGGCTCCCTCAGGGTTTCTGGATCCCTGCTTACTAGATTTGTGTCACTCTGTTTGGGTTGATTAACTTGGGTGTTTGTTTGGACCTTGGAAATGTGTTGGCTTGAATCTTGGTTTGTTAATTATGAAGAAGCATTCCTTTGGGTTTTTCTGGACATGGATACAATCTGATTCTCCAGATGTAGGACACTTCTCAGTCCCATGCTGAAAAAAAATTGTTAGTATATCAAGCAGCTCTAAATTAAAATCTCATCCTGTAACTCAGCTTTGTGTCCAGTTTCTAATATTTACTCAGACCCTTTGGTCAACCTAATCTGTTAGCATGTGGACGCGCAGCTGTGTCTGGTGCCAGGTTTTTAAGCAATGTTTACGCACCGTACATGACAGCAACCAAAGCCTGCACAGAAAAGAAAGCTCGCAGACGGGCTACTTCCTGAGACCTGGTTTTGGACGCATGAGTGAAACATGAGGCCACGAGGCCATGTGATAGGGAAGAATGTGAAATGGGTGGGGATGGCGCCAGCCCACGGCAAACAAGTCTGACCACCTGGAGAGAATGAATAACCAAACAGTTGAAGAAGCAGTGCTTCCTGAGCTCCACGGGGCAGTCGGGCCTCCAAGCTGGATCCGTGTTAATCCTCACAACAGCCTGTGGGCTGGGCATTGCTGCCACCCCACTGCCCAGGTGAGAACCGAGGCCCAGGGCGGTCCGGGAGCAGAGCAGGGTCAGACCCCAGTTCAAACCCAAGGAGGCCTGATTCCAGGGCCTGTGAGCCTTTACATTTGGTACAACAGACGCACAGCCAGGTGCACGGCTTGGGGAATGTTCACATGAGTGTCCGCCCTGAAACCTCCACCGAGACCGAGACCGAGATACGGAGGGTCCTCAGCACCTCAGAAGGCGGCCCCGAGCCCCACCCAGAGTCAGTCCTTGTGCTGACCTCGGTCACCGTAGGTCACCTCTGCCGGCTCCTGACACGCGTGTCACCGTGTCTGTTTACTCTCATCTGACCTGTCAGAGCCGTCCCGCGGTGTGAAGGGGCCGGTTTCGTTCAGTGCTGCGTAGTGTCCTGTGTGTGGACACACCAAACTGATGATCTGTTCTGCTGCCGATGGACGTTTGGGTTGTGTCCAGCGTTTGGCTCTTTTTATAGACAAGACTCTACAAACACACACACCCACATCCCCCGTGGGCACAAGCCCATTCCGTGGGGTGTGTACCAGGAGCTGAGCAGATGGGCACAGAGCCCCATGGGCTCAGCTGCGTGCACGGTGCCGCACGGTTCCCCGCGGCGCTGCCCGCTCACGCCTCCGTCGGGCCTGTGGGCCCCCACGTGCTCCACACCCACCTGCTCGCCAGCTCTTTGACCTCCGGTCGCTCCGAGCCCCTTTCCAGGTGCCGGCTGGACTCCCGACGTCTTTGTGTGGACGGCCTGCTCAAATCTTCTGCCCCCTGGAAGATGGAGTTGTTAGCCTTTCCACATTGACTTGTGAGAGTTCTTTGCGTCCGCAGTATCCGTGGCTACGTGGCTGCAGATGCCGCGTCTGTGGCACCTCTTCACTTTCTGAACGGTGTCTTCTGATGAACAAAAGCTCTTAATTTTCATGAAGTCAGATCAATCAACCTGTGTCTGTTGTTAGGTTTTCTGTGTCCTGGTCACCCCTAGGGTCTCCTGTCCCACCTCCTCTCAGCCTCTGCTGCACCGCCGCGTCCCAGCCTAGAACCATCAGGGCTGCACTCCGTCCTCTCAGCCTCTGGAGACGATGAAGCAGAAGACAGACGGGAAGCAGGACCGACATGGGGCCTCGGCACCCCTTTCTCCCTCCATCCCTCCTGCCTCCAGGGTTCGGAGGAGCCCCTTGTCCGTGCGCCGCTCTCAGGGGTGAGCCGAGCGCTCCCTCGGCCGACTCGGCTCCGGGAGCAGTACGCTCGCTCGGGACGCGGGCGACCCCATCGCTGCCACTGAAGGCCGGGTGGCCGCGGGCGGTCCACGACTCCAGGCGGAGACTGGCCTGAGCCCGGTCGTGGAGTAGCGGCCTGAAGCTCCGATCGGCTGAGAGGCACTGACGCGGCTCACCCGGCTGGGGTGCAGGCGAGGTGAAGAGGCCCCTGAGGAAAAGCGAGGGGAGCCCCTGCCCACCTGCGAGGGGGGGACTCACACCAGCCAGGCTTCAGCTGCGACGCGGAGGCCGCCTGGGCCGGGGGACGCGGGCGGGCGGCCGGGCCACCGTCTAGTTTCTCCTCCTCCGTTGTGTCCCAGCGGGAAGGTGTGCCAGGACCAGGGCCAGCCCTGCGGGAGGGATGGGGCCCCCGCAGACGGAGGCTTTGCCTCGAGCTGGGCACCCGCTGTCCCGTGAAACGTGGGCAGACTCCGCAGTGGCCCCGTTTTATGCTGCTTTCTCCTAACCTTGATTTTCTTTCTGGTTTTAAAAGTGATTTGATCCATTGGAGACAATTTGGAAAACGCAGTTAAAAAAAAAAAGAACATTTTCAGAGTCATCCATAACAGTCGGCTGAGGCTCTGCTGTGCTTTGTCTGGTGTAATATCGATGGCGTCTTGGTCTGTGGCCACAACAGAGGAGAGCTTCGGGCAAAGGAACGCAGGTCCCCCAGGCACCTTCACAGCAGAGGACGGCCGCCCTGGGTCAGCAGGTCCTGGGCAGGGCTAGGTGTCCAGCTGCGGGGGCCATCAGGCCAGCGTAGACGGCGTTCCCTCGTGAGCTCAGCCAGGCTGCAGGCGACTTGAAAACTGCAGGTCACCACCCATTAGCTGGTTGTGAAATCAACGTCATGAGCCCTAACTAGCATTAAAAAATGGAATAGAAATGTCCATTTCTACGATTGCAACAGACACTGATTTCTATTGGGGAATCGCTCACCCGGCGAGGTCGTCTCCCATCTGCGTGTGCCGTGTACGCTGTTGTGACAGCAGGACCATTTCTCGTGGCGGGACTGACCTCGGTTAAGAAGGCTGGGAAGCCCCTGGCTGGCGAGGAGGGGCGTTCGGAGGCTGCCCGTGGCAGGTGGTCTTTTCAGATGAGGAGGACGGGGAGACGGAGCTACCAGGGCCAAGGTGTGTTGACGCAAAGGTGGCCGGAACGTGGGCAGAACGAGGAAGGTGCAGCCGGACCTGTGCAGACCTGGGCTAAGCACCCCCGCTCCGGGCGTCCACCCCCCCGCACGCCGCGGCTGTCCCCTTGTCCCCAGCTCCAACCACAGCTTCCCTGGAGGGACCCTTGCAGTGGACATCAGAGAAACACGGGGAGTGTCCACACACGCGCTGGCTTTGGGTAGCACACACGCTGGCTGCACATGTGTCTGGCGTGGACACACTCTGGGGCGCGTCGAGCTCCTCTGAGAATTTGCCCTCGACTCCATGCCTGTGCTGGGAGGGCTATACGCCGATCACATCTCTCTTCCCTCCCAAAAAACGATTCCCGTGTGTCGCTCGGAAACTGAGGTCCCCGCTCCTGGGCTGGCAGCATCAAGGCCACCATGCAACCACTGCACTCGGCCCAGGCACCAGTCTGGGGCCCTAACCCCTCGATGGGTACCGTGCTGACCGGATCCAGTCAGAGCTGCGAAGCCAGGAGGGACTCTGTGAGGGTGATGCCAAGTGGTCCGGGCCCCTCCCTGGAAGATCAGCGGGAGGCGGGCGCCTGGCGACAGCAGCCTGGCCGTGGGGGGTTGGGTGGTCCTCCTTCCAGCCCAGGTGGTGCGAGGGCCCCGAGGAGCCTGCATTTTCAGCTCTCAGAGTCAAGACGCAAGAGATGAGACTGGGCGCGTCTGCTCCGGGCCCGTCTTCTGACTTCATATTACAGACAAGTGAGAACAGAAACGGTAGAGAGAATGGCCTTGTAGAGCCCACGGGCCCCCTTCCAGCTTCCACGGTGACCAGCTCAGCCAGCCTGGTGGCCTCTGCCCCGCCAGCCACAGAAATCCTACGCTTCATATTTCATCCATAAATATTTGGGTATTTTTCCCTGAAAAATAAAGATTTTTAAAAAGAACATTAGGAGAAATCTATTACCACACAGACAGAATTAATAATAGTCTTGACATCATCAAATTTCCAGCCGGTGCTCAGCTCTGGACCGAAGCCACCGGGACAGAGCTCGGACGCAGCTGCGGGGCAGAGGAGAGTGTGGGGAAGGGAGTCCTTTGGTGCATCTGCCCCGAGGACAGAGCTTGGACGACGGCAGGAGTTCCAGGGGAGCGATTTGCTGCAACATGAGGAAAAGCTCCTGCGATCAGAGCTGCCCAGTCCTGGGTCGTCACTGAAACTGCCCTGCTGCTTCGGGCCGGTGTGAAGCTGGGGCCGCCCCTGGCAGGGCAGAGGCCGGTCGCCCGCCTGGCCGCCCTTGAGGAGCTGTCTGCTGCCTCCGCGCAGGCCCCCGACAGGCCCTGGCTCTACCCGGTGCCCCTGGTTTCTCCTCGCGGCACGGCCCGCCGGCCCAGTCCCCGCAGGAGGATCCACGCTGGGGCGGCCGTGCCCCGCGGCGCGAGTTGCTTTAATCAGGCTTCAGGCTACCGACCGGCTTCCCACACCCTGCCGCGGTGGACGCCATCCCGTCCCCGTCCTGCGCACCGTGCGGTCCCTCCTGCTTGGCGCAGACCCGCGGGGCCGCAACGGGGACCACCGTGCCGCGTCCTCACCACCTGGACGCCCCCCAGGCGGCGAGCACTCCGTGGGATGTCACCGCTATGCGATGCGGAACTGCTGCTAACGGCAGACACGGGGTCACCCAGACAGAGGCCAGAGGCCTGACGGTGACGATCACGGGGCGGGATCAGACCAAGCGCGGGCCTCGCCCTCCAGCCCTCGGAAGTGAGGCGGAGGGCGGCAGCGCTTTCTGCTGCGCTTTTTTGTAAAACCAACTTTGCGTCCTGAGCAGGTGTAAGATGGCCCTCCACCTGCACCCGGTCCTGTGTGCTTTCCGCTTGCTCACTCTCACAAACGTTATATGCAGCCCCCAGAAAAGCCCAGTTAGATCGCCGCGGGACCCTGTCCAGGGGTCCGCGTGCTAACAGCCGACCCACAGGCCCCCGGCGGGCCCAGGTGACCGTGGCGAGCAGCGAACCCTGGGGGCGCGGGGCAGGTCCCCGCGAGGGCGCCGCAGGGGGGCCAGGCCCGGTGCAGCCGTACCCGCATGCCCTGCGGTGGGGCCTCAGGCCTGGGCTGTGGTCCTGCCCAAGGCCCTGCCCCCGGCCCGGATGCTCGGCCCTGGCTGCGCTGCCTTAGGGGCCGGGGGGCCCCGTCCATGGGCGCTGCCCACGCAGCCTGACGGGGTCTGTGTGAGCAGCACCCCTCCCCCACCCGCGGATGGACGAGGAAGCGGCGCCTTCAGCCCGTTTGGTGGAATCACTCCTTGGGGCCGTATCTGAGAATCAGCCCTCAATTCCACAGGCAATTAGGAGCGGCCTGCTGAGCGCCATTAAGCCTCTCGGCGCCCCGGCCCGGAGCTCTGGGCCGCGCTGTTCCGTCCCCTCACGGGCTCATCTCAGAGGGCCAGGTGCCCGTCCCCGGGGGAGTGAACTGGGCGGCCCCCTGGGACGACGGGGGCTGTTTGGTGCTGGGAACTGAACCTGCTTCCCTAGCCCCGCCCCGCCCTTCGCAAGCCTGGGTCTCATTCCTGATGGCGCCGGGCCAGCCATGGTCCCCCCGCCCCACGTCTGAGTGTCAGCCTGGCTTGGGGCTTGCCTGTGCCCAGGGCGCTGGGGTGGGATCTGAGCTGCGTCGGGAGGTGACGAGCGGAGGCTGGGAAGCGGTGAGTCCGGGGAGGGGGCGATGTCCGGTCACAATGATCTGTGGGTGGTCAGAGGGGAGCGGGGTGACCAGGTGGCCAGGAGGTGGGAGAGAGGCTGACCCGGGCCACCGAGAGGGTGGAGACCCTTTCAGCCGAGGCAGGGAAGGAGCAGTAAGCCGGGCACAGGCTCGGCCACTGTGCCCAAGTGCCCCTCGGCCTGCAGGCCACCCCAAGCCCACCCTCCTTCAGACCTGCGTGGACAACACCTCCCTCACCCTGCATGCTGCTTCCAGAAGCTCTCGCTGAGCCTCGGCACCTGGGGCCCAAACACCAGTGACCACGGCCAGCAAACAAGGGGCACCTGGCCCCGCTCACCCCCGTCAGGGCGGGCAGCCCCTCCCCGTCAGGACCCCCGTGGCCTCAGGCGGGAGGGCCCCTCCTGGGGAGAACGGCCTGCCCCAAGCTAGCCCTAACCCTCACCCTGACCCCTGCAGACCCTCGGAGCCCCTCCCCAAATCGTCCCCCTGACAGACCACACAGCCAGGGCGGCGTCGGCTGGACAGGTGGACCGGGGTCAAGTCGGCGGGGAGGAGATTGAGGAAAGCAGACGGGGACCTGAGCTGGTCTCTCCCCTCCACCACTTTGCCTAGAAAAGCCAAGAAGTCTAAGTTCAAAGCTGGGCTCTCAGGTGGTTATGAAGGCAGAGTTTATACAATTTGCAAGCTTGATTTAACACTTTTCAATATTTAGGCAGCCCTGCACCCAGGCAGCAGGGGACCTGTGGCCTCCAGTGCGGAGGAAAAGCGGGTCTGGTTCTCAGAGTCACCGGCCCCAACGCCCGGCGGTCTCAGCCATCTCCGAGGGTCCCACTCAGCTCCCCTCCAGACGCAGCCTCTGGGCCGTCCTCTTGGCTTCTAGGACCAGCCGACACCCTTTTTGTGGTTAGCTGCTGGCTGTCACCACCATGGGCCCCCAGATCCCCAAGAATGATCCTCCTGGACCACCTCTCCCCAGGGCCTGCAGGGGGCGGCCAGTCTTCCCGCAAGCTGGCCACAGTGTCTCCCGGACACGCGTCTTCCAGCAGGTGCAGCGCTGTCTCGCGGTGAGGGGGCTTCACCCTAGAAACCACGGAGCTGCCCTGGCCTGGGAGACCCCGAGCCAGGCCCTGCTGCTCGGGACGGCCGGCTCTGCCTGCAGACCTGTCTCCGTGACTTCCCGAAACCACTCTGAACCAGGAGTGGAGACTCTCCAAGGAGACGCAGCCCCCTGACCACACTCCGTGACCTACTGGGCGAGTATCTCAAGCCAACTAGGGGCCTTCCCAGCCCTGGGCGGGGCCTGTGCCCCAGCCTCGCCCTCCAGCCATGGGGCCTCCCAAGCCACCATCAAGTGGAAACAATGCAGCTTTTTAGGCTGCAAAAAAAAAAAAAGGAGGGGAGGAGGGAGGGGGGAGGAGAAGAAGTCACTTGCCTCCCGGTGGCAGGGCTCCAGCGTGGAAGCCACTGTGTGACCCCCCCCCCGACTTGCGGCAACCTCTAAAGGACTGTTGATTCAAGAGCTGGGAATAAATCAAGAAACGTCTCCGTGTTTGCAGGAACACCAAGTGTTCTGAAATGTGCTTTCCATCTACCACTTAGCATTTAGGAAGATAAACAAGGTGTGGTTTAAACAGCAGTTCAAAACTCCTGGGTATCTCACAGAATTTTGCCAAGGATTGAGGGAGAGGCCGTCGGGCAGAAACTTTTCGGTGGGGCGTGGGCGGGGTGTCTTGGTCCAGGGACCGCCGGCCAGCCTTCTGAGGTTCACCCAACACCTACCGAAGGGCCAGGAAGGTGCAACACCCTCCTGACCGGCCAGGGATTCACAGTTACACGTGGCCGTGCGCTGCGTTTGGACCCGGGCTAACTCCTTACTTCGTTTTTCAAGCCAAACTGCACAAACACACGAAACTGATGAACAGCCCCGGGGAAGAGATAGCCTGGCTGTTTTCAATCAGCCTCTGACAATGGCGGGCGGCTCCTAAGCTAGAGGCAGCTGTGCCACACGTTCGAATAAGGAGATGCATTTCCACCTGGAGAGTCATCTGCGTGAATCAGCAGATCAGAGCGATGTTGGAATTTCTAAGGGTCCTCGGTGGCAAGGCGAGCTCTCTCGGATGACGTGGTTCGAGGCGGCCAGGCGGACAGCCCTCCAGCAGAGGCTTGAAACCCCATCAGCTTCCTCAAGCCGTTCGCTTAAGGCGGGAAGGCGGAGGCCTCCTCTCGGTGTCTGAACGCGATTGCTGAGCAGTGGTTGCTGGAGCGCCAGGCTCAGGGCTGTCTGGGCTCAGTGGGAAAGGATGCTGGGATCACCCAGTGATGCCTTCCGTGGGCGCGGAGAACGGGGTGGGAGCACACATGCCGTGGAGAGCCGGCGGTTCTTTGAGGTTGTCAGCCGCTGTACCTCGGCGCGGTCTGAGAGGGTTCAGAGCCGGAGGGGGGACAGTGCGTGGAGCCAGGAGGCGCCTGAAGGGACGGGAGGGGACACGAGGCGGCTCGGGGAAGTGAGCCTGAACTCAGGGCCTTGTGTAGGGCCTAGACCTGCCACTGGGTCCAGGGTGTCACCCTGACGGTGGTGAGTTACGGGAATGAAACTTCACTGCCGGTTAACACGGAGCACGTGGGCACGAGGCACAGGCCCACGGCTCCACGCAGGGGAGCTGCTGCTGGAGCAGGGCCTCTCCCCTGAGCCCCTGTTCCCAGCTCTCCCAGCTCCCAGCGCAGCGTCTCATACACGTGCATTCCCTCGTTGCTTTACTCGTCTACGCGTTCGCTCAGAGATCAGTAGCCTGGGATTGCTGTTTGCCGCGGAAGGCAGCTTCCACGAGCTTCCGTCTCTGCGGGAAGACAGGGTCAGGCCGGGTCCGCCTCGGGAGAAGCCGGTTTCCCGCAGCGGGGCAGGCGTGGGGCTCCGACTCGGTGACTCAGCGGGTGGCACCCGGCCACATAGTCACGGAGACGCCGTCCCATGCTGAAGGTGTCTCCCTAGGTGTGACCGTCGGAACCGAATGTCGGAGGTAGATTTAGTGCTTCACTAACCTAATTTTAAAGTCACAGGACAGAAGCCTAAGTGGCCTTTGGCAAAATCACCCTGAATTTCCATTTCTCTTGCTTCCTCAGCTTCCCAGGTGCTGCTGTTAATCCTATAAAAGCAGCTCCTCTGCCAGCCCTGGAGAAGCAGGTCCCAGGGCCGGGCCATGTGGGCCCCCAGGGCCTCTGAAGCCTCCCCGCCCTGGGGGAGGTGACAGACGCAGAGCCGTCCGGCCTGGACTCCCACGTGTTCAGAGGCGGTGCCAACTCCAGCTCCTCGCAGCAAATGCCAAAGAATACATTCCTCCCCGGCTGAGTCACGGCCCGCTCCTAGAGCCTCCTGCTCTGTGCCGTGGGGCTCGGGGAGCTCTGGGGGCAGGACAGCCGGCCGCACAGAGGGGGTGACCGTGGAAAGTCCCGGGAGGTCCGCGCGGGGTCCTCGAGGTCTCAGCCGCGGGGCTCTGCAGGCCTCGCCTTCACACGCTCAGTGCCCCATCAGGGGCGGAGGGCCCCCCAGGAGGCGGGGCGGGCAGGCTCCTGGTCCCCCTGGAGGTGGCACACCCCTGGACGCGGGTGGGCAGATCTGCGAGGGGCCCGGCAGGGTGCGGACCGCGTCTTCAGGGCGCACGCAGCACACGAGAGGATTCAAAGCAAAAGCGACAGGACACTGTCCAGCCACAGCAGTCGGGAACGGCCGGCTGCCAACCCTGGAGCCAGAGAGCAGGGCCGAGGGACGAGAACTTCGGAGAAGATCCCTGCGCCTCCGGCCCAGAGCCAGCCAGTACGTGAACATGGGGCGTCCAGCCCCGCCGTGGCTCCGCCTGCAGTACCTCTGCCCCTGGCGTGGGCGCGGACGGGCTCAGGCCCCCAGAGTCAGGGTGCGGACCGTGCCTGGGCGGTCCACGGGGGCCAGCTTTCATTTCTGTAATTTTCTAGAGAAATCCTGCCCAGCTGTTCACTTTTCTTAGGTTAAATGAGGGTTTTAAAGAAAGATCACGCAGTAGAATACACTCATGTTATCTTCTGTGTAAACTGGGCTAGTTTCAGTCTGCACTGTGGTGAATTAAGTCCTGTTACCAAGGGAAGTGTAAATACATTTTGTCTCAGTGACCAAAAGGAGAGAAAGGAGGGACAGTCGGTAGGAGAACAGTCCCTGGGGAAGCGGAGGCTGAACCCTGGAGAGACTGGACCGGGCCTGGGCGGAGGCGAGGCGACGGGATGGGGGGGAGGGGGGAGGGAAGGAGCGGCGCAGGAAGCCCCGCTGGGGACCGGACGGCAAGTAGGAGCGAGCCCGGCAGCTGCCTTCAGACCTCCGCCAGGGGCCGAGTGTGTCTCCCCAGATGCACGCGCTGGAGTCCGACCCCGGGGCCCCTGAAGGTGCCCCTCTTTGCGCGTGACTGGTTAGGATGAGCTCGGGCTGGAGCAGGGTGGCCCTCGCCCAACATGAGTGGTGTCCTCGTGAAAAGGGGACATTTGGACACACACACACCTAGGGAGAGGCCACATGACCACACAGACAGAGATCGGGAACCCCAGCGATTTCGGGCGGCCACCAGAAGCAGGGGAGAGGCTGGGATGAGAGGCCCCTCACGGCTCGGAAGGCACCAGCCTGCCCACAGCTTGGTCTTGGCGTCCGGCCCCCAGTCCCGTGAGGCGCTTAGGCCGCCGGCTGTGGGACTTGGTGCAGGCAGCCCAGGGAAGTGACAGCCTCCAGTGACTCCCTCCTTGTTTTCCTGCCACGTTCCTGCTTTTTCTCCCGCCCAACCAGGCACCTGGGTGTGAGGCCCTGTGTGCCCACCGGGTTTACAGTCATGCTAATTGGAACCAATTTGCCAGACTCACTGGGCAGGTCCCAACAGGAGGTGCTGAAAGGATTGGCAGGAAATTCAGGTGACAAGGAACAGGCAAGGCAGAACCAAAAGCAGATAAAATAAACAATGCCTTCTTGAAAAAACAAATCCAGGTGGGTGGTTGGCTGGCACCAGGGGGCTCCCGTCAGAAGGCAGGGAGGGCCGGCCAGGCCCAGTTGGAGGGAGGACCAGGCGGAGACAGGCGTCTGACCAGGGCATCTGGGCAAGGGGACCAGGTGGGTCCCCCGGTGCGGGGCCCATGGGTGGTTCCAGGCTCAGGGTGGAGGAACGGGAGGCCCGAGCTGCGGCGTTAGGACCTGAGGGGCCCTGGAGGCCCTGGTCGGATGTGGCCACAGCCGCAGCTCTTGTAGCAGGTCTTGGCCCGGGTCTGAGCTGGACCACGTGCTGTAAGGACCCCCGACCTCTCCTTCCTTTGTTCCCCACCGGCCCTGGGCACCTGTGACCCCGCCCCCGCCCCTTCGCCTCTAAAACGACCTCTGCAGGTGGCTTCCCTGCCATCATGCCCTCCTCAGGGCCTGACCTTCCCTTTCCCCGGGTTGTCAGGAAAATCCCTTCCTCACACTCGGGCCCCACGGCCAGCAGCCCCGCAGGCCTCAGCCGGCTGCGCAGTTCCCGCTACGGCCGCGCCAGAGTCCCATGGGGGGTCCTGCTGACGGAGGACAGGCCACTGACTGCCCGGGGGAGGGCATGACGGTGTGAGCGGCAGCCCCGGAGCTTTGGCTTTTTCTCTCAGACAAAGAGGAAGACAGGACACGGTGGCCTCGGGCACTTCCTGTCACAGGGTCACCTGCCCGCTGGCCTTTCCGCCCCCGGGGCACAAACCACAGCACAGAGCCCAGCAGATGTGGTGTCAGCTCCACTGTCAGCCACGTGAGAGGGGGCCCTGAGACTCTGTCACCCCCCAGGCCACTGTAAGCTTTGCTTCATGGCGACAGAGCATGGTCTGTGTGGCCCTTGAGGCCAGCACCTGTTTTCTCAGATGCAGAGAAGGAGGTGTAGACGTCTAACTGAGTCAGCACGGATCTGCGTCTTATCAAGTTCAGGGGCAGGTGCTAAGCTGCCGCCTCTCGGACACCGGGCCTCGTCTGTCCCCCGTCTCCTCTCCCGTCAGCTGGCCTCGGCTGACGGTGTGCAGAACGCCAGGCTCCCGGCGCCTCGCTCCCGGGCAGCGGACTCTGCGGAGGCCACATGCCCCAGGCTTCACGCCGCAGTGACCCGTGACCGAGGACAGGGCCTCGTCACGGAAGCTTCCGGAACAGAGCAGGGCCCCACCACGGAGACACCCACGCCACCCAGCGCAGCCTTTCCCCGCCAGGCGGCCCTGCCAGTTGCTGGCTCTGCGGGGCCAAGTTCCCGCCGCTGTAAAGAGGGTGGACGGGTCCCTTTGCATCTGTGGGGATGGGGCGTCACTGCCCGTCTTGGCCGCGCGCCCTTGCCGGCGAGGGGATGAGCCACACTCATGGCCATCGTGTGCATCTCGCGAGGAGGGGCTGCGGTCGGGGGTTGGGGGGACGACAGCCAGACAGGGTCCAGGAGGGCAGCGTCTTCTTCTTCCAACTCTTTCCGTCCTGTCGCCACGTCCAGGCTCACGGGCCTCCTGGAGGCTTGTGTAGAGCTTACAGTTTAAACAGGGCCTCACAGGACCTCAATGTCCTAAACCCACACTTGAAGCAAAGCTGAGATTCGGCCTCAGAAGGTGGTGACACAGAACACACCTCAGCCGAAGCCCTGCTAAAAGCGACGGCAAATTTGCTTTGCAAACCACCACTTTAGTACCAAAAGTAATGCTCCTCACCCACCAAGACCAAAGACAGGAGACAACGCACCCAGATTTCGGGAGCAAAGGCACTGACGGGTCTGGTCCGGGAGAGGCCGCCACTGCCCGGTCAACGCCGGGCAGCAGTGAGCAGGCACTCGCCGTCGACGTGTTTCCCCGGAGCCCCCAGCCCCCAGGAATCGGCGCGGCGGGGTCCCCCCACACTCGCCTCCTGCGGTTCAGCCCAAAGCACCCTAAGCCCAGGTCCCCCCTTTCTCCCCACGGCTTCTGGTACGTCTGGGTCCCCCCTGCCCGGCTGGGCTCACCACCCGCACGGGTCCAGGGGTGTCCCTGGCACAGGCCTCGTGCACACGGAGAACAAGGTGGGGTCCGGCAGCCAGGAGAGTGTGATTCTGGGGCCACGGGAGGGCGTCGAGTTTGGGTGACAGGGAAACGGCACTTGGACAAACTTGAGGCACCTGGAAGGAGCACGAGCTCAGCTTTAGGCCCCTGGGGGGGCTGAGGCTGGCGTGGCCCTGCGGAGTGCCCGGCCAGCGAGGGAAAGGGCTACGGAGAGGGTAGGTCTTCTACGTATGGACAGAAATAAAACCGTTAGGTCGCAGCAACCTGTGAGAACTGCAGTCCCAAATATCCGTGCTTCTTCGCAGCATCGGGGGTGTGGGCCAAGAGAGCAAAAGGGTGCGAGCACGGAGCCCCCGTCCCTCGGGCGCGGCTGGTGACCCCCCGCGCATGTGCGCAGGCCCAGCTGTCAGGTTGTGGTCAGGAGCGAGGGTCCACCGTTCCCTCGGGCGCCCGGCTCTCCTCCCCTTCTCGGGGGCTCCTGGAGGCCAGGGCCTGGGTACATTTTCTTTTGTAATAATGCCTTCCCAGCCCGGCCCTCGTTGGGCGCTCGGACACACCCACCCCCGGGATGCAACCTGTCGAGCTGGGACAGCAGGTATGATGACTGTCTGCTGAGCTCAGGCCTTGGGGTCCCTTCCAGTCCCCGTGTGCAGTCGCCAAGGGCCAGCCCCCCAGTTGTGGGCGATGACTTCTTTACTGAGAGCAGGGACAAGACGTCCCACGGGTTGAACAAAACCAGACTACTCTCCCAGAGCCCAGAGGGGTCCTGGCACGAACACAAATGCTTCCAATGAGGACGCGGCCTGCGATGAAACGCCCTGTGACCCGGGAGTGTCCGAGGCCTGTGCTGACTTCTGTCCACAACCCGGGCACCTCCTGCTTTGGGATCCAGACCCCGTCTCGCATCTCGCCCCTCTGCTGAGCGGCTTCCCGTCCTCCACACGCCCGTCTCCACTCACCCTCTGGAGCCAAACGTTCTGCCCCGGGTCCCCCTAATTAGCTCTGTGCTCGAGCATCTTTCTGTATCTCCTCGCTGCCCCGGCTGGGGCCTTGGCTAACCTCCCAGCTGAGCCAGCGAGGCAGGCAGCTCCACCGTTTAGGGGGAGCGGCCCCCAACGCCTCCTCATTAAAGAAACACTGCCTGGGATTTCATCACAAGCCCATCACAACATAATCCAGAAATTTTTGCTTAATGGAATAATCAGGAAGTAAATGATCGGGTTAATGGGCTTCCTGGTTAATGGGGTTTGAAACCTCTTTTGTCGGAGGTTTTCCTCAGATGCATCACTAGACCACCACCTCCAGTGCCTGCTGCCACATGACTCGGTCTTAACCCCTTAACTCCCATGGAACCCTAAGGAGAAAGGCAGGCCTTTCACAGCTCTGCGACCAGACGTGGCCATTTTTGTTCCCCAGAGCAGCCTGACGCTCCCACCTCCGTGGGCTGGAGGACGGCAGCTCAGCTCAGTCCCAGGAGAAGTTTCCGTGGAGGGGGCAGCTGCACCCCCCGGCGCCCACACAGCCGGCGCGCGCAGGAACCTGGGCTGCGCGGATCCCGGGCTGCAGGACGAAGCGCGGGTCCAGATCCGCTCACCTGCAGAACCTGTGTCGATACAGCAGCTGCTTACCCGCCGCCCCTTGGCTGGCCTGGCCACCCACCCCCACCCCAGCCCTGGGGACGACGGGCCTAGAGCAGAGCTGACCTGGGAGACCTCGGGTAGGGCCGGGGGCTGAGAGGGGGAAGCAACCAGCACACGGCAGAGCGGATGGCAGAGCGCTGAGCGCGTGCGGACCTGTCCTGGCCGCACCAGGGTCTCTCCAGGACCATCTCCGAACGTGCCTCACCGCTGCATATCAGGTTTGGGATGCCTGCAGACAGCTTCCAGGTCATTGTGAATGTCAAGTACGACAACACAGAAAACTTAGAAAGCTGTTAAAGTGCCATCGCTGGTAACTCAGGCTAAAAGCCTCAGAGTGTTACAAATATGGGGCCTTGAGTTACTCAGTCCCCTCCCTTCTCAACCCCCAACACCACAGTCCCCTCAGCCTGGCAGCCACGGCCCCATCACAACAGCACACGGGTCCCACATGTGCAGCTTGATGGATACAAGCACACCCCTCCCCCGAGGCCTCTCCCCTGAAGGCCCCACCTTCCAGATTTCTGGTCACAAGGAAGTTCCAGGCAGGGGTAGCTAGGCCAGCGGGGACCACAGGCGTTGCCTCCATCTTCCGCTTGGATCTGGCTCCAAGAATAATTAGGAAATCCATGTGAGGGGAATACCAGGCCATCTGTCACCAACATCCAGGATGGAGGAGATGGCCTGGCCAAGGGGGTCTGACGACAGGAGCATGGCTGAAGGACACAGGGGCAGAAGGAAACCTACCTGCTGGGCCAGCTGCCCCAGCCAGGATGCATATCTGTCAGGAAACTGCAACCAACAGACACAAAGAAACCCAAATCTAAGCACAACGGTGGGGGGCAGCAGGAGGGGTCCATGACCCCCAGCAGAGAAGGGTCACCAAACATGGGGGGCGGTGGGGCACAGGGGATGAATGGGTGGATGGATGGATGGGTGGATGGATGGATGGGTGGATGGATAGTGGATGGTTGGATGGATGGATGGATGGATGGGTGGATGGATGGATGGATGGATGGATGAATGGAAAGGTGGCTGAATGGGTGGATGGATGGAAAGGTGGCTGAATGGGTGGATGGATGGATGGAAAGGTGGATGGATGGAAAGGTGGATGGATGGGTGGATGATGGATGGATGGGTGGATGGATGGATGGGTGGGTGGATGGGTGGATGGATGGATGGGTGGGTGGATGGGTGGATGGGTGGATGGATGGTTGGGTGGGTGGATGGATGGGTGGATGGGTGGATGGATGGGTGGATGGATGGATGGGTGGATGGGTGGATGGGTGGATGGATGGATGGGTGGATGGGTAGATGGATGGGTGGGTGGATGGATGGATGGGTAGATGGATGGATGGATGGGTGGGTGGATGGATGGATGGATGGATGGATGGATGGATGGATGGGTGGATGGGTGGATGGATGGGTGGGTGGATGGATGGAAGGATAGGTGGATGGGCAGGTGGATGGATGGCTGGATGGGTGGGTGGATGTGTGGATGGATGTCAGTTCTCTCTCCTCAAAGCACGAGCACAGGGAGAAAGCCCTGTTGCCCCACAAGTTAAGAGACAATTTCCTCCCCCCGAGGCCTCAGTAACTTCACCTGTCGACTGGGGGTTTGATTTGTCTCACCTCCCTCACAGGATGGCTTTGAGTAGCAAATGACGTAGAGCGCATTTGAAAATAACTTTGGAAAGTGTCATTGAATCACATACATGGGCCATGTACCGTTTCTTTTTATTTTTAATTTAAAATTTTAAGTATTTATTTGTTTATTTATTTAGGCTGCGCCGTGTGGCTTGTGGGATCTTAATTCCCCGACCTGGGATCGAACCCGTGCCCCCTGAAGTGGAAGCCCAGAGTCCTAACCACTGGACCGCCAGGGAATTCACCATGTACTGTTATTATCTAGATTAAGTGGAGTGAGTAGAAATTAGTGAGAGGTTTGGATTAGAGGCTATACTTTTTTAAAAATTTACTTTATTCCTTTCAAGTATATGTAGTTACAGGAACTAATTGCTAATGGTATATTTTCAAGTCAAAGTCCTGCTGGGCCTACTACAATGAATAGGAAAAAAATCATAATTAGCAGCCTTATCTGTATGCAAACAACGAATGTTCCCAAAGACCTTAACACCACTTACATTCTTATTTTAAGTGATTAAATTGCTCGCAAACCTCTTTCTCACTAGAAAGTCTAAAAGTGAACTTGAACCAGCCAAATATCATTAACGCCTAATTGTTCCAAATTCCAAATTAAGGTAGTCTCAGCTAATACGTTTTCCAGGCACAGTACATGAAAACACAAAAGGTAGCTGCGCCCATGAACTTCAGCCCCTCATTTCTGGGTGTGAAGCTAGATTCACCGACAGCCCACTGTGTTAGTCTTGGTCCGTGTCGTCTGGGATGAGCCTGATAGCGGCTTTGACCTGGGAGAGGCCGCGGCTGCGAACTTCCTGTCTTCCTGTCACAGGGACAGCAGGACATCAGGGCCGTGTGAGAAGGGTCTCACGCCACCTGAACACAGATACGTTTTTTTCTTCTCTGTTGCATTTTGAAAAGCCATGAAACCTCTGTCTCTTCCCCACGATTCTTTTGTTCTTCCTCCAAGTAAAAAGCATATTTGGCAGCAAAGGCCGTTTTTCAGCCTCTGTTTGACGCTTTCCCTTCCGGTTAAAATTATATGAGGCCCCAAGGCATGTCTGGTGATCATGAGCCACTCTCTTGGCTAGACATGTAGTTTTTATGTGAATAGCATTATTGTTATATGATATAAAACGCAGGGAAAATGGAAGATTGACTACTTCTCTGACTAAAATTTGGCCTACCAAAGAAGCTTTGAAAAATCAAGCGTCAGAACTTCTGCTTTCAGCCAAGATGGACTAACAGGGCCCAGATTTACCCTCCCACCCAAAAAAGTGAAAAATGGAAAAAATATATGAAACATGTGTTAGATGTTAGCCGTCAGGCAACAAAGAACAGTGATCCCTGAGAGGGGGACCCAGCGACGGCCCAGCCTGCGGCCTGCAGAGGGTTTTCCAGCCCCCGGTGTGGGGAGATGGACCCCAGCAGAGCTTCCCAGAGTTGAGGAGATGAGAGGGCGGGGTCGGGCTGCCAAGGCTGCTGAAAGCTGAGGGGCGTTGCCGCAGAGGAGCGCGTTGCCCAGAAGGGGGCTTGGAGAGCTGCGGAGGGTTCGTCTTCGGGCTGTGGACGAGTCCTGACCCACACAGGCATGGGGGGGAGTCCCCTCAAGTTCTAGTACAGAGTGGTGGTCCTAAAGGATCAAAGGGAGAGATGCTTGGTCCCCACACAAGCCTGACACACGGTGGAGCATACTTCACAGGGCATCGGGGAATGTCCTCAGAAGGGTTGGAAAAATTAGCCTCAGGCTAAGTGTTCTTCTGGTCCCATCAAACAAAGTTTAAAAGCTAAAAAGACCCAAAAGGATCAAAACTTTCCAAGTGACTTAAACTGCATCCCAGAGCAAGCATTCATTAAGAACACAGAACATATCCAGCCCTCAGTGAGGTAAAACTCACAATGTCTGACCTCTGATCATGCAAAGAGGCAGGAAAATACAATCCAAATGAGGCGAAAAATCAGTCAATGAAAATCAACTAAATATCACACCAATCATGGAGTTAGCAAACAAGGATATTAAAACAGGTATTATAATTATCTCCTACATGTTCAAGAAGTCAGAGGAATGAGTTAACATGTTAACAAACCCAGCTTCTCGCATTAAAGGCTGCAGCGTCGGGCCTGAAACACTCTAGAGCCACAGGGGATGGGAGGCTGCGGAAGAGGACGCAGCACGAGAAACTAAGGAAAGTAAAACAGAAGAAGTCTGCGGCACTGAGCACTGGTGGACTGTGGACCGACTTCCCGCAGCCTCGTGTGTGTGACTACAGCTGCGGAAGGAGGGGCAGGAACACTGGACGAGAGCGTGGCTGCCATGTTCCACTTTTGATGAAAACCATAAAGCCACAGATCCTTGAAGCTCAACGAACCCCGAGCACAAACGACACGCACGTGAGGGCAGAGGCGGCTGAGGATGGGGGCCCCCACGCCCCACGTGACTTACCCTTCCCCCCACGTGACTTACCCTTCCCCCCACACACACGTGAGGGCAGAGGCGGCTGAGGATGGGGGCCCCCACGCCCCAGCTCCCACGCCCCACGCGACTTCCCCTCCCCCCCCCACCGACAGATGCCCATTAGTGTTCTCCCTCCTCCTTTTTGCGAAGAGCGAGGAGTGGCTGCCGAGGACAAATGTGCCCTGGTAAATAAGGTCATGACCGCGAGCTGCAGCCCTGCAGCCGGGCGGGGGCCGCGATGCTTGAAGACCTGTGGTCACAGCCTCCAAAAAACAGCAGCTGCTGGAGGATGGAAGATTCTACGGGGTGTGTGTGTGTGTGTGTGTGTGTGTGTGTGTGTCTGCAGCTCTGTTTGCAGAAGGGCCCTGTGGCAGATCCCACCGTCAGCAGGGAGGTCGCGTGAAACGCCTGCAGCAGCTCCGTTCTTAAAGAAACAGAGTGCGGCGCCGGTGGCCCCCGTGAGGCGCTTTTCTCCGCTCTTGGAATTTGGACGTGTGAAGTAAAAGACACACGTGTAATCTGGGGCCTGGTTGGCACCACCTGAACAACTCAGACTCACAAGCAGAGGCCTCAGTTTCCTGGCAGGAACCAGGGCAGGTTGATTCCACCCAAGAGGCTGTGGTGGGCACGGGTGAGAGCTGCCTTCTGCTTCGGCATCAACAAACACTTAGTCATCTTATAGTTAGCGTAATTTTTTTGGCACAAAGAATTATAAATACAATGTGCTTCACATATGTGATTCCAAATCAGGTTAGTGATCCAGAGTCTGTCTCAGGGACGGATAATCTAAAAATTGAACAAGGGAAAGCAGTTCTTCAAAAAGTAAAACACACAATTACAATATTACCAGGAATTCCACTCCTAGGTGTGTACCCCGGAGAACTAAAAACAGGGGCTGGAACAAAAACTCATACTCGAATGTTCAGAGCAGCGTTACTCACAGTAGCCAAAGGGTGGAAACGGCCCAGATGTTCATCGGCTGATGATGGACACACAAAGTGTGGTCCATCCACCCAGTGGGTAGTATTTGGCCATAAGGAATGAAGTTCTGATAAATGCCGTGATGTGGATGAAACTTGAAATCACTCTGCTCCGTGAAAGAGGCCATGAAGCATCCAGCACGTACAAATCCACGCACAGAATTAACGTGGTTCCCAGGGGCTTGGAGAGGGGGTGGGGAGTGACGGCTCACAGGCACAGGGTTTCCTTCCGGGGGACAGAGGTGGTGGTCACACAACACTGTGAATGTACCAAATGCCCCGAGTTGTGCACTTTAAATTGGCTCATTTCATCTTCTGTGAATTTTACCTTAATTAAAAAAAAAACAGTGGAGCAAGGACTTCTCCCACATCTGGCCCTTTTCTCTCTGCTTCAGCCACTCCGGTCTTTCTTCTTTCAATTTCTTCTCCCCAAACACATCAGCTCAAATGCAGTTTAGTTATTGCAACGCGGAACATATTTCTGAAGGCAGAGGTAATGAGGGTGGCGCAGAGAGCCCCTCGTCGCAGTGTCGTTGGCCGGGGGGTCACGGGGCCAGCAGAAGCAGCTGGGCCCGCGGGTCCCTCCTTGAAGCCAGGGCGGGACACACGCATCCCGGGTGGCGGGGAGGGAGCGGCCTGTCTGGGTGACAGGGTCAGGGGGCCGCAGGAAGTCTTCCAAACAGCCGGGGACCCGCCTCCTCAGGTCAGGGGCCCCCTTGGACAGAGAGGGGTACTCCCACGGCCAGTTCTGCTCGGGCTGCACTTGGTCTGACGTTTAGCAGATTTTCTTCCCACGGCCCCGTCTTGGGCTGGGGCCGGGCTGGAACCGCAGGCAGCGTGGGACGGGGAGAGGGGGGAGGTCAGCAGGGCAGCCCCTCGAGGCTGCCCCGCTTGTCCCGCGTCAGCGGCTCTGGGGCCGCACCTGCCCGGGTTCCCGCAGGGCCGAGGTCACCCCGGATGTCGCGGGCGGGAGGTGACCCGACGCTCCGGGTCTACACACCTGAGCAAAACACAGTAGCTGCCTGCCGGAAACAAGCTGGTGGATATGCTTTCCTTATTATTCAGGAGCAACATAAAACAAACAAAAACTAAGTAACTGGTATTCGCAGGAGCCCAGCCTCCTCTGCAGAAACCATCATTTTATAAATGTATATTTTTATTTCTGGAATATAAAATGCTGTTGTTGGGAATGGGGGTGGGCTTATAAAACCTCACTTTGAAACTAACAGCCTCCAGCACATTCTTCAGTGAGGCGGACGGGAGTTCTGCCCTCCTTGCGCCCCATAGGCTCCGGGATTCCCTCTGGGGCCCAGCTCTCCAGCCGGATCTGGGGGCTCGAGGGCACCTTGTCCACAATCCCCACCAGGCCCTCTGCGTGTGCCCCCGATTCCCCAAGCTCCCGTGGACATTATCATCGGGTTCCCTTCAAGTACGTCGGCACAGAAACGAGCTGGGACAGTCGGTTGCTAGCTGCGCTGATGAGATTCTTCTAGGATTTTACCCTCAATCTGTAAACCTTCTGGCCAGAGAAACAGGAATTCTTGCCTGTTGAAAGTCCTGAATGCAAAATATTGTTTCCACAACTCTGGGCACTCATCCCTGGAGAAGCTCCAGGTGTCACCCTGGCTTTATCAACAACTAGATGCTATTCTCCCACCCAAGCCTGAGGCAGGGGGTGGGGGTAGGGGCAGGGAGGGTCCTGCAAGGAGCAGAAGGAGACGGCAAAGCCAGGCGGCCACTTGCGCGTCCTGTACGGCGATGGCAGGTCTCCTGTGAGCGTGGGAGGCCTCGCCAGCCTCCGCCATCTCTGGGCAGAGAGGTTGACGGCCTCCCCGACGTGTAAGGAGGAAAGAGACGCCCCTCACACTGCTCAGCGGGAAGCCCCTCTTACAGACACAGAAGTACACGGACCTACAGCGGAGAACGCGCTTAAGAACAGAGAAGGATTTTCCACGCGCAGAATGAATCACTCTCAAACTAAGATTGTCCAGCAAAAAAATACTGCTTTATTGGATCGATTTTCTAACTACAAAGAGAGCTAACACAGTCTCAAACACTTCCTTTCCATAGGACAGTCTCCCGAGAAATGTCTCATGCAACTCCTAGGAGGCTAAATGCAGGGCAGGGCTTCAGGCGGGAAGGCAGGGTCGTATGTACACGAAGCCATATATCTTCAGCTCTTCACAGTAATGTGCAAATGTTACAAATATGGCTTTCAGATTTTCGGTTCTGTGACTTAAAAAAAAAGTAAGACATGATCGTACAGAAGAATATTTTTAAAATAATTCTTTCTGTGGGAGAGCGCTTTCCCCACCAAAACGCCGAGTCTGGTGACAGGACCTGTCACCTCCCCCGAGGGCGCGATTCGGCTGAGTTCCAGGAGGGGGGCGTGAGTTCCTAAGGCACAGTTATCAGGTTAAACATGTTTTCGTTAAACCATGCTTTTTGGTTACATGAAATGACAGGTCACTGCTAGCAATAACGCGTAATAAGCTGTTAAGGGTACAAAATGCAGTAGTAAAGCTCACACTAACCTATCTGGTAACAGTAACTAGTCTGGAAACACACTACAGTCACCACATATTAAACGCTGTTTTTGGTTATCGTTTCCTTAGATGAAGCAGAGTTATAAGGCTTCTGTGAAATAATAATCTTACAGCTGAACAAATATATTACACTCCTTCTGTAACGTTATTTATAGTTTCTTTCCAATTTTGCCGTTTGGTAACAGACGGTATTGTGGACGCACCTCTCCCGGCTTCTAAAGTGCTTGGTTAACTGCAGGAGATGACAACACACAGACCTCCTGGGGGTTGGGTGACGCCCCCTCGGAAATGGCTGGGAAGCTGGGTTTGGAGCCTCAGGTGAATTTTCCAGAATGGATACTGGTTATTGCTGACATGGACGCCCTTGCTGGGCGAAGAGTGAGTATCACCACCTCCGTTATGTTCATACATAAATATATGGCTATATATGTACACACATGCAAATGCAAGATCTATCCCGAGACAGATAGATTTCTTTTTTTGTCCAGTAACCTACCTTGTGCTATTCAACTTACCTGTGCTATGTTCGAAGCCAGATTAAAAACAAAATCCTAACATGCTATAATGAACAGCCCTAAGGCTTGAGTAACACAGGGGAGGGAAGGCAGTCATGAAAGAGCTGAGATGACACCTTGGAAGAGTTCTGAAATGCACCAAGTAAGGCAACAGAATTGTATATTACAGCCCAGGAAGAGGTGAAGAAAGTAGGAAACGTGTTAGGTTTTCCTCACCATGCCCGGCTCGCCGGTATTCTCTTAATTTATACATAGGATAAAGCCTCATGACGAAATGTCTTTACAGCTTTTGCTCCTACAAATACTCTCCTGGTAGCCAGTTCAATGCTCAATTCCATGATGCCCTGCTGCTGCGGTCTGCTTAAATAAGGCACTTCCAGTATGAAATGCAGGGGTGCCTGAAGGGTACGCGTGGGGTCAGGCTGCCACGTCGGGGTGCGGTCACGGGGGAGCATCACACGGTCTGTCTTCTGTGCTCCCCCTACCCACCCACCTTCGCTTCCTTCTTGAGATGACTTTCCTTCAGAAGATGGAGTGGTCCTTCCTTCCTTCCTTGAGCTACTTCTTTGTACGAATGATCTAAGCCTTCACTAAGGTGGAAGTTCCGAGTGGTACCAGGTGTGAGTTCAGTCTGTTGACTCAGTTGTCACCGTCGAATCAACACCACGCAGCTTCTCAGAGTCCAAATTGCCGACTACGAGTGGATGTTGGTACTGGAGAGGTCGTTTCGTATTATCTCATTTACTGCAAGAGAACAAAAATAGAGAGCATTAGAGAGACAGGACTCTGCACACGAGCTTACATACATCACCAGAAATTCCATCAGTCAGTATGTTCAGCCTGTGAAAAGGTGTCCCCAGAGGATGAGGTGCCCTGAGCCGGCAGGACACAGCTGCCCGGGACCCGGCGCTGTGATTCCAGAGCTGCCGCTCAGGCCCAGAGACCAGTCAGGCCTCGGCCTCGGGTGCTGACGACTGACCCAGGCGCCGGTGCGCAGCCTGTGCTCCCACAGGTTTGCAAAACCAAAAGATAAACTCCGCAGTGGAAGCACCCCGGTGAAGTCCACGCCCCACGGGCCCCTCTCCGTGGCCTCGTGGTCAGGCAGGCCAGGGCAGCTCGGGGAGGAGGGCTGGTCGCCCGGGCCCGGGCCTCCCTTTGTTCGGGGCTCTTCCTTCACGTCTGTCCCGTTGTTCGTGTCCACGATCGGCCTGTGATTTTTGGCAGCCGGAGGGGAAGTGAGAGGAGCTGGCAAAGGCCACGGGAGTGGCCTGCACAACATCTGCCCCCCATCACGGCACCAGATGGGGAAATGCGGCCCAGAGGCTGTCACCACCGCTCGCAGGGCTCAGAGGTGGGGACGTGCTTGCGTCACGGAACCGCCTGGGCTCCCTCTGCTGCCAGATAAACCGTGTGTTTCTGCAGGGGCCCCCGCCCAGCCGAGGGCGGCTTCCTGGAGCAATCAGTGGAGTGCGTTTCCCGAGCCCACTCCCTTCCCTAAACTGCCTTTCAACACCCCCCCCCAACTATTTTTAAGAATAACAATAATAAGGCCCAGCGGGGGAACCAGGAATTGTGTCACGGGAACTGATAACAGAACGCGCTGGCCCTGGTTCACAGTCAGGAGCCCGCCCTGCAGACCCCAGACCCGGGCTCCTCCCGCGGGGCCGCCAGCACGCGGGCAGGGGGGCGCCGGGCAGCGGCCTGCAGGGGACACGCCTGCACCGACACGGCCGCCCGACGTGCACCACACGCCCTCTGCGGCCGGCCCCGGCCTCGCACGGTAAACACCGGAGAGACTGTGCTCACCCGCCCAGGAGGCTCCCCGTCCACCAAGGAGGCCAGGACGGGGCCCGGGGCGCGGGGCGGCGGGACTCGGGCCACCAGGACAGAGCTCCTCTCCGTTTCCTCCACATCACGGGTCCAGCCTCTGCGTCCCTAAGAGGCACAGGCCCCGTCCACACCTCGCAGAACGCCGCCATGAAAGAGCATTCGGACAAAGAACACTCACACGTCCCAGTCCCTTGGGGGATTGGCCTGGGTCGGGACAGTCCGCACCTGCACGCAGGGTGTCTCTGTCTCAGGCCAAGTGTGTGGAACGTACTAGAAAGATACAGGGCGTGTGTGCGGGGAATCCACACACGAGGTGTGATGGCACGGGCACCACAGAGCCCTTCGCCTTGTATTCATTCACTCAGCAATCGACGGTTTACAAGGTGCTTTCGCGGCCACCATCTCATTTGTCCTAAAGCAGCCTAGGCCGTGGGCCCAGTGGGGCTTCCTAACCTGTTCTGAGAAAAGCGAAAGGTTTGGGGCCACACATGGGCCAGAGTCCCTCCCACCGGGTGGCAGGTGCTGCTGGGAGGGGGAAGGGAGGCGGCGGGGCCACCTCCACCCAGGAAGAGAAATTAGCAGTCAAAACCTCAAAGCAGGGACTTCACGGTGGGAACAGCGGTAAACAAGGTCCCACATGAAGAGCAGGGGTGAAAGTTCAATCATACCACACAGAACTGGGGCTTGTCCTCCCACTCAGGTTTTAGGACAATGAAGTCCCAGAGCAGAAACCTGATTCTAGTGAGACCAGCAAGGGGTGGTAGAAAAATGTCTAATGTTGGGGATTGAGAGGGAAACCTGAGAAGTAATAATGAAGGGGATTGGGAAGGAGGCCTGAGGGGTAATAATGACAGGAATTGGGAGGAAGGCCTGAGGGGTAATAATGACAGGAATTGGGAGAGAGTCCTGAGGGGTAATAATGAAGGGGATTGGGAGGGAGGCCTGAGGGGTAATAATGACAGGAATTGGGAGGAAGGCCTGAGGGGTAATAATGAAGGGGATTGGGAAGGAGGCCTGAGGGGTAATAATGACAGGGATTGGGAGAGAGTCCTGAGGGGTAATAATGAAGGGGATTGGGAGGGAGGCCTGAGGGGTAATAATGAAGAGGGTGGGAGGGAGGCCTGAGGGGTAATAATGAAGGGGATTGGGAAGGAGGCCTGAGGGGTAATAATGACAGGGATTGGGAGAGAGTCCTGAGGGGTAATAATGAAGGGGATTGGGAGGGAGGCCTGAGGGGTAATAATGACAGGAATTGGGAGGAAGGCCTGAGGGGTAATAATGAAGGGGATTGGGAAGGAGGCCTGAGGGGTAATAATGACAGGGATTGGGACAGAGTCCTGAGGGGTAATAATGACAGGGATTGGGAGGGAGGCCTGAGGGGTAATAATGAAGGGGATTGGGAGGAAGGCCTGAGGGGTAATAATGACAGGGATTGGGAGGGAGGCCTGAGGGGTAATAATGAAGGGGATTGGGAGGAAGGCCTGAGGGGTAATAATGACAGGCATTGGGAGAGAGTCCTGAGGGGTAATAATGAAGGGGATTGGGAGGGAGGCCTGAGGGGTAATTATGAAGGGGACTGGGAGAGAGTCCTGAGGGGTAATAATGACAGGAATTGGGAGGAAGGCCTGAGGGGTAATAATGAAGGGGATTGGGAAGGAGGCCTGAGGGGTAATAATGACAGGGATTGGGAGAGAGTCCTGAGGGGTAATAATGACAGGGATTGGGAGGGAGGCCTGAGGGGTAATAATGAAGGGGATTGGGAGGAAGGCCTGAGGGGTAATAATGACAGGGATTGGGAGGGAGGCCTGAGGGGTAATAATGACAGGGATTGGGAGAGAGTCCTGAGGGGTAATAATGACAGGCATTGGGAGAGAGTCCTGAGGGGTAATAATGAAGGGGATTGGGAGGGAGGCCTGAGGGGTAATTATGAAGGGGATTGGGAGAGAGTCCTGAGGGGTAATAATGACAGGAATTGGGAGGAAGGCCTGAGGGGTAATAATGAAGGGGATTGGGAAGGAGGCCTGAGGGGTAATAATGACAGGGATTGGGAGAGAGTCCTGAGGGGTAATAATGAAGGGGATTGGGAGGGAGGCCTGAGGGGTAATAATGAAGAGGGTGGGAGGGAGGCCTGAGGGGTAATAATGAAGGGGATTGGGAAGGAGGCCTGAGGGGTAATAATGACAGGGATTGGGAGAGAGTCCTGAGGGGTAATAATGAAGGGGATTGGGAGGGAGGCCTGAGGGGTAATAATGAAGGGGATTGGGAGGAAGGCCTGAGGGGTAATAATGAAGGGGATTGGGAAGGAGGCCTGAGGGGTAATAATGACAGGGATTGGGACAGAGTCCTGAGGGGTAATAATGACAGGGATTGGGAGGGAGGCCTGAGGGGTAATAATGAAGGGGATTGGGAGGAAGGCCTGAGGGGTAATAATGACAGGGATTGGGAGGGAGGCCTGAGGGGTAATAATGAAGGGGATTGGGAGGAAGGCCTGAGGGGTAATAATGACAGGCATTGGGAGAGAGTCCTGAGGGGTAATAATGAAGGGGATTGGGAGGGAGGCCTGAGGGGTAATTATGAAGGGGACTGGGAGAGAGTCCTGAGGGGTAATAATGACAGGAATTGGGAGGAAGGCCTGAGGGGTAATAATGAAGGGGATTGGGAAGGAGGCCTGAGGGGTAATAATGACAGGGATTGGGAGAGAGTCCTGAGGGGTAATAATGACAGGGATTGGGAGGGAGGCCTGAGGGGTAATAATGAAGGGGATTGGGAGGAAGGCCTGAGGGGTAATAATGACAGGGATTGGGAGGGAGGCCTGAGGGGTAATAATGACAGGGATTGGGAGAGAGTCCTGAGGGGTAATAATGACAGGCATTGGGAGAGAGTCCTGAGGGGTAATAATGAAGGGGATTGGGAGGGAGGCCTGAGGGGTAATTATGAAGGGGATTGGGAGAGAGTCCTGAGGGGTAATAATGACAGGAATTGGGAGGGAGGCCTGAGGGGTAATAATGAAGAGGGTGGGAGGGAGGCCTGAGGGGTAATAATGAAGGGGATTGGGAGCGTGTCCTGAGGGTAAATTATGATGGGGGTAGAGAGGGAGTCCTGAAAGTAATAATGATGGGGATTGGGAGTGCTCAGGGGTAATAAGGCAGTAGCAGAGTAGCTGAGCCTCTTTTAGTTACTCAGGGTTATGCAGACCACAGGAAAATTAACATCTGTTTGACAAGATAAAAGGGGAAGGAGCCTCAGAAGTGGGCTTCCCCCTACTACCCACTGGGGCACCTGAACCTCGGAGGGGGCGCCCGGGGTGGTAGGAGGCGGCGCAATCACTCGGTGTGTCCTGGACAGTCTGGGCCCAGACGAAGGCCGTGGCATGGCTACTCTCTGAGTGAGGCCTGGCCCTGTCGGGAGCCCTCAGGAGAGCGGCACGGGCCGCACCAGGGGAGCCGAAGCTCCTGCCCATCACGGGGGGCCAGTGGTGTCTGACGAGCCTCCCTGAGGACAGCCTGTCAGCTGGACCCACTGCGGTCCACACCTGGCAAGGTCAGGCTGGAGTCACAGCGTTTCGTCCCTTTTAGGAACAGACTCAAGAACCACCCCACACGCACAAACACCCTCCAGCATCTTCCCTGAGCACCGCGGGGCCTGAGCCGGGCCGCTGCCCAACGTGAAGCTGGACGGCCAGGAACCCCACGGCAGATGATGCTTCACACAAGCGTCCACACGGCTGAGGGTGGACGCCCAGACCTCACTCTCTTCCACAGACACAATCTGGGCAGGAACCCTGTAGGGAAGCCATGACGGTCCCATTTCACAGATGGATAAAAAAAGACCACATCAGGGAAGGGCTGCTGAGGTGGAGGGGCCTTTGACGGCGGGCGAGGGAGCGCAGCACAGGGTCCTGGGGCCCCGCCGCCTCCCAGCCACATCCTATCTTCCCTCCGTGAGGTCATGGGTCCGAGCCCGTATCAGTCCCGGGCGCGGGGCTCTGTGTGGGTTATTTTGGGGGTGGCTTTCTCTCTTTGATATGGTTGTGCCGATGACACCTACGATTTCCCACAATGTCTTCTCTCTACTGATAATTTCCACCTTCTTATTCAGCTTTTCCACCGACACAGAGGTTTGTTCTCTTTACAGAAGTATTTTGAACTGCAGGTAACATGTGACCCTCGCGGATCGTCAGGAACCTGAAAGCGGAACCTTTGCTCTGCTTCACGTCAGATGTCCTTGCAACAGGATGCGGTGAGCTGTAATACCACAATTTAATAAGAAGGGTTTTTTCCCTTATATTTAATTTTTCTCTAAAATGCTCCTAAGGTGGAAACTCTTGTTTTTTTTCTAAAACTCATGTGGCAGTTTGAATTGTTGTTTTAATCTGGGGTATGTACACAGGGTGTATGTGTATATCTGATACACACACACAAATCCACCTCTATATATAAAGCTGGAATTGAGAGAAAAGGAAGTTAGCATTTTTTAAAATACCAAAACTAACATGTACAAAGTACAGACATAGCTTTTCACCTGTACTTGCATGACATTTGTAAATATCCTTCCTGACACTATAGAAAGATGTCTCTGCTATTCATAAATGAGCATGTAAATTAACTAATACGGTGAAATGTCCTTTTTAAAGTAAAATATTTGTCCTTTCATATCTGAGTTTCTTCTTTTGACCCCCACTTTGAGAACAGTTGACGTCAGAGCTTCGTGTTGTAGTGAAACATCCATGGTTCATCTCTTAGGTTTCACGCATGGGTTTTGTGTGACTATCTTGAGAACCGTGCAAACCTAAAAGGAGCTGTGAGTCCAAACAGTTTTTATGTATTTCTCCCTCTCAACGCCTAACCTTTAAGCAAAGTGCTCCCACGTTTCTGAATGCTTGGTTTCTGAATGCAACTAAGGATCTCAAGACAAATGTTAAGGAACGAACAAACCATGTATTTACCCAACACCTACGCAGACTTCAGGGTTACTTTCTAAGCCCTCTGCATGTACATCTGCGACAACCCCTCGAGAAAGTCAAGGCAGGCAGTGTGACCATGGAGGCTTGGCCAGTGGGAACGGGGCCACTGCCCTTGAGCGACGGGGGAGCAGCTGAGACCAGGACTTGGGGCCGGCCTCCTCCCCACCTGCACACGCCGCGGGTCTGGGAGCTTCCGGGCTGCTCCCTCCCGGCTCCACGGGCAGATCCACAGGGCCGGCGTGAACTGCTCTTTCTCAGCGCTTACTGCGAAAGTCGGAAAGGCGGACGGGCACAGGGCCTCGATGATCCCGACAGCCCAGCCCTCGGGACCCGTGCCTGCCCGTCCCCTCCTCCCGGCTCTGCCCCCGACCCCCGGGTCCCTTCTGTCCCTGGTCCTCACGTCCTCCGCTGCGAGGCCACTCAGGACACAGACGCGCGGGGCGGCGAGGGCACAGTCGCTGCTTTCCTTTTCTGTGCACGTTTCTCTTTCAACGAAACAAAATACCAACACGCCCACCAACCACCACACACACAGTGTTCTGTTCGAGCTAAAAAGACCTTTTCTTTCAGTCATTTTTCCTGTATAGCTTTTACGTGCTTCAGAAACTTTTTTTGGAAAAGGAGGACACGTTGCAGGTGACCGAGGACGATCTCCCCCGCCCTGGAGGAGCCACACGCCAGCAGCTCGGCCCCGGCTCTAAAGCTGACAGCAGGTGAGCTGGTCGGTACCAGCCTGCTGGCACAGGTACCGGCGCCAGGAGGGGGCACGCTGGCCGCTGTCTCAGGAACGTCACCGCAACCCCGCAGCAGCGCCTGCTTGTCACATGAGCAGCCTGGGGAGGCTCTGGCGGACCTGGCGAGCTTCTCACTCTTCTATTCCCACTCTTCTACCCGACTTGACTTGTTTCTAAGGTTTGACATCCAATCAGCAGCTGCCCGCCCGCCGTCAAAGCGCTGCCCGGGCTTGTGGGGACCTCTCACCCTCCCAGCCCCGAGGCGGCTCCTCACAGCCAGGGTCACGGCCTTATCAGTCCCAAGACTTTATCACCAACCGTCCCGCTTCCCCTGCTCTAAGGGAAGAAGCGATACATATGCTTCTGTGTTTGACTCTAAATAATCAGGACTTTGAACACAGTGATAATAATATCACTTTGCTCTGCGAGAGGAAAGAATGACTACGATGGAAAACCCAGGGTCCTGACACCCAGCAGGTCCCTGACACCCCAGGAAATATAGGACAGCACGTGGTCAGAGTCAAAATATAAAGCAATCCCTACGGAGTGACAGAAGCCACAGGAGGGCTTCAAGGTGCAGCGGTTTTTAAAGACGGCCTGGCCCGGTTTCCCTGGGCAGCGCCTGGGCCCCGGCTCCTCCGATGCCGGTGGGCAACCTCGAAGCCAAGCATCCTTTACTTTTTCACCTTCTCTCAGACCTAAGTTCTTGCCATGTCCACGCTGTATCATTCAAACCATCACTCAGAGACGTGTGAGCAGCCTGTGACCTTCCTTTAGAAAACCTGATACAAGGCCTTCGCCCTGAACACGCTGTGGGGAAAGTGCTGGACAAAGGCCACCCGGGCCCTGTCCTCATCTGCCTCCGAAGCCCCCGTGAGACTGTCCTGCCCCTGGGGGGCCTGGAGCTGTTCTCTGTGGAAACAGGAGGCTTGACTGAGGCCCCTTTCTGCCCCAGGAATCAGGGAACTCCTCAGTCATGTCAGTGGGAGAAACAGAATCCTCCTGGCTTAGAGCTCTGTGTGCTGCGGAAGGCATGGCCCCCGCATCTGCCCAGCTCTGGGCGGCAGCTACTACGCTGATTCTTATTTTGGATGGGACCAGAGAGGGCAGGAGACGCACCAGTGCTCACACAGCGGGGACGGCAGGGGCCTCCCTGGGGGGCAGCCCGGGTCTGTCTCCATGTGGCAGGATGGCTGCTGAGAAGGCCCCAGCAGCGGGCTCGCCGTCCTGCCTCGGTAAAGGGAAGAGAAGTGCTCCAGCACCTTCTGGTGAGCTTTGTTTACCGACTGTCGGAAAAAGAGAAGACGACGGGGCGTGTGAGTGGCGGCCGCCCTGGTCTGAAGTTAATGCAAAGTCTGGGTTCAGCCAGAAGACACAAAGCGGGATGAGGGACAGGGCCACCTCAACTCTTTTAGTTTCCTTATTTCTGACAACGTGTGTGTGGATCCCTTTATTATCAGAACCAGTATCTGCGTAGGTTTTTCAGGTTAATGAGAACATCAGCCGTGTCCCTTCGTTGGTCACAGAGAACCGGCAGTGTCGCTAGTCTCTCATCGGACGCAGCTGTGAGTGACGACCGGGAAAAACAACGGGAAAGCCGCCTGTGCCTGACCCCAGGCTGGGAGCGGGCGGTGGGCTCTGTCCCCTTCCCTTGTCGGGACCCCAGCGGAGACGTGGCCCTGCCTGCCCGGCTTGGGGAAGGAGGGGCCAGGAGAAGCAGGTGCTAGACTGTTCCAGCGGGCCTTCACACAGACATCATCCTAGTTTCTCAGGCCTGGGCTTGGGATTAGAGAATAAGAAATCTAGTTCAGCAGTGTTAACCTAGCCACACTGTTTAATCCTCGCTTTAAAAAAAAGCTGAATTAACTCCGGTAAGGACCATACTTTACAAATAATACCTTTGTGTGAATTCAAAAAAAACCATATTTGTTGATACAGCTTATCACATTAGCCAAACTCCATGATTACATACTTAACTACATACAACACAGTTTAAAGCATCTTTCTCTTTTTCAATAGTTATGTTAGTTCCAATAAGGAAATGAATTGTACTATGAATTTTTAAAAACTAACAGTATTTATCTACTGCTACTTAGTAAACTAGCCAGCCCAGCAGGAATACTGTCATTTTTTCCATCTCTGGCTTTACAACGTTCTGCGATGCTGCATTTTTATGGAGAGAACTATTTCTTTAAAGCATCAATGTCCTTTAAACAAGAGCAATACAGGGAACAAAGAAGGTCTTGGCGATTCCACTGCGGGCCCCGTAGAGCTCTGTCCCCATCTCCATTCCAACACACCACCACATGCTGCATGAGGTACCACGATTCTTTCCATCAAAGCTCACCATCAAATTAAACGCTGCACATAAATAAACGCATGGCACAAAAGCAACTGTTACTTGCCCACTCCATTTTCCTCCGAGGGACAGAAAAATGCGTATTCTTCCAGAGGACAAGTCATCAAAAACATTTTTATTTTTAAGGGAAAGCCAAAATAGCTTTTTGAAGAGCAAAACAAAACAGGAAGGACATTCTTTCCCCTTCCTATAACTAAAAGATAATTTAAAAAAGTATTTGCTAACTTTCCCAGAAAATATACCTTTGGCTAAAGTTAGTAGTGTAACCTAAGAGGATGATAATTTAGGTAGACAGAAGTAAAGCTGTCTCAGGCCAAATCTCTTCTTAAAGAACTAACTTCTAGGAAGTCTCCAGGTCCCATTTGCTGTGCTAAGCCTGCAAATCTAACGATTCTTGGATAAGGAAGCCCGTTGATGGTGGCTGAGAATCCTAATGGATGTAATGATTGTCACTGCTGTGACTTTGTCACCGCTGGGACACATGTGCCCCCAGGTGATGGACACACACCGTCCCCGTTTGCACTGGACACGTGCATTTACACTCAGTTCTCACTTAGGGCAGCAAAGTGGACGTGAGCTAAGCCGAGATTCAACAGGATTAAAGCCGCAATTCAGAGATCAGGGCACAGCCAGGGAAGCATGTGCTCCGGTGCCACTGGCGGGGGGAGGGGGGGGGGCGTCAGCTCAGGTGCAGGAAACATGAGGCGGTGGTTCCCGTGTGGGTGTTTAGTTTCTTGAGACGGGGCGGCCTCCTGGCAAGTCCGCCTCCCCACAGGTGGGCCCGGGTCAGTTGTCTCCCAGGTCCGGTGGCCTCTGTGTCCACGGCGTGGCCGCATCTGCTCCACCAGCAGCCCCTGCCCACCCCCCTCGGGAGGCGCCGCCTCCATGAGACTCTGGGCTGAAAACGGTGATTTTGCCACGAGCGCATCACAACTGCTGTAATTCTGAAAATGCAGAGTTGCAACATCACTAAAATCCTTTTCTGCTTTTTTTTTTTTTTTTTCCAGAGATGCTCTGTGAAGCAGTGGAAAATAAAACAGTTTCTCAAGTTTCATTAAAAAGTAAGTTCTCGTGTTACCTCGGGTGTCCTGGACCTATTTCAGCCTTCACTTATTTTTATCTTTTTAATCATAATAAGCCACCGCCACGGGGCCTGCTATTTTTGGAAGGAGAGAATGGGACAGCGGAGGGACGATGACAACAAGTCACGGTTTTAATAAAATATGACCCTCCCAGCTGGATGCGGGCTTGGCTCGGATGGACACCATTGTTATGTGGAGCTGCCAGCCATTAAAACAGAATAATTGTCCTACCTCCGTGGCTGCTCCCTTATTTAGCCTGAATACGCCAAATAATGCAAACGCCCTGCGTGGAAACTCCAGGGCCGGTGGGGAGGGGGCGGCCACCTGACGGGGAGGGTCCCCTGGCTCGTCCCCGGGCCTCCCACTGGTGTGTGCCAGTGAATGCTTTCCATGTGACCGGGGCCATTATTTTATCTGTGCCAAACTCACTCTGCTTTACTCGCTGGGGTCATTAAATCACCAACAAGCATTTTTCCAGGGCCTGCTATATGCCGCTAGAAAACACACTGCCCCAGTGATGAAATTCCTATTCCAACAATTAACAGAGTTGGATAAATAAAAAATTTAAAAGCCCTCTTTAATTAGAAAATAAAATAGAATAAACGGACGCGAACAAGGAGCCACTGTGGGTTGGCAGGTTTGCCCCCTGTCACCCGGCTATGGGAACACAGGTCCTGCTCTGGCGGCGGGCACATGACGTTAGGGCACCCTAAGGCCCAAGACACACACCGTGTGGCTGGTCTTACTTTGTGGGGCGTCAGAAGGGACAGTGAGGTCAAACACGCCCACTCCGAGGCTGGGGCACTTGGGCCCACCTGGGACCCGACCCCCAACCTGGCGCCAGTTTTGGTCAGAAGATGCTGCTCGTGAAGGAAGCACAGGAAGACCCTGGGTTTGCAGGAAGAGAAACCACACCTCAAAGATAAATGTGACCTTGAACTAAACCCTCACCTCACCCGAGCATCTTCAGTAGTTCTGTTAGGTGTGACTGTGTAAAAAAATGGCCGTTTAAAAGGACGCCTGTAGGACTTCCCTGGTGGCGCAGTGGTTAGGAATCTGCCTGCCAATGCAGCGGACACGGGTTCGAGCCCTGGTCTGGGAAGATCCCACATGCCGCGGAGCAACTAAGCCCGTGCAACACAACTACTGAGCCTGTACGCCACAACTACTGAGCCCGCGTGCCACAACTACTGAAGCCCTCACGCCTAGAGCCCGTGCTCTGCAACAAGAGAAGCCACCGCAATGAGAAGCCCGTGCACTGCAACGAAAAGTAGCCCCCGCTCGCCACAACTAGAGAAAGCCCGTGTGCAGCAACGAAGACCCAATGCAGCCAAAACAAATGAAAAAAAAAAAAAAAAGGATGCCTGTGTCTGAGGGACACAGGGTGAAAGATGTGAGTCCGGGACTGAGTTTTAAACATCTGGGCACGAGGTGGCAGATGCAGTGACAGTGCCATACTCCCCCCCCGCCCCTGGCCTTGAATTGGGGTGAGGGGCTGGGGGACCCTTTATGCTATCTATTCTGCCCCAGTGGACATTTGGAATTTTCATAATTCAGCAACAGCACCACGATCAGAGAGAAGCTGGGCATGGGCTGGCCCAGCACCCACGGTCCCGCGGCGACGGGGGACCCGAGGGCCCAGCGCTCAGCCCGGCCATCCCCCCCCCCCACCCGCCCCCCCGCCAGGCCCCGCTGCCCAGGCCGGGTCCTCGTGCCGCCTGAGCTGGGAGGATGCGAACGCTTAGGCCCACCCAGACCCACTGAACGTTCTAACTAGATCCTCAGCGACTGGATTCGAGCCCACAAGAGTCTGGGGGGCCCTGGGCTAGTTGGGGGATGGACAGGGGGCAGAAAGGAACCCTTCGGCAGCACAGAAGAAATTTCCCTTAAAGAGAATTCTCCAGAGCTGCTGCCCTAAAGGCCACGCCCACACCCCTGCGGACAGGGAAGCACACTTTTCTCACCTTCAGAATATTCTAAACTATCGTTCCAATCGTTGAGAAGAGATGCTGCACCACAGGCCCTGTGCAGCCCAGGGAGGGCGCAGCCGCGCTCGGCCACTGCGAGCAGCGCGGCTCCTCCGGGGCGTTGAGAAAGGAATGAAAGTAACACGCAGAGATTTTCACTTTTATCGGTATAGTTTGCAAGCGACACTGCTTTTAAAGTAGTATTTTAAATTATTATCGGTGCAACTCCCCGTTTCCTAGACTGCATTCCTGCGAGACCACCTCCACGTAGGGTGCGCAGGCCGCGGGGGGAGGGGAGAGGGCCGCGATCCGACGACCGCGCCGCACTGTTTCCTGCGGGGTCGCGCGAGCGCACCGCCCTCCGCCGTCCTCCCCGCGTGCGCGGGGCCTCAGGCCCTCCAGGGCCGCGCGTCCGGCACGGCTCCGGCTCTGCGAGCGCTGGGACCGCAAGGCCTCGGCTGTGGGGAGCAGACGCCGCTCTGGCCCCCGTCCCCCGTCCCTGCCCAGGGCAGCGCTCGCCCTCCGGGGCTGCAGAGGACAGTCCGGGCGTGGGTGCCGTCCGGGCCCGGCATCGTCGGGGCGGCACCGGAAGGACAACTAAGAACTTCGGGACCCGGTGGCTCGGGGCGAGGCCGGCAGCGGGGGCGCGGCGTGGACACCGCGGCTGTTCACAGGGCGGCGCCTCCAGTTCAACTTCAGCAAAAGGTCCAAGCCGTGGCCTCGGGAGCCCCGCGCCGTCGGGGGGTGCGGGTGCACGCTCCCGGCTCCCACGCCGTCCCCGCGGACTCAGGCACGGCCGCCACGCGGCAGCAGGGCCCCGGCCTTCTCCTGGGCTCCACCGTCCGGCCCGAATCTTGCCGAGCCCCGCGCGGGGTCCTGAACACAGTGGCCGCCCCGTCCGCCCGCTCGCACGGGTTGCCTGCGCACCAAGCACCGCTGCCGGCCAAGCGCCCAGCGCCCCGCGCCCCGCGCCCCGCGCCCCACCCGCGGCCGGCGCGAGTGGGCCCAGGATGGACGTCACGGAGGGCGCGCAGGGCCCGTGCCTGCAGCCCACCTGCCCCCCCGGGCAGCGCCCTCCTCGGCCGCGCCCCTGCCCCAGGCCCCAGCCCGTGCCGACCGCTCCCCCATACCAGACGCCAGCCCACTCCCGCCGCCGCCTCCGTGCGGCCAGTCTGCCCCTCCCCATGGCCCCGGGCCGCCTTGAGGGTTACACTGTACCTCTGAGTGCTGACAAAAGCAACCGACAGCAGAACCTGTTTGCTCACTCCTTAAAGATCTGAACAGAAAAACCACAGACGGCGTGAAGAAAAAGTGTGCAATACCAAGCTGGCAAGGGACTCAAAACTCCTAATTTGGAAAACAGGTCGATAGAGAGGGAGGCAAGGAATCAGAAAATTTGGGCAAATGAGACAGGTCCCATCATCTTCAGGACATACTGACTTTGGAGTAGGAGAAAGGGAAAAACCAAGACTGCATTTTTGTATTGATTATCCAATTATTAATCTTTATAGAAGCTATTCCAACACTGCACATAATGAGTAATTCATCAAAGTATATTAGGTGCCATGGAAGTTGCCTTCAGTATAAAGGGCCATTAAGTTTCTTGTAATTGCACATTACTGGAGCTTTCGTTAGCTCTAAATCAAATCAACAGGACCGGCATGCACGCACTCTAATCGACTTTATGTAATGACGCCGTGCCCCTGGTGGTTACCAAAATGAGCAGCCCTGCAGAGTTACCCTGCCCCAAGTCCACTTCTCAGCCTGAGGAATGGCACAGCCGTTTCTAACAATACTTGCAAGAACAAGCAGGAGAGTCACCTGTGTCTCCCTCCTGAACCTGGAAAGGACGCACAGGCCTGTGGACCGGGGACCACCGGGGGGTGCGGGGCACCAGGGGCACATCCCCATGGGAAGGGTCTTACAGGCTGGCTTCTGGAGGAAGTTCTATCAATCGACCGCTCCCGAACTCGACAGATGTGGAACCCAGGGCTGGAAATGTGTCCTTCAGAGGCCTCACGCCTGATGACACTGCATTTCCCACGTGAAACAGAGATGCCAGTTGAGGTAGAGAAGACAGCCTCTGAGGCTTAGCTCCCATCTCTACTCCTCTGAAAAGTCCTTCCTGAAATGATCTCTAAGTCCCTCAAACCTAAAAGCAAGAGCGCTGGAATCACTGGCCTCCGTAATTTACTTGGCAGCTAATCGGGTACTGTCTGGGGCCCTGCTTTGTCATCTTGAATTGTTGTTTATATTTTAAATACTGTTTAGCTGTTTAAGCTGCTCTCCCCGACCCCACTCTAACTTCCCAGGGGTCAGGAGTCTGATCCAATCACGCGTCTCGACAGCCCTGCGATGCCAGAGCAGATCAAGCAATCTGCAAATACTGGCTGGGTTCTGTTGTCTTTGAAGGTTGAATTAATCCCTTCCAGGAGCCTCACCAAGGCTGAGTCTGGGCAAGGTCTGCCCCGCAGGCCTCAGAGCACTTGTTGCCCAGCTGGGAAGCTACAACCACAGTACCCTGCACATCATCTTCCTTTCCCTGGGGCGGAGCTGTATGTTTGGAAATTTAGCGTTAATTCCTTCTCTGTTTATCTAAATTTGATTTCTGAAGAAGCCTTGAAATATGTCCTTAAAAAAAAAAAGAAAGAAAGAAAACAGTACGTAGAGAACAAACTATGTAGAACATTAGTTCACAGTAAATGTTAACTCAGACTGAAGATCAGTGAGGCCTTATGGTGGCACCTTGAGGGGTCATCTCTACGCCTGAGCTGCGCTGGACTTTCACGTGGGATTCAGAGTGAGCTTAAGGATAAATCAGGGGCCCATTTCCGTCACAGGGCATGAAGAGATCCGAGATGAAGTGACAGGAGTCTCAGGGCAGGAGCTGGGGCTCCGAGCTCCGCACCTTCCCTGCTGGCCACTGTCCCCTGCTCCATGAGCTGTCGGACAAGCTTCCTATGCAAGGGCACAGGCAAGACGTTTTATCAAAACACGCTGCGTATTTAGCAAGCCCTGGTCCAGCGGAGATCACTGATGCAAGCAAAGTGATGAAAACTGCTTAAAAAATCCCAAAAGTGTCTGTAAAAATCCCCATGGTGAGCAGGACATGTTTCTAAATCCAGGGGGTCCTCTAACCAGCCAGTGACAGTGAAGGGCTCCGTGAAGGAATGCCATCCTGCATTTTTAAGTCTCCTCCTCATCTTCCTACCACTTAGTAAGTGCTGGACGGCGCCTGCGGAGCGAGGCTCGCGCCCCATGGCCCAGCTCCTGCCCGCTGTGTCGCCGTGTCCCGGCGGGGCAGGTAGGAGCCAGGGGGTCTGGGTGACCCCAACGCCGGCTCTGAAGACTTAGCGACGGCGGCGATCGGACAGCTCCAGCCGACTGTGGTGGCCGGTGGATGTCGGCCTGTTTATGAGTCAGAGGTCGTGAGCCGACCTGGCCTTGAAAGCAGAGAGAAACAGGACGCCGTGCAGAAGAGGGCACGGCAGGTGAGGGCAGGGGTGCGATGCTGGGGCGAGGCTGCCTGCGAGCCCAGGTCAAAGCCCCTCCGCAGGGAGCCCACCCAGCTCGCCACATTCATCCACCGCGGAGTTTCCATCCGCATGTCTCCCTGCAGCTCTGTGATCCCGCAGCATCACGGCAGGAAACTGCTCGCAGGATGGAAAGCTGGCGTGTGATCCAGTGGAAACCACCGTTTCCAGCGAGGGGAGGACGCGGTCACGAGAACATCGCAGGTTACAGCTGGGGGCGGCGGCTGCTCTGCGTTTCGCGGCCTGGACGGTGCACGAGCTCTGAAGCACGACGACCTGTGCTCCCAGCGCTGCTTCTGTCCAGCACAAGGCCGAGTTAACAGACAGACTCTGACAACAGGATTTGAGCTCTTTTCTCAAACTAAAACGCATTAAAACCGCCTGCACAGCACCCCACCTCCAACGCGGACCAGCCGCCCGGCCGCGGCTTTTCCAGGGCGGTTGCAAGCACCCCTGCTGACGCCAGAGCAGACACCCAGGTGACGCCCTGCGTGGCCACCTCGCTCCAGCCACGTCCACCGCCTCTTCTCCTCCGACCGTCTGCCAAGAGGAAATCACTCCACTGCACTGGGAGCCTGCGAATCCCAGAAAACAACCTTAAATCCACAAAAATAACTGAACTTCGCTTCTCCTGAGCCGCCCGGTTCCATTCTGATTTTTATTACAATGTCAACAAGAGTTTAATTTGTTTTAAAGTTTAGGTTCTTAAATCTGAGTGATATAGGGTAGTTTACAGCTTGCTGGCAACAGCTACTGTGGAAAAAGAAGGAAAGTGCATATAAAGGCGATTCTCAGTTTGACGCCGTGAAAGCAAGGAGCCGTGCCAACAGCAGCAGACGGCAGGCCTTCCCCTCCGGACAGCGGCCCCGACACGTGGCCACGGTCCGTGTCCCTCCCTGACCAATCTCGCCCAGGGACAGTAATTAAGAGGAAATGCCCTAAAGTCTCATTTCTCTCCCTAAACACTCGAGGATGCCAGCTGTCTTACCTGGGCTCCTCCCTAAAAACCGATTCCAGAGAAAACCCTTGAGGGGGAAGGAGGGTGATCCCCCCGCCCCTCACCGGGTGACTTTCTCATTCCCTAGACTTTGGTCCCCGAGCTGAGGAGACGCCGCGCGTGTCTGCACAGGACGCTCCGACCTCAAATGCAGTCAGAGGCGAGACGTCAGCTCCTGAGGCCTCTGCTGGGGCCCAGCTCCCATCTCTGCTGAAACTGTCTGCAGAGACTCGAGACTAGCCGGCCAGCCAACCCCCCTTATGGAGAAAGGACGGGGCAGGCCTTAAAACGGGGCTGTCCCCGGAGCCCCTACCCTCGGCAGGGCAGCAGAGGGAGCCGTCGGGCCAGCGGACCCCGCGTCTGCTGCCGACGCGCCCCGGCGGCATCTCCCCCTCTTCCCTCCCGCCAGGGCTCTGACGAGCCTGGGGGAATCACAGACGTTTCTAGCTGTCGCCCGGGGCTCTTCCAGGCACCCTTCCTGTGTATCTGAAATAACAGCAGCTGTGGGGCCTGATACGGCCGGCCGAGCTGGGGCAGCCTTCACCTTGCGGGGAGGGAGGGCAGGCGGGGCCGATAAAGCCCCCCAGGCCCCGGCTGAGGGCCGCCTCCAGCACTGTCTACCCCTGCTTCGGAACAAAAGAAAACTGGCCACCGGGTTCTGGGAGCGATAAGCATCCGCGTCCTTGGGGAAGGGGGGGTGGGCCTGGCCCGCCAGCTTGGCTTATTGTCCCAGGACCAGGCCGTGATTAGTCGGGTCCCCCGGGCCTGATAAGGGCGGATGTTTTAAAAGGGGGAATAGACTTTCTTTGTTCTTTACTGTGTGGAAGAGTCCACATTATAATCTGGAAGGAAGGAAGAACGCTGTGTCAGAATTCAAACTGAAAAAGGTAAAGGGACTCAAGATTTTGTGTGCCCAGCCTACGTGAAGAACCCACGTCACCCGTGGTTGGCAAACGTCTGGGGTTGGTCCTGCATGCGGCCCACGTTTTGATAAAGAGAATCCTTAATTTAACTAAACAGTTAAGTAACGGAGAAGCACACGCATTTTTATTCCCTGAGAGAAGCTCTGCCATCAGCATTATGTTCGTGTCATATAAAAACAGAATTAGAATTTTCTCCCAACACTCCTGAAAGAGGGCTGCACGTGTTCCACATACAGAGGGAAACATGCACGACACACACAAGCCTTCGCTTCAAAAGCACTTTTCTCCTTCTGTGTTTTAACAAAACTGTACTTAATGAACCTGCATAAGAGATCAGACCTAGAAACATCCCCAAGCCAGGCTGCTTGCTGCTTCTGGAGAGTTGCCTTTCTGGACATCTTCACACAAATGGAACCATAATACATGGTCTTTTGTGTCTGGCTTTTTGACTCAGTGTAATGTCTTCAAGGTTCATCCATGTCCTAGCATGACTCAGTACTTCATTCCTCCTTCTGGCTGAATAATACTCCATTGTATGGATATATCACACTTTTTCTATTCCCTAGTTGCTGGACGTTTAGGTTGTTTCAAATGTTTGGATATTATACATAATGCTGCTAAGAACGTCTGGGCGCAAGTCTCTGTGTGCACATACGTATGTGTTCATTTCTCTAGGGTAGACGCCTAAGCACAGACTTGTTGGGTCTTAGGGCAAACGTATGTTCAACTTTTAAGACACTGCCAAAGTGGCTGCACTGTTTTGTATCCCCACCAGTAATGTGTGAGGGTTCCAATTTCTCCACATCCTCTCCAAAATTCGCTATTGTCTCTGTTATTTTTTACAGCCACTCTAATAGGTATGAAATGGTATCTCATTGGCATTCCCTATGACTAATGATGTTGAGTATATTTTCATGTATTTATTAGCCATTCATATACCTTCTTTGGAGAAATGTCTATTTAAATCTTTTACCCAGTTTTTGACTAGGCTTTTTGTCTTATTACTGAGATATGTGTTCTTTGCATTTTCTAAATGTAAGCTCTTTATCATACATTCATCTCATATGTTGCTTGTCTTTTTTTGGGCATGCTGCATGGCTTGTGGGATCTTAGTTCCCTGACCAGGGGTAGAACCCAGGCCCGGGCAGTGAAAGCGCTGAATCCTAACTACTGGACTGCCAGAGACTTCCCTTGTCTTTCTTTTTCTTAATGGTATCTCTTGAAGCACAAAAATTTTGAATTTTGATGAGGTCTAATTTATCAATTTTTAAATGTTATGGACTGTGTTCTTGGTGTCATATCTAAAAAAATCTTCGCCTAATCCAAGGTCTCAAAGATTTTCTCATATGTTATCTCCTAAAAGTTTTATTGTTTTAGCTCTTACATTTAAGTCCATGATCAATTTTGAGTTAACTTTTTTGTGTAAGGTGAGAGGTAAGGGTCTAAGTTTACTTCTTCCAGTTTATCATTTAAATGCTTTTTTTGGTCTTGTTTTGTTTACTACATATATTCTTAACATTTTCTTAGTGGTTCCTCTAGAGATTACAATATACTTAATATCTATTTCCGATTAATACTTATTTCTAATAATATATAGAAACTCTGTTCCAATGTAGCTTCCTTCCCTACTCCTTCCTTTCTACTATTATTGTCACACAAATGACATTTTTATATAAGCTCATCAGCACAGTTTTGTAATTACTGTCTTATGTATTTTCTTTTAAATAAGTTAGGAGAAGAAAAGTTTTCTTAGAACGCTTATGTTGTTCTTTTAATGATGTAATTATTTTTACCAGTGCTTTTTACTTCTTCATGTGGATGTGAGTTACTGTCAACCTGAAGGACTCCCTTTGGTACTTTCTGTAGGCCAGGTCTGACGGCAATACATTCTCTTATGGCATCTTTGCTTATTTCTCCTCTGTTTTTAAGGCTAGTTTTGCTAGATAGAAACTTCTTGGTCACCAGTCTTTTTCTTTGAGCACTTTCGAGGATGCTGTCCCACTGCTTTCCAGCTTGCATGATTGCTAATGAGAAGTCAGCTGCTGATCTTTTTGAAGAGTCCACGTACTGTACCTGATGACTTGGTTTTTTCTTGTGGCCTTTAGAACTGTCTCTTTTTTCTCTGACTTTTGACAGTTTGGCTATGATGTGAATCTCTGAATTTATCCTACTTGGAATTTGTTGACCTTTTGGGATGTCTACAATGTTTTTCTTCCAACCTGGGAAGATTTTGACCATCATTTCTTCAAATACTTTTTCTACCCCTTTCTTCTCTCTTTCTGGGTTCTCATTATGCACACATTTGTATGCTTGATGGTGTTTCGCTTCTTCAATTTTCTTTAATCTTTTTACTTTCTGTCCCTCAGACTGGAGAACCTATTGCCTTTTCTTCAAGTCTGTTGATTCTTTTATTCTGTCAGCTCCAAAATGTTGTTCAGCCCTTCTAATGATTTTTCAATTTAGTTATTGTACGTTTCAAGTCTAGAATTTCTACTTGGCTCTTTTAGAAGATGTATCATCTCCATTTGGTCAGACATAGTTGTCCCACTTTCCTTTAATTCTCTAAACACAGTTCCCTTTAGATCCCTGAGCATCTCTATGGTGGCTGATTTACTTTGCTACTAAGTCCAATACCTGAGCCCTCTCAGGGACATTGCCCACTGCATGCGGGTTGCTTCTTCCCCTGTGTATGGGACATATTTTCATGTTTCTTTGCACGTCTCATAACTTTTTGGTTGAAACCTGGACATTAGAGATAGTACACTGTAGCAACTCTGGAATCAGCTCCCTCCCCCACCTCCCCCATCCAGGATTTGCTGTTATTGCTGGATTCTTTTTTTCCCTTAGTTGTTGCTTATTTGATTAGTGACTTTCCTGGACTAATTCCATAGATTCTGTATCTCTGCAGTGCGTAGCTGCTAAGTTCTCTGTTCCACTTTTTTTAAAAGAGTCTTGCTTTTATTTTTAAGCCTGGCTTCCTAGGGGTCACCCTCGGGTTAGCATTCTTCAAGGATCAGTCAGGTTTCTCTGAATGCCTTGAACCCTTAGGCCTCCCCGTTTTGTCGAGGAGATATGTGTGCAAAGGCCGCCTCTGACCTGCCCTCAGTTCACAGTCAGCCTGGGCTTCACTCCTGCTCGTACAGTCGCGAGGTGAAGGAGCCACAGGTGAACGGCTGGGCCCTCTCCTTGCCCAGGTCTTCCTGAGTGTGCACACACCCACACGCATGTGTGCGGTCTTCCTGAGCGTGCACACACCCACACGCATGTGTGCGGTCTTCCTGAGTGTGCACATATCCATGTGCACGTGTGCAGTCTTCCAGACCCCCAGGAGCATGTCGGGGCTTTTCAGAATCCCCTGTGGTCACCTAGTTTGGCCAGGCTCCTTTGCCCTAATTGAGATCGCAGCCTTGGGCAGCTCCAATGAGTGTGATCCCAGCCATCTGCTATTTTTTATGCTGCCCTGGGAACGAGGCTTTTCCAGGGAGCTTCACGACCAGTCAAAGGACTGACTGTGCTGTGGGGATGGGGTTTTTTAACAGAGCCCCAAAGAGGCCAATCTCCTTCACTGTCAGTGAAGCTGCTGGCTTTTCACGGCTACGCTCCATGGAGCTGGGGAGGGGGGGACGGGAGTAGCCCCAAATTACACCACCACAGATCCCACGTTCGTTACCAAGGTCCAGTTTCCCTTGAATCAATGCTTTTCAGTTTTTTCTGCCTCTGGTTAATGTTCAGACTCTGGGATAATTGATCTGAAAGTTTCGTCAGTGTTTCTACTGCCTTTAGGGGGTGCTCTCTCACTGAGGTCCCCTCTCCACCAGTTTGGAAGGCCTGCCTCTCTTCCAGTCCTTCTTGGGTCATCAAAAGTGCCTCAGTTAATAACCAGAGATTCTCTGCTGAAGAAAAAAATATACCACACTTCTCTTTGGCTTGCAAGGCCAATTCATACTTGAAAGCTAGACTTCTGAGCAGGAGTCTTTGCTCACTACATCTCTAGTGGGTTAAAAAAAAAGAAAAGCTCAATAACACAGCTCAACCTTGAGAGTAGAGAGACAGTGTTGAAATCAGGGCTGGCGGATCAAGGTGGTGTCCCTGGTCCCGTCACTCACCAGCTGTGTCCTGAGCAGGTCGAGTGACATTTCTCTCTAAGCTCCAACCTCCGTCTTTGTCAGCTGGGGCTGAATCGGCAGTTTTGCCCACTCACAGGATTGTTGTGAGGCTGAATAGGTCAACAGAGACTATACGTAAAAGTCACTCTGGAAAGAGCCGAAGGCCACACACAGGTGCTATTTTCGCCATGCGAGTTTTCTGTGTGCTGGCGATGATGTGTCAGGTTGGACTGGGAACGACGGTTACTCCAATACCAATTATCCACCTTCTTCTCTGCCTGGACGTGATGGACGGCTGTGCCAGGCGCTCTCTGTCCCTCAGGAATCCACATGAAGAGGGCGCTCTTGTATCAGGGGCCACTTAGAAGTGCCACGCCACTGATCCTGTGCGTGGCACTCCAGGGCAGGGCCGCCACGTGCCTGGCTGCCCTCGTGAAAACACGGGCGTCCAGCAGAGGGAGTCGGAGCCCCCTGTGGCCCTGGTCACCGCTCTCCCCAAAGAGACGCCAAGCCCTGCTGGTCCATCGTCACCTGGGCTTTTGAATGTGGCTACTGTGCTTCTGGACACCTTTCCTTCTGGCTTCACGCTCTGGTGAACACAATACAGCCGCGTGCTCTGCGCTGGCTCGCGGATCTGAGAGGATCTGTCAGGTGTGCTCTTTCTTCAGCGAGAAAGCGCTTTGAAATGTATGGCATCAGAGAGAGAAAACGCAGAGACCAGGCCAAGGTTGTGCAACCTGGTCTGAAACGGAGACGGAGCTGATTAAATCCCCCTGGAAAGATGCTCGCCTCTGCAGAAGTATTGCCACACCGGAAAACTGCGTCACAGTCCTGACGTGCTCACTTGCCAACACCCTCCCACCCTCAGAGCCTGCCCGAGACCGGAGACAACGCACCACGAGGCGCCCGAGTGGCCTGCACGCAGCCAGGTCCGACCACCAGCTTCCGTCGCCGGTGTTTCCGGCACCAAGTAGACCTAAGTGGTTCTAGTTCCACAAGACCTTTCTAGCTCTTCCCTCCGCTTTCTCCCCTCTTTCTTTCCCTCAAATTAATAACGTCAAACAGCTCTCCCATCTACAGAAGGAAATCAGCTAAGACCTAGGATTAAGGGAGAAGGTGAATATTAGCTGAAAGCAAACCACCAAATTCCGATCCAAGCGCACAGAAAATAATTGGGCTGGAGAAGACTTGATGAGAAAGTCAAAGCAGTCCACGCTTCTAGCCAGCGTCTACATCCTGCAACTGAGAGGCGCCCCGAACCTCGGACACCTAAGCTGCAGTGTCATACGAGCTGCAGGAGACTCTCAAACGTCCTAGCCTAGCCAGCTGTGTCCCCGGGGCCAAATGCAGCGCCCTATTTATAGAGGCCCTTACTCAGCGGGCACCTCAGCGCAGCCCCTGCCTTCCCCTCCTCCTCCGCGGGGGGCAGGTCCTAGCGGCTGCGGCCCTGCAGCACGGCCGCAGCGGCAAGCACACACCTCCCGGGGCGCGGCAGCCGCGCAGGGCTCGAGCGCTGCCCGTGGCGGGTGCGCAGTGGTCGCCCGCTCCCGCCACTCACTGGTTGTCGCTCGGGCCCACCTGGTCAGGGTCGAGGAGGAGACTTGCGCCCAAGCCTGCACACCGGTCGGACCCTCTTGGAGGCACGGCACCCCTGGAGCCGCAGCCCCGAGTCCCCGTGCACACGGCCTCTGGCGCCCGGGAGGCACGCACCGCCGGGTGGGCAAAGCGGAAGTGAGCGGGCGGGGGCTCCGCCCCTCCGGGTGGCGGCTTCAGCCCGGGCCCCGGTGGACTCCACCTCGGGAGATCCAGCCTGCAGATCACCACGCCACCGGCATCCGCCGCCTCCGGTGGCACCCCAGGGGCCCGGGCCTTAAGGACTGACCCTCAGGAACCGCGTGCACGGCTGAGTGCGTCCTCCCGCCCACCGGGTAGCAGCCCACGTCTGCAATGTTAACAAGCCCGTGCGTTTGACCTGCAAGGCAGGCTCTTTCCATCATCACTAGGAGCGGGGAAGGCCTCAGAGCCGGGCCCTGGGCCAGGTTAGTAAAACTTTCCATGAGGAAAGCTCCGTGTTCTCCCCCAGAGCAGCCCAGGCGCAGGAAAGAAGGGGGGGCGCGGGGGGCGCGCAGCCAGACGCGGGGCAGACACGGCCCCGGCCGCCTGCTCCACCTGCTTGCTGTTCTAATGACATCTAGACTCGTGGAAACCCGAGAGCCCCTGCAGGGGACCGAGAGGGCCGACGGTGGCCGAGGCCGCGGGGCGGGCGGGGGGGCGACGCGGAGGGGCTGCTGCGGGGGCAGGCAAGCCGACACCCCGGGAGCCGTCGCTTGGGTCGCAAAGGGGGATCCTCACGTCAGCAAAACAGGGCCCCTTCACATTAACGCTGGCTGGATGAGCTCTGCGAGCTTCAGGGACGCTCACGATGACTTCCCAGCAGATGTACGCAAACGGCACACAGACTACCGTGCGCGTGTGCGTGAGCCGCCCACATCTACACGTGTGTCAGTCAAGGACAACGCATCAGCCGGAGAGGCGTGCTGCTGTGTGGTCGTGTAGCTCAGCTCTGCGAGGGGCAGGTCCCAGAAATCACACCAGGGAAACGGCTCACGTGTGGCTTCTGTGACACACTTAACCTACATTCAAAATAAGTGAGGCCCATGAAGCTAATTTTTAAAAGAAAAGGTACCCCGCGGCACTGCCATGATTGAGAAGTCCGAACGGAGAGCCTAAATTTCACGAATATTGTCGAACCAAAGAATAAATTATAATTGGAACTATTTATGGGCCAGACACTTTTGAAACAAAACCGAAGAGTAGAAACAACTAAAAAAAAAAGAAACCCTATTAACAAGCTGGGGTTCGAGGCGAGTCCTCGCGCACTTGAATTGTTCCTCGAGGTGAACGGAGACTTGGGACGTGCGTTAACCCTCCACATCTGGGGAGTCTCTCCGCAGACAGAGCAGGGGGCTTGCCGCGTAAGGCACGGCTGCCTTTGCGATCCCTAAGTGATTCACTTACGTGCCCCAAATGCCCCAGGCTCTCTGGAGCTGGACGTGATATCCTATTATTGCCTTTTTCATTCTACGTTCCTGGAAAGCAAAAAACCCAAATAAAAAACCAGAACACATGTGAAATAAGCTCTCACTCCTCACAGACGCCATTAGCATCACAAACAAGCCCGAGGAACCCCAATCGCCCCCTCACTCAGAGTGGTTGCACCCACGAAGCAAGTAAGGGCCAGAGTCACTGCAGCCTCGGCTCCTATCAGCCTCTGAGAGCCCTGAGGGCGGAAGTGGTGAGGGGCGAGGCCAGGCGGGATGTTACCTAACCCGTCACCTTGGGGTCGGGACGCGCAATGGCTCTGCGTGCCTGGAAGTGAGATAGATTGAGTTCGCTGTGTGAGCCGTGTCGCACGGCTAGTCCCTCCTGCCCTGGCGGAACGGCACCATGGCTCTCTGGGCAAAGCCCAGGCGAGAGCAGGTCGTACCCGCCAGCGCCCCCCCCCCCCCCCCCCCCGGGACCAGCAACCGCGTCCTGCTGAGACAAAGCCTGGGGAGGGGCCGCCACGCACAGCCTGAACCGCTCCCCTTCCTCCGCCCCCTGCGCCCCCCTCCTGGTCCTTGTTCCCTGGTCCCTGTCGTCAGCCACCCCAACTACTCGCCTCTCCCTGGGTGTAAATGACAACGATGAAGTCTTTGCCTTTTAACGTCAAGGTCACTTAAAATCAGCATCTAGTTTTCTGATTTAGTTTTTCGCCCTCGTCTCCATCTTCTCTTCTCTGCACCTTCCTGGGCTGGGCTGCCAGTTAAAACCCAGACATACAAGGGAAGTCGCGCGTGCCTTAGAGTGAGGCCGATGACCCCCTCTCCCCAGGCCCCCTTCCAAACCTTTCACAGGGGCCTGTTTTCTACATCAGGGATCGGCCCCGGCCGACCGGCTCCCTCTCCCACCCAGGCCTCGGGGGCCGCGCTCTGTACACACCCCCTCGAGGCACGCCATCCTCCGCCCCAGAACAAGCGGGAGTGCGGACATCGTCCCTCTTAACAAACTCACTTTCAAACCCCTCAACCACAAACGTTTACCGGTGGGATCGGCCAAGGATCAGGTCACTGGTGCCAACTCAAGGCGTCCAAGCTGTACAGGAACCTCGCGAGGCCCACACCCACCCCACGACACCGGCGTGCCCCTCCTACCATCCCCATCAGGAGGGACCAGTAAGAACCCGCCCCAGAGCCCGTCAGCATCTGGGTCGGGGAGGCTGGGGATTCAGGTCCCCACGCCCACGACGTGGGCCTTTATTCTGCACTAGGCGGTCTTTCGAGGACTCACGAGGGACTGACCTGTGTCTATATCACAGCTCCTGTGAGCGAGCGAGCGAGCGAGCGGGTTCCGGGTGGAGGAACCAAGGTGAACACGGAGATGTGGCCTCAAGGTCCCTCCAAGAGCCCCCGACACGCAGCTGACAGCTCCGGCCACCCTCTCACGAGGACAGACGTGCTTTCTGCTGCTTCCACTACAAGACTTCCAGCAAGAGCTGGGCCCCTTCTCTATGCTAAACGCCCGTGGATGCGGGGAGTCTTCAGCCGCTCAGACAGAGCAACAAACACTTGAGCTGCTTTCCTGAGTGGGGACGGATGCCTGACCGGAAGGTGTGTGGTTCCAACTCCAGGAGAGAAGCCCCACAGCCTTAGTTTTCGGTGGCCACTTCCAGGGCGGTTCCTCCAGCCTGTGTGCTCAGACCGACCCCGCGGGCCCGAGAGCCCCGCCGCAGGGAAGCCGGGCTCGTGCGAGGCCGCCCCCCAGCCACACGGCGTGTGCACCCGAGGCCCCCCTCCACCTCGGGGGCCTCCCTCTGGGAAAGACCGCTCGGGGGGGACGCTGGGTGCAGCGTCCACGCAGAGGATGTCCACCCACAGGGACGTGTCGGGGCCACTCTGCACGGGGCCAGGGCAGCGTTTACTCTTTGCCGCTCAGGGCTCCACCCTGGCGTGGCTTTAACTGGGGACAAGCAGGGTGGCACCGAAACACCACGCACGGGGGCGGTGTGAAGATACACGCACATTCGCGGACACGCGTTCACCGCTTTTTGGGGAAGCCTCACACCATGACCCCAATCCTGACCAAGGAAACCGACGTCACTTTGCTCTCGTGGCCAAAACCGAAAGGCTGCGTTGACAGCTGGCCCGGGGGATGGACACGGAGTAGAAACCAGGGCCCACAAGGATCCTTTTGGGACAGAGTCCCTGGAGCTGCTGTCCCAGGAGTGGCCACAGGTGCCCCCGGGGCCCCCCCCGCTCGCCGCCCCACCTGACGCTCATGTGCAGGCGGGCCTGGAGCACGGGGGCCTTCCTGCTGGTGAAACCCCGGCTGCAGCCCCCAGCCCAGCAACAGGGCTGGACCCCGTCAGCTTGGCCACCCCAGGCCTCAGGGTCTCCCAGGTCCCTGTCTGCTCGGGGGGCAGTGGGGCCCCTCCCAGTGCCTCCCCTGCTCTTTCCTGACGCAAGGCCACGTGCTTTCAAGCATTCTTCTTCTTCTGTAAGTGCCCACCCTCAAAGCAGGCGACTCCTTTGCAGGGTGTGCTGGTGGGATCCTAGAGAGGCCGGGGTCCCGGGTCCCGGGTCCCTCCCTCCCACCCTCAGAAGTGCTTTCAGAGGCAACGCCCGGAGTTCAGGGGCTCTTCCCTTGACGACCACGTTCTGGGCCCTCGGCAACTTTAGGGGGTTGATCACGGCCCAGGAGGTGCCGGGTTCACCTAACCAGACCCCTGCGCTCACGATGGGACCAGGACGGCGGTCAGGACGGAAGGAGGCCCTGCTCCCCACCCCGCTCACCCCGGTGCCTGCAGCGTGAGCAGACGCTGCCTTTGACCCCAGGGTCCGGCCGAGGCAGGCCCCTGCGTCTGAGGCTGGATGCTGGCCCTCACGTCTGCTTTGCGTCAGCAAGTTCCACCGTGGTCCTGCTGGAGTCCGGGCGGGGGTCGCAGAAGGCGCCCGCCTCCCTCCTCCAGGCCCTGCCCAGCCTCACAGCTTTTGGGTGAAAGCCTTGGGCCCCCGTCCCCCGTGGGCTCTCCCGGCCCTCCACCCGCCGACGGCACTTGTCTGCCCGCTGTTTTCAGGGCACACGTGTGGTCCCGGGGCCCCTCAGGCAGAGGTTCTGAGACCAGCCCAGTGCGGCTTCCTCTGGGGGACGCGTTCTCTCTGCCTTGTTCCAGGCTGGCTTTGGGCGCCCACACAGACGGACAATCCACGCGGGGCCCACGAGAGCACTGGGTGACCTCTCACCCACCAGAACACAGGGCCCCTGGCACCTTTTCCCAAAGGAAAGAGAAAAACATCTTCTGACGAGGTGCCTTCTGTTCTCATTTTATAGGAAGACCTTGGGGCTCAGATTTTCACACGAATTAGCCTGACTGTGGGTGTCTCGAGGACGCTTCGTTTCCAAATCACCCTGAACGCATCTCCGTGGAGTCCGGGTGCCGTGCGGGGGCCTAAGCCCCGGTCCAGGGAGCCACCGGCTCCTCATCGTGTGATCACCGAGCTTCCAACAAGCCTGTCACGCGCTTAACGTGTTCTCACGAGCTGAACAGGGTGCAAGTCGCTCACTTTTAGCTGCGCGAATACGTAGAAGCAGTTCGGACACTAGGAGCCACGAAGCTGGAGCCGGGGCCGAGCCCAGGGCGGCCTCCCCTCCTCACAGGACACGTCAGCTCCCGGGGGCGCCGTGCTCCACGCGGCCAGGGCCGGCACACCCGGGCGCCCCGAGCTCTCCCCGTGCCGCCCCGCGGACAGTGGACCCGAGGGTCGACAGCCACGGGCCCCCACCGGGCAGAGCGGCGCGACCCGCTGGCTGGCGGCAACACTGCCGGCCGCCAGGGGCCACCGAGGGCGGCAGGAGCGTCCCGCAGGACACACACCAGGCGCGCCCCAGCTGGGCGGCGGCGCACGCGCCCCTCCTGCCGCAGCGGACCCACGGCGCCGGGCTGGCCGCGCGCCCGCCCGCGAGCACTTACCGTCGTCCAGGTCCAGCGGGTCCAGGTCCTGAGGCTCTCGCTTGACCGTTACGGGAAGGGGGGCCAGACTATGATTACTGTCCTCACGCACCTCGGGCGCTGGCAGGGGCCGGGCGGCTGCAGGCTCGCTGCTCGGAACCTCGGACGGCTGGCGCTGCTGGTGGCCCGTCCCGGGGGGGCGCGCGGGGCCGCAGGGCTGCAGGCGGGTCGGCTCTTGGGTCCCCGGCGGCAGCGGAGAGGAGGGACTGTGGGGACAGAGCGCTGGCCGGCACCCCGGGGAGCAGCTACCACTTGACGGCGGACTCACCTGTGGCTGCAGCGGGGCGGGGGGCGGCGGCTGGGGGGGCCCGGGAGGCACGCCCGCGGGTCTCGGCGCCTCCTGGCCGGCGAGGACCCCGCCGACTGGCCGCGGAAGTCCGAGGGGGCCGTGGCCCGGGCCGGCCGCGGCCGGGCCGTAGGGGGCGCAGGAGAGGTCGTGGAGCTCGGGGCTGGCGCTGCTCTGTGGACGGGGCGGGAAGCCGGGCACGAGGCAGGAGCCCGGGTCAGGCGGCAGGGCGAGCGGCTGGCCGTAGCAGGGCTTGGGGAGCGGGCTCAGGCCCTGGCTCATTGGTCCACAGGTGAGGGCAGGCTCGTAATCATCGCTGGGCTCCGTTTTTATGATTGGAACTGTGAGGAGGAAAAAAAAGTTAAGTAAACACGAGCTGCAGATGGGAGCCGCGGGGCGGGCCTGTGGCTAGGATACCCTCGGAAAACAAACAGCGCTTTGACTGAGTCCCTGTGTGTCTCCTGCCTGGCTCTCCCACCCAATTAAAAAGCGGGTGTGAGTCATCGGCTCCAGAAAGCTGCAGCTGGTTCTCATACCGAGAGCGCTGTTTTCCTTGGAATCTCCCCCAGCACTAATGTGCTATAAAAATCCATTCGCAAACTGCAGGAGAAGCCTTGGACCCAAGGGCCCGTGGATTTGTAGTAATCAAAGGGAAATTTTTAACTTGGACGTACTACTGCATTTCTGCTGCTACTGACGCCCTATCTGATAAATGTCTGACACTTGGTGAACTTGAACAGTAAGATGGCGTTTGGAAGTCAGTAAAAATCTGACAGAAAAGATAAGTGTCCATTCGCTGTAGGAGAGAAGCCTTCAGCCACTCGACAAGGAAAACAGTTCCACACGAGCAAATACGCCATCCCTCCCTCCTGCTGCTTCGTTTCCACTGGAAACAACACACAACCAGCGATCACGCAGCTCCTGGGGCAGAGCCGGAAGCCCCCAGACTGCTTCCAGACCACTCCCCTGGCCACCCCTCGCTAGGAAGCCGGTGGTGCAGAGAACCAGGCTGGGAGGAGGGCATGATGGGGACGGGAGGGTCCCTTTCACTCCCCTCCAGGCCGTGGGCCAGACCAGGCGCCGAGAGGGTCGGGGAGAAGGCGAGCAGATGTGCCGCGGGGTCTGCACAGGGGCTTGGGCTCCACCTCGACCACAGCCCCACTCCCGCCCTTGCTTACTTCCTGCGACCCGTTTTCTCGTTGGTTCCTGCCTCTTACACCAGTTTACAGGAGACATCCCGGTGGTCAAATTATCCTGAGAGTGAGTGGTAAGAGCGCACTTAAATTCGTAACAGATGCCCAGCGCTGCCGCAGCAAACGCAGGATGGATAATGAGCTGTCATCAGAGCCCTCCTAATCGTGTTTTCACCTCCCCGTGTGTGCGCTGCTGGATTCCTGGCGGCAGGGGCAGCCACACGGAGGGAACGCCCCTCGCCAGCCCAGCCTCCTCCTTAAGTAAAGGAAGATTCTCTCCCGAACGTAGCTTTGCTTTAACAGAGGTCTCAAGCCAGCAAGGACGCACGCATCTCTTCTGTAACAGCCGGGCCCCTGCGAATCCACAGCAGCCGTGACGAGGAAGACGGCCTCTTGCGAAGCCCGTCCGCAGGGGCACCTGGGCAGCACGGAGCCACGTGGCGGGGACCCAGGTGACACTCCAGACCCACGGACGCAGGAGCACGTAACTCCGCTCAGCATCTCCAGGCCCTGGGCTTTCAACTCAGGATTCCCAGAGACGCTGTTTCCTTTAGTTTTGCCCTCACCGTGCCAACCTCCCAGCCCCTGCTCCCGTTCTTCCCGCCTCTGGCGTGTCTGCACACTGGGCAGGGAGGCGCCTGGTCCCCGGGCGGTGCTGACAGCCGGAAGGCGGGGAGGAAACACGTGGGTGATGGTCATCGCGGGGCCGCTGCGGGAAGTATCCCCGCCACCCGCAGCCCGGGCCACGGTCGGCCCCTCGTTGTCCCTGAAGTCACGTCGGGCCGAGAGCTGCGAGGCCCTGGGCCTGCGCCGTAGGACGCGGCGCCTCGGACGCCCAGAGCCCCGTGTGCCCAGCATTCTTGGACAGGACGCAGCCAGCACGGCGGGGGTGGGCAGCGCAGGCGGGGGCAGGCGAGCCTGCGGATGGCGCACGGCGCGTCCTCGCCCCGGGTGCTCCGTCGGGGGTGTGGGTTGGTTTTCATCAGCCAGGCCGACCACCCACAGGGCCTGGCCTGCCCCGGTGCCCACACTCACGGTCCTTTGCTGGGGAAGGGACCTCTCTGCCTCTCTCTGTCACAGCCAGCTAGGGCTCTGCGTGAGGGGCTCCAGTCCCCCGCAGGACTGGATTCCAGGGAAAGTGTCACTGGCTGCCGGCAGGACACCGAGAAGGGCCGCTGTCCGCCGTCCTCGGGTGGCACCGATCTCCGTGTGGCTCACACGCTGGGGAAACGCCCGCCGGTCCCGGCAGCAGCCGCGTGCGCCTCCCGTGGCTCCGAGGGCTTCCTCCGCGGCGAGGGGGTGAAGACGCCCCACGCGAACGCGCCTGATGCAGGGGCCGCAGGCCCCAGGGGAGGCGTCGGCACTTGGTACAGGGGCTGCTCACAGTCTAGGCCGGGCCCCCAGATTCGATGTGCCTGTGGCCCCGTGTCCCAGCGCAAGTGCAGAAGCACCTGTGGCTTCGTCAGGGGGCCCCTCAGGACCTAAGGGTCTCTCCCCTCCCAATCCGCATGCCCGTGGCAGCAGCTTCTGTAGCCTGGGGTTTCTTTTTTTAAAATTAATTAATTAATTTATTTATTGCTGCGTTGGGTCTTCGTTGCTGCGTGAGGGCTTTCTCTAGTTGCGGCGAGCAGGGGCTACGCTCCCTTGCAGCATGTGGGCTTCTCATTGCGGTGGCTTCTCTTGTTGCGGAGCACAGGCTCTAGGCACGTGGGCTTCAGTAGTTGTGGCACGTGGGCTCAGTAGTTGTGGCACACGGGCTCAGTAGTTGTGGCTCACGGGCTCTAGAACGCAGGCTCAGTAATTGTGGCTCATGGGCTTAGTTGCTCCGAGGCATGTGGGATCTTCCAGGACCAGGAACCCGTGTCCCCTGCATTGGCAGGCGGATTCTTAACCACTGCGCCACCAGGGAAGTCCCAGCCTGGGGTTTCTGCCGCGAGCACCTACCGGCTGGGGTCCCCGCGTGGAAGCCCACCTCAAGGAGGGGCCTCTGCTGGGTCCAAGCTCCGTGTGCAGCCCGACACGGGCTCCTGCCCCGAGCTGGGCATCCCAGGGAGGCGGGCGGGGGTAGGGGAGCGGCCTGGGGCAGCCTTGACACAGATGCACGTCCTCGCATGCAAGAGAACATGTGATGTGCCGCGCCCGCTTCCCGCTACAGTGCCCGGGGTGTGAAGGTGGCCGTCAGCTCCAGCACAGGCAAGACGGCCTCTCCCAGGAGCAAGCGGCCCTGCCTCTGGTCCTACAGCCTCAGGCTCCAGGATGGGCTCTGCAGACGGCACTGCGGGGCTGGGGGCAGCCTCCAACCAGAATCATCCAGAAACGGCCAGTGGGCACAGCTGTCACTAAAAACAGCCCCGACAAACCCATATGACCCCGGGGGGGGGGGGGGGGGGGGAGGGGGTGGATTCGAAAGCTGCTCGTGTGGCCTGTGGCGTCCAGAACGGCAAGGGTTAAATTCTGCGTCAGCGCGCTGAGGCTCAGAGTTCTCGACCTTAAGGAAATACGTGTCTAGCAGGTTAAGTTAAAGCCCTGCTGGGCGCCTCTCTCCTGCACTGGATTTTCAGCTAGGCACGAGGGCCAGCTCGCCCCTTTCGTCCAGGGTCCCCCGAGCTCTTTAAAAACCCTCACCCTGTCTGCTCTGCCGGCTTTGGAGGTGCAGCCGGGAAGAGGCCGCGGGCCTGATTTACATGCCACGCGGCCAGCCCAGGCCCTGCGATGATCCCGGGGGCTGGCGGAGGGCAGGAGCGATCTGGCGTCTGTGCCGCTGGCCGCTTCAATGTCTGTGGTTTACGACCTGTTTAAAGCTGCCCGGTGGCACCCGCGTTAACTCCCTCTTCACCCTGGGGGTCTTTCTGGGAAAGTCTCAGCAAGACGATCTTGAGGGGCCTCTGTGGGCCCGACCCGGCCGAGCGCGCGAGGTGAGGGTTCAGGAAATGCATCACCTTCCCATGGCGTCGGGACCCACCGGATTCTTCCCACGGTAGGGTGGAGACGTGACCCAGGCGGGACCCCTCCCCACCCCAGCCTCCGGGCCTTCGCGGGCGCACGAGTCCTTGGTGACCTGGCCGAGCTGGGCCTCCTTGCTCAGCTCAGACGCCCTCCCCTGCATTTGCAGCCTCTCCGCACCCGGGCGGTGGGCCGATCCCACCTCTGGAGGCCCCAGCACGAGGTCACCACTACGGGCTCCCTTTGGGCACAGACTCCTGTGCACTTAACGGAGACAATCCCCACCCTGCCTGCCCTGGGGGCTCCGCACAGCCCAGAGACGGTGACCAGGACAGAGACCCCAGGGCCTCAGCGCCAGGTGGGGGCAGCTCCAGGCAGACGTGGAGCAGACGCGGGGCCCGGGGCACGCGTGCCCGCTACCCCCAGAGCACCTACGGAGTCTAAACGCACCGAAAGCAGACGGTGACTCCCGCCTCCTCTGGGGAAGAAGGGGACCTGCCCGGCCGTGGGCCGCCTGCTGGCCACCCAGTGGGATCGGGGAGGCCCAGGCAGGTCCGGCCGCCTTTCCGGATCCCCCGCCAGACCCGTGCCTCCTCGGGGTGGACGCTCTCCAGGTCCTCGGGGTTCACAGAGGCGGCCGCACTGCCGTGTCACTCACGTGGCCAAGCAGCAAGTGTGAGCCTTGCTCTGTCCGCAGCACGCGGGGTGGACGCACGGCTCCCCAGGCACAGCTGCCCCACCCCATCCGCACGCCCTCCCGACGCCTCTCAGCTCGCATCCATCCGTGGAGATCGGTGCCCACGTCCATACCCTGCCCTTCACCCGGGGGTTCAGTGGATTTTGCAAATGGCTACCCGTGACTGATTCACTGGAAGATCAGACAAAGGCAGCAGAGGCCCTCGGCTCACGGCCACTCGGCCCTGGGCCAGCACCAGGACCTGGGGCAGAACTGAGGCCTGGGGTCCTCGATTCGGCCTCACCCCCAGGATCCCAGGTGGATGGAGAAGCCAGTGGGCAGTGTGACACGACCCCTGCCGGGGAGCGGGGCTCACACCCTGGCCTGCCGGCCGTTACACAGAACGACGCTGTCTCTCTTGAATCGCGTGACCACCTTCCCACCGTCCCCGGGCAGACAGGTGGAGCACGGCAGCCGTCTCGGGCCCCCCTCACACCTGTGTGCCTGGGGCTCATGCCCAGACCAGGACCCTCACGCAACGAAGGAGGGGCTGGGTGTCCCCCACCACCTGAAGAGCAAGGCCCCGTGGTCCGACCACGGGACGCCCGTGCTCTGGCCCAGGGGAGGCCGAGGCCGGCTGCTTGGCAGCTGCTGGGGAGACATTTGGGCCTCGGCCCTCTGGAGTACCAGCACCACGGGAACCCAGCTGTCTTATTCAGAGAACTTTACGCGCCTGTGACAGACCGCGCTCCTCTGTGAGTCCCCGGAGCTCAGGGTTTTACACACAGTCGCATCCCCGGCGCTTCGCACGGCGTCCAGACACAGGCGAATGAAGAATAAAGGCAAAACGGACGCAGAAAAGCAGGCCAACCCGAAGCTGCACCAAGAGAAAAGCAGGCACTCCTACACGCACAGCCAGTCTCCCGCACGCACGGACGGACACACAGACGTGACCACAGCTGGGACGAGGGCGAACGTCTGCACTGCTCCCAGGTGGATGGACTCAGAGCCCCGGCAGGCACCCGCCGGCTGCGCGGCCCTGGGGCTGATCCCGTGACCCCCAGGCCTCGGTTTTCCAGCCGTAACACAGACGTGATGGCCACCTAAGAGGCGGTGAGGGACCCGACGTGGCATGAGCCGTAAGGGCAGCGGCACCGAGCCTCCCCCGCACGGGGACAGCGGTGCAGGGCCCTCCCTCTTCCCAACCCGTTGGCACAGGGAGCAGCGGGGCCAGGGGTCAGGCCTGGGGCCACAGCCCAGCTCTTTGGCCTCGGACAGGCCAGGGATGCTGCCGCCGAGTGAACTGTCCCCCAGACGCGGGGGCTGAAGCCCTGACTCCAGGGTGACTGTGCTTGGAAATGGGCCATTAGGAAAGGAGTCGGGTTCAGCGAGGTTGGAGGGGCCCTGATGCCGTAGGGCTGTGGTCTTAAGAGGGAGAGAGGGTCTCGCTGTACGTGGGGGACATGGCGAGAAGGGGGTGTCTGTGAGCCAGGAAGGGGCCCCCGGACCCGGCGCTGCTTCCAGCAGCCTCCAGATTGTGAGTGCGCATCTCTGATTGGAGGCGCCCCGGACCTGCAGAGACGTCTGGTGACATCACGGGCGCCGCGTACCCCCCGCAGGCGAGGACTCCTCCTGTGACCGCCCCCCGCCCCTCCCACCAAGGCCGCAGCGGTTCGGCTCCGGCCACCGCCCTGTGCAGAAGAGGTTGTTCTGAGCCCCGGAGAACGAAGCTCAGACTGTCTTCCGTTTGTACGCGGCATTCGAGTAACAGATTTGTTACTCGAACTGTTTGTTTGTGTTTGACACAAACGCCAGCAGGGTAGCTTCAGGGCACCACTTTTCTGAGGCAGGAAACGTGGTGACAGGAGCCACCTGCACCTCCGGCCCTCAGCAAGCGGGCCCCTACGTGCGCGTCCAGGGCCGAGAGGAGACTGGGGGGCGGACGGCCCAGTGGGCGAGGGGACCCGCAGACCCCACCGCTGCGTGGCGGCAGGGACCGCGTTTCTCCCTCTGGGGACAAGCCGCGTCCCCCCTGCACGGCACAGCCAGCACCGCGCCAGGCCCTCGGGACAAGGCTCCGGGCTCATGGCGGGGACCTCCCGACCCAGACACACAGCCTCTGCCGAGACGCCAGCTCCGCGGCGGCGGCAGCGCCCGCCAAGCCCGACGGGGTGGCCTGTCCCCCTCGGGTCCTCCCGGCCTCGCCTGGGCACCGAGAGACAGTGACCGAGGGCGCCCGGACGGCGAGCGATGGGCCGGCTTCACGGCCCTATCGCGGGCAGTCGGGGTGTGAGCGGGTGAGGTGGCCTCGCCGTCTGTGGCGCCAGCCCCGTGGCTCCAGGGCCCTTACCCAGGGCTCCGACTCCCCGCAGTTAGGCCGACAGCGGCCTTCGGGCAAAACAGAGCACACGAGCCAGCAAACGCGTCGCTCGGGCTTCACCCACTGTTGCCAGCACTGCGTCTGAAGGGAACGGGATTCACCCTCCTGTGGTCTGACCCAAGCAGCTGCGCACCGAGGGCTGTGACTTGGTGGGGGGCCGTGCTGGGGTAACCCCCGCGCCGAGCGCTGTCGTGGGCAAGCCCCGGTCCCCGGGGGAAGGGGTCACCAGGTCTTCCCCTCACAAGGCTGTGCTCAGACATCTTGGGGGTCCGGCCTCACTCCCGACTCACGTTGCCTTTGCAGTCGGTGGCCCGTGGCCCTCAGGTATCTGAACAAAACCACCCTCCCCCTCGCCGTTCCGCCGCGTGTGACGGTTTCAGTGGGGGAGCCTTGGGTGTGGCCGCGCTGGCCTCCTGGCCCCGGACCCCCCGCGGAAAGGGCACCCGCCTTCTTTCCCAGCAGTTCAGGCCCCACGATTCACCCCCCTCATCCTCCTCTGTTCCAAGCTCAACCCCCTCCCTGCGGATTCAAGGCTGGGTCGGGGGCCTCAGACCGGTGTCAGCCAAGATGGTCGACAGCATTGACCCCATGGCGGCCTTTAGAGGGGAAGCCCCCTCCCCTTCACACGCCGGGGCTCTCCTGCCACCGGGTCTGGACAGCTCACGGCGAGGCCAGCAGCGTGCAGACCAGACGCACTGTGAGGAGCTCAGGCCCGCGGAGAGCGCTGCGGGAAAGGGCAGCTTCCAAACCCTCCCCACGGGCCACGGCCCGGCCCTGACTCGTCCCTCCCGGGGGGGCCGGTGGGGGGCAGCCACTTCCCTGCCTCTCTGTGGCGGCAGGTTTAACGTGGAAAGAAATGAAAACATCGGTCCCTCGTTCTCCTGCTGGAACAGCGGGAGCGCCCATAAAACTGGGAATTTACTAACAGCAGCCTCCGGGACGTGGGAGTTCCCAGGAGAAGGCGCGTCACAGCGCCTGCACGAGCCCGACGTGCACAGCCGTGCACCGTCCCCCGCCGACGCACGCTCACCACCACGCGGCCGCCACGCCACTGAGCCGACTCGGGAAGGTTCCAGAAGGCCCACGGGCAGCGGTCATGCCACCAGCCACAGCGGGTGCCCCGTCCCGGCTCCCGCCGGCCTGCACCGGGCCCCACCCGGCTCCCCTCAGCCTTCAGGCCCAGGCTTGACACCCCCGGGCCACCTGGAACGTTCCAGCCCTCCACACGCATGGGTGGAAACGTCAGCACAGCCTGCTCTGCGGGGAGGCTGGCAGGTCCTCTGAGACGAGGTCAGGCTCAGCCCGGGGCCCAGGTGCGGGCAGCGGCTGGTCTGCACCTTCACCTGAGCCTCCCCCGTTCCTGCCAGGAGAAGGAGATGAGAAAACTCGGCCGCACAGGGCCCTTTAGGGAGCAGGACGGGGACCGCGTGGGGGACGCTATCCTCAGAAGCCTGGCCTCAGCGGGCTCTGAACGCAGCTGCTCCGAGCAGGCGCCACGTGCCGTACACACACACAAACACACACGCGTGTGTGTCTGAGGATCGGAGGCACGGCTCCCTGTGGTCAAAGCCACAGAGATGCAGCTGTGGCACGTGGCGAGATGGGGACGTGGCCCATTTCCTTCCGAAGCGCAGGACGGGGCGGGAACCTGGGGGCCCGGGCCCTGGGGAGGAGCTGCCTGGGTGCGCTCGCGGCCGCTCCGCTCGTGGCGGCTGCTCCCGGCTTCGCTGCTCCGCCTTCCAGACCCCCTCGGCCGCGGAGGCTCGGGAAGGAGCTGGGGCGCCTTCCACAGTCACTGCCGGGCGCGCACACTGACGCCGGGAAGGTCAGTACTTCGGGACGCGATGTCAATTCCACGAGCTCGGGAAGAAAGAGCCAGACGCTCAGTGGAAAAGGTCAACCCAGAGCTCGCAGTGAGGCCGTGGCCGCAGGGCTGACCAGCTGAGCTGAGTGGCCGCCTGTCCGTGAGTCCGGCCGCCAGGCCCGGCCGCCCTGCCGAGCTGGACCCGGCACGCGGGGGGCCCTCGGGGCCAGCCCCTCCGCCGTTGGCAGAGGCCACGCGGGCGCCTGCGTGTCCCCAGGGCCTCCTTGGCTGACCCTGGTGAAGCTCCAGGACCCTCACCCTGAGCAACAGGTGGGCAGGGGCCCCGGTGCCACCGCAGGCACTCCTGGGAACCAGCTAGAAACATCTCAGGGGAAGAGACAGACCCTCCAGACCCAAGGATCTGTCATGACTGACTTCCTCATTTTAGGAACAGGCTGACTTTGGCCCATGACTCTGAAGTCATTAGCTGGGATTTCCCCCCTAGTGCGTGAGCTGCCGCCCCTGCCTGCTCGTCCCGGGGTCACTGGGCAGCGTCGGAAACGGGAGCCCTGGGGACACGGCCGAGGTGGACGCCGCCTTCCCCCCGAACCCAGGGGCCGCTCCCCGCAGAGCGGGCTGCTTTCCGTCTTTAACTGGGGCTGTTTCCCCGGGGTCTCGGCCTCGTGACAGGTACCAGGGCCCCTCAGCTCACAGTCAGAGCTGGAGAGAGCGGACGCTTTCTTTCAGGAGACTGCGGTTAAACCCAGACAGCGACACACAAGAAACTGAGGAAAGCCTCCGTGGCTGCACGTGGGTGGGGCCGTGGCCTCTCCTGCAACTGCCCGGGTGTCTGCTCTGCTCTGCCCTTGACCTTCCCGCCAGGAACCCCCGCTCTACACACTCTGCTCGCTCAGGGCGTCCTACACGCACCGGGAGGCTCTCCCCCAAACACGGCCCCCAGAGACGGGAGGGGCCCAAGCGGCCCAGGCCCCGCGCAGACCCGCAGCCGGGCTTCCTTCCAGTTTGAACAACGGACACTAACTTGATGTGTCAGATGGCGGGCGACGGGGTGGTAGGCTTCGGAGGGTAAGGACAGGCTGAGACCTGACGTGGGAAGGAGGTGACAGAGGTGGCCCGGCCCACCTGGCCCCTAACCGACACCACCTGCTCAGCCATGTGAAGACTCAGCCCGAAGCTGCAGGGGGCAGAAGCGACCGCGAGAAAAAACACCAAACCTAAAACTGGAAGCTCGAGTTCTGGTCTTTCACTGGTCCATTTATTTTTTAAAAAAGAAAAGCACAAAAGGACGGTCCCCACGATCCGGGCACGGAGTCAGGGCCGGCTGGGGTCCCTGCTCCCAGGGAGCTCACAGCCCCACGGGGCACGGCCACCCAGGAAGGCAGGGCAGGGCTGGGGCTCTCGGGTGTGGGTTCCACGGACCCCTCGACCCCCTGGGGATGGGGCAAATTTCCAGGAGAGAAGTGAAGGGAGACCAGGGCCTGACGAAAGCAGCACAGGCCACAGAGAGCCAGCCAGCCATGGTCCGGATGGATGGCTGGACGGACGGACTGGTCTGTGGGTGGGGCTGGGTCACCAGCTCGAGGGGCCGGGGGGTCCGGCTGACGGTCCACGGAGCACGAGTGATGGGTGTGCTGGGCCGACATGGGGGTGACGGGGTGCGGAGCAGGGGGCAGGTCAGCCCCTGGTGGGAGGGAGCCTGCAGGGCTGAACGGCAGCTGTACGGTTAGGGGGAGACGGTGGCCCCTCGGCAGCCCTGGCCCAGCATCTCAGTGACGTGTCTTTGGCGGCCTCGCTACCCCACCTGAGAGGGGGGCCCGGTTTGCATGCAGACCCCCTCCCTCTGACTGGGGGCGTCTGTGTTAAGTGGGAGGTGAACTTGGAGCAGGAACTGCAGGAAACGACGTTCGAGCTGATTTCTAAACTGCTTTAGAAAGTAATTTTTCTTTATAAGCCCAGGTTTTCTTTAACGCATTCAATTTTTAGTCAACCATGCTTGAATTTTAATTAGGACACGATCATTACATTTTCAAACAAAGACTGAGGATTTTCTGCTGTAAGGAATGTAGCGCCATATCCAAGAACAGGCAGGATTAGTGAGGAGTGCGCAGGGCCCATCACAGAAGCCCCAGAGGGGCCCCAGAGCAGGAGGGCAAAGACGCTCCCCACAAACGGCCCAACGGCAACACGCACTCCTGCAGGCCTGTTCACGTACACGCTCGTGACGTGATGACTGCAAGACCACGTTATTCAACACGGGAGAGGCGTGGCTAGTGTTTGCCCGAAAAGCAGGTGATGCTGTTTGCTATCCCCCGGGTTTTCCAGGGCTTTCTATCACCTCGCCTATCGTACGTGACGTTTCACACTAGGAAAAGAGCGAAGCCTTCAAAAACATCTTGATTTTACTGAGAAGATGACACGGCTGCTTTTGCAACTAGTCCTAGTGCATGGTTTCCCGCCTAGATTATACGGATCTCAAGTTTTTGAAACAGAAGTCACAGGATAACAAGACTGTTGGCACAGCTGTGCTTACATGACACAACCGAATCAGGAGCGGCCCTCTCTGGACACACACCCTGCCGGCCTGGAGGAGGGTGGCGTGGGCCCCGGGCGCCAGGCCTCGGGTCTGAGCAGCGCCGGGAAACAACTTTCTACTAGTTCAGGGGCGAAACAACACACGATGCTGTTCTCCTTCAGAAAACAGCCTGAAAGGTGGAGAAGGTAAACAGGTCTTTTTCAGGCCAAGACACCATCCTCAAAGTGTGTGAGCAGACAATCTGAACGAGGTGCTTTTTGGTCGAGTAAAGGGTGTTTGGGAGTGAAAGCCTCCTGGTCACCGGAGATGCAATTATCTAACCAAGAGTTTTCTGTGGGACGTTAGCTCGAGGACAGAAATCATTACTGTTAGTTAATGATCACACCAACCACCAGCCTTCAGGCTTCATACAAGGGTTTATTTCTAAAGGCACCTGTAAAACCATTGTAACTATTTGCTTCTCCACCTTAAACATCTCTAGAATTTAAACTCCCACCAAGGCCACCTCAGCTTCTGCGTACAGAAGAGCTGCACCTTCTCTCCCCCTTGGCGGTTGTATATCTGCAAGCAGCCAGCAAAATGATCGGTAATTATCCCCAAAAGCAGCCCCCAGCCCCAAGAGTAATAAAGGAAAGTACACTGAAAGCTTCACGTTTCTCCGGAAGGAACCGATGCCGCGATCTTGCTAACAGGATGGTAACAGCTCGGGCGTGCAGCGCGACCACACCGTTTGCAACCACCACATGTCAGGGTTCCTGATTTTCTTTTAGGAAAAGCACCCCATGGGTTCGTTCGCAGCGCTTAAGGTTAGAAAGAGAGCGTTACCATTGGCGGGCAGGTAGGTGAAGTGCTGGTACTGGCTCCTCTTTCTCTTCCCGTTGCAGACGTAGAAGTTGACCTGGACGGGGCTGGTGATCCTCTGGTTGCGAAAAGGCGGGATCTCGACCACCAGCGAATTCTAGTGAGAAAGCGGCAGAAGGAGGGGCGCTGAGCATCTCGCAAACGCAGAGCCACACCCAGGCCCTCCCGGAGTGTGACACACACGGCAGGTTCCCCCTTCAGAGAGGCCCCCCTGAGTGCCTGCAGGGACCTTGATTCCTCCCACCGGCGCCGAAAGGTGGGCTGAGGGGGTGTGTGAGGTGGGCAGGTGGGGGGCTTCCCCTACGATGCCACCGACTTGGCCCAGGAGAGAAGCCGCGAGCGCAGATGCTAAGAGGGGACCAGCTATCCGGCAGGAAAGTCTCCACAGGACCCCACGCCCCTCTGCCCCCAAACCAAGGCATGACCTTCAGAAAACTAAGCCCACATTCGCCGACTTGGTGCTCCTGGTGAAGCCGGGAGCACCAGTTCAGGTAACTGGCAACGAAGACCCAGGGGAAGTGCTCGCCGGAGACGTTCTGTGCCAACAGCCCAAAGCCCAAGCCATGACCCTCTCAGACTGAAGGGGACGGGAGAGTCGAACTCAGCGAACTTGGGAGGGGCGGACAGTCAGGCACGGATGCATCAGGGTGGCTTGTGGAAGCTGCTGTTACCTCTCCATGTTTTAAATGAAAAGTCAGCGACATGCTTACAAAACTGTGCCCTTTCAAGTACAGATATAAACACAGGTCGCCGTGGGGCAGCATGCGTGTGGAAGAAGGAAGCAGGCTGGGGTCCGTGTGCTGAGATGCCCGGGCGTCCACATGAGGGCCCGTCCTTGGCGCCAAAGAGGTGCCCTTGACTTAGGCAGGGGGAGGGAGGGTTCACATCCAAAAGGTTTCTTCAAGGTTTCTTGTCATATGATTTCGGTCAACAAGTAGGAAAATGTATAAGAAAAATCCATGGTATCACTTTTTTTTTCCCTTAGAGTAACTGTAGCCTGTTACCCAATTTAACAGCAAAATTGATTGGATCCTGTTAATAATGAAATCTGAAGAATATTTAACCAAAACTGAGGAGAACTTCGGGGCAACCTCTTCCCTTTCCAGGTGAAGAAATGGGGCTCAGAAGACTGCTGCTGAGGGCACACGAGTGGCAGGGCCGGAGGGGCCGGGACCCGGGCTGCAGCCCCCTCTGGGCTCCGTCCCCTGGGACCACACTTGGGTCAGGCAACGTGTCCCTGTTGTTCTAACAGCTTCATTCCATTTGGAAGAAGCCACAAGCACGCGGGTCTCCTGCCTGAGCAAAGTAACCCCAAGGAGACGGAGCCAGTGAAGCCGAGGGTGTGCGCTCGGCCAGAACCCCGCTGAGGGTCTGCACCCCAGCTACGCAGCCCGTGTTCGGGAGCCTGGCTGGGGCCCGACGGGTCTGGGTTTCTGCCCTGGCTCTGCCATCTCTGAGTCTCAGCTCCACCACCTGCACAGGGAACCGGAAGAGAAAGACACTCCTCGGGGGCTGTTTTCTGAGGATTCAATAATATGAGCAGACCCTGCAGGTGAGGCTGGCGCCCGGCACACAGCTGGTGCTCCACGACGGCAGACACGGCGGTCCACGGTGACCGGAGCCCGATCTCTACAGAAGGAACCGGGACAAGAGACAGAAAGGAAGAGGGTTTGCCTAAGCCGAGGCCAGAAGCAAAGCTGGGAGGCGTCAACAGGAGCGGCTGCCGGAAGTACCGGGACGTCCGGCACGGCAAGGAGCCTCGAGCAGGTTCCACGCTGCGCGGTCAGCTTCCGTTAGTTCTAAGAGGCTGGAGGCGTGTGTTTTGATGTGGGCGCAGACTGATGTGCTAGACAGACTATGAAATTTTGTGACAAAGTTCTGTCCTCGTGGGAGCACTAAGGCTAAATACACAGTAAGGTAGAGGTGGGAAGGAAAATGCAGTGACGGGAAAACCTGTCACGACAGGAACAGAGTAAGGGTTACAAACGGCACTACTCGGTACATCCATGTCACCTGCTCTAAGAACACCCATTGTCTGGGGGCTTCCCTGGTGGCACAGTGGTTAAGAATCCACCTGCCAGTGCAGGGGACATGGGTTCGATCCCTGGTCCAGGAAGATCCCACATGCCACGGAGCAACTAAGCCTGCGAGCCACAGCTACTGAAGCCCACGCGCCTAGAGCCCGGGAGCCACAACAAGAGAAGCCACCGCAATGAGAAGCCCGTGCACCGCAACCAAGAGTACCCCCGCTCGCCGCAACTAGAGAAAAGACCGCGCGCAGCAGCAAAGACCCAATGCAGCCAAAAATAAATAAATAAAATAAAAATTGAAAAAAAAAGAAAACCCATTGTCTAAATTGCTCACGATAGTACATAAACTATATATACAGCACAATCCGACCTTGTTTTAAACATGCACACAACATAAGGTATATGCATGTGCACGTGTAGATACACACCCACGACAGGAAAAGGATGGAAGGAAATTCGCCCAAATGTTAATGGGGGCTACATCCAAGTGGTGAAATTGCACTAGGCGCTTTCTTTTTTTATACTTTGTTATATCTTCCAATTTTCCACAGTGAATATGACACTCTTTTATAATTAGAAAAAAATATATGAAAGTAAACTTCATTTAAGAGATAAGAAAGATGAAATGGTAAACGTAAAGTACATCATTATTCACATGTCCTACGGTTCTTTTAGAACACGTGACTGACAACGGTTAAGTTTTCTTTAATATATGCACTGTTCACAGCGGAAAAGGAAACTCAACAACGGAAAATCTGAACATGCAAACTTGGCGGAATTATTTCGATGCCAAAAGATGCATAGCTTCTGCAGGCCTCTCCTTCCTGCCCAGGGAGAAGCGGTGGGCGGCACTGCGGCCTGGGGGCAGAGGACTCGGGCCTGCGGTGGGGCTGGAACTGGGAGCCGAGGGCCCCCGTTTCGGGGTGACGGCCGTTGGCCAGTGTCTGTCACAGCAAACCTGAGGGCCGGCTCTGCAGCTGCTGGGCCTGCGGGACCCAGAGTCCCCGTCGGAAAGTGGAGCTGCCTGAGACGGAGCACTTCCTCGGGGGGACCAGGAGGAGCCCAAGAGGGCGTGTGAGGTTAGAGGCCTGGACGCCCTGTGGGGAGCGAGGTGGTGGACACAGGTGTCGCCCCTGGGCCAGGGAGGACGCATCTCCCTCTGATTCCATTTGAAAAGCCTTCTGGTAAAAGGGTCGGTGCTTGGAAAAGAAAGCTTAAGTCGCAGGTGAAAGATGCTTCTTCCTGATGGCGCCACCCGTGCGGAGGGAAGCGCAGGCCCCAGGCCCTCCTTCCCAACACGTGTCCTCCCGGCCATAGCGCAGAGGGCACCTAGATCGCTTCGGCAAACCCCACAGCCCGAGGTCCCCTGTTCACACGGGGAAGCCTGAGGAAACAATTCAGTCCCTGACCTGGACGGGATTCTGAACAATGACCCCCATTCCCTGCGCCTTCAGGAGGACCATCCACACACCTGCATCAGGAGTGGCTGGTGGGACGAGGCAGAGAGCCTGGAAGAACTGTGAACGTCTCCAGAAAGTCACCTGCTAGCCTGCACATTATGTTGCCTGAAGGTTCCTACTGCTCTTCTGGGACTAAGCAGGGCACACACGCGCTCGGCGGCGCACAGTCACCCAACGCCGTCAATAATCACTCCACACACAGTGGTCTCGACACCCCAACGAGAAGACAGAGACTGTCAGGGCAGGTAAGAACACAAGGGCCAGCTCTTCGTTGTCTGCAAGGGCCCACTTAGAATACACAGACACAGACTGAAAGGCGTGCCGTATGAACACTCATCCAGAGAAAGCTGGAGCAGCTACGTAACTTCAGACAGAAAACATCCTCCAACGTCAACTCAAGAAACAATCGTTCTTCCTTAGGGCCCTCTGTGCGTGGACAACCACGAAGGCCATGGGAGGCCGAGCGTGAGGACGGGCTCAGGCGGGCCCTGGGCCAGCGCAGCAACTCCTCAGAGGTCAGGCGTGTGCGGCGGGCGTCCGTCCCCGCAGGGGCCCCGGCTGCCAGCCAATGCACAAGGCAGTGCAGCAGCGCGGAGGTCTGACCTCGCGTCTGTGACCTGGCGCTTCCTGGGAGGACAGCAGTGAGGAGTCACTGTCAAGGGTGCTGGCGGAACCCCGAGGCCCACCTGCCCGGGGGGTGGGGGGCAGCTGCGCGCAGGCTCCGGACAGCAGGTCCTCCCGGGGGGCAGCGGGCCCCCCGGGGCCCTGGTGATAATGGCAGCCAGAGGGGACAGCACGCCCCGGGGGTGTGAGTGCACCCTGGTCTTCCTGGTGGGGGGCCTGCAGCCCACGAGGCGCCCTGTCCTCCTTGGTCCCCGTGCTGAGAGTCCCGAGGGCGCTTATGTCGGGAGGCGTTTCCCAACCATTTCTATTCCCCGCTCTCTCTGTTATGTTCATCGGTGGTCCGCTTTAACAAAGCAGAAGCCATGTGCCTCGGGCCCGGCGCCCCCGCCGGTAAAAAGCCCTGCCCAGAGAGCGCCGCCCCACGGCCGCCCCGCCGCACTCACCGGCTTGCACAGGGCTCCGTCGATTTTCGCCTCCATCTCCCAGATGTGGTGGCCGTCTGCAAGAAAGGGCGCGAGAAGTCCGTTACTCTGTCCTGACCGGGCACCGCCCCGAAATCACACCTGGATGCAGGCAGACGGGACTCGGGGCGGGAACGCTCCGACGAGAGGGTCCACCCTGGCCCGGCCGGCCCACCAGCAGCCGGTGCGCGTGGGGTGCCCCACGTGACTGACCGGCTGGAGAGAGGCCACGAGGCCCTGGGGAGAAGCTCAAACCCAAACCCGAGCGCGGGGACCTGGCGGGGCCTGGAGACCCCCGCTCTGCAGGAAGGGGCCACGTGCCAGTGGGCATCCCCAGAGCCAGCCCTGGGAGGGGTCCACGCGCGGGTCCCCGAGGGGAGCGAGCCGGGGGGAGCGCGGATGGCCCCGGTAAGAAGGGCGCCGCCTGGGGACTCGGACCCGGTTTGAGTCTGGCCTGCGGTGCACAGGGTGGGAGCGGGGCCTCGCTACAGGGGCCACAGAGCCCTCGCGTGTCTCAGGAGCAGAGTTATTCTAATGAGCAGGGGCCCGGGAGCCTCGGGTCCTGCCCCTGCTCAGGGGAACTGCCGGGTGAACAAGAAAATCCTCTCTGTGACTGTGCTTTGCCGCATCAGGATACAGAAATGCAAAACACAAGGTATTTTTAACCTTACCCTGTGGCGTTTGCATGTTTGAAAAAACTGAAAAGGCTCCAGTGCCGTGAAAGAAAGGGTTTATTGTCCCCGGACCAGGCCCTCGAGGGAGCCGAAGCCTGGAAGCCCGCCCTCTGGGGTGACGGAGCCGAGCCATGCTCTGGGAGCTGGGAAGCCCTTCTGGCAGGCATGCTGTTTGTGGACTACGTCTGGCCGTTATTTTGAATTAATAGATGTCAATCTTCTTCTACAGGGGCCTCCTTCCTCTGCATCTTGTATAACGTCCGCTCCCCAAACAAACCATTACAGCTGGATGGTCTGAGCTGTTGCTTATTCTCTGTTTTCCAAGAAGAAATGTGTGTGTGTTCCAAATCCTAAAGTATAAATAAATTAGACAGAATCTCCTTCTTCTCCCTGGCAGTGCTGGCCGGGCAGGGGCGGAGGGTGGAGCAGAGAGGAAATGTGAGTCACAGAGAGGCTGGGACGTGCCAGGACCACACCAGCCCCTCGGGACGCGGAGGTGCCCGTACTGAGTCTCCACCAGATGGACCCACTCGGCGATAAGACTCGGGCCGGAGGCCCGAGGGACCCGCATCCATCTCTCCTCTAGGAAAAAATAGCAGGAAACGGGAAGAACACCCACCGCCCTTAAAGGCATCAGGAGTGCTGCTGCAAAGCAGCAAACGCTCCAGAGTCCTGCGAGCGCAGGACTCGGTGAACGACGTGCCCTGACTCCGGGCCGACAAACGAGGGAGGATCCCAGTGCCTTGCAAAGCGCTCCGGGACGCGGGCTCCTGCGTGGCGCAGCCCAGACCTGCCGCAGACGCGGACGCACCGTCGGGCCCCCCAACCGCTTTGAGGAAATCGAAGTTACTCTTCCTGTAACCAAGCCTCCCACGTCCTTGGTGCCTTTTGAGATCAACAAGTTTTCTCATGACAAAGCCCATCTTTGTCCCTCTCCCCCAAAACAGCTTTAAGCGCTAAAACCTGAACAGTCGGCAGCTGCTCAGTCTTTTGTCGACAGAGGCTGACGGGCCTCCCGACAGAAGGAGAGGGGAGACTGAGGCCGCTGGGGGCCAGGGACGCCCAGCATTACCCGGCGTTCACCTTACCACCACCCACCCTGCGGGAGGGGCCCGGCCTCCCGGGAACGCTGTTGCACGTTCACCCGTGGAACAAAACTTAAGGGAAATACAGGCGTGGGGTGGAGCGGGCGGTGGGGTGTGCACGCTGAGGACACGCAGGGCGGGAGGGGTCTCTTCCCTCCAGGGCCTCCCGGGCCTTTGGGACACCGTCCTTGTCACAGCGCCCGCCTGGGGGCCGGCAGTCCCACTGTGCGCACCAGGTCTGCGAGCCAGCTGGGCCTGGCCACCCGCACGGTTTCTGAAAGTGCAGACCCTTCGAACCACACCACTAAAGCCCTACTCACAGGCCCAGGGCTCCCTGTGTCCCCGTCACCCTGGCCCCGGGGGGCTCTGGCCCCGAGGTCCCTATTCTGTGTCTGAGTCACAGCCCAGGGGCCAGCCTTGGGATCCCAAGCGCAGCGTGAGCTCTTGGAGGCCAGTGTCCCCTTGGTCAGAAGTGCACGCGCAGCCCTGCTCAGGGACAAGACGGGAGGAGCCGCCAAGGGCTGGTAATGGCCTGCTCTGTCGTCTCACGGGGACCCTCCCCACCGGCACCCGCAGCCCCGCTGGCTGCTGACTCCCCAGAGCTGCCCCGGCCTCCCTCGGATGGGAGGCCCTGCGGCCTCTGGGCGGCCTCTTCTGCACAGGCCCGGCTGGGCGTCGTGCGCGAGTTCAGCCTCTACCGGGAAGGGAAGCGATCGGCCCTGAATGGCCCTTTGTGTTCCAGCCTTATCAGGAGCTCGCTGGCTTTCTCAGTAGGAAACTGCGCGCAAGCCCAGAAGTAAAAATATTCCGAATCATGAGGGAATTCCCTGCGGCGTGAGTCACCAGAAAGGCTTCCCCACTCCACCCACGGCCGGGAGGCTTCCACAGCCGCCCGGGAGGAGCTGCCTCGGGGCCGGCGCACACACTCCGTGGGACAGGGCTGAACGGGGGCTGCCGACGGAGGCCCGAGGGTCTCCAGCAGCCTCGCTCGTTTCCGGCCCTCCGCAGGGCCGGGCGGACGTGCGGCCTCCGACCCACACGTGGTGAAACACTCGGGCCGCCGGGGCCCCGCGGACCAGCAGACGCGCCTCCAGAGTGAGGGAAGGTCCAGCCGCTGCGGCACCTCTGAGGCCCGACACCCCGGCCAGGAGCGCCCAGGGGAGCGACACGCGTGTGCTCTCGGGGGCCCGCGCACGGGCCACTGTGGCGTCCCACGTGACACCGACGGCCGTCCACGGTGACCGATGACCAGGACGCTCTCCCTCCGGCCCTCAGAGGGTGACGTCCTGACGCTCCCGCGGGATGGACCTCGAGGACCCCGCTGGGTGGGGCAGCTGGGCCCACAGGACGCCCTGAGCGGGCAAATCCGTGGAGACAGAAAGCGGTCCTTGGCTGCCAGGCTGGGGGACGACACGGGTGACGGCTAACGGGCGAGGCTTCTTTTGGGGTGACGAGAATGTCCTGGGGCACATGTGCTGGGCTCTGAATAAACCCAAGCCCTTGAACTTAAAACGGGTGAGTCGTGCGGCCTGTGAGTTACATCTCAACGTGGCTGACACGGAAAATGAATCCTCCCACACGGCCGCACGCGGCATCGCCACACGAGGTCCTGAAACACGTGGAAGAGGCCAGAGCGGCGCCTTCGCCGGGCCTGGGCCTGGAGCCGCTCCTCCTGCCGTGCCCGCTCCCACCCTGCTGCTTGCTGCCCCTCCCCGGGCCCACTCTCTGCAGCCCTCCTGGGGAGGCGCCCGGAGGAAGAGACAAGTGAGCCGGGCCAAGCCGAGGGGGCACTCTGGTGACACCCCACCCGTGCACAGGACGCCTCCACTCCGCCTACTGCAGCCCCTGCAAGGCTCACAACCGGCCTGCACAGCCCCGCACCCTCCACTGCAGGCGGCCGTGCCCTGGAGGGAGAGGTGCAGCCGGGGCCCGTGAAGGCCAGGGAGGGCAGGGGTCACGCTGAGCCCGCCGCCCGGCCCAGCAGCTGCAGCCCGCTCCCCTCCCCAGCCTCTCGCATGCGGACCCACGAGGAGAGCCCTGCAGGGAGGGGAGGTCCCCGGGGACAGGGGCGAGGGCGCGTCCTGGGACACCGATAAAGGGGAGAGCTTGGAATCGGGAGAAGGGCCCTCGGGCCCCTAACGCCAACAGAGCCTGCGCACCTGACAGGGCCCTGCCCGTCTGCCCATCTCCGCAGAGGGGTGCCGGGGTAGCGTGATCCCTCCCAAGCCTGTTCAAGATGTTGTGTAGTTCAGAAGCGTGGGAGGATCACTCAATTCCGAGGCCAAAAAGTGAGAAGGAGCCTCCTTAGGACAAGAGGGGCCCAGCCGCTGCTCTCGTCCACTCACTGGGGGTCAGTCCCGGGCAGGTCGCAGGCTGGGGCTACCAGGGGGCAGCAGCTCCCACGCCCCCGCCGCCCCACGAGCCCACACCCGGAGGCGTCTCGGCCCAGGGCTACCCTAAGACCGCCCCCCGCAGAGGTCAGCTGCCCATGACCACAGCCATCCTCGTGGACGCGCGGCACCTTCTCCGCCTGCCTTCCCCGGGTCAGCGCCAGGAACGTCTGAACACAGCGTCTCCCCCGCACCAAGTCTTGGCTTCTGGGCGCACCAGCCAGCGGGGTCCGTTCTGTGCAAGTTCCAGAACCCCTGGGGCCAACACCCGGGGCAGCGGGGCTGCAGCCTGAGTGCCAGCTGGACGACCGGTGAGTGACACCCGACCGCAAGGCCCTACCCGAGACCCCCCCCAACGGCAAAGGCCGACCACAGAGGCCAGACCCCAAAAGCCAAAGGGCCGCCGGGCACCACCCAGCCGGGGTGGCCCCGTGACGACCCGACTCTGATCCTCTTCCGTAAAACGGGCAAGGTCTGCGTCTGGTTCAGTGTGGACTCCGGCTCCAGACGCTTCCCCGCAGGAAGCAAGTCCTGCTTCCGTTTTAAGGTCTTAGGAAACCCTGGTCGCGATCTTTTCTTCTGGGGTCTGTCTCTGTTGGGTTTGGGGCTGGGGTCTGGCCGTGTTGGCTTTGGGGCCTTAGTAGGAGGCTTGACAAGGAGGTGGTCTAGTCGCGTGGCAGGCGGTCACGCCTGTGCCTGATGACCCTCCACGTCTACACCCTGGGGGTCCTACCCCCGAGTCTGGGCAGGCTGGGAGCTGGTGAGCCCCAGTGCGGTGCGGCCCCTCTGAGTCTGGGCCTTGAGGAGGCCCGGCGCCTTGCGGAGGAGACCCGGGGGCCACGGCTGCGTCCAGCCACACGCGAGGGCCGGCAAACAGTGTTGTTCGTTGAAGCCGCCAAGTTCTGGTGAGGTCTGTTGTGCAGCAGAAGAAGCCAAAACAGGCTTCACACAGTTTCCAGGAATTGCAGAGGACAGGCCGGGGCTGCACACAGCGGGGACTTTCAGCGTCGGCATCAAGAACCTGGTAACATTCACGGCAACGAAACCTCTGAAGCCTTCCTCTCTCCTGTCTCCAGAAGAGGCAGCTCACCTCCACGTGGGCGCTCTCTCTGTGTTCTCATATGTCAGGCTGTTTCAAATATTCACGCATGTGTACAGATGTGTCCCCCGTGCACAGGTCTGAAGAGAGACCCCCAGATCTTCAGTGGGAGACGGGGCACAGCATCTCACTTCCTGCAGGTGGCCCTGCCATGGCGTCCTGCACCTGCCGCACCCCCTATGTGAGCCTGTGCCGGTGTCCACGCACACACGTGGCCACCGTGGGAGGTGTCATCTGACGCGGAGGCCACAGCTGTCAACCTTGAAGGCCAGGCCCTGCAGCCTCCTGCTGGACACAAAGACCTCAGAAGACTCACAGGACGTTCCGGAAGGTCCTGTCACTTATGCAGCCAGAGCGTGGCTGGTCCACGGCTCTTTGTGACGGGCCCCTCGTCCACAGAAGGGGCTTTGCTTCTACATCCCGAGGGCCGTCCTCCTTCGGGGACCCTGCTCGGTCACCACGATGAGGACACAGGTGACGGTGGGGCCTCAGCCAGGAGGAACGCTGAAACTCTGTGGACGCTCCGAGCGCGGCCCAGTGCAGCCGAGGGGACGTGGCGATGCGGAGCTCGGCTCCCCCCGGCGCCGGACGTGGCGGCGTTCACGGCAGCTACATTCCTGCTCCTGCAGCGGCTGCCACGGGGCCCGCTGCCCACGTCCAGCGGCGCCAGAGACCAGGCTCACTGTGCGCGCCAGCCTCGCTGCCACCAACCAGGGCGTGAAAGAACCTTCAAGCAGACCAGGCGGCCTCCTCGCAAGCCTAGAGGACGATTAGCCTTTGAGTCTAAATGGACTTCAGTGGTTTCTCCCCCCGCAAATCAACCAAGAGAAGCCCAGTGACAGTTCAGCCGGCCAGGCAGCACCGGTGTGCACTCTACTGAGGATGACGGCGGAGGTGGAAAGCGTGTGGACACCTGCCCCCTCCTGCAAACTCAGAACGGGCACGAGTATGCGCGCCAACGGGCCAACAGCCCTGTTCGGACACGAGCACGACGTGACAGGACGCACAGCCGCCTCTTTACGTCTCCCTTGTCACACCGTGTTCACGGGATGTCTGGTCTCCACCCACTTGCTGCTTTCTCGCCTTCTGCCTGCCAGACGCAGAGCCGCTGCAGGAGCGCGCGGGCTGGGGACGGGCCCCGACGTGACAGCGAGCGACGGCGGCGCTCAGCCGGCACGGGGGCCGGGGCGGCCCGGGAGGCCACGTGAGGACGACGGCCGGACATCCGAGGACTCGGCTCCCACCTGCAGGCGGGTGGCCGCTGTGAAGGCCCCGTGACCGGGCCGCGGCGAGCCACGCCAACCTAGGCACCCCACGGGCACCCACGACAAGCCGAGGGGGTCAGGAGACGTCTCACAGTCCCATCCTGGCACCAAGGTCAAAGTCGGGGCTGACGGGCCGAGGGAACAGCGAGGGGCGCTGGCTGGTTCCCACCAGACGTCTCTGTGCGCGCTGAGCATGTGGTGAAGGCGCAGCACCGGGCCTGGGCTCCCCCCCTCCCCCCCCACACACGCACTGCACATGTGCACACATCTAAAGCACAGAAGCTTAAATTATTTCAGAATTCACCTCCTCCAAAGAGGAGCTTTTGGGGAACACAAATTCCTCCCCTACCATTGTACTTGGTCGGGTCTGCTCCATCCTCTAAAACAGTTTCCAATCACATGTGTGATCGTACAGGCAGAACAAGTTAAACGTGAGAGACTTTTAAGCCCATTTTGACTGAAGTACTTAAGTTTCCGGCAAACTGTACAAAATCAACCCCATTACGGAGGCTGAGTGCCTCCGCGGTTTGCGGTAATCAGCATGAGCCCCGCTCCGGCGCTCGGTGGGGGGACCGTGGCTGGGAAAGAGAAGGAGAGGAACAAGGCAGCAGGCCCGGACCCCACAGGAGCCCCCTCCCCAGCCTGGGGGCCAGCCCCCTGCAAGGAACCCGCCCCAAAAACAAACTCCGGAGTCTGAGAGAGACAGAAGGTCCACACGCTCCCCTTATTGCCACGTGGCCACGTGGTTGGGCCGGCGTCCCGGGGCAGGAGCCGTGCCGCCCCTGCGTCTCCCCTGCAGCACAGCGAGAGACTCGTTGCCTGGTTCCCCAGACACCAGAGGGAGGAGACCCTCTCCTTCAAACCTGCAGCCCCCGTTCCCGAGCACACGTGCAGAGGCCCACACAGGCGCGCGCACACGCACGGAGTGGCCCAGAGACCACCGTCACTAAAAGAACAGCATCTGCCTTTGCACCCTGGGGTTCTGTGCTGACAAGGGCGAGGGCCTGAAGGGTGCCACGGGGGTGCAGCAAGGTCTCCGGGCCCCAGTGGGGTTCCGCTCGGCTACCGTGGCCGCTCCGTGCCCGGGCGCCTGCCTCGGACGGTCTGTGGTTCTGAGAAACGAGAAGACGCGTCCGCGCGGGCAGGCCCGGCAGCAGGAGCTGGTCGGAGCCCACGAGGGAGGCGCCCGCTAGCCAGGCGGACGCGGGGCCGCCCCTCAGCAGAGCACAGCCTCCTGGAGGCCCCGCACCTACAGCCCCTCTACGGCCGGCACCGCGTGCAGTGGCCCAGGACTGTGCACTGCACCCGTGGCCGCCGGCGCCCACCTCCTGCCAGCCAACCTCCGCCGGCGCCCTAACGGCAAGGGCTCGATGTCGGTTTTAAAAGAAGATACCTGGTGCTTTCTCCACGAAAATGACCTTGGAGTCCTGCAGAAAGTTGTGGCCGGACAGGACCATCCTCTTCCCGCCGAGGACAGGGCCGCTGGCCGCGCTCTGCTTCTCCACGAGGGGCAGCTCCTGGGCCGAGCGCTGGGCTGTGTGGGGCAGGAGAGCAACGGGAGTGAGACGCCCAGGCCCCTCTGCTTGGCCCTCCCGGGGGCGGCCCTGCTTTAAAAGGGTTTCTGGGTGAGCAGTGCGACCCGTCCCTGGTTCACAGAACAGAGTGGCCACTCGTGGTCCGTGTCTTCACAGCCTTACTCCGGGGTGGAGTGACACGGAAGGCAGCCACGCCTCTGACTTGTCCACGTGGAGAAGGCTCACCTCTCAGTGGAGAGCGTGCACACGCGCGTGTGCGAGCCAGTGAACGCGCTCTGCTAGGGTGACTGACTGCCCATGGGAGGGGCCTGGGGAAGCCGCGGGGAGTCCTGCTGCTGATGGGGAGGACACGGCCCGCCCGCCGGGAGCAGCAGGGAGACCCCGGGGCAGGCGCCCCCAGCTAGGGGCTGGGATGTGGGGACCCGTGCGAAGCGGGCTCTGGCCTAGGGGCTGGCGGGCCACAGGCGGCCGAGCTCAGGCTGTCGGGGAGGGCGGGACGGGCAGAGGCCAGACGCGGGAGGCGGCAGAAGTCTGGCAGGAGCAGGGGTGAGGCCGAGCCAGGCGTCCTGACACGGTCACCCAGCAACCAGGGGACCCGGGAGGGAGGGTCCCGCTCCATCTCACGGGGAGGGGACCACAGGGCAGGAAGGCACAGCCATCTGTGGCAGACGCCACGGCCTGGGGATGGACTTCTAGAGCCTGGACGTGAGGGTCCACAGGAGCGGGGGGCAGGGGTGAGAAGGAGGCGAAGACCACGCGGCGGAGAAGGGGCTGCGGCGGGAGGGTGCCCCATCGCCGAGGTCTGGCCGACGCTCAGGTCAGAGGCCAAGGAACCAAGCCAGGACGTTCCCACCGAGACGGGTGGGTGGCTGAGCCGCGAGGTCGGGGGTGTCCTGAGACAGCCCACACCGGTGGGGGGGGCGGTGCTTCAGAGATGAGAGGAGGAGGAGGGCGGGTGGAAAGGCTCTCGCTGGGGCAGTGGCCAGTGGAGGGTCTGGTCCCCCCCGCGTCCGGATGCCGGGTCGGGGGCGGGCACTGGGGGGTTTCCGTACGGAGCTGAACCGGTCGCCCGACTTGCTAACAAAAACGAGCAGAGTCACTGCAAGGGGACGCTGACCCCAGGCCTCGGCTGTCCCAGCCCCCGGAGGGGCTGAGTGGTCAGGAGCGTCCAAGCCTGAAGCATCTCACCACCTATGCCTGTCCCCGCACACCGAAGGCAGCGAACCCAGCGCCACCGGGCACAGAGGCCTGGGTTACGGGCAGGCTTGCAAACTTAGGTCCCTTCAATCCAACAGATTTCAAGGCCAAAATGCCACTTTCTCAAGTTCCCTGAAACGTGCGGGTATTAAGTCAAATTCGGTCACCGCAAACATCTCGGTACCTCGGGACAAACTTCCTTTCCCTCTCACGGCCTCCTGCAGGTGCCGGCAGTCGGCGGCAGCCCTCACACCACGCGCGCACAGGAGCTGCGGGCGCCCTGGCCAGGGTGCAGGCGTGTCCGTGACTGCGCGGGAAGGCGCGGGTGCTGGGTGGGAGGAGCACGGCTCGGAGGCTGTGCGCACGAGAGCCAAGGCGCTACTGGCAAGGAAGCCTGCGGCAGGGGCTGGCGCCGCTCGGCCTGGAGGCAGGGAGGGCGGCACTCACAGCACTCGATGGGGTTGGAGGCGACCTGCAGCGACAGCGTCCGGCCGTGGGGCTGCGGGACGTGGACGCGGAAGACCAGCCTCACCCGCGTGTTCTTCCTCCCGATGTCCGTCTCCCCCTTGCGGAGCTCGATGTCAGAGTTTCTGAGCTTCAGGATCCCGGCGCAGTCGATGCTGCCGGAAACAAGAGTCTACGCTCGGCCCCGGACCCCTGCCCCATCCCGGGCGACCGTGCACCGCAGGGTCTTTGCGGCCCTGCCCAGGGGCCGGGGCGGCCAGACACCCACCCGTCAAGTGGGCTGGGGCCGAGGCAGCGGGAGACGAGCCAGCCCCGGCCTCAGGCGCCCGGGGCCCAAGCAGGCAGAGCTGCCACACGCTCAGGGCTCCAGAAGCCCCAGCCCCACCGCCCTGGGCTCGCGTGGACGCCCCGGAGCAGGACGCGGCGTCCAAAGAAGGCTCCCCCGGCGGCTCCGAAAACCTCCTTCCACTTAAGATTCTGGCAGCGTCCCCCTTAACTCAGGATCCTGAGTCTTCTAGGGCCTCATATGATTTCACTTAATTTCATTTAACTTAACAGTTCCATTCAACACCAGACTCCAGCAGAACAATCCAGGCGTCATTCATCAGATGGAAACCAGCCCTTTCCCTCTGTCAGAAGCTAAGGAAATGAGGCCGCATGATGCCTCTAGGTCAGGACCACAGCCCAGCCCGGAGCAGCAGCAGGGAAGCCCTGGCCCTGGAGCCCAGGCCAGTCCCGGTCCCATGGTGTCTACACCGTCTCTGGGTTGGATGGTGTTTTGGTAAATGCAGCCACGGAAGGAACAGCTGCCGCTGAAGGAACCAGCAGTTCTCTCAAACCATCTGCCCTGGTCCGAGGGAACTGTGATTACAGCTCTTGAAGCAAACCCAAGGATTTAGAATGAATTCCCCCAAATCCATGAAAAGCCAACATGGACAGAAGGCCTTCCCTTTCTTATTTTTTTTTTTTTTGTTGTTGTTGCGAGCACGGGCTCTAGGCTCGTGGGCTTCAGTAGTTGCAGTGCGTGGGCTCAGTAGTTGTGGCTCACGGGCTCAGTAGTTGTGGCTCACGGGCTTAGTTGCTCCGCGGCATGGGGGATCTTCCCGGACCAGGGCTCGAACCCGTGTCCCCTGCATTGGCAGGCGGATTCTTAACCGCTGCGCCACCAGGGAAGTCCCTCCCTTTGTTTTTGACTTAGAGGGTTTATGAGTTACAAATAACTTATCAAAATCCCACACAAAGCTCTACACGATGTGGCTTCCGCACTCTCTCCCTCACCCGCCACAGCCCTGGGCTCCTCGCTACCCCACGGACGCCCCAAACTCACTCCTGCCTTGGGGCCTTTGCACTTGCTGCCTTCCTGCAGGGTCAGCTCTCGGCTTCCGTGCCGCCCCCCACAGACACTCGCCCCCAAACTCTCCAACAGGCCCCCCGTGCTAATGAATTCCTGCCTTACGTCCCCCGCCCCAGAGGCCCCCAGGAGAAGGTAAGTCTTGTGGGACAACCGTGTCCCCTCTCTCTGCTGCATTCACAGCTCAGGAGTGAAATGCACACAGCAGTCACTCAGTTCAGGAAGCCACAGGCCGTACTTGGACAAGAGAAGATTACCCTGCAGCTTGTTAACCAATTCACCTCTAAACTACTGAGTCAGATCTGACCTGCACATTCCAGCTGGCCACATCGGAGATGCAGAAACCCTCAGTGAAAATACGGCCCAGACATACTGGTCTCTTTAACGTTTCAATGTTTGCCTTTTAACCATTGCTCTAACTTCCACAGAGCATTCGCAGAAATAAATGGGTGCCACGTTCACACAGGGAGGAAGTACTGACAGCTGTGAACTGAGATACTTAGTTTAAGTGGCAACATGCACAGGGGCTGAAACCCTAGGAAGAAACAAATCCGCTGTCATAAATATTTGTAAAGTTTACCGAGGTGTTAAGCCCAGGGCACCCAGGGCCCCTGAGCTGAGGAAATGTGGGGAGAGATGCAGGCGTGCAAGCGCCCCCCCGAGCCCCCGCCCCCGCCCACCGAGCCCCCGAGGCCGCGGCTTACATCGCACGCATGTTGTTCTCCGGCAGCAGCGGGATTTCCAGGACCTTGGTGTTGGAGAGGATGGCCTCGTGGCTGGTGGTGGAGACGGTCTTGCCGGTGATCCGGTGCACCTGGTAGAAGGCGTGGGGCCTCAGCAGCCGGTCGTCCGCTGTCCCGATGAACAGCTGCAGGGTGAGCGGCTCGCTCTCCATGTACCCGTGCAGCTGGGGAGAGAGGGGGGCAGGCCTGTGAGCGCCGCGCCGACGCCCGGACCCACCGTGCTGCCCGCGCAGAGGCTGGCGCAGAGGGGCGCGTGCGCGGGCCGAGGCTGGTCCCCCCGCCCCTCCTGCGCCTCGTGCCCCGAAGTCTGGGGCCTCTGCTCCGCAGTCGGTTCTGAACACTTGGCTGCCCACGCTGGGACACACGCACACAGACGTGCAGTGCACACCTGCACGCGTGTACCTGCATCCCAGGAGCACACGTGCCCCGTGCCCGGGGCAGCGACAGGGACCCGCAGGAGGGGCAGATGGGAAGCAGAGCCGGTCCCTCCGGGCCACTGCCTCCTCCTCAGGCCACCCCTCTGCCCACGCGCGGGCGACACAGCAGCTCGTGGGGCCCCACCCGAAGCTGGGCCCGTGCCAAGCCCTCCGCACAAGCCTCCCCTGATGAACTCAGACACTCGCCCAAGAGGACGCCATCCACTTTCCCCTGCTCAGTCCAGTCCGAAGCAGCAAGCAGGATGCTTGCAAACAAGAAACCAACAGCATCGGCCCTTTTTCGCCTGGCTTGGCAGGCGGTGGCTGCGTGCTGCCCTGGTGCCCGTTGCAGGCGCCCCTGGCCCGGCTGCGGGGAGCCCCAGGTCGTGGCCCGTCTGCCACCAGCATCAGACCCACCACGGGGGGTGGCGGGGGCCGCGCGTGGCCGTTCCGATCGTGTGGGCCGGCCGGCTGGGCGCACGGTCTTGAAGACACTGTGTGTGGGCACGAAACCCAGTGAGACTCGGGCCCCAGAACCGGAACGAGCCCATCGTGCACGAGGAGCCCACGGGAGAGCGCTGGCCCCGCATTTCAGGAGCTACACCGGCCGCCGCCGGGCCGACCACCATGGGCGCAGGCCAGAGCCCTCCTCGTGCCCCTGCACCTCCAGCCGCTGCCTCCCTCAGGGTGAGTCCTCTTCAGAACTGAACTTGACTCGCCTTTTCCGTCCAGGTCACAGCTGACTGTGCTCAAGAGGCAAATCCTGAAGCAAGCAGGCAGCTTCCACAGGACCCCTGGGGCTCAGCCCCTCCTCCTGCAGAGGCAGGCGACCTGCGTCCAGCCAGAGCCCCCAAGGGTCCCGACGCAGGACCCCCGCGGGAGGGGCAGCCCCACGAGCGGAAAGGCTCAGTCAGCACAGCTGTGCGGCTTCTCGCGTTGTGGTCACGTTCTCCCTGGACTAATTTTAGCCGCTCTGACAACAGGTAGCAACTGTAACGCAGTCTGCTGGGCCAAACTAGTGCCGTCCCCGAGAGCGCTGTCACTACTTCCACAGCGGCAGAGGCCCTGGAACGGCAGTGCCAACGAGGCCACCTGCAGGCCCCGGACCCGCCTGCTCCCCCGCGGGATTCTCAGGGGGTCGGGAGCCCCTCCCAGCCCTGCGGCCGAGCGGAAGCCACGGAAGAACCAGCCCCGCAGTGGGGTTGTGGTCGGGTCCATGCGCCCCGTGAGCCCCGTCCGGGCTCCGTCTCTGCCCTGTGGGAAGGCGCCCTGACGCTCACCTCACAGCCCACAGGGAAGAAGCTCAGACTGGATGACCAAGACCTTCCAAGCCGCACTGGCTCAGGACACGGAGGGGGCCGGGGCACAGCGCAAAGGGCCAGGCTGCCAGGTGACCGAGGGAGCACAGGAGGGGCACGCGTCAGTGACCCGAAGAAACGGGAAACCTCCGGTCCGGCTGCAGCTGACCGCGGTGACCGAGATCCTGCTTCTGTCTCTACGGGTCATTTTTCCAAGTTGGGATGTTAGAATGGAAGCTGAAGCTCCGTCCAGACGAACAAGTCGGCATTTTGCTGGAAGGTCCGGTGCTGGGCGCTGAGCGCTTTCTCTGGCCTGGGTGTCCCGCCCTCTGTCCTCCTTGCGGAGAACTCACTGTATGCTGCCCTGGCTGGTTCTCCATTTCTTTCTACGACATCCAGATAGCAGCGTCCGCCCCGTCCCCCCCACTGCGGCCTCCCCAAGCTCTCCTCCGTCCCTGCGTTTGGGAACAAATGTCTCTTCAACCCAGAGAAGCGAGCGCCTGCTGTTTCCAGTGTGGCTCAAGTCAGCAGCCAACCGTTCATCGAGGCCGCGCTGACCAAGACCCAGCACTGCGCCGACTTCACTTAAGAACGAGATGAAGCCACGTGTAAGTTTTCAGAGCTCAGAAGACAGTCCCAAACAATGACAGGCCGTTCACGGGAGACTCACAGGCACTCAGCAAGCAGGGCGCCAGGGCCCGCGCGCCACCCACTTGGGGCCCCCGGGAAGGATGTGCCTGGGCGCCAGGCCACTGGTGGCGCCTTATTAGGGCGGGGCCCCCGCAGGGTCAGCGGCCCCTTCCACCCCGCCCCGTCTCCCGGCCAACGGGGTCTGCGTGGGGTCGCAGCTGTGGGCAGGAGACAGCAGGCCACGAGCCAGGACTGGCCACTGCTGGACCGCAGCCCCCGATGAATGAATTTACAGCTACAGGTGAACGTCCAGCAGCGCTGAGGCCCCCACACGAGCTCACCACGGGTGTCCGGTGTCTGTGGGCATCTCCGGAGCATTCTGTAGCACCCGATTAATATTGAACAGCCCACGTTTGTCGCAGGCTGTGGAGTGGCTCCCAGGGGTTCTGAATGTCACCCTTGAGATTGTCTGGAGACGAGGAGGAGCTCCATGTAGGACAGGTGTGCACCGACACACGTGCACATTCACACTCAGACACGCGCGCACGCGCTCCAGACTTGCTCTGGAGTTCTGCAGCTGGTCGGGAAGATCTTATTTCCTGGCTGGCAGCAGGAGTTTCATGCGTCAGGCTCCCTATTTCTATCGTTTTCATCTGTGACGTGGTTCCAAGCACCCACGGATGTGCTCATATTCAGAGTGGTTCCTTCCTATTAAAATAATCGAGCTTTCATCATCCTGACCCACAGGTGTCTGGCCCATATGGACCAGATGAGTGTCTGATGGGCATGTGCACAGAGGAGGGGAGTCGGTCTCAGGCCTGCGGCTGAACCCGAGTGGCCGTGGCGAGCAGAGAACTGGCGGAAGCATCAAGTTTACCGAGAGACCCACCCGTCCACTCGCTGTCGTCCTGGCCTGCTGTGCCTCCCTCAAGGCCAGTGCAGAGCCGTTCCTGCTCTAAGGCCGTCACACAGAGAACCCGCCAGGAGCCACCCGGCTCCCGATGCTCATTTCAAGGTGGGTCCTGCTAACATGGCTTAATTCTGCAGAAACAAGACGCCGCTCCTGTTTGAACTGAAGAGCTTGTTTCCTGTGTGGACACATGAGCATCTCTACACACACAGAGTTCAGCTGGGGGGGAACCAGGACCAGCTTGCCGGGTCCACCCAACTTCTCCCTGCTGGGGAGCGTTGAGTCCAGTCTTTTGACAATTTAACGAACCTCCTAAGAAACCTGTACTCTGTGCTGGACTTGACCTACATTTTTAAAACAGGAAATGTAAAAATAAAATCAGAGACTGATGAAGAAACAAATTTTGCCTCTTAGTATTCCATTTTGTGACATTTAATACAAGAATATGTAAATGAGTCTTTGGCTAAGACTGTCTCTTGTGTGGCCAAGGCGTATATTCCTCCCAGCCCCCAGGCCGGCACATGGCCTGGCCGGGGTCAGACGATTTGAAAATGACAACTTCAAATCCCACGGGACTCACACTGGGGCCCTGCTCTGACGGCACGTAGGCTGCAGCGGACTGTGGGAATAACTTTGCCTTTTTAAAAACATGCCATTTCAGTGAAAATGGGAATATTTAAGGTTTAACCCAGAAGGTAAACATCTATTATTTAAAACATGAAGTTCACTTTAAGAGAAGTAATTTAAATACTTCACATGTTCCACTGCATGGGTTTTCTGCCCCTGGCACGTTCTACTATCTGTCAAAATAATATTTATAAAATTACCTGTCATAACAATGACCTCTCTTTGCTTCAACCTAAACTAAACAAAATGTGCTATTCCATTTTCAAGGTGTAAGGCCTGCTGAGTTTCCTACACATAAAAATGTTTGCTTTTAGCTGCTATGCTCACCTCGCTCTTGCACGGCAGGATGACGGGCGGAGGGAATGACTGAGGCCAAATTTACTCGGTGCTGAAATTCCCACAGCGCAAGCCCACAGTGGCAGGAGCGTCGTACAAAGGACCAGTTAATTGAGGGAAATTACTTTCCACTAAGTTTCGAGATGGTACAAACATACACCGAGCAAGAGATCCTTGTGCACAGCGCAGCAGGCAATTTAAAGGGAAATCATGCATTTAACCCAGATGTAAAATTTGCATCTTTACACAATACCCAAAGGAACTCTGCAGGAAGGAAAAAATCCAGCTCACAAGCTGGTTCCACTTTTTTCAACCCCAATTTTCCCAGTACTGGATTAACTTAAGAGACTGCGTCGTGTGAGCTTTCGGTCTCCAAAACCACAGGAGAGCTTTCCCCACAGGGCGCCCCCTGCCCCCCACGGCCCGGGAGGGAGGACAGGCCCAGGGCATGCGGTCAGCTCACAGCAGACCAGACCTCAGGCGGGCAGGGCCAAGGCTGTGCTCCCGAGCCCTCCTTCCCCGGGACGGCCTCTCTGAACTCACTGGAAACACTGCACGATGGACGGGGGCAGTGGCCACCCCCAAGGCCTACGGGGCGGGCAGAGGGCCTGGCCCTTGGTGTTTATCACCAGCGCCCAAAGGGTGGCCTCGGGCAGGGCCCAGACGAGGGCTGACGGAGGCGCTGTGCGGGCCGAGGGCACTGTCTGTCAGACACCCACCCACACGTCCACGCGACGGTCACTGGCCTGCTGTCGGGCCAGCCCTGCCCGGGCACCTGCTGCTGCTGAGGGGACGGCCACCACGGCCACCACGGCACCATCATGAGTCCCGCTGGGCAGGGCCCGGCCCACAGCAGGGCCGAGCTGGCCACCTGGGCTGACCAGAGCCCAGCGTCCCGCGGACCCGTGGAAGAGAAGGAGACTGGAAGCCTGGCTCGGCGAGACGGCGCCGCCGCACCCTCGAGTGTGCAGGCGGGGTGCTCGCGGCTCCCCAGCTGCGTGCTGGGCGGGGCCCGCGCTCAGGGAGCCAGCAGCCCCCCAACCCAGAGCGCCCCCCAGAGACAGCGCCGTCTGCAACGCACAGCAGGAGAAGGGGTGGCCAGGGGGACCTGGACACGCGGTCGCTGCTCGAAGCCATCCGCCTGCCAACCGGGCGCAGACACTGGGCCCCAGAGCTCGGGCCGGCGCGGCCTCCGTGGCCCTCGTCCTCTTCCTGCCCAGGGAGGGCAGGCTGCGCAGTGGGCGCACCTCCCGACGTCCCTGTGCCGGGCGGCGCCCCAGGAGGACGACGCCCGGCAGGCCCTCCCCGCGGACAGCTTGGCCCGAAGACGAAGGACAGGGCTCTGCACGCGGCAGCAGGCTGGGGGCTGCCAGCGGGAGGGAGACCCGGCCCCGAGGCAAACGGAGCGGGGATCTCCCACCGGGCCACCCCCCAGCCGAGGGTACTGGACTCAGCCGCCCGTGGTGTGGCCCCCAGGAGACCATGGAGCCCCGGTCAGAGGGGAGGGCCGGCCAGGGCCACAGATTTCCCTGTTTTGTCATTTTTATCAAAGACGGTGGTTTCTCACCATTATCTCCGTTACACCGTCTGGCACCCACCCCCCTCCCACCTGCACCGCGTGTGAGTGTTCTGACAGCTGCGATGGGGCCGGGGTGCAGACGCATAGCTCTGAACTGAAACGGTCCGGCACACGGCTCTGTCCTCAAAAGACACCAGGAAAACCTCCTGGGATAATGCAGAAACCATAGCAGAATTATGGACAATCATCAGAGGTTCTGTGCCCGAAGCGACTTTTATTCTAAAATTTCCGCAGCCTGGAACACAGAAGCCAAAGCTTTTGAATTAGAAGACTTTTGGAGGCTGACGATGTTGTTTATTGCTCTGAAAAGGTTTCCACTGCTGAGCTACTCGCGGACTTTATCCCCCAGTGACTGTATCGGCTGCAGGAAAACTTGAACTGCGCTGTCCTCAGTTCTGCTGGCCAATGAAACTCTAAAACAGGTGTTTAAAAACCAATGTGCCGTACCTGAGACCGAGTGTCTGTGCCGTGTGTCAGCAGACAGCAACAAAATCCCAGCTATCTTTCCTATTATTGTTACTGGCACCTTCACTGCATTCTCGTGCTGACACGGTGCGACTCCACTGAACACCCTTACCAAGACCACGCAGGCACAGGCACCTCTTTGCTTTGGGAGGAACATAAATGGCAACCCCCCCCCCCCACCCGCTCGGTGCCCTGAGCTTCCGCAGAGCCCACTGTGTCGCGGGAACAATGGCAGCAGCTCCCGCGACACAGGTGTGTCTACAAAGAGTGAGACTGTCCAGGCCTGTGTGCGCGGCCGGCCCAGAAGGAAACGGCCACCTGCCCAGATGCTGCTGGAAGAGCAGAGGGCAGCTGCCGCATAAAAGATTAATCCGCCCCACGGGCAGGTCAGCGGCGTTTGGCTGCCAGACGACCGGGGTCCGGGCTAGGGCCAGACCTGCGTCCGAGCGCTGTCTCAGCTCCCGGGGTAGTGGGTGGGGTCTGGGCTGGAGCAGGGCTGCTGCTATCGGGCAGTTCTGGCCCTCAGCTCCTCCCTGGGCCCAAGGAATTTCTTCCACTAGCACCGGTTTCTCTGGCTTTTGTGAAAACCTTGGCTTCCAGGTTAACGATCCCGTCTCAATCCGGTTTCCGTAACAAAAAATGGAGCGAAGCTTTGGGTAAAACAGAGCATGCCGTGGACACCAGATAAAAGAAAGCACTGCTGTTTGTCCGCAGTATTCAGACACTCCCAGGAAGCCTGTTTCTTGAAATGCTGATGCTTCTGGACCCAGGGGTGCGGGGTGCTACAGGAAATGAAAAGTGATAACAGCCGACTGGCTGATTGTAACGATCTGGAAAGAATGACTGGTTCCTGGTGTGTTCCTTCCTCGGTGTCAGCTCAAACGTCGTACATAATAGAAAAATACCTGTCCTGGTCTATGGGGGCAAACCTGAGCCTCAAAGCCGACCACCCTAAAGAGAGGCCCCTGCACCACGCAGGGCACGAGGCCGGGGCCGGGACCCTGCCTTGGGCCAGCCCGGCCTCCCAGTCTCCACTGCCTGGGCCAGGGTGGTCCCCGCATCCCCCCGCCAGCCACCCGGCCGGACAGGGGTTACACTGGTCACTCATAACTGACAGGAACACAAATTACAAACCTAAAGTGCTGTTTAGGAATTGACAGGCCTCCACCGAGTCTCACGTTTCTGCAACCTATTAATTATTCACACAGGCCTGGCCTCCTGTGTGACGGGCTAGATGCTATCGAGCAGGTTATTTTGGTAACTGGGTAAACAGAGCTTCATCCTTTGACCCCTGGGTCAGAGGTCGTGACGACCCCCAGCTCACTCCCCCAGCCCCCACGGGGCGGCAGGAACCGGGGACCTTCCCGGAAGGGACCTCTGCCCTCGGGACGGGGACCGGGCATCAGGGATGCAGCACAGCGGGCAGGGAGGAGGGACGGCCAGGCCTGGACAACAGCCCAGGAGGGCAGGAGGGAGACGGGGACGCAGCGGGAAGAACAGCGAAGTGGACAGAATCGGCCTCCTGGAGCTGCACCTTTCTCTTCGGACGGAGAGGGAGCACGGGGACCCAGGGACCCCTCTGGGGACGCGTACCCTGAGTTATCAGCAAGGACACTGGAAAGGCAAACTCCACACAGCCCGACGACGCCCTCCGCTCTCCCTCCCCAGGGAGAAGGTGGGGGAATCTCCCCCCTCAGCCCAGACCCACTGACGGCAACGGCAGGGAACCAGCTGCGGCTGCCGTCCGGGCGCTGAGCGCAGACGCGGGGCGGGGTGTGAGCAGGACGGGCTGGGAGGCTGGACGGAAGGGAGGGCCCCCAGACGCACCCAGAACACCTGGCCCCCGGGGTGGAGGGGCCGCCGCACCCAGAGACCCTCGCCCACGAGCAGACTAACGGGCCGAGGAGGCCGGGAGGGGCCCAGCAGTCATCCCGCCGGACAGTCGGTGTGAGCCCTGCAGCTCAGGAGACACAGAACAACGGTGTGAAGCACCAGCTCTGATTGCTCCGGGTCGCTCTGTCCTGCTGGCACCACCGGAAAAGGCCTTTGCATCTCCGTCGGAAGCTCCCGGGGCTCCTGCATCTTAAATCCCGGGGCTCCTGCATCTTAAACCAGCGGCCCATGGATTTACACACACACCCGGGGCGCTGGTGGCAGAAGGTCTGGACCGAGGACACGAGGGGCCCTGGGCACTGGGAGCCAGGACACCCCACCCTGCCCCCAGCTGGACGCCTCCCACCCAGGAGGATTCTACGTGTGTCTGAATCCTTTGGCAGTAGGGGAAAAGGCACGATTTTAAAGTTCAGGGAAACCCACACTCCCTTCCTCCCTGGTCCCATCATTACAAAGTCAGCAAAGGCCAGCGCAGAGCCCGGGGCCCCTGGCGCTCGCTGTGGCCGCATCACACGCACACCCGCCGCTGGAGCCGGGGGCCTCATGGAGGACGGCCACACCCACCCAGCTCCAGCCCGCGGGGGAGGGGAGCCAGCACCTGACAGGGCCGTCACAGCAGCCTCGGGGGCCCAGACGCACCCGCCGGGCACACCCGCCAGGGCCGTCAAGGACTCTGGAAAGTCTGGGTGGTGGACAGTCTGGAACGCTCACTCCCGGCACCAGCCCCCGAAGGATGCTGGGCGAGCCCCATACGCATCTGTGTCCCCAAATGAAAACGGGGGACAAGACCACGTGAATGCAAAGTCCTCTCCTATTCTGAAATTTCAGTCTGATTCTGCCTGGAGAGAAGGCTCTGCATTTCGTCGCGTCTCCTAGACTCAGAGGAGGGGGCGGCGGGGTGGAGGCGGCTCCCGCTGCGTCTGGGATGCTCGGGAAATGCAGGAGTCCTCCCTGGGCCTGGCAGGGCCTCTGCGCTACACAAGGCCGCCGCCCCCGACTTCAGACAAGCCTGGGGATGCAGAAGCAAGCCGATGAGCTGGCTGTCCTAGGAGGGCAGCAACAGCCCCTGGTGCGGTCCCCACGACCGCTGGCCTCCTCTGAGCTCCACGTGACAGCGGCTCCGAGGGACGGCCTGGGTGCCCCGGAACCGACACCTGGCTTCCCTCCGACCAGCGACCGCAGAACGGCCAGTGGGGGCGGCTGTCTCCCCAACACGTGGATCGGCCTGCGGCCGAGGCTCCGAGAAGCCGCTGGTGTCGGAGGATGAGCTAAAATAGCTCACGGCGCAGAATAAAACTCTGTGGTTACTGGGCTTTCACGGCAACTGAGAGAGTTTTCTGTTTTCATCTGTTTTATAATTATGTGCAAATTCTATTTTTATCCAGCCTGTGCTCCACTAACTGAAAAAGAAAACAAACCCCAAAGCCCCTGTTTTTACCTGCCTACCTCACCTTGCACACAGACTCCCTCTACTGCAGAGAGATCAGAGAACTCTCCAGTACTAACCTTCTTGCAGGAGGAATGCTGACAGAGGCTGACATTTCTGTTGAGCCTGGTTTCCTCTCGCGGTTCAGCTGTGTGGCAGGGGGAGGGGCCCTCATTCTGCTTAAACCCAGAAGCAGCCTCTCCCATCCTGCCATCACTGAACTCGAAATAATTTTGGCGGATTCACTCTTAAGATATTTTCAATGCGGTTTCAAGTTTCAGAATTCTTCCACAAGTCTCAATCCTCTCCATCTCGTCTACACTGAGAGACTACCACCACCCTGTGCCCAAGCCACCTGCCCGGTGGGCACAGGAGCGCGGTGCTGTGACCCTGCAGGGTGTGGGCTCCTTGTGCTCCCAGAAGAGGCGGGGCAAGCCCTCGTCCCCAGGACCACAGCCACCAGGCCAAGGACAGGGACGGCCCTCGCTCAGGGCCTCAGTCCTGCGCTTTGCGTCTCACGACAGAAGTGTCCACGTGGCACGAGGCTCCCTGCCCTCCAGGACCAGCACCCCTCGCCAATATAATTTACAAGAAACGGGGGCTTTTGGCCATTATTTCTCTGCTGCTTTATTTTCATTTCTCCTTATTGAACAGCCTACTTCCTCACCTTTGTAACGTCTTTTCCATTCAGCAGCAACGCACTTTCTTCCAGTGGAAACCGCAGCAGGAAGGGACTTAAACACCGTTCATGGACTTGGCTAAGTGCAGGCATTATCCGACCTGCCTCCGCCCGGGAGGGACCTGAAAGGGCTGCCGGCCGCTGGGCGCTGCTGAGCCCGCTCTGTGTTTCCCAAGTCAAGCTGCCAACCAAGTGGGTGTTAATGGGCGTCGAGCGCACAGCCTCCGATGTCGCCCTAACGTCACCCCGCAAACTCCAGGCCCTGACTGCCGCGTTGGCGGACCAGCACTTGTCTCTGCGCCCTCCTGCCCTGGCAAGCTTTATTTTTATTTATCTAAATGTAATCAAATACAAACACGGGGTGCCCTGCTGCTTCCCCTTCCGGCTTGCACCATTCCCTAAATGACAGGGATGGGGAGCGGGTTGGACAGGCGGGGGCGTAGATAGACAGGGGAGAACCGTCTCCATCAACGCCGTACGGCTGCAGTTCCAGGACAAGAGGGCAAACTCACGTCCAAGGGGACGGTCACAGGTCACATCAGAGGGGTTTGCTGGGAGACGTTGGGCTGACGAGGTGACACGTACGACCAAATGCTAACGCCTGCAGGACAGCCTGTCTGCGAGTTCACGTGTATCTCCCAGGCTGGAGGAGGGCGACAGGTTTGGGATGGCGGGCGCGGCCTGGACACCAGCTCTGAACACGCTGACTCTGACGCCAAGTACACCCATCTCCCCCGGGGTGTGTGAGGCTGGGGCGCGGCGCCCGGAGCCACCCCGACAGAGCCCCGCCAGCTCCCCGCGAGGCCGGAGCAGCCCCTCCCCGATGCCGCCCCGGCCCCGACCCCCACGGCAGGTCCCCGCTCCTCGCGTTCCCAGCTGAGGAGCAGAGTGGCGGGTCCCAGCCGGCACTCCAGTGCCGGGGCTGGTGAGCAGACCCGGGGCCCCGTGGGGCACGTGGGCCAGAGAATCGCATCTCTAAGGGACCCTGGGGAGGCTTACTTTGGGAACCACCGCCTCAAAGGGTCCAAGGCTTCAGAGAGGAAAGGATGCAGTCTTTAAAAGTAGCCTCTGAAAACCCCAAACCAGAGGCAGCCGCCGTGCAGATGGACTTCACTTTGGACAAATCTTAACGTGGCCCAAGGAGACCTTGGTCGAGGCTCTGTTGACAGCCGCGGGGAGACATGCCACAAGGATGGTGGCCACGTGTGGGGAAGCAGCCCCAGGAGGTGGGCAGCCACGGCCAACGCAGGAGGGGAACAGCGGCCGCGGGCAGAGCAGGGCTGCACGCTCTTCCCGTCTGCCCCCATCTGTGAGCTGGGGGATGGGGTTAATTCTGAGCGGAGGGCCGGGAGGAGGTGGGCCCCATCCCCCGCAGCCCCCAGCCCACGCCGCCCACTGGCCACCATCCAGGCAGCGAGACGGGCCCTCAAGGTGGCCCAGGGCATCTTCTTGGACACACTGTCTCCCCTTGGCTTCTCTTTTCTCTCTTTCCCATCTTTTCTGAGTCAAACATGACTGCTCAGGGACACATGGGGATAAAGGGGATTGTTCACTGGGACAAAGCAATAGCCAGGCTGTACCGAGGTCACCTCAGTTACCCACCAGGAAACACAAGCAAAAGCTACAGCCGTTCTGCCTCCTAGTTGAACAAAGACCTGCTGGCAACCCCATCCAGGGGAGTCCTCCCAACCCTGCCAGGCCCAGGCTGTCACCCCGTCAACATCATCCAGGGCAGTCCTCCCAACCCCGCCAGGCCCAGGCTGTCACCCCGTCAACCCCATCCAGGGGAGTCCTCCCAACCCCGCCGGGCTGGTCACGCCCCCCACAATCTTCAGGGTATCGCCTGCTCCCCCAAAGCAGTTCCACCGAAAAGGAACCTCAGGTGTAACGATTACAGCTGATCTATGTGCTCCAGAAGCAAGCACGGTAGAGCAGGTACTCTCACTGTACCATTATATGTATTGAGGAGAACACTGGGACTTGACTGTGTATAAAATATTTAGCTAAACTGGTTGGGAGATGAGAATTTAAAAAAAAAAAAAAGACAGAAAATGAAAGGCGCTGTTAGCTGTTACCGCAAAGTGGCCTTTGGATGAAACCAGCCCCAGCTGCTGCCCCTGCAGCAGGGACAGGACTTGGGGTCAGAGCAGAGTGGATACCTGCACACTGGGGTGTCCTCCGGCCAACGCTTTCACGGCCCCCCGGCTCCCCTCCGTCTCGTAATGAGCTCTGTGGTGGGACTTGGGCTGCACCTCGATCCTCAGCTCGTACGGTCCTGAGTGTGATGGCAGCTGCCAGTCGAGGGCAGGGAGAGACGGGCTGAAATGGAACACAGAGCATTAAACATTCATGCCACGGCCTCCCGCAGACCACAGACCCACCTAAGGCTCTGGGGCCCTGAGGGGCAACACAGCCTGCCAGGCTTGCATCCGAAATTCCCATCAATAAGGATAATGGCCTGACACAGCCAATGGCAACCCGGTTGTGATGGACGCCCAGAGCCTTGTCAGGTCTTCATGACAAGGTTCTTGAATAAGATGGAAACATTTTCCCACACGACCTTAAAATATTCTCCTTCCTTCACGATAGGCCTATAAATTATTTAACCTCCCTAATAAGACAGGTTCCAGAATTAAAGACCTTTTTAGAGTCACGGTTCTATCAGCCTGGCCTGAGAACTGGGCCGCCTGGTCCCGACGCCTTCTGCCCCACGCGCTGGCTGCGGGCAGCAGTGCGCCGTCGGGGATGCCGCCGGGCCCCTGATAAGAGGGCGGGTTTGCGGCAACCTCGCCAGCCCCTGCATCCCGTGACCCGTGCACAAAACCCGGGCAGCCGCCCACCCAGGGCACGAGTGAGCTGCAGCCAAAGAGCCACAGAACCAAGGGAGCGGCCCTGGGGCCCAAGGCGGATTTGCAAGCCGGGTTTGTCACTTGGAGGCTGAAGAGGGGAGAGGGGAGTGAGCCGGGCCCTGCCTGAGGGGTCCACGAGGCCCACGGCAACCTCAGATCTCTGGGGCACTGACAGCCTCACTGTACAGACGGGAGACGGAGGCCATGTGCCACCTGAAACCAGGTCCACGTGAGGCCAAAGGTCCTGCTCTCCCTATAGAACGTGCTTCAGGGTCCTGCCCTGTAAAAAGACAAAAGGCCGACCCCAAAAAGCCACAGTCCGCAAGCAGAGGCCGCCAAGTCCTCACAGGAGCTGGGGCCCGGTCCACCCACTCACTGCCTTCCTACAACGAGAGCCCAGTGGGGGGCGGTGGCTCTTGGTCCCCACAGTCTTGCATGCAGAACCTGACCCAACAGAGACGCTGCTCGTCAGACCTCAGAGGTGTCTGGAAGCCAACCCCGGGCCGGCCAGGAGGGGTGCAGGGTGGGAGCAGTGTGGGGACACCCTGCCCCCGCAGAGGTGGACGGGAGGCGCCCAGGTCTCGCCCTCCACACACAGCCCCGAAGGTGCCTTCGCTCCCGGAGTCTCCACCGTCCGGGCACCACTGTCCCCTCGCCCCGCTCCACCTGGCGCTGGTGTGTCCGTTTCCACGCACGCAGCAGAGACACCGTGCGTGCTGGGGGCTCGTTTGGGACAGGTGGCTGGGAAGGGTGTGTTTTGTTTAGAGGCCCAGACACACGGACGCGGCGCTCGTGGCGTCTCAGCCTGGAAGGAGTCGGTCCACTGCTTCCCCGAGACGTCCCCCAGCTGCTCCGCCTCATCTCAGACTACGAATCAGGGGTGAGTTTTAAAACACAAAACAATAGATAGAATAAAGGTACTTTCTGAAAGGAGAAAAGGCCCAGAAATCAGCTTGAATTGGAATCAAACATGTAATTTCTAAAAAACGTGCAAAATACTCCTGGAAAGGACAGTATATTTCGGGGCATTCGTGGTTTTCTAGTGACGGTAGAAACGGAATCATCTCGCCACGCACGTGAAGTTCCTGGTGAGTCAGCTTGGCGGGCGCCCTGTCTACCCTCGGGTTCTGCAGCCCCGCCCGCTGGGCTCCTCTGAGAGCACGCGTTGGTGCCGAGAGCCTGGCGGGACGCAGGCCGCGCACACCACATCCCACTATAAGTCTTCACTGGGTCCCAGGGACACCGCCAGCCCCGATGCCACCCGGGCGGATGGGCCTCCCAGTGGGCCTGAGCTCGACCTTCGAGCAGCAATCAAAGGCTCTAACGTGAGAAGAGGCTGCATCTGAGTCAATGCGGCGAGAAATTTAAAATCCTAACTAGAATCCACCGCAGATACAGTGAAGTGGGCCTGTCCAACAGTCAGACGCCGGCGGAGGTGGGGCAGACCAGCGCCCCCCAGGGGCCAGGACCTCCGTGCACGCACTGAGGCCGCTTTGGAGTGTGTCCCTCAGCCCGTGTCCACCCTGCTGGGCCCTAAAATCACCGTCTGCATGGGAGGCCTTCCAACCCTGGGAAGCCCCTCCTCCAGACTACGTGTCAGATTCCAGGACGAACTTGCACTTGAAAACCCTCTATTCAACGGCCAACCTAAACCCAGGTTTCTTCAGGAAGCGAGACTGCAGGCGGTGGGACTGCTCATTGCCCACACCCCAGGCCCCTGTCTGCTGTCTACATTTTGATTCCACGTCAACAAGATGCCCCCCGGCCCCCGGTTCTCACTAAGTACAGCCTCGGAAAACTCAAGACGATGTGACCACGAAGAATGGGACGGACGCGTGTGTGCGCGGAGACTCCGAGATGCCCAGACAAGAGAAACGCCCAAGTCACGGGCTGAGTGCAGGAGCCACCCCCCCCCCAAAATGTCAGGTGGCTTCTGAGAAACACTTTAAACAGCGATCGAATGGGAGCTTTCCTGGTGGGCGAAGCTCTGTGATGCGTTTGGCAGTCTCCCGGGCTGTGCCGCTCAGAAGCACTTTCTTGACGTGGTTATCAGCGACACATGCGGCCACACCGCCAGGACGAAGGACCAGCGAGCCACGGGCTTCGAGCGCGAGGTCGGCCCTCGGTAACTGGCATCTTACGGGAGCTGCTCCCCGACCCCCAGACAAACTGCCCAGCTCAGCACACCCCGCCCGGAGGGGACCACGTCTCCGTTTAGAATATCCAACGTACTAATCTGTTCTGTTATCTTATACATACTGTTGATCTAAGTGAAAAGACTGTCCTTTGCTGTAAATAGAAAAGAAACAAATGAAAAACAAAATAAAAGTTAGGTTCATCTGACTCCCAGGAAATTAAAAAACGAGAGTGTGCGACGGAGAGAGAAGCAAAGGAAGGACGGAAAGTGCAAGCCCTCGCCGTCCGCGCGGGGCAAGCATCTTCTGAGCTGTTCTGCACTTGAACACGATAGAATAGATCTGGGGAAATAATTGGCTCCTGAATCACGGACAAAGCCAGCAACACAGTGTGCGCACAGTTTCAAGTTAGAATGGTCCACAAAATAAATATTGTAATATAGACAATGAAGATTATTGTTTTGGGTTGGAAATTTTCAGCATGAATTTGGCAGCTCCACAAAAAATGTAAATGTATCTCTGATTCAGAGAAAAGGCCTAAGACTGGAAGGAATGTTCCAAGACGCAGCGGCCCCGGCTGCGAGGACGGTGATTCACGGCTGCGCTGTCCCAACCCAACCCCCTCACGGGCCCTGCAGCTGGAGCGTCATTCCTGGGGGTCACCAACGACCCGGAGAGGAGCCGCCACGGGGACCACATCGGGAGAATTCTCTCATGGCCTCAGCCCAGGGCTGCTGAATAACCTCAAACTCACGTCCATCTTACTTTGATTTTTTAAAAAGTCACACTCAACGCAGCCAAGACAACACACGGTTAAATTCGAATCTAAGATCCAGCTGATCTGTACAAACAGAAGCTATTTTACATTCTCTACACACACACACGTATGTATCTCATAATCAGCCAGAGAAATTACCTCCACAGCTGGGCATATATCTGTAAGTATTTTTACACAAAAGGGATGGATGTTAACAAAATAAAATATATAGTGTGACACCCTGGGGCTTTTTTAATGTAAAGATCACACGTTGAGCATTTTAGCATACTGATCAAAAATGGTTTGATCTCAGCACCACATCTTGTCCTGTAGATGACTGACGCTCTGTGGATGGACTTGTGGGTTGCTCCCAATCTGTTGCTCTTATCAATACCAGAGATGCGAACATCCAGCGTGAGATCCTGGTGGCCTTTCTGGTCATTTCCTCAGCACAGATCCACAGCCTCCGTCAAAGAGCGTGAACACCTGGGGCTCCTGACACCTCCCGGGGCTCAGGTCCCCTGCACGGCCTCGCCAACATAGGGGCCCGATGGCTTTAATCTCTGCCAAACCACACAGGGAAGGGCACTCTGAGGCTGCATCTTCCTGTAACACTGCAACACGTGCCCATCACGTGGTAACAATAAACTGAAACACTCTGAACCCCCAGTGGTAACATCTCTGAAAGTCTCCAGGCCTCTCAAGTGTCCCCTGACCTCTTACACGCATTTGACTAACGGCAACGTGGGACTCCAGGCCCCCCACACCCCAACTCCTGCTCCTTCGGGGTCTCCAAAGGCCGCTCCGGGATGACGGTCGCTGTCCTTGATATCAGCTTGGCATGGCTGGGGACACTGGCTGAAGGGGACACAGATCTCTCTGCAACTCTCTGCGAGTCTGGAATTCTTGCAAATAGAAGGTTTTTCTAAATGGCTGTTTTGCACTCGGTATATAAGGACCTGAATCACGTTCCTTTTGCTCCCGTTTAAAGAAGAGGCTGGAGGCCGTGTCTCACGCCCCCCCCCCACCCCGAGGAGCGACACTGGTGCCCCGGCGGCGCTGAGTGCCTGCGGTTTCCACCCGTTACCACTGGCACCATCACCCTGCCCCCCGGGCCGAGGAGTGGACCAGGCCCACGGCCTCCCCGAGCCACCAGGAGCCCCGCTGTGAGTGGGTGTTACGCAGCCTGGCTTGGCCTGGCCGGCCCTGGCCTCCAGGCTGGGGACGCCGGCTCGTGTGACACAAGGAAGGGAGTCACACGGCCTCCATCGGGGAGCCCCCCGGGGCCCCAGTCTGAATTCCCTGCTCTTGGAGCTGCTGCCACCATCCACTTCCCACCGGAAAGCCTTTCGTGTCCTATCGAATCTCTGTGCTTCCTTCAGGCAGGAAAAGGGTGAAGGATCTTTTCTGACGCTTAGTTCACGGCCTGGAGCCTGGAGCCCACCTCCACACGGGCATGCAGAGCCCCAGACGAACCTGAACTTCTCTCAGCCCGTGTCTCCCACCCCCATCGAGGCCCTGCCCCAGCTGCCCGGGCCGCCCCCCCCCCCCCGCCCGGCCACTGTGGTCGCCCGCTCGGGGCTTCCCTGGGCACCCGCGAGGGCAGGCCAGTCTTTCCAGCACACTAAGGATTTCACAGCCAGCCTCCCGCACTTCAGCAAAAGCTGTGCCGCCCCGGAGCACGTGTTTATGAGACTGCAGCTCTGACCTCGGCACCACCGACCGCCTGCACCCGTCTCGATACCAACCAAACCCACCCCTGAGCAGGACCCAGGGACACCAGCTGACCCGCCAGTCTCCGCGGGTGCAGCCTGACAGGGACACGTTTCTCCAGCACAGGAGACCCAGCTCGGAGCGCGGCTGACCGCGGGGACACAGACGGACGGAGGCCATTCGCACTGATTCAAAACCAAGGTCATCGCAGGGCCCAGGGCTCCAGACAGCCTCACTCAGTCCCCACCGCGCCTCTGTGCTCCCGATGGCCAGCGGGGCGGGGCTCGGGCCGGACCTGCTCACCCCAGGCCTCTCCATTTAAACCACTTCATCGGCCACCGCTACCACCACGGAGACGCCAGAGCCCGCCTCTGAGGGAACGGCACGCACCACTTCGCCAGAACTCGGAGCCAGATCCCAGCAAGGCCCCGATTCTGCACCAGTTCGAGGAAAAACCGCGAACACCAGGGACAGAGGAGTGTGCCAGGTGACCCGGACTGGGACCCGCCGAGCCCCCTACAGCCGCGTGCGGGGAAAACAGAGATTTCCGCACCTGAGCCGACCACGAGGCCTGGAGCTGGAATCCGACCACCTCGGAGAAAGTAGGTCAGGGGGTCTGGACACTTGCTCGGTGATACCAAGGGATTCTCTTAAATCACGTATCAGTGTCGGGTACGGTATCTACAGGTGTCATGATTTGTTTCTAAAACTGAGCCCCCATCTCTGAAAGACACGCTGAATATCGATGGGTAAGACTTCATGAGGTCTGAGATTTACCGCAAAATAATGGGTGTGGGTGAGGAGGTGAGGCAAGCGGACCACAAGTCATCAGTCAGTCAGGTGTGGGCGCGGGGAGCCATGGCTAGTCTCTGACTCGTGTACAAGTTTGGTTTTCTGTGATACAGAGTGAAAGAGCGAAGCTGAGAAACAGGCACTCAAGTTACCACGGTGATATTCCAGGGCCGGGAACTGTCAGGGATTCACTTTCCTTTTTGTTTATCGGCATTAAAAAGTATCCCACAGTGAAGGATATGAATTGTAAACCCCCCAAATCGTCTACTTTCTCACCCTCCTGTTCTTGCCCTGGAGAGCTTGGTGACTGTTCTGAGTCAGAGGCAGTGACTTCCCTAAACTGGCTGCACCCGAGCCTGGAGCCCTTCTGGAACCTTCTCCCTGAAAAAAGGCCTTGTCCACTCAACGCCAGAGAACCAACGTGCACCGGACGTCCCACCGCCAGGTGCCACGTACGAGAGTCTCAGCAAAGCCCCTGTGCTGGGAAGTTCTCCTTCCATGTAGACACCCGGGGAGGGTGGCTCCTCTTTTGTTCAGATGGTTTGGGTAGAATCCCTTCAATTCTGAATTTTCTGAGATCTAAGGCTCATATGGACTTATCACTTAGAAGAAAACTTTCTAAAGGCTTTCAGGACTCTTCTGTTTCTAAAAGAGCTGAAGCTACAAACTCTGAACTTGGCAGGACTGAAGTCCGCCCGAATGAGAGAAAGAACCAGAGCAGAAGGGGAAGGACGTCACCCCAACTTTAAAGTAACACGTTTTCCCAGGGTCGGGAGCCCATGGCCGCCTAACTTACTTGCTTTGTTTTGTCTTTCTCCCCCCTAATTTTAAAAAAGGTTATCAGCTCAGTTCTCGGCTATTTAATCAAGCAGGGTCTCCGGGCCCCCAAAGGCTCCCGTGGGCCAAGGCTTGGCCGGGACCACACACCTCGCCCCAAGGTCCACCCAGCTCCCCCTGGGGCCCCCGCCAGGCATGGGTGAGAAAGCTCCTCCCATGCCAGAAAGGTCGGCCTTCCTGGAGGGCGCCCTGGCGCAGCCGGCCTCTCCACTGATGACCCCCCAGAGGTTCGCGGGCCGTGGGTGGCATCCTCACCCACCCGCCCACCCTCCCAGGGAACAGCCCTCGGGGAGGGGCTGGCTGTGATCCACGAAAGGCCAAAGTCCTTCGGGACTGGCCTTGCATGTCTGATGGGTCTGGGAGGGATGGGAGCGGGGGGCGGGCCTCAGACAGAAACTCATGCCCGGGGGTCTCGGGTGGTCACCCCCAGCTGTTGGGACCGGCTTCCTCTGCACTGTCACTCAGATGGCGCTGAGGGGACTCGGGGACAGGGCTGGCCACGAGGAGGACGGTGGCCTGGAGGAGGTGCCCTGACCACTCCCGGAGGCTGGAAAAGTGCTTTTACGGAGACGCTGGTGGGTGAACAGGGGGCCAAGGGACGGAGCCGGGCAGTAAAATGCAAGGCGGCCAGTGAGGTGAGAGGAGAGAGCCCCATATCGGCCTGCCCACGCTCGGGGTGCTGTAGGCAGGGCACCCGCACCCCGAGATTCTGCGGCCAGTGACCTGCCGTGAGGCCCAGGATCCCCCCCCCAAGAGGCCCTGTCTGGGTCACACCAGTGCCAGACCCCTCCTTGCTGCCACCTTGGCCCCGAATTGTCCCCGACTGGTCCCCAACTTGTCCCCGTACCCTGGGGACTTGGGGGGGGACACGGATGGGGTCTAGTGCCTAGTGCGTGTTCGGGAGGTGGGCAGCCCAGGAAGGGCCACTGCTCGTTCTCCACACTCTCGGAGGCTCTGCCAGGCCCAGGTCTGCTCAGGAATCCAATTCAAACTCAGTCACGGACCTGGAACTTTCAGAACAAGAACAGCAAGGCCACCGTGGAGAGATTCTTTTTTTTTCTTAATGATCGATTCAGGAATTTCATAAGAATTCTTTGCTTTTAGTGGCTCCACCGAACAGGGTGTGGAGAACTCCAAGGAGCTAAGACTTCCTTCCAGCTTTCTGGAAGATTGCCGTCATCCTTACTCTGCACCACTCATCACCCCCACCCTGTCCCCCCCCAAAAACAGGCCAGTTTCACGTAAGCCTCTCAGGCCCTGCCGTCCAGACTTGCATCCCGACTGTTCCCACCGCCCTGCACCTGCACGGGGGGGGGGCCAGGCAGCCTCCAGGACCCCCAGGCAGACTGGACCCGGCGCCTCCCCAGGGCGGACAGCTACCTGGGGTCTCCTCCTCGGCTCGCAAGAGGGCAGCATCGCTGCAGGGCCCTCTGTTCTCCAGGAAAACAAGCCCTCCAACTCCTAAACCCTCTCCTGAGAGAAGACACGTCTAAGGACACCAGGTGCTCCTACAGCTCAATGTGGGGGCAGCCCAGTGGGACAGAAAGAGCTCTTGTCCAGAAATCCAGCTGAGGTGGAAAATAAGCTACTTTGGAGGAATTTCTCAAACTACTGGGGCTTCTCCTCCTGACCCAAGACTAGACGACTGCATTTGCACCCAGTTCCTCCGTCCCCGGGGACCAGAACTGTCTAGACAAGGGAGGACACTGCCTTTCCCTCACGTCCACTCTTGGAGTGGAACAAAGGGCACAGGGAGGGCCCATGCCTTGGATGGGTGGATGGATGTCTGGGTGGATGGGTGGATAGATGGGTGGGTGGATGGGTGGATGGATGGATGGGTGAGTGGCTGGATGGGTGGGTGGATGGATGTCTGGATGTCTGGGCAGGTGGATGGATGGATGGATGGCCAAGTGGATGGACAGAAGGGTGGGTGGGTGGATGGATGGGTGGGTGGGTGGATGGATAGGTGGCTGGCTGGCTGGGTGGGCGGATGGGTGGAGGAGTGTTTACTTGGTGAGGACCCCTGTGGGAAGTTGAGCTCTGGATGGTCCCTCTGTGCTCCACTGACCCTCACGTTTGTTACAGGGGGCAGATGCCAGCGTGTTTGTGACTGTTACTAGGCCCCAAATGCCTTTTCAGACGCCGCCAGAGCCTGCTGCTAACCAGTCATTACGGAGCCTGAGAAAGCTCAGCTGACACCTGCCACACTGCTTACAAAACCAAGAAACAGAACCGCCGAGCTAACGCAGGATGGGGCATACATAAGCCATGACACTGACACTCGGATTTGATTTCTCCCCAGAGATGCCAGGACAGTCAGGCGTCAACTCCCAGAGTTCACCGTTAATCTGTTTTAATAGGGGACCCACAGAAAAACCTGGACAGTCATGAAATAGTAACCATTCCATTTCCAAACTCTAAGTCTAAAACAGACTTCAGTGGCTCAGGACGTAAGAGATAAGCTGTTCTCAGATCACCTACAGGAATGTACCTGCATCAGGCGCGTTGCTCCCTGAGGACTAGAGAAGCTCACAGCCCCAGCGAGGGTCTCGCTGACGCAGAGCTCAGCCTGTGGTCAGGCCGGAGGAGACCCCGTGCCTGGGGTCTCTGGACACCAAGAGCGAGTGACCGCAGCACCCCCGGACTCCGCCTCCCCCCACCTCCCGTAACATCTGACTTGAAATAAAACAGTGGGACGCCAGTACCGCCTACAGGTGCGCGTCCAGCCCCGAGACGCGCCCCCGCAGTGGGGGGCCCACGGCCATCACTGGATCCTCCCGGCCTCGAGTCCTGCAGTGACCGCACTCGCCCCCCCACCCCCAGACTGGGCCACTGGAGCCTTACGGCCTTTTTGTCTTCCGTCTTGTGTCTAGCAATTTCCAAGCGCCTCAGTTTCCCCATCTGTAAAGTGAGACTCATCCACGCCTCCCGCGAGCTCGCTGGCTCCGAGCCCAGGTCCCCGGGGAGGGATGCTGAGGCCACGGTGCACGCACGTCCCGACAGCCCTGCAGCGCTCTGGGCTCAGGGGAAACAGGCATCATCACGGTGTGACCGCCCTGCAGGTGGCCACACTCACCTGTGGGAAGCGACTCTCGGGAGAGAATCAGGCGTTCCCAGGGGCCCCGGGGCTTCCACGGCACGACCAGTGCTTGAGCGGAATGGTCAGATCCCGGAAACAGCCCGCTTAAATCTACATGAAGCCTGAGCAGGGAGAGGACAGAACCGCCCACCTCAGCAAGCCTTTAAAACAACGTGGCCGGAGTGACAAAGGCACCGTCGCTGAGAACAGTGGAACGCAGCGCGTCATTAATGCACCGCTTCCGTGTCCCAGTCGCGTGGGCTGGCGCAGCCGCTGCCGGCTGGGCGCTCAGAGCACAGACCAACCTGGACGGGAAACCTCAGGGGGGAAAACAACATGCGGGTCGCTTTCTTTACCGAAAACCAGCTCAATGCTGTGGGTCAAGCCCCAGCTTCCAGAAGGTATTTTAGAAGCATTTATTTAAAAGGCGAAGCCCATCATGACATATAAATACAATTTTGCTCGTTAATTTTCACGGAAGGCCGAGTTTTAAAGGTGGACAATCGCTGCCTCACGATTACATTTCGGTCTCCGGCAGGACCGTTCCCTTGTTTCCCCGGAGGCCCAGCCCAGGTGTGCTGCAGGTGCGCGGGGTCCCCGACAAGCACCCCACTCTCTCCTCGGAGGAGAACATCTGAGCAGAAAGCAATTCTGTTGTGTCTGTGGTCACTCGTGCGTGTCGTCACTGGACACTTGCTCCTGGTCGGGTCTCCTCACGGTTTGGGGAATCTCAAGATTGGAGACCCGGGAAGGGGCCCCGGGATGGGAGACCCCTGAGCGCAGCAGCCCCGCCTTCACAAGCACACGGATGGACGGCCCGGCGGGGCAGGACCAGGCCAGGAGCTGACCGGTTTCGTAGCCGAAACTCTGCGGGCATTTGGATTATCTACAGAATCAGCCAACATGGCAGATCTCAATGGCTAGACTTAAACATCTGTGTGTAAAGCCACGAAGATTCAGATGATTTTATCCTCTCCAGGAACGCAAAAGTACTTGAGATCCTCTTTCTCCTTTTCGTGGCTAAAAACAGACATTCATAGAACAACATCAAAAAGAGAAATCGGGGCCTACATCCTCCACGTACACCTTGGGGAAAGGGCCATAAAGGTGGGGCAGAAGCCTCTCCCTCCGCCACAAATCCACAGATCACAGCTGAATCTGCAAGGCTGATTTTTCCAGCTGGAAGTCAGTACACAGAGCACCTTTTCTGGCGTCAGCTGTGAACTCTGGGAAACCAGAAAGAGCCTGCCCCGCGGGGATGAGGGTTTGGGCCTGCGAGACCACATACTCCTGCAGCAAGAAAGCACAACTGCAGAAACACACAGCCCGGGTCCTGCACTCAGACTCCGAATTCACCTGCAGGAGCCTCTGCAGGCCTGTGGCCAAGGTCAGCCTCTGGCCTCGTGAGGACCTCTGTCTGCTGGGCTCCCACCCTCCCCGAGCAGCCACCAGCATCCTGGGAGCAGGATGCGGATGTCAGAGAAAGGTCCCAGGCTCCCCGATGCCCCCCGATTAGAGCGAAAACTCGTCAGGGCTCCGGGGAGCAGGGGCCCAGCCAGGGGGCGCCTCCGGGGTGAGCTAATCACGGCGTGAGTCCAGCTCTACCTCTTATTAGTGGGGCCTGAACATGTGACCCTGGCACTGGGTCTTGTAAGCAAGTGCTCAGGGGGACTGTGCAGAGACCTCCCCCCAAACTGTCTTCTTTTTAAAGCTCACTATCAGTGAGCTTCCTTTTTTTTTTTGGTACTCTTTTAAAATTTTTTTTAACTTTTCGGCCGTGCCACATGTGGGATCTTAGTTCCCCAACCAGGAATTGAACCTGAGCCCCCTGCAGTGGAAGCGCAGAGTCTTAACCGCTGGACCGCCAGGGGAGTCCCCAGTGAGCTTCCTTTTGTGATCTTCAGATGACGTGGCTGAAGATCCTTTGCCAGGTCAGAAAAGGGAAAATAACCCAGAAGTGACTGACTGGTCCAAAAGCCCGAATGGGCCGGCCCGATGGAGACCACCCGAGTGCAGACGGGCCGGGGCCAGGGGTGCCCCAGCGGAATGACGTGTAGTTGGATTTGTTACCAGCCTCCAGCTTCATTTAATCTTATTCCAAATTAGGATAAACTCTGAAATATTCAAACAACTTATAAAATGCAATCAGAGTTAGCAGTAGTTTCATCAGACTTTTAGAAACTAACACTTAGACACAGCATAAAGGTTATGGATACTATTAAAATCATCGATCGGACCGAAAAACCTAAAAGAAACCACATCTGAAATACTGATTTGGACATGCAGCCCCTCGGGTCACTGAACCCGGTAGCTCCAAGTAACCCTGTTCATTATGTGCCCTCGCCCCTTAAGAAAGTCTACTCTTTGACTACTCAAATCACAAAAGCAAAGTTTGTCTATAGGAATTTAATTCCACACGTGTGCTGTTGCTGTTACAAAAGACTCACCTTAAAATGATCCACATTCCCAAAACTAGTTTCCTTTTAAGTATTATACATTCCTCGTGTAACTTTGCCCCTTTAAAGGCAAATTCAGAGTTTGTGCCGGGCACAGACAGAGACATTAAGACCTCAAAAGTTGGGACTTTCCCCGAGCCTATTCTAAAGGAAACACAAGTTCACTGGACACACACAGCGAGGACACTGGATAAGCACCCTCGCCCAGGGCAGACGCTCAAGTACGTTTGCTTGAACCAACGGACATTTAAACTTTAGCTCCTTTGGGACAATATGACGTCCTCTGAAAACCACCACCGAGAAACAATCCACCGGGAGCGGGAATCGGCCTGTCATCTCCACCCTCACCGCCACGGCCGATCGTGGGCGCAGCTTGGCACCATCCTTGGCGGAATTGCTTTCTCATCCGCAGAAAGAAGCGAGGTGGGAAGACCCTCTCCTTTCAGAAGAGGCTCGTGGCCTTTCGGGCGTGAGGACAGGGAGCACTTGAAACGAGTCACCTGCGTTTCCCAGGCTTTAGGAGCAGAAGCGTCATTCTCCGAGGCTCTAAGATAAGTCTAAGCTCTTATTTAAAACCTATGAACTTCTTCTACCCAGCACTGCTGTTGGTTTCACACACCTTCTGTGGCAAGAATTTAGCATCATTCTGTGACCCCGTGGGCCTATCGGAAGGCTCCGCACACAGGGGCGAGCCACGCATGCTGTACAGACAGAAAGACCCCAAAAGGGCAGTGATCCCACGGCCCCCAAATTCCTTGGGAAGAGAATAACGCTGCACACTTCTCATTAGAAAGTTCCTTTTACTGGCAAGACAGAAGTAGGAGTGCCCAGAGGTGCCGCACCGCAGGCTGGGAAGTGGATCTGTCCCGATAAGCCCTCCGCCCCAGACTTCGGAGCCTGTCAGCACCGGGCACCCCAGCTGGGCAGCCCGAGACCCCGCGGGCAGGAAGTCTGGCCACCTTCCCCGCGGGTGAGTGCCCCGACCTCCCTCTTCTCCCGTGGCCTCCAGCTGCCCACCCCACCCCCCCTGCACCAGCTGGTGGGATCACACGGAAACACATCGCCAGGGACCAGGAAACATATTTTGATGTGGAACCAAAACAGTGGGAAAAGCTGACTTCAGACCCTCGGGGGGAAGTGCGGTGCCTTCACAGGGTTTGTTGGCGTGAACTCACGGGAACGCCGGGAGCACCACACCTCGCCCGGAGCTCTGGGACCAAGAGATAAGTGCAGCAGGTCACTCAACCAGGGAATCACCACCGAGACCCCGGAGCAGACAGCAGGCAGCAGCTCTGCATCCTGACGCAGGACGACCCGCCAGAAACACCCGCGTTCCCGCAGGCTCCCCGCTGCTGAGGTCCTGAGGAAGCCACCCCATCTGCCACCGGGGGTCACAGGCTGAGCTGGGCCCTCCAAAAGTCCCAGGTTGGAGTCCTAACCCCAGGACGTCAGAAGGCCACCGCGCTTGGATGTGGGGTCTTTACAGGGGCCGTCAAGGTAGGGCGAGGCCCCTGGGTGGTCCTGGCCCAAGGACTTCAACGCCGGTGCCTGGATCGCAGACTCCAAAGCCCCAGAACCCTGAGGGATAAAGGCCTGCTGTTTAAGCCACCTCGTCTGTGGGGTTTGGTCACAGCAGCTCCTGGAGACACGGTAGCTACCTTTGCACCTGCCGTGATGATGTGGGTTCACTGATGCCTTATCATGGTCCATGAAAATGAGAAGGTCCTAAACTGTGTGGGGGCCTGTGTGCTTGAGCAGGTTAGCTTCAAAACATCCTTCTTCTTAAGGAAGAATTATAAAGAGAGGACAGCTTGCATTAACAGTTTTTATATTTTAAAATGCCTCCAAATGGATTTTTAAAATTCCCACATTTAGGAATTAAATCCAGGTTCTGATTACCAGACCATGGTAATCCTTGCTCCTCTACCTCTCGACTCCTAAATGTGCCAGCAGAAAGGAAGTATTCACCGTCCGATGCTTTAGAAACTGTCATCTCTCATACTGTTTCTTTGCCACAAACTTCCAAAAAGGTTTAGCCGTGTTCATTCGGCGCCTAGAACTACATTATCCGCTGGCAGCTCTAACTACCTCATGTGTGCTTTAGTTGTGGAAAAAAAGAGGGTCTGAGCACAACAGAGAAAATTCCGAAACAAATAAAACCCTACCGGTTCGCTCTCCTCATCTCGTGGGCACGACGGCTGGAAGGCACTAGGCCCTACCGTGCAATCTTGCCGCCAGAACAAAGAAGGGAGCAGGAACAAGAAAACGCTAAGCCTCGAGTACCCGAATTTACAGGCAGAAAGAAGCCTGCATGCCTGTCACACACGCCTCTTCCTGGAGAGGCCCCCGCAGCCCCACGGCAAAGGCCGTGCACCTCCTGGGGGGGCCCGTGTGCACGGTCTACGCCTGATAAAAATCCTCGAGCAGAAAGCACTCTGCCAGGGGTCATTAGTGGCCCACCTGTTGGGAAAGCTGTTTAGTTAAAAATAAAAGCCCCGGGCTGAGTAAGTGGACCCCACAGAGCACCAGCAGCCCCGACGACGACGGTAAAGAGAAACGCGGGGCTTGGAGGAGCTGAGGCCCCCCGCCAGGCAGCCGTCTCCTGGGAGAAGGAGGCTGCGTGGTTTCCAAACGCCGGCGGGGCTGGTGCAGGAGCCGGCACGCTCCTCCGGGGAACTGCCGAGCCGAGGCCCCATCTGCACCGACAGTGCAGTGACGGCAATTAGGTGCGAGCAGGGAAGCCAAAAACACAGACACGAGCGTCACTTGCTTTTATAGGAAACAGAACAAAAACTGAGCCCACGTGTCGGTGAACCCTTGTGATGGGCTGACTCCTGTCCCCGAAGGTCTGTCCCCTCGCCCCCCCAGCACCTCAGATATGACCTCCCCTAGAGACAAGCCTTTAAAAAGGAGAGAATTCGTGAAGGTGAGGTCTTTGGGGTGGGCCCTCGGCCAACACGACTGGGTCCTGACAGAGGGAGATTCAGACACAGACACAGGCCGGGAGAAGGCCGAGGGGTGTGAAGGCAGAGGGACGCCAGGATGGCAGCAGACCTGGCGCTGGAGAGCGGGAGATCCTCCCTGAGCCTCGGAAGGAACCAGCCCTGCTGGCACCCGGGCCTTGGCTCCCGCTTCCGGGCCTCGGGAACCCGCTGCCGCGGCCCACGCCCGCCTGGACCCGCTTACCTGGTGTAGGACGTCGGGGACCGTGGCCGGGCCCACGGGTACAGGTGCTGAGGCACCGACAGGTACTGGTCGCAGAAGGCGCCCTTGCGGATGTGCTGGAAGGACGGGAACTCCTCAGGTGGGAAATCAGACGTGGGCGGCGTGGCCCCCAGGTCCTCCCCCGCCGGCTCCACCTTGAGCGCCACTGAGGGCGAGTGGTCCAGGGCGGTCTTGCGGGCCTTGACGGGGACGCCGTCGCCCAGGTCCAGGCTGCCGTCGGTGCTCAGGGCGTTGATGGCGGCCACGATGGCCGAGCTGGTGTACTGCGTGGTGTTGCCCAGCCAGGTGTCGTCGGTGACGCTGACCCGTGGCGATCCTTGCGGGGACGGCGTGGGCGAGGGGTGGGGGGAGCAGGACAGCTGCCGGCCGTTGAGGCCGTACTTCCGCTTGTTGCAGGGGGACGAGGGCCTGGACGTGCGGGCCCCCAGCCAGCTCTCCTCGGTGACACTGGCGCGCGGCGAGGTGGAGGGCGAGTGCCTCGGGGACCCGAGCAGGCCGCAGGCCCCCAGGCCACGGGGGAAGCCCTCCTCGGGGTCTGTGGTCTTGGGGGACACGCAGGGGGACTGCCACGGGGACGTCTGCGGGGACGCGTACGGGTACGAGAAGCTGGACTCGTAGGACGAGGCCTCGGAGTTGCAGCTGCGGGACGACAGGCTGCTGGCCGGGCTCAGGCACGAGGGGTCGCGGTAGGCCTCCAGGTTGGGCAGGTTCAGGGTGGCCGTGGACGGCGACCGCTTGGAGCTGGGAAGGACGTCTTCCACGTCCACGTCATGGAAGAACTGGCCGTTGCCGTGGTGCAGCCCCAGGTAGGAGGTGATCTCGATGCGGGGGCTCTCCAGGGCCGGGGCCCCGTTGGGCCTGACTCCGCCGGAGGAGAGGAAGTAGCTCGAGGGCCCGCCGTCCAGGGCAGCCCCGTAGCCTGCGGCGGAGATGCCCGGGGCCGAGGTCTGCAGGTCGTGGCACGGGGCCGGCAGCGAGGGGTGGGCGGAGGAGAGGGGCAGGCCAGAGCCGATGCCGGAGGTGACGTAACTGTAGTGCTCTGGAAGGGAGGGGGAGACGGGTGAGGCGCTGGCCAGGAACCGCAACCCACGAGCTCAGGGACCCCGCGAGCCGGGACCGGCCTCACCCCTCCACCCCGCGGGCCTGGCCTCCGAGATGGGCTCCGCTCCCTCGGAGCAGCAGCCCGAGCCCCGGCCCGGCCAGCAGGGTCCCTGCGCCCCTCCCGGGCCCCTCCTCTCTCCACTCCAGCCACCGCCCTCTCACTTGGACACGCGCCCACCGGGGCTTCCCTCTGCGCAAACATCCTTCCCGCAGAGCCGCACCGCTGGTCCCCTTACATCTTTCTGCTTTTTCTCAAAAACTGCGTCCCCCACCTGCCCTACCCGAGTCGCAGCCCCCAGCCCAGCAGGCGTGTCACCCTCCCCCACTTTCTTTCTTCTCCTAACGTTCACCACCTCAGCCATCACATCCTGCACCAGCAGAACCCACGCCTCTGAGGGCAGCGTCGGGCCCGCCCAGGTCTACCCTGGTTCACTCCTGCCTCCAGGGCCCAGGCCTGTGCCTGGTCCAAAACGGTGCTCGATCTGTCCAACCAACAGACGGGCGGGCGGGTTTCAGACATGGGGGCCTGGACGTTTAAAGACACTGTGATAGACTGATCGCCAGCGACAGAGAAAACACCCCAAGGGTTGGACGAACACATAGGTTCCGGGATCTCTCATGTAACTTCGGATGGTGGCTCATGGCCTAAGAATCCTTCTTTTACAGGAAAAACGAAGCAGAGGATGTTGAAGTTCAGCCATATATTAAATCATTATATATTGATTACAGCCTCAGTAAAATATGTTTAAAAAAAATCACTACTAGTGTAATTAGTCATTTTTAGCAGCAAAGCCACACGTCTGGATTTCCAGTTTGAACAGACCCTTTATAACATGTGGGTACCTCATTATCGTGTGCCTAGAGCTGAGGCTCCCAAGGTCTCTGAATAATGGAGCTGCTCGTGGAAACCCTACACCACCTCCCGGGCCAAGCGCACCAGCCTGGAGACGCTTCATCCAATGACAGTGCCGCCCTTCTGCTGGGCTTCAGAAACCCACCTGGGCAGACCCCAGAGAATCAAGGGCCTCAAAGTACAGGTTCACATCCCATCGGATTTATTAACAGAAATGGGTCCAGCTCCCCAAATAGGGGGAAATCTATTTCCATTATGGCTTATTTCAGAAGGAGCATACAACCTCCCTCTGGTAACCCAGATCCTTATACCCTTGCTATCGAGAAGCTCTGGCTTTTACACTCTGAATCCCCTGCCCCATAAAACACTGTTCTCTGCTGCTCCCCAGAAGAGCGGCCCAGAGAGAGCACACCGGCCCTGCCCACCCCGCCCCCCGCCCCGGGGGTCAAGGGCGGGCTGTCTTTTGGGGAGAAAGCATCAGTGTCCAGATGCTCAGAATCGGTGCCGGATTGTAAACGGCCCCAGGGAGAGACTGAGCCGTGAGGAGGAGAGAAGTGAAACTGCAGCGGAGGGAACCAGAAGCTCCGAGTGGGAGGCGGCGCCTGGGCAGAGGGGGGATAGGCGGGTCCGCGGATACGCCCCCCCGCAAGCCTCGTCACCCCCTCATCCCGAGAGGGAAGGACGGGCAGCGCGACCAGGGGCCGGACCCATCAGGGGCGGCAGTGGTGTCAACACGGAATCAGTCTTCTCTCAGTTACCGTGGGAGCCTAAACGCTGCTCTGTGTTTCTTCCCAGACGCATCTGGCCGATGCGCCGGGCAGAACCAAGGTCCCCTTCCGGCCACGGCGCAGTGGTACATTACACGGACATTATAGCCACATCCACAGACCTCCCGCTAAGAGGGTCTCCCTTCACCGCTGGCCCAACACTTTCCAAACCATTCTAACCAGAACTGCCAGTTTAAGAAACAAAAAGCTGTTCCCAGTACCTGTGTGGCTTCAGGTAAGAAGTCAGATGTCAACCAAAAGCAGGCTGGACGGGGCGGTGTGTCCAGCAGCACCTGCTGTTGCGTGATTACGATGAGAACCGCGTGATCGGTAAGGAGGACATTAATAAATCGTGTTACACACGTCCAGGGCGGGGATTTTAGTAATGACGCTTCAGCAAGTAGCTGTATTATGTTTGACGTGTTCCCAGGTCAAGTTTGAGTTACAGAGACCCTGGCTCCCCGCCCCGCCCTCCCCCCGACCATCCAGGCGCCACGTGAGCTAAAGCGTCGGAACCGGCATTTCTCAGGCGGCTTCTCATAACCGTTGGTGCCGGCTCTCCAGCCCCACCTCAGTGAGTGCGGTCTTCACCCCGCCCACCCTGGCTCCCCCCCAGGCCCGCAGCACGACACATGGGCCCTGCCTCTGCCTGCGCCCTGACACCAGAGGGTACTCGCCGGCCTGAACCAGCCTGGACGCGTGCCTTCCCCGGCCCACGGAGGAGGCCCGTCCCAGCTCCTGCGGACGAAGAGCCCGGGGCGGCAGGCTCCGGGGGCCCCGACTTCTGGCAGGCACCCCTCCACCCGCACCCCGGGGCAGCAGCTATGATGCGGCAGGAGCTCCACGCCTCCTTGACGTTCTGTCCGCAAGGGGGCAACGTCCAGATGGCAGGGACACTGTGCCAGCCCCCCCAGCTGAAAGAGGGCCCCAGACCCGGGCGCTCCTGGGAGGAGTGAAGGTGCCCCAGACCTGCACCCTCGCTTCTGTGGCCACCCTGCGCTTTGAGCCCTTTCCTCCACATGAAGTGCACAGACCATCCAGCATTCGACGAAGAACGGACTTCATTTTAAAGACAAGTCATCGACTCCAGGAGGGAAGCCCAGGCAGGACACTGATGGGAAACATACGAACTGTGCACAAAGCCCAGGCCCGGGGAGTCCGTAGGCGCCCTCAACGGGCCTGCCAGGCCTCTCCCCCGGCACCCAGAGGCCTTGGGGGGCCTTGAAGGGGGTTTAGTGGACACCCACACTTCCTGCCCAGCTAAAGAATACTATGCAAACCTGTCATTTATTTTAAGAGATACAGCTGATCCCACCGCTGAACTACCCACTTGTTGGCAGGAAGGTAATTCCAAGAATTAAAACAAATCCTAGCAATCAGCTTGGGGCCTCCCCACCACCTGCCCACAGGACACAGCCACATTCGTGGTCCCGAGCCCGAGTCGTGGAGGGTATCTGAGAGCGTGCCCACCCCTGCCCCCGGCCCCCAGAGGGAGATGGAGAGCAGGGGGCCCGCTGACTCCCAGGGCATTCCAAGGGGGGGCCTTTATTTAACCAAAGTCTGTCAATAATCGTGATGCAACGAGGAAGAGAAAAACATAAGCCTTTATAAGCCTTTATTAAAACACAAAAAAGACCCCCTAAGCATGAGTTTTCCTTAATTAAATAAACTACAAAGGAAAAGCCTTAAGTGCCTGAACTTGATTCTGAGCTCAGCCAGAGTCCGGTGATGGAAGTTCTCCCTTTTCGGACAAAACGCGTACAGGTAGGTCCCAGCCTGCCCAGGGCCTGCCTTCCTGCCGGCGGGGGGCATCTCTCCCCTCCCCTCATCCCTCCCAGCTTCCACTCAATTTCCTACCTAAACCGTATTCAAATCTGAATTCTTTAACTATTCAAAGGGATTACATTTACCTGGGATGAAAACATTTCCAGTAACTGTCCTGACAGCCCTGAGACGCTCAGGCTGATGCGTGTCACATCGGCGGCCCCTGGAGAGCTCCGCACCCATTACCCCCAGTTTCTGCTGCTGCCTCCAGAGCCTGGCTGCCTGCCCAGGAGATTCATCAACTTACGGCGCAGGAGTCTAAGCAAATATTGGGGAGAGCTTATTCAAAATGGCTTAATGTAGTGGACATTCATGAAAGCGTGGCTCATCTCTGAAGCCATGCCTCCTCCAGGCCCCCGGCGGGGGCGGGCGCAGAGATGGACGCCAGCGTGGGGAGTAGGGGTGCCTGGAGCCCGCGGACCGCGCATCAGCTCCCAGTGGGTCCAGCGCCCACCGCGAGCTCCATCCTCAGCTCGTTCAACAAGCCAGAGCTGGCAGAAGTATTTCCTCTCATTCTGAAAACTCATTTATTTCAGAACCACACAATCGTATCATCTCTGCACAACCACCAAGGAAGTCGATCCGTGTCCTTCCACCATGGCCGGCTGCATCTCCGCAGGCTCCCGACCGCTCAGACCCCTGCCCAGCGACGTGGGGACCCTCTGCCCGTCCTGGGCAGCAACGGGGACGCGGAGCACACTGCTGGCTGCGCTGTCACCCCGCACACGGCGGCCGCCTCACCAGAGACAGTGGGAGCCACCTCGCCCCTGCCCGCGTCCCCGTCGTCTGTCACAGACCCTGAGAGGGAGCCCGCCACGGCGACTTTTGTTTTTCATTGTACGGAACATCCCCTTCAGCATTTGCTGGGGTTGAACCGCAGGACACGAAGCTAGAAATAGAACTGGAAGTAGCCTGGCAGCCAGGCCTCCAAACGCCCCGCCAGGCCTCCTCTCCCCAGCCGTGCGCGCTGCCCCCGCGGCAAGATTATACTACGCAGGTAGTGGAAACAAAACAAAACAAAACAAAACAAAACAAAAATGACGCTCCACGCCAGGACCTTCCTGTCGGGAGCTGTTTACTGGGCAGGGCAGGAGGGCACCACCGAGGGTGGCCAGGCCCGTGGGTGACAGACAGACGCAGCTCTGAGGGCACCGGTCACCCCACTGCCTGCCAGGGAGATGATTTCCAAAGGCAACAAGCAGCCGTCCTCACAGGGGCCCCCTGCGCCCCGACGGGGACGGGCTCCGACGCCCCAGCCTCACTGCCTTAGGTCTTCACCTTCCAGGCCCCGCGTTTAAGGAATTAGAAACACCCCGTGGCCATGAGTCGCTGTGGCCTTCCTCTGACAAACATCACAGAGAATGAAAACGTCCTCTGGGACGAAGCCCCCCGCTGGTGGAAACATCTCTGGAACTTTGGGGCTGCTGAGCTGAAGGTGCGAGGGCAGTCACCTTGCTAAGAGGCCAAGGGGCCGCCTGCGCTCCGGGTGCTGGGCCCGGGCCCTCCCCGCCTGCGCCCGGGCCCCGCGCCCTCCTGTGCAGACACGCGGGCCTCTGGGGCCCCCTCGCCATCACCATCACCACCGCTGGGGAAGGAACTGAGAATAAAAACGCCCCCAAATCTTCACGTCATCAGAAGATGCCCCCTTTCACACGTGAGCCCTGAAACGCCATCCTGCACTGTGAAGGCGGCGGCGAGGGACCTGCCCTCGAGGCCGCCGGGAGGCCGAGGCCCGGCCCATTTCCTCCTGAGTTGCCAGGGCGACAGTCCCCAGCCGGGCGGCCAAAATAACTTAGAAAACAGGAGCCCCGGGCGGGCGGGAAGCAGGGCCACGCCCGCCGCCCGGCTGACAGCAGAGCAGCTATTTCCTGAGACCCAGAGAGAAGCCGGAGGCCCTCTGCCTGCTCCCCAGAGAGGGAAGCCCACCGCCCAGCCTCCTCCCTAGAGGGGCCGGGAGTGGCCCCGGGAGGGCAAACAACGCCCAGCCCAGCCCAGGGCAGATTATTTTTAAAATTCTCTTTTCTTTCTCCCAACAAATGACGGCTGTCTATCCGCACCTGCCGAGTGCTCTGGAAATAAAGAACCCCAGGACCCATGGCCCCTCGAACACCTGGGTGCCGCGTCCCAGCGCAAGAGGTGGCGGGAGGGACAGGGTGACAGGTGAGCAGATGCCGCTCTCAACTCAGAGAAAACCGTGACAGGGACGAGGGACCCCAAGGTCAGGGCTGGCCATGTCCTTTTGAGAAAGTGCCCACTTGTGGTTCAGTATCATCTCTAAGGCTCTGCGTCAGCTCGCTTCACAATTGATCTCAGAATTAGTCATTCATTCATTTATTTCTATGCAGGTTCATTCCAGAAATAATGTGAAGTCACTCCTGTCACCCATTAAGAGCTGAAGAATTTAATAAAACAACGTAATCATGAACTTAATAATTAATAGTTACAATGTAATGTTAGTAACTAATAAGAACAAGAAGAAAGTACTTTGTTCATAATTGCCAAAACTTAGAAGCAACCAAGATGTCCTTTGGTAAGTTGAATGGATAAATAAACTGGGGTCCATCCAGACAAGGGAATATTATTTAGCACTAGAGCCATCAAGTCATGAAAAGACATGGAGGAGACGTAAACGCATGTTGCTAAGTGAAAGAAGCCCATCTGAAAAGGCTGAACACGGTGTGTCCAACTACAGGATATTCTGGAAAAGACAAAACTGTGGACCCGGTGAGCAGATCAGTGGTGCCAGGGGCTGGGGGAGGAAGGGAGGAACGGGGGGAGCACAGAGGATGTTTAGGGCAGTGAAAACACTCTGTATGACCCCATGATGGTGGGTACGTGTCATTACACATCTGTCCAAACCCACAGAATGTACAACACCCAGAGTGAACCCTATGTAAACTACAAACTTTAGGTGATGATGTGTCAGTGTAGGTTCATCGACTGTAACAAAGGTACCATCTGGTGGGGATGCTGATAGTGGGGGAGACCGTCCCTGTGTGGGGAGGGGGAAATCTCTATACCTTCTACCCAATTCTGCCGTGAAGCTAACACTGTTCTCAAAAAGTCTTAATAAAAAAGAAAAAAGTATGTGTGTTTCTCACGTAAATAGATAAGAAGGAATGTTTTCTATCAACTTCTTCCTAACACCATGACAAGGAGAAGGAGCCCTTTCCATCTCTGCCCAGAGCTCTCTCCAGCTGCCCTTCCCCCAAAGCCTGGTGAATGCTGGGCCCCAGCTGCCAGCACCCCAGAGGCCTTCCTGCAGGAGGCTTTAATGGGACTGTGGTCCCTGGAGGTTGGGGTGGGGGCTGTATCTTGGCAGTGAGGCTGAAAACGCACCTTGAGAGTGTTACTCAGCTTGCTGTCGGGGGAGCAGACGTGCAAAGAGACAGAGGGAGGCCGTCCCCAACCCTGAGAGCTTCCCAAGCACCAACGGGGCAGCAGAGCCCCTGAGGACACAGGACGTGCGTGGCAGTCCCTGTCCTGGACTGGCTTTCACACCCTGAAGAGGTCAGGAGTGCGGTCCACACGTCACCAAGCCTCTCATCAAAGATATTTGCTAAATAGACTGAAAAGGGGGTTGGATACCAAGGAAGAAAGTCTTCCGGTGGAAACAACCCAGGAAGCCCAGCCAGGACCTGCGCACAGACAGCCGAACCCCAGCAAGTGCAGAAGGCCTTCAGGGCCTGTTTCTCCACTTCCGGCCCCAGATCTGTTCAGACAACTGCCTCGCTCTCCCACCCTTGCCTGCCTTGGCTCCCCCGACCCAAAGGCCTGGAGGCGGCACAGCCGAGGAAGAGGAAAAGAGAAGACGTTTAGGGAGGACAGATCCAAGCAGCCTTGGCCTGGTTGGAACATTTATTTTTAAAAAAAAACGAGCAGGACGTTGCCCTTTTAAAAGAGGGGCAGTGAATGATACGGAAAATATTAGACAGTCATTGCAGAGATGGGCGCCCGCCGGTGCCAAGTGCGCTGGGCTCAGCTTCACCACTTCACCGCCACGTGGGCAGGGACAGAGAGAACATCTTGAAGACAGACACAGAAAGGGGGCCGACAGGGGGCAGAAAGACAGGTCGGGGAGAGCCAGGCTGCAAGGAGGGGGCTCTTGGTTCCCTCCACGCAAGGCGGCCCCAGGCACAGGCTGGGTCTTCCAGTAAAAGGGGGCGTGATCACTCAGGGGCTTACTCTTATCCAAGAGCACACACCCTGGGGGGCTGGAGGGTTCCTTTACCTTCTGTTTAAGTAGAACCTTTATTTTTGACCGAGAAAAGAAAACGAAAGAAAGGAAAGGCCCGGGGAACTTGGTGGTCCGAGGTACCGGAGGCTAGTTCCATTGGAACTTTTCCGGGGGGGGGGGGGCGGGGGGAGGAGGGAGGCTTCAGCGCTGAGGGCACAGGGAGCGGGCGGGCAGGCTTGGGGGACTCGTGGCCCCCGCTCCGCCGGGACGTCCAAGTCCAGGGCCTGGCACACTGTCCCCTGGCGGGAGCGGCGCCCCGCCCTAAAGAGGAGGCCCCTCCAGCGGGAATGCGCTCAGGGCTCAGCTGGAGTGCGGCCCCGAGCCTAGCACACTTGGCCGGGGGATCTACCGACTCCAAAGGGGCCTCCCTCGCTACCCCCGCTCGCCCCTCAACTTGACCCGCTGGGGAGGCTATGGGCGCTGCCCCCGCCCCTGGCGCCGCGGGGGGTCGGGGACGGGAGACTGGGGGGCGCCCCGGGGCAGAGGGGCGGGAGCCGCGGCGCGCCTCCGGGCCCGCCCCTCCCGCCGCGGATCCGGCCCGCCCGGGCCCGCGCCCCCGCCCTGCGCCCCGGGCCCGCGCGGACCCACCTGCGGTGGCCGCGGCGGCGCCCTCGTCGCTCTGGTTAAACTCGAAGAGGAAATCAAAGTCGAACTCCTGGTCCTCCTCCAGCCCCGTCATGTTGGGTCGGGGGTCAGAGATCAGAGGGTCAGGGTCGGGGTCCGAGGTCAGGGGTCCGGGGTCGGGGTCGGGGTCGGGGTCCGAGGTCAGGGGCGGGATCGGATTCGGGGTTCGGGGTCTGGTCGGGGGTCGGGGACCTGGGTGGGGTCCCGGGTCGGGGTCCGGGGTCGGGATCTGGGCTGGAGTCGGGCGGAGTCCGGTGTCAGGAGTCAAGGACTGGGTCGGGGTCCTGGACTGGAGTCAGGCTGGGGTCCTGGGTCGGGGTCGGGATGCCAGGTTGGGGTCGGGGTCGGGGTTAGGGACCTGGAGGGGGTCCGGTCGGCGTCCGGGGTCGGGGCCCCGGCCGCGGGCACCTGTGGTCGAGGCGCCCGGGGCTCGGCTGCGCCCTGCGCTCGGCCGCGCGTCCTCGGGTAACGTGACTCCCGCTCGCGCCCCTCCCCCCGGCCCTCCCCCGCCGCGCCCCTCCCCCCGCTGTTTCCGGGTTTACATAAACAAGCAGCTTGCCGGCCGCCGGCTTCCGAGTTTTAAATAAACTCTCCCCGCGAGCTCGAGCGCACGCCTTTCACTGGTGTCCCGGCTCCCGGCGCCCACACCCACGCCCGGGGCCCCCAGGAGGCTCTCGGGGTCCGGCCCCCCGCGCGAGCGAGACCCCCAAGTGCCCCACGGGTCCGCACTCCGGGGGATACGCGTGCGCCGGGGACTGGGGGGAGGGGACACGGAGTCCAGCCACCTCCGTCCGCCCCGCCGCCCGAGCGCCCCTGCGGCCGGAGCCGGGTGGGCAGGGGCTGGGGGCGGGCGAGGACGGGAGCCGGCGGTGGACCCCCGCCCGCCTGCAGCCTCACTCCGGGGAGGCGGGCACAGCGAGCGGTGCCGGCTGGCTGCACCCGTAGACAGAGGGGCGCGAAGATCAATATCTGCGTCCCGAATTGCTGCTGACGCCGCACCAACCTACTGAACGTGCCTAGAGGGGCCTCCCAGCTGCCGGGCCCCTCGTAGGACGAGGATCAGCCCGTCTCGGTTGCTGCCGAGTCTACAACGCGCACGTCCAGCCGAAGCCCCGCAGCCTGGGCCCGGAGCAGAATTCCCTGGACCGCAGGGCTCGCTTTCAAAGGAGCAGCTTCTTCCCCAACCCGCTGCGGAAGAGCAACGAACACAGGGAACACCGTTTTCCAGCCCCCCGAGCCCGAAAGAGGAAGGTGGGAGGTTGCTCGGGCTGGGAGCGCGCTCTCCTTCGCACCTTGAGGCCGGGCTGCTGCTCACGCCTGCCGCCTTCCACTCGCAGGCTGATGCCCAACGGGCAGCCCTTCCTCTTTGGGACCCCGTGCACTTTAGCCCCTCAGAGTCCTGAAACACGCGTGCAAATGCCTGTGCGCGCACAAGTAGCCTGCCAGCCACCCGTGAGTGACTCCAAAGCTTTCCCAGGTTGAGGGAGAGCTCGCGGGGGGGGGGGGGTGGGTGTGAAACCCAAGGCCTGGACACAGAGCAGCTCGTCCGCACAACATCAGTATAAAAAGCTAGGCCCGCCTGAGCACCAACTCTCCCCAGGACTTTCTCCCAGGTGTTTGTTCTAACTTCCCCGAGAATCTTGGCACCCTGTGACACCAGCATCTGGAAGAGCAAGAGAATGGTGGCCAAGACGGCGGTGTGAGAGCATCAGCCACGTGGGGGGGAGTCGAGTGGGAAAGGAGGGGGGTGCACAAGTGTCCGTTTCTGCAACTCCGCTGCCAATCAAACGAGTCCTGCTCTCTGCCCTGCAGGCCCTCTGGCCCCGTGGGGATTGCTTCTTCCGGAAGCAGATAACCTGGGAATCACGTGACCCCTCCCCCAAACCTTTTCCCTCTCATGACCCTTTCCAAATCGCTGGTTTTCTCCAGTGATAAACTATAGTTCACTTTGGCCTGATTTAGTTTCTAATAATAGTTCTATCTTTGAGATGTATGTTGGAGGGCTGTTTTGTTTTAGTTTGCTTTTTTTGCTGACCTTCAGGCAAATGGAAGTACTGTTTTCCGTTCAGAAGCCACAACATTTCATTTTCTCTCTTTTTGGGGATTTTTTTAAGTTCAGCCACCTTCTCACCCCCCACCAAAAATTTACACACAAACAACAGCCTCTACCGTCTGTTTAGACTAAAACTTCTCGCTCAACTGTTCTGTCCAGGAGAAAGTGGGTTTACCCTTCTGGGTGCAGCCGAGCCCCCCAGGGTCAGGACTTGGGTCTGCTTTATCCTAAGGCCGAGCTGATCCCCACCTAGTTTCAGATCCCCAGCCAAGGTAACCGGAGAGGGTGGCCGTTTTTTACCTGCTCCTCTTACCAGCACCCCCTGTTGTGCCTTTCGTCTTGTAAATGGTTTGCAGCTATTTGCCAATTCAGCAGACACTCCCGTCTTGATGGAAATGTTTAGCTGGCGCTTCCTGTCAGAGGCTGCCGGTGTGCACCGGGCCCAGAACTCCAGCCCTGGGTGTGATAGAGCAGCAGGGCCTTTTCTAATCTGGATTAGGAAACAACGCCACGAAGTTAAGTGGCAGGAGAACAGCGCAGGCTTTGTTCTGTTCTGGAGAGCCCCGGGCATTCTGTGTGGAACAACCTCTGAATGGGTGGGTGGGTGTACCTACAAGGCCTGCATTTCTCTGCATTCCCCACGCAGAAGGACAAGCACAGGGCCTTCCCAAACAGCAGTGCCTAATGAGCTTTTACCAGATGCTCATTAAACTGGAGGAAAGCGCTGGGGAGGGAATCCCTGAGATTCTCAGATGGGCAACTACAGCCCAGTCGGGCCTGCGGGGGAAGGCCAGATCCATTCCGCCAGCCCTCGGCAAGGCAGGCGTGGACCTGCAGGCCCGGCTCTGCCTCTCATACCCTGTGCCTGGCTATATGAAGGATTAGATCATACTTTCTGTTTAGCCTAATTCTGTAGTCCTTATAAATACACCAATATTTGTTTAGTCAAAGGGCATCATCACGTCTGGCGTGCTGCCTCTTAGCAGGGACACCTTCAAATGTATTTTCTTAAGCTGGAAACATGACAAATAACCACCACCCCCATAGATGCCTTTTCCTCTTGTAAGAGAAAAAAGATTCTTTATTGCAGACAGACCACCGACTGTTGAAGTAAAGAAACCTAAACTTTGAAAGACCCACATTTTTAAAAAGCAGTGATAAGAAACTTTGAAATAAGTGTCAAGGATGTAAAATCAAAATCTCGACAACGTTTAAAACTTTTCTAACAGTAAGAGCTTGTCCTGTAAACGTTACCTGCTGTTTACGTTTTAACATTTTCTAAATCGGGATGAAATGGTGAGAAACAAGATACATCTTCCTCCCTTGATAAAAATACTTAGAAATAACATAAGACACCAAGACACTGACCCCATACTGATGTTCTTATATTGAATGTATGGTCTTGAGCTCACGTTTGCTAAAGATAAGGAAGTTCTCCCGAGCTGGCAGTCTTTGAAAACTGCAGTTGTAATGCAAGAGGGGCCGTCATATTTATTAGAATCGTGCAGGAGACAGTAGCATTTACTTCCTAGCGCTCCCCATAAGGGTGTCTGCCCTACAGAATATGAGTACTCATCATGCATTGGCAGGCTAGGCAGTTTCCTTAAAATAATTTAGACAAAGTACTTCAGGGTTGATACGGCATTTGGAAAGGTGTCTCCCAGTTTCCATCGTGGTCCCGAACTAGGGTGCTAGTCACCCCTTTCGGAGGCTATCTTCAGACACCTTCAGGAACGCCGTAGGAACTCCGGGCTGCTTTGGTCAGGGGTGGGAGGGGTGCTGAGAGGGTGCGGGTGAGGGGACTGTGGACCTAAGACCGCACGCGGGAGGGTCGCAAGCGCACCGTCAGTAGTGGCGGCCTCGCCATCACCAGCCTTCAGGGCAGGGCAGACACTTATGCCATCTTCGTGACTATGAACAAGTACCTTGAAACTCTTTTCAAACTGTCCCGGAACATCTACGGTTGGAACTCTCAAGTCTCTAAGATTGCAAACTGTCTTGAATCAGGGGCTGTGCCCGACCGCTCCTTTGGTGGCTTTTAGTCCTGCGAGTCGAGCCACCGGCGGGGCAGCGCCACACGGAGCGGTTCGCGGGGCCCAGCGCCTGGAAAGAATCTGCCACCGATTCAGCTCGTGGAGGGGCGCAGAACACCGCCCCCCCCCCCCGCAACCTCACTGTACGGCTGGTCTTCCTGGGGCCTTGCCCCACGGGGGAAGAAACCGGCCATCCCTCTTTCCCAGAGAAACCTCGCTGCTTTCCAAAGTGTCCTTCCTTCGTGGTTCTGACGGCCCTAACCTCGCCCCGTCCCCCAGCCGCCTGCATTTGAACTGAGTTTCTACAGCCGGAGCAGCCGCGAGGCTGCACCAGCGAAGGCCAAGTGCGCGCACTCAGCGCTAGAGAAGAGGAGACACCTATTGGCAAGAAGGCGCGCTCGAAATCAGGGCTGCTCTGGGGAAACACCAGGGGGACACCGCTTCCCAATCTGTGCAGCGCGCCCGCCGCGCGCCCGGCCGCCCGCGCCCCTCCCTGCGCGCGGACCCTGGACCGGCCTGCTCGCCCCTCCGCGGGCCGGGACCCCGCCGGGCGCGGGTCGGACGGGCGCGGGCCGCACGGGCGCCGGGCTCAGGGCGCGGGGCCGGGGGCCCCCGGGGGCCGCGGCGGGGGGCTGCGGCCGCTCCGGCTTACCTTCCTCTGCCGACTTCATGGTGCCGCCGGCGGGCGCAGAGGGCCCCAAAGTTTCTCCGCTCCCGCAGACTGCAGCCGGAGGGCCGAGTGGAAACTTGGAAGGGACTGGAAAACTGGTACTTGGCATCCACGCGGCGGCGGCGGCGGCGGGAGGAGCAGGAGGGGGAGCGGGGGGCGCGGGCGTCTTGCGCCGCCGCGCGGGGCCGGGTCTCCCGAGGAAGGACGCCTCTCCCCCGGCGGACGCGCGCCGGCCCGGGCTCAGCGCCGCGCGCCCCGGAGAAGCGTCGTGAGGGGCGTGTGCGCGCGTGGCGGGGCCGGGCTGCGGCGGCCCCGGGACCCCGGCAGGGTGACGGGCGGCGGGGGCTCGGAGGTGTGCGCCCGCGCCCGCTCCCCGCGCCCGGCCGCCCTCCCCGGCGCGGTGACTGACTGTGCCGGCGAGTTCGGAGCCTCTGAGTCTCGCTCTGACGCAGGGCCGCGCTCTGCCTCCTGCCTTTTTAAAGCTGGAAAACACCTCCCCCGCCTCCCCGCCGGCCCGGCCGCTCCCGCGCCCCCTCCCTGCCGTGACATCACGCCCCCGCCCGCCCGAGCCGGCGCTGGGCCCGGGGGACCAGCGGCCGAGCGCCCGCCCCTCCCCGCGCCAGGCCGCCGCTCGCCCGGCCCGCGGGGCGCAAGGGGGGCGGGCAGGGGCGCACTCGGCGCACGGCCCGGCCCGGACGCCTGGGTCCACGCGGGTGTCCTGAGAGAGCCACACTCCGCTTTAATGAGGGGGCGGGGAGGGGGGCCGGAGACGAGGGGGGTGCCAAGAGAGCCCTGCATGCTGAAGTCATTATGTAAAATCGCAGGCTTTCCCTGCTGTGGAAATTTGGAAAAGCGCTTCCACTGGCAGGCCCGAGAAAGGAAATTCCCATCCCGCTAAATTACTAACAGATTGCACGGCAGTCCCGGGACGTGGAGTTATTGTCATTTTTCTTCTGTAAATATCTGAGCGACCCAGATTGCCTGTTGCACGGCTGGCGGGGGGGAGGGGGGGTCTGGGAGAACCGCGAGCCCCTCCCCGGGCTCCCAGCCGCCGGCCCCCGGCCCGCCCCAGAAGGCCAGGAGCGGTTTACGGGCGCGACTTCGGGGTTTCTAACCGACGGGGGCTGGTCTGAGAACCGAGAGCTGGCGCTCGGGGAAACCTCTCCAACCGGCCCGTTTCACTTTACACTTTCCTCTTTCAGACCCTGTTGCTTCTCCTCGGCGCGGCTCAGCGGCCAAAACGGGACCGTAGTTTCGTGTTGGCCTTGGAGGGAAGGGACTGGAGTGTTTGTTCGGGCGGTTAAAATGTCTGGTGTATAAAAATCATAAATCTATTGCACGACACCCTATGTGGTTTAAAATAAACCCAGAGCAAAAGACTTGTCTGCCGCGGGGACCAGGAGGCCTGCAGGTCGCGCGGGTGGGCACCCTAAACGACTCCACGCCCGGGACCTGGGGAAACTGGGGTGCGACATTTGACCCCATCTGTGTGTTTCGCTGCCCCTCGGGCGCGATATTAAACAGTAAGAAGGTGCCCGGCGGGGGCGATACCCGCGTCACCGCCGCCGGTTATCGGTTCATCCCAGCGGCGTCGACCGGACAGGACTGAAATCCCTTCTTCCGGCGCAGGTCTCCCCTCGGGTGTCTGGTGGGTGTCAGGACACTTTTCGGGTGCCACTACCTGTGGGTCTGCTCCCACCGCGACAGTAGGGCCTGGCACGCGCCTTGTGCCCCAGGCAAAGGGAGGGGGGACCCCGCGTGGACACCGGGGCTGGGGGTGGGAGACCCCACGAGGAGGCTGGAGGCCTAAGAGGGGGACCTCGCGAGGATGCTGAGGCTCGGGGGAGTCGCCAGGACACCGAGGCTGGGGGGACCCCGCGAGGACGACGAGGCTGGGGGAGGGGACCCCGCAAGGATGCTGGACGCGGGGCGGGGGCGGAGGCGGGGCGGGGGGCCCGGGGCGTGCAACAGAGCCGGAAGCCGCCAGGGGGCGCTAGGGTCGGGCCGCCCACGCCCCTCCCTCGCCCCGCCCTTTAAAATGATCTGGCCGCGGTACGTTCTGGTGTCCCCAGACCTGGGTGCCAGGGTTCTGCCAGGAGAGTTTGCGTGGAGAGGTCCCGCCCCACTACCAGGACGGGCCAGGAGGAGGGGGCCGAGTCCTTGCGGGGGGCGAAGGGGGGTGTGGAAAGTTGTATTAAAATAAAGACTGACTCTCACCCCTTCCCGTCCGCCCCTCTCGCGCTTTCACAGGCGCGCGGGACCGTCTCCCGGTCCTGGAGCCCGCGAGACCCCCTGGGGCCGGGGGCGCCCCTGGGCTGCAGAGGGGCCGAGCTGGGGGCTGGGGGCCGCCACTGCTCCTCCTCCTCCTCTTCCTCCAATAAATAATTTTCACTCCATCCAGAAAAGCTCTTTTCCTGTCTGCTCTCAACGCGCCCCTTATTCCCCCGCCCGGGTGACGGAATCCCCGTCTGTTTCCCTCTGTTTAATTCCGTTGCCGGGACCACGGTGGCCGCGCGCCAGGGCGCAGGGAGTTCCGGGGGCGGCGGCGCAGCTCTGTGGCCAGCGCGCCCCCGTGTCCGCCTCGGGCCGGTCCTGCGGCCACCGCGGGACCACGGGCCTCCGTCCCCGCGGCCGCGGCCCCCCGCGCTCCCCTTCCGCCTCTCCGGGTCCTCCGGCCTCCTCTCGAAGTGTGTTTATAGCTGCTACTAGGAGAGACGTTACACGGATTTTATTTTAAGGATGGGTGATGACTAACGAAGTTAAAAGGAGCTTAGGACAGAAAACAAGACTATTTTTAGATTACTGTTGTTTCTGTGGATTATTGGGGCAAATACACCCAAAGAAGCTTACCATTTTCAAAGTCCCTTTGGATGCCAAATCCTTTCTCTTGGAGCACACTTGGGTAATTCATCCACCCTGCCCAGTATTTTCTATAGACTCCGCAGTCGCCGTTGCTCGGCTTTTTGTGTTTAAGCACAACTGCTGTGGAGACGCCACCCTCAGGGACGTGGGCGGTCCGGGACCTGGTCAGGAGGACCTGGGAAGCCCTGGCCTGGCTGGAGCTGCCCTGAAGGGGAGGCTCTGTCCCCCGCCCTGGGAGCCCCGCTGGGGACCGTATGGCCCACCTGGCCTGGGGCTTTCCAGCCTCCAGGGCGGCAGCTTCCGGGCACACACTTCACTGGCAGGGGCTCCGGGGCAGGTGCTGGGCCACGGCCCACCCTTTCTTCCTGTTCCTCAGTCGCACACCCAGGTGCCACTTCTTGCTGGTGAAAATCACCTCAAACGTCTGCGGGTTGAGCGTGAATGCTTTGTGCTGGCCAGGTCCACACGGTGAGCCCGGTGGTGGCCAGCTTAACGTCCTCCCGTTTGGAAACACTTTGGGCACCTGAATCCTCCATAAGGGGCAGGTGTGCGTTCTTCCTGCAGCAGCTTCTGGGCAACCAGCAAGAAGCACGTGGACTGAACAGAGGTGCTGGCAGATATGCTTGGGTACAGGGGCAGCTAGCCAGAGGGTGGGACTGGCATGAAGTCGAAAATCACAATTATGAAGAGGGTATTTACTTCTAAGTCAACTTAGCTGAGGTTGTTTTTAAAAAGCCAATGGCAGTACATCTCCAGGTCGTGGCTGAAGTTGAGAAAGATGGGGCTGCACACCTGTGTCAGCCCCTCCAGACGTCCCTCTTCGGTCTGAGGTGTCCTTAGAGGTCCATGGATTTAGGGTTTGGAGGTGTACACTGTGCTTTCACTTGTGAAATCGCTCTTTAATCCACCCCTCCTCCCTGGAACAGGGCAGGGCCCTTCTTCGCCTCCCGAGCACGCACCCCAAGCACCACCGCCAGGGCTAAAGCCTCAGTCGTCCGTCAGTCAGCTCCCCTAAGCACAGCTCTCAGCGCGGCCCCTGATGTCCTGCACCCTCCCCCGGCCGGAGCAGTCCCTCCCCCACCTCACTGCCCCCCACCCTGCGTCTCAGCATCACCCCCACCGACGCCCAGAGCCCTCCTCCAGGCCACCTGCCCCCCCCCCCCGGGTCCTTATCACCCGTCTGATACATCTTTGCCCACCGCCATAGCCCCTCACACTGCCGTCCAGTGTGCTGGCCTTGGACAGCCCGAGTCTGCTTTATAGCCTGGAACATCCTACCTGGAGGATGTCCCAGGTGACCTTGAGAGGAACGTGTGTTCCGCTGTGGCGGGGTGGCACGTCCTAAGCACGTTTGGTAGGCCGTGTTGGTTTACGGTGTGGCTCAAGCCTTCTGTTTCCTGGTTGGTCTTCCGTCTGGTTGTTACATCCATTATCGAAAGTGGGGTATTGACGTCTCCACCTATTGCTGTAGGAACAACTATTTCTCCCTTCCTTCCATCAGCTTTTGCTTCATATATTTTGGAGTTCGGTTGTTAGATGCACATATGTTTCTAATTGTTATGTCTTCCTGATGGATTGGCCCTGTTATCATTACGAAACATCCCTCTTTATTTGTAATAACACTTGTTGTGTTAAAACCTATTTTGTCTGACATGCGTGCAGCCATTCCAGCTTTCCCGTACTTGTTCTTTGCATAGTATATTTTTCCACCCCTTTAGTCCATTTGTGCCTTTGAATCTAAAGTATGCCTCTTACAGCCAGCTGCAAGTTGGATCACCTTTTTTTTGTCCAGTTTGACCATCTCTGCCTTTTTATCAGCTTGTTAAATTCATCCACACTTAATGTTATCATTGATACCATTGGATTTATATCTGCCATTTCATTTTTCCTGTTTCCTATTTTTCTCATGTCTGTTTTGTTCCTCTATTCTTCCTTTACTGCTTTCTTTATGTTAAGTGAATGTTGTCTAATGTAGCATTATGAATTCTTTAATGGTTTTTACCCTTTTTAAAGTTATTTCCTTAGTGGTTGTTCTAGGGTTTACCACTTACATTTTAACATCACGATCAGGTTTAGATTTATACTAGCTTAATTCCAGTGATATACATAAACATTAATCTTACGTGGGTTTATTCCTTTTTCCCCTTTTTATGGCATTATGTTACTTAAATGACAAATAGTAATGCTGCAAACTCAGCGGTACTCTGGAATCGTGCTTCCTTTACCACCTGTAGTCAATCCCTCCATCCCGGCTCTGCTCCACCCACTTCCTTGGTACTGTTATTGATGAAAATATTACACATGTATTACATTTCCACTAATACTAGGCCTGACATTACATTATATCTATATTCTTTTATACAATTGCTTTTTAAATCAGTTATTAGAGCAAAGGAGGAAAATATACATTTGTACTGCTTCATAAAATTACCTCCTTACCTTTAACAGCACTCTGTTTTCTTCGTGTGGATTCAGTTTCCGTCTGGGGTCATGTGCTTTCAGCCTGAAGAACTTCCTTTACTTCTCGTAAGGTGGATCTGCCAGCAGCCACTTCTCAGTTTTTGTGTATCTGGGAAGATCTTCATTTCACCCTCAGTTTTGAAAGATAGGTTTGCTGAGTATGGGATTCTTGGTTGACAGTTTCTTTTTTTCCTTTGAGCACTTCGGATGTGTTACCCACTGCCTCCTGGCCTGCGGTGTCTCTGCGGAAAGCCAGTCTCATTTGGGGTCAGTCCTACTGGGGGCCCCTTGAAAGGGACATCATTCTCCTCTTGCTGCTTTCAGGATGTTCTCCTTGCCTTTGATTCTCAGCATCTTCACTGTGATGCAGGCCTCTCCTGGCGTGGAACCACCCTCACAAGCTGGGGCGAGGGCTCTGGGGGTCCCGGCGTTCTCAGGGCACAGCCTCCATTCCACTGCAGGAGTGGGGGCTGCGTGGGAGCAGGTGCCCCTCTTCCCAGCCGCACTCCCCGGGGACTCAGCCCACGGGGCACAGGGAGCCCCGCGTTGGTGGCTGCAGCCTCGGGAGCGCAGCCCCCTCCTCGCTGAGCTGGGACGCTGCGGGAGTCTTGGTTCAAATACCAAAGACTCTCCTTTTTAAACCAGTTTCCACAGATTTTCTTGAATAGATGTTTCATTCGCCATCGTCCTTAGGAGCGTTTGCAGAGGCTTTAAATGGCTGTTCTCTTTTAAACGATTTTCTCCGTTTTCACCGTGAAGCAGGTCAGCTGGGCTCTCCGTGCTCACAGCGCAGAAGCTGATGTGGCGTCTGCCTTCCAGGCCCGCGCGGCACCCGTGGGAGCCCTCATCAGGGTCTCCGCCTCGTGGGCTGTTGTGAGGGTTAAAACGTGACCACCCCCCGGCCGCTCAATGACTGTGACGATCATCTCAGAGTCAAACTGTCCTGGGCTGGATTGTGTCGTCCAAGGATGTGCTGGAGCCCTGACCCCTGGTACCCGCGAGTGGACCGTACGTGGAAATAGGGTCCTTGCGGATGGGATCGGTGAAGAGGAGGTCATTAGGTGGCCTGACCCAACGTGGCCGTCGTCCTCATGAGAAGAGACGGTGACGGGGCAGCGACACGGGCGTGACCCTGAGGACGGCGGCACCACCGGCCCCCGGGAGAGGCGGGGGGTCTCCCCCTGGAGCCTGGAGGGAGCCCGGCCCGGCCGGTGCCCTGACCCTGCACTTCTGGGGCTGCGAGAGAGTATCGTTCCGTCCGTTCGAGGCCCCGGTTTGTGGTACTTTGCTCGGCGGCTCCAGGGAACCAAGTCAAAGGCCGGTGGTGTGTATTTCCTTCCGGGAGCCCAGGCCACGTCATGTCCTGCTGTCTCCCTCCCTCGGGTGCCCGGGAAGCGCCCACCCAGCGCTCCCTCCAAAGGACCCGCCGTGGAGCCTGGCTGACAGCCCGCTGGGGGCACTCCTGACCCACTGAGGCCACCACGGCCGGGCCGGTGGCCATGGTGCCACCCCAGGCCCCTCTTCTCCCCACGGTACCCCCGTCAGGCAACTTTGCCCGGGGACCCCTCCATGTGGGTCGTGGGCTGCCCTGCTCCCCGTGGGACTCAGGCCTGGTGCTCCTGCAGCTCCTGGGGGCCGTGGGGGGGTGAGCCCGTGGCTCTGAGGCCCCCCCCCCCCCCCGGGAAGCCGTGCCCACTGGGCCCGCGAGGAAGGCGCGGCCAGAGGCGGATTCCTGGGCGGGTTGATCATCTGGATCCAGAGGCACCTGAAAGCCCAACTCTGAGTTCCTCACGCGGGGAGGAGACCCCTTCCCTGTCTCGCTGCCTCCGTCTATTTTGCTGTGGGATTCGGCCTCAGCTAGAACCCCAGGTCCCACAGGAGCCGCCGCTGGCACCCGGGCGCTGCCCCTGCTCCGCAAGGCCCGAGAGGAGGCGGAGGCGGAAGGATGGGTGAGGGCGGAGGCTGCGAGCCCCCGGCTGAGCAGAGGCCTGGCGCTTCACCTCGCTTCTCCTGGGGAATCCTGCTCCAGCTCCCCCTGCCCTGAGCCCCGGGCGGCCGCCTCGCGCCCTCCCTGCCCGCCTCAGGCCAGCTGCGGGCTTGGTGAGCCCTGTCCTTTATTTCTGAGAAGTCGGAGGGGTGCGGAAGAGAAGGGCACTCAGCTCCCCTGTTTGGCCGTCGCGGCATCTGCTTTGGCCACCGACCCGGCCGGAGGGCACTAGGTTCCACCTCTTGTTTCTGGCGAGTGTCGGGGTTTGCACCTGTGAGCTCACAACGCTTTCCTTTTGTGAGAGAGTAAGGGGAATAATAGTAATAGTTTTCTGGCAGCAAATTTGTTAAATTAAGCAGCAACCCAAGGCGCGCCGCTTTCACCCCCGGCCTTAGACGGGGAGGCTGCTGAGTCCTGTCTCTGCTCCGACTGGCTTTCGTTTTACACGCGGCGGTTTTCGGGAGGGGGGCGCAGGCCAGCCGCCCCTCCTGGGCCCAGGGCTCTGGCCCCGCGGCGAGGTGGAATCTGCCCATGGCTTGGGGCTGCCGGGCTTCCCAAACTATTCTTAAAGTGTTTTTGGTTCAATAAAGCTCTAAACAAGTTTTGCCAGACACTTTTTCCATTAACTTTTAAACCGGAGTGAATTTCAAGGGAAATTTAATCCGTGTGCTTCTGATTCATTTACACTTAACTCATTGAGATGCCGTGTTGAACTGTTTGATGTTGAAGCAGAAGGCAGCTTTCTACAAGCCTGCTTGGCCTTTCTTCCTTGTTGGAAACAGGAAGTGGCATCTTGCCAGAGTGTAAATGGACGTGATCCCTCAGTGACGGTGCTGTTTCAAACCCACACCCTAGAGCCTGGGGCTGTCGCTGGGCCCTGGGCTGCTGGGTCCCCAGGCGGGTGGGGGAATGGGGCCGACACCCCGGCACAGCCCTCTGGCTCTCCCCCGTTTGGGCCTCAGGTACCCAGACAGCAAGAGAGCCTGTACTGTGCTTGTCTCTTTAAAGCTTGTGTCAATACACGTAACAAAAATTTACCATCTTAACCATTTTTAAGTGTACGGTTCACTGGCATTAAGTACCTTCACACTGTCACCAGCATCTGTCTCCAGAGCTTTCTCATCTTCCCAAACTGACACTCGGTCCCCGAGCGACGCCGGCTCCCCTCCCCTTCCCCACCGTCACTCTGTCTGTGAATTCGCCTGCTTAGCCCAGGCCCCTCGTGTAAGTGGAATCCCACAGGATTTGTCCTTTGGGGACGGCTTATCTCACGCAGCGTCATGTCCTCAAGGTCCAGGCGGGTTGTACCCGGGTCAGAGTTTCCTCCCCTTCGAGGCTGAGTCAGATTCTGTCGTGCGCAGGGACCACGTCGTCCTCCATACTCGTCCGTGGACGGGTGTTTGGGTCATGTCCACCTTCCAGCTGTGGGAGCGGTGCTGGCCTGACCGTGGGTGCGGACTCCCCCTGAGACCCGGCCTTCAGTCTCTGGGCGACATGCCCAGACGTGGGGTTTCTGGATCCCACGGTGCTTCTGAGTTGGGCTCTTCGAGGGACCAGCGGCTTGTGCTTGGTTTGTAGGTGGCGTCGCGGTGGCCGCTCTGGACAGGTTCTCAACAGCTTCCCCTCCGGGGATCCGCGCTCCGGTGAGACCTCCAGGCTGGTGGCCGGACCTCGGCAGGGCCCGGGGCAGCGGGGAGGGGCGGCGGGGGCCTCCAGGCCCGGCACCTGGGGTGCCGTCAGCTCCAGGCTGGAGGCGCTCCAGAGAAGACGCGGCGCCCGTCCGAGCGCAGGCGGAGAAGCAAGGCCTCTGGGGCCCAAGGACAAGGGCGCGGCCACAGCCTCACGGGCTCTGGGCCTGGGGGAGCGAAGAAATAACCCGGGGGTTCTCTCGTCCCCGTCAGGAGTGGGTCTGTGGCTGGGCCCCCTCTGTCTCCCTGTCTCTGTCCCTCCCTCGTCATCGTTGTTTTGTTTTTTTTTTATTTATTTTTTATTTATATTATTTTTATTTCTGGCTGCGTTGGGTCCTCGTTGCTGCGCGCGGGCTTTCTCTAGTTGCGGCGAGCGGGGGCTACTCTTCGTTGCGGTGCGCGGGCTTCTCATTGCGGTGGCTTCTCTTGTTGCGGAGCACGGGCTCTAGGCGTGTGGGCTTCAGTACTTGTGGCACACGGGCTCAGTAGTTGTGGCTCACGGGCTCAGTAGCTGTGGCTCACGGGCCTAGTTGCTCCGCGGCATGTGGGATCTTCCCGGACCAGGGCTCGAACCCGTGTCCCCTGCATTGGCAGGTGGATTCCTAACCACTGCGCCGCCAGGGAAGCCCCATCACTGCTCTTTAATGATGAACGTAGCCATGCTCTCAACTGTGGTCCTCACGGGGTGTCCTCCTGATCTGGTCACGCTGGGCACCAGGCTGCCAGGTGGGCTGGGCCTTGGTTGCCCCTACTGGGCAGTGTGACAGGGGCCCTCGATGGCCCCGGTGTCCCGAGGGGGGTGGGTTCTGCAGCTGAGTGGCTCACCCACCAGCCTGGGGGATGTGGTTACTGAAATGGCTGCAGGTTCCCACCAAGCTCACCAGCTGGGTGTCCACCCACTGTCCACCTTCCCCAGTTTCCTCCTGAGGACCCATGTGGGTGCCCCGAGCTGGAGGCTCTGGGAACAGGGTCCCTGGGCCGAGGGCAGCACGTCCTGCAGACCGCTAGGGCCACGTGCTGGGGTGGGAGGGTGGGGAGTGGGGGGGGATTGTCCAGGCGAGGGGCCCCCAGGGACGGTTAGCAACGCATTCTGGAGGCCTGTCACCCTGCGAGCGCTGTGTCCGGATCCAACCAGCCTGAGCCCGGCCCCAGGTCCCAGCACCCGGCAGCTGCCCCGCCCCCCGTGGGCCCCACCCCCGGGCCCACCCCTCCAGCCTGCACCCGGAGACCCGGCTCGGCCGCCATCTCCCTGAACCCTGACCCGCATGGCAGACGGAGCTCGGCTTGCCCGGGTCACCTGCCTCCTTCTTGCTGCCATTTCAGCTTCTTCTCATTTTGTCACAAATTGGGGGGGATGGTCAGGGGGCAGTGAGAACTCCCGAGGGGCGGGGGTGGCATCAGTCAGAATATTCCGGCGATTTCAGGGGGGTGGAATCCACAGCCGGGCATGTGTGCCCACGTGGGGTGCCAGGCGGTGGGCAGGAGGGGTCCCGGCACCCCCGGGACGCCCTGCTGGCAGGAGGTGGCCGCCCTCAGGTCGCGGGGGGAGCCCCTCACCCCTGCCGAGAGGCTCCTGCTACAGGCTTCACGCCCGGAGGCGGCGGGGTGTGGGACGGCCAGCTGGGGACCTCACAGCCCCGCCATCGGCACGGGCTCCAGGCGGCCGGGCAGTGGGACCTCAGGGCCGGGCCGAGGACGCAGGTTGGCCGGGGAGGAGTGGGAGGTTTGCCCCTGGAGCCCCCGCCAGGCTCCCGGGGTCCTCGGCATCGGGGCGGTGGCGCCTGAACCAAGGGGCCCATCCAGTCTGCTGGGCACGAGCGCCTCACATCCCGCCAAGTGGGGCCTGGAAGTGGGTGCACTGAGCTCGAGCTGGTGGCCGCGCGGGACGCACCCACGACCCGTGGGCCGTCACCTCCGTCAGGAAGCTGGTGGCTCTTCCCGAGTGGCCTCGGCACCGTGACAGTGACGCAGCCTCACGACCTTCGGGGACTGAAAACCACGGATCCTTAGAGAAAAACAGGAGCCGCTCCGAGGACATCAGTGAGACGTGTGGCTGGAGGGTGATGACGGTGTCCTGGGCTGACCTCCTCCAGAACCTCCTCCAGGACCTCCTCCAGGACCTTCTCTAGAACCTTCTCCAGACCTCCTCCCTCCTCCAGGACCTTCTCTAGAACCTTCTCCAGACCTCCACCCTCCTCCAGGACCTCCTCCAGGACCTCCCCTTCTCTAGAACCTTCTCCAGACCTCCTCCCTCCTCCAGGACCTCCTCCAGGACCTCCCCTTCTCTAGAACCTTCTCCAGACCTCCTCCCTCCTCTAGGATCTCCTCCAGGACCTTCTCTAGAACCTTCTCCAGACCTCCTCCCTCCTCCAGGACCTCCTCCATGACCTTCTCTAGAACCTTCTCCAGACCTCCTCCCTCCTCCAGAACCTCCTCCAGGACCTCCCCTTCTCTAGAACCTTCTCTAGGACCTCCTCCAGGACCTCCCCTTCTCTAGGACCTCCTCCCTCCTCCAGGACCTCCCCTTCTCTAGAACCTTCTCCAGACCTCCTCCCTCCTCCAGAACCTCCTCCAGGACCTCCCCTTCTCTAGAACCTTCTCTAGGACCTCCTCCAGGACCTCCCCTTCTCTAGGACCTCCTCCCTCCTCCAGGACCTCCTCCAGGACCTCTCCTTCTCTAGAACCTTCTCCAGACCTCCTCCCTCCTCCAGGACTTCCTCAGGACCTGCCGCAGAGCAGGTGCTCAGGCCGGGGGGGCCGGGGGTGGGGCAGGTAAACTCGACATTTGCTGGTTACTCTGCTCCATGGTTTCGGATGAGGGTGGAACTTACCAGCTGGAGCGGGGGCCTCACACAGGCTCATGGGCCAGGAGGCTGCACGCCGGGCTGTGAGATGTCGCCCCAGTTAGGGCTGTGGGACTAGGGGCGCAGCTGCCGTCCTCTCCTGTTCGAGGAAAACAGTAAGGAGGATGGCACCCCTTGTCCTGGGGCGAGACCCAAAGTCGTCGTCACGGCAACAGCCTCCAGATGCCCAGAGGACCCCCGCTCCCCGGTGTCTTCAGATAAGCCCACTCCCCTCGGAGCGACAGTCAGGGCCACTCAGGACGGGAGGACGTCGGGGCTGAGGGGATGTCCCACAGTGCAGCTCACCTGTGTGTGGACGGTACCCCTGCAGTTGTGCCCAGAAGCCCCCAGCTTTACAGCAACCCCCGGCGGCTCCTGGGAGCCAACAGGTTAAACGCCGAGGCTCCGCTCAGCCACCCAGGCGTCTGACTTTTCTCAAGATCCAGCTCCTCGGGGTCGGGTGGCAGGGCCGGGTGCCAGGCAGGGGACAGGGCCCCGGCACAGTGTGGCCGCGAGGGCGCAGCCCATACCCTGGCACCTGATTCCATCACAGACTTAAAACCGTCTCAGTGCTTGGCTGGCGATTTCTCTGCACCTTCGGGTCAGGAAGAGACTGGAACCCGTGAAGTGATATCGAGTCACTCCGGATCAACAGTGCTGAGGTGTCCCGCACCCCCTGCAGGTCGCCCGGGATCGCAGGACTTGGGAGGGGTCTTTGCAGATGGGCTCGGTCACGGTGAGGCCGTCCCGGAGCGAGGCCCCACCCACTGGCCGGCGTCCTCAGAGAACCCGGGGCTTTGGACGCAGACGCGCAGGGAGTGGCGGGGGTGAGGGCGCGGGCAGCGGTCGGAGCGCCGCGGCCACAGCCAGGAGCGCGGCAGGCCAGGCGGGAAGAGGCAGGCGGGGCCCCTGAGCCTGGGAGGGAGGGCGGCCCTGGACACCGCCTCACTCCGACTCCCGGCCTCCAGACCCGAGGGGGTGAACCTCTGTCCTTCCACCTGGTTGGCGGTGCTTTGGGGGCCCAGCTCGGATCCAGGGCCTGGGGGCCCCTTCCCAGGACGCTGGGGGTCGCGGCTGGGACGACGGCCCCTCGGGTTCTGCTGAGGGCATCGTGTTGAGTGAACACGGAAGGGGCTCAGCTGGGCCGCGGGGGGCGAGGGGGCCCGTCCGCGCCCGGGAACCGGGAGCCCCTCCCGCAGGGCCCTGTGTAGTGGTGGCCTGGCGTCTCCGGCGCCGCTCCCCTGCCGGTTCCGGCCTTTTCTTCATCCTTTGCTCAGGTCGTGTCTGCTCGTCGGCCCAGAGGGTCCAAAGATCTGCCCAGGCCTCAGCCCGGGGCCTTCTGGCCGCGAACCCGCCTCTGCCTCCGGAACTGACTGGCCACCCCGCCAGGTGGACAGACGTGGAGCTCCGGGCGGCCCGAGGAGGGGGCCAGATGGATGACCGATGCGGGCGCCGGCCGCCACGTGTCCCGGGGCGGCCCGCGGTGGGCGGAGCCTCTGCGACCCTGGGGGCCGGGCAGCAGCCACGTGACGCCTGTCCCCCGGGGCTCAGAGCCGTCCACGGTGTCCCTCCCGCCCCCCCGTGGCCGGCAGAGGGGACGGGAGAGGCAGGCGGGGGCCGTCCACGTCCACAAGTGCCCTCAAGGTGCCCCTGCCACGCGCTAGGCCTGGCGCCTGTGGCCTCCCGGCCTCCCTGAGCCATGAGGGCCCCGGGACCCGAAAGCAGCGCGGGGACGGGCTGCGGCTGCAGCTGCGGAGCCCAGGCGGCCCGGTTCCGGGAACAGCCTTGGAAAAGAGCACCGGGCGTGGGGTGGAGTGGGGCTGTTCTCTGGTTTTAAAAATTCGGAAAATCCTGCAGCTCAGGGAGGACTGTTTCCAGACCTCGGTCCTTCTGGGCCCCGTGGTTCCGCTCAGCCGTCGTCTCCAAGGCCCAAGGCCCGAGAGCCTTCCGGGCCCACCAGGAGCCCCCCTCCACTGGGACGGGGGCAGGAGCCGCGGGGCCGCTGGCGGGGTCTCCCCGGGAGGACGGGGGGAGGTGCCGCCTGGGCATTATTATGAGGAGGTACCCCGGGCCCCATGCAGGCAGAGTGGACGCCGCGTGGACACAAACGCCCGGGTGAAGGCAGGTTCTTCAAGGCGACGAACCCCGGCCCCTCAGGGAATCACACTTTCTGGGCTCGGCTGTTGCAGCCCAAGGAGACGCCCTGATCCTAAGAGCCCAGACGTCAGCCTGGACCCTGCGGGCCGTGGGCGGCATTTCTTAGCTTCCAGCGCCACCTGCTGGAATCTCCCGGAATTACAGCCGCTCCCCGGGGCGCGGAGGCCGAGGCGTTTCCTGTTTATCGGAGCCCAGCCAGGCGGCCGGAGCTCGGCTGAGCAGGGCCCGCTGGGCCCCAAAGTGCCCGGCGACTGCGGGATCGCAGGGGAGCAGCCACCGTACCCCCTTCCTGAGGACACAAACTGATACGACCTGCCCGCCGTGCCCCGGGCCCGTCCCAGCCCTGCCCAGAAGCTCGGGGCACGGGCTCCCCGCCCAGCTCCCCACGGCCGGGACAGAGGGACACGAGGAACCTTCCCGACCGGAGGGCTCAGACCAGGATTTAGTGGGAAGTAGGGGAGCCCAGCACGGTCCTCCTCGCGTGGAGCCAGCTTCCCGAGCCTAAATCATTCCAAGATAAAGAGCTTTCAGGAGAGAACATGCAGGAAGGTCCCGCCCAGGTGTGGACCCGTCCAGCAGCGCCCCAGGGTCCCGCCTGTTTGGGGGACACAGGATTGTTTCCTGAGCGAGGGGCTGGGCTGTGTTGAGGGGCTCGGGGCTGCCGGCCTTGACTGTGGGGACCAGGTGGTGTCAGTGAAGGACCCTCCCCACCCGAGGCCGAGGCGTGTCTGGGATCGAGGACATGCCAGGCCCGTCCTCTGGCCACGGTGTCCCCAGGCGGCCCGCGTACAGGAAGGGGGGGGTGTGGTCGCTGTGGCTCCAGGGGAACAGAGCCTGACCCTGTGCCCGAGGGCCCCGGGGTCCCCGCCCAGCCCTTACCTGCACGGGCTGGGGATGCGGCCATGGGCCAGGTGGGGAATCCCTTAAACCTCCCCAAGCCTCAGTCTCCCCATCCCTCATTGTCTGTCCAGCGCTGTCCTGGGATGGGGACAAGGCCGGGGGCGCCAGGGCACCGAGTCACCGGGGCAGTGACCCCCAAGGCGTGGCCTGGTAGGCCGAGTGGACAGACCGAGGCCGCGTCCGGGGGGACGACGCTGGGTTCGAGCGGGTGACCCCGTCCCAGGGCCCGGGCTGGGCTCTCGCGGGTTCCGGTGTACTCGGAGCCTGAGAGGGTAAAGGGGCCCCAGCTCTGTTCGGGGTCCTGCCCTTGGACCATCTGGGGTTCCGGTGGGACGGGGTGACAGGGCAGCAGGCCCTGACCCAAGTCCCTGGTCCGCAGAGCACAGGGGCCTTTCCAGGGCCTCTCGGTGGAGCGAGGGAGGGGGGCCAGCCGAAGGTCGCACAGGGGCCCCCGGACAGGACTTGGGGACACGCCCGCACCCACGTGGCTCAGGGGACGGGCTTGAGGTGCAGGGAGCTCCGGCCACCCTCCCACGGGGCGGGGGTGGCACTCCCTGGCGGGGTCCCTGAGCCCTCCCACAGCTGGAGGCCCAGCAGGGGCCCGGGCAGGCGACGCAGGCCGTCCCAGCTGGAAGGAGCAGAGGCCACTTCCGCAGCCCGCACCCCCGTCCCCCGGGGCGCCGCCGGGCGAGTTCACAGGCTCGGCGGACACAGTGCAGCCCTGACTCAGAGACACTGATGACGGTCACGAGTCTGGAATAGGACGGGGCCACCCCAGGGGCTGCGGAAGAGCCGTTCACCCACCACCCACCCCCTCATCTCTCCACCCGCCTGTCATCCATCCACCCGCCTGTCCGCCCCTCCACTCGTCCATCTGACCCCCCGCCCATCCATCTACTTCACACAGTAATGGGGGCCAGTGACGTCCAGGCTCTCGGGGACACGGTGGTGGAGACCGGGCCCCCCTCACACCCACCGTCCCCATCCCTCCGTCCCCAGCGCTCCTCACGCCCAGCTACAGTCAAACTACGGACCTGGGCTCTCAGGGGGAACGCCCGCCCAACCGCCCGCTCCAGCCGCTGCGTCTGCTTCACATCCTCTAGAGGACGCACCTACCGGCCTGCAAACAGCCCCCCTCCTGGTCGCCTGCGTCCTGTCGCCCCTCCCCTCCCCGCCGCGGCCGTGCTCACTCTGCACACAGGCCTTCCAGCCCCTTCCACCCCCAAGCGCCTCCTCCCGGCCCCTCCAAGGCGGGAAGCCCGTCCACCTGCCCCCATCAGGCCTCGTGGGTGAGCGCCCAACCCCTGGTGAGACGTCCGGGATTTCTCAGGGCACGTGGCTGGCACAGCCGTGAGCCCGCCTCGCCTGTCCCCTCTCAGGCCCACCGGCCTCCCCCAGGTCCCCCCTGGGTCCTGAGCACAAGTTCCTCCCTTGGCCCCAGATCCCCGCAAACCCGCAGCTCTGCTCTGCGAGCAGCTGAAACAGCGACGCCCGGTGGGCAGGGGAGGACCGGCCACCTGGGAGGTGCTGGTGGGACAGTCTGAGCAGCTCTGGGCATCACTCCTCCTCCTGTGGGACCCAGCCCTGGGGGCCTCGGGCACGCCGAGGGTCCCGGCACAGCGCTCAGACCCCGAGCAGCTCCCAGCGCTGGAGCCGCTCCCCGCCCAGAAGGGCCCCTTGAACAAAAGGACTCGGCTGCTCAGGGAAGCGTTTTTCCAGCCCAGCTTCGGCGAGGCGCTGCGCCCACAGCCGGGGGCCCAGGCGGCCGGAGCCAGGCGCCAACGCGGCGTGCAGTTGTGTGACTTCTCAAACGTCGAAAGGATGGGAACTCAGAAACGGGCCTGACTAACAGCAGAGCCTCGGGACGTACCTGAGTTGCTGCCGTGGACTTAGGGGCAAATGCCCCGCCCTGCGCCACGTGGCTGCCGTGGGCGCGTGGGCGGCGCCGGGACCAGCGTGGCCCGCGGGAGGGGCGGGCGGGGAGGGAGGGAGCGGCACAGACACGGGCCTTTACAGCATGGAGACTTTATTCTGGTTAAGTGGGGACGACTTTCCACATTGTAACATCAAAGAAAGAATTTGAATGTTAGGAAACTGCAGAACATTAAATGGCCTTTCATTTCAATTCTCAGAACGGCACAGATGGATGCTTTACAAAGCAGCAGTGAAATCATTAGGGCTCATTTTCAATAGAAAGTCAAGCTGGTTCGACATGGAAATTAAACTTGGAGAAACAATAAAAAGGGAAGGAAAGGAAATCCGGCCCCGGCACGGATACGGCGCGACTGTCTGCGGAGCCCCACCCTGGCCACCTCCCGGGCCCTTCCTGCCTCACGCCCGCTCTCGGCAGCCGCCGCCGCGCACCCTGCATCACGGAGACGGGCCCAAAGGCGCTGGAACCTTCCGTGGCAGGTGCGTGGCCCTAGGAGGAGAGCTTGGAGTAGCTGGGAGGGGACAGCTTCCGCTTCAAGTACTTCAGGACGTAGAGAGGAAGACAGCTGACCACCGTGATGGCTGACACTTTCCACACGAAGGTCACAGTCGTGATAAAGGCAAGATCTGTGGGAGAGAAACCCAGGAACAGGTGTCAGGGGCGCCCAAGGCACCGCAGAGGTGGGCCTGGTGGAGCCTCGGGGTCTGGGTTACAGCCCCGCCTGCACACCCGGGGCAGGGGCCCCTCTAACAGGAGACACGAAGGCCCAGCTGTGCGGGGCAGGCGCTGCGCGGCCCGCGGGCTCGGTCCAGAGGCAGAACCTCGCGACGCAGCCTGGGGCCGGCTCAGACCGTCCGGGCTCCTCTTCGTCGTCCTGAGGACAGGCGACCCTGGGCGTCGGGGCCTCGAGGCCGCTGGCAGAGCTGCACCCGTGAGCCCACCTCCCGTGCCCCTCAGTCCTGCCACCACAGGGGACGTGCCCCCAGGCCGACCTCTGTTCCCAGGGTTAACGGCCGTTCTAATCCTTGCGGGCGAAGAGCCGCGTGAGAACCCGACGGGCGGCCGATCCTAGGACAGCCATCCCTGGAGACTGTCGTCGGAAGTGGGACGAAGTAGCCTGGTAGGTCCACGGACGCTGAGGCCCAGGAAAGTGCAGGGAAACCCCGGGTCTGCGTGCACCCCGGGTCTGTGTTTAAGCACATTGTAAAAAAGCCGGGAAGTGTTTTCCAGGGGTCCAATCACTACAAATTAACGGCAAAATGTGGCGGGGACGACGCACGGTCGCCTGACGGACACGGGTGCTCATCGGCGGACGCAGGACGCCCAGCACCGTCCCCTCCGATGAGCCGCAGAACCCCGACGGGGCCCAGGGCCCAGGGCCGTCCACGCTGTCGCCAGGCAGGAGGAGCCCACAGCAAACGCCACGAAGAGGAGAGGCGGGGCTCTTATCAGTCGAGCCTCTGGAGTGACGGCGTTCTGCTAAGTTTCTGCAGTCTTGAAGGACGCGGTAGCGTCAACGACCCGAGAAAGCTCCACGAGACGCCCTGCCTGTGCCTGCTTCACACGGGGGCCCCGGGCAACCCTGCTGCTGGTGTCCCAGCTGTAGCTTCTGCTTTGTGCTCTGTGCACACGTGCTGGGAGAAGGAGCTGCGGGCCCAGGGAGACGCCCGAGAATAAGCCAACATCGCTCCGTGCAAGAGCGTTAATTCGCGTTCACACAGGAAAGCAAACATCTATTCTCAAAACAAAGTAACCAAGATATTATAATTTGAAAATAACCACTTCCTATGTGCCATGTCTATTTTTTTGGTGAATGTTTCTTTTAATGCAAAAACACGAATTTTTAACAGTTTTCCCATCTACGTACTCACCATTGAGTAGATACTTGGACGTGAATTCACCCAACTTCTGCTTTTATGTTGGAATTCTTTTTACTTCTCTACCATCTATAATACGTTAAAGTTATGGAAGAGGCACAAGATTCATAAGTTCCCGCTGTTGAAACTTGCCTAAACACTCATTTTGTAATTGATAGTTCTGGTGTGAAGGATGGAGATGTTTTCACAATACGTGAAAAGTGACGTTACTGTCACTTTTCACCAAAAGTAACTTTATGGTCCGTTGCTCTCCTCCACTTCACAGAAATACGAGGCTCTCATCTTTCATCCCAGTGAAGTCTGCTCGTCCCAGGTCGCTGGTGTTAGGAACAGGAGGTAGATGCCGACTTTCGACTTCAAGGGTCAGGGCTCTGCCTTAGATGAATTTTCCGACAGTGGCGAGTGAAGAGCTGGGTTTGACGAGGCGCGTCAGGTGAGGCGAGATCGGAGCGCGGCCGTGGACGGGAAGCGGGGGTCGGAGAGGGGCCGGTGACGGCCGTGCGAATGCACCCAGGGCAGCTCAACCCTCCCCCAGGGCCACGTCGGGTGACGCCCCTCCCTCCCCCACGCCAGCCAGCGCTGACACCCAGCAAGCAGGCCCCCTCCTCAGGGCCCTGCTGGTAACGGGGGCGGGCGAGAGGCGGGCAGGGGCGCAGTGACCCGGGCCACGTGCCGCCTGCAGGTTCTGACGCCGCTCCGGACCGAGGCGGCTGGGCCCCGTGGCTCGGGGGGAGGAGGGCGGGCGGCGCCGGGCCCCATCCTGGAAGCCCTCTTCCCTGCAGCCTCAGCGGCCTCCGTCAGGAAAAGGGACAAACAATACAGCTCTTGTGGGGAGAACTCGGCACGACTTCATGTATTGTTGCAAGGGGTTTAATCTTTCCACAAAAATAACTCTGTGTTGTGAAGCTGTCTGATGTGGGTTTTATTACGACCTGCAATCTAAGATAACGTAGTAGAAGCAACAAAGAAAACGTTCAAAAACCAGTAATAGACAGCTATTCAGAAAAGAAGTCTGAAGCAACTTACCAAAATATTTATTTAGGAAAGCGAGCGAGGCCACGTAGCAGCCGAGGCTGAGCAGCTCAGCGACCGCCATCAGCCAGTGCCACGTCCGGACGGTCAGGGCCACCATCAGAAGCTCCGTGAGGACGAGGGCCGTGAAGGAGATGGCCACCACGTGCACGAACTCGGACTCGAAAAGCACCAGGGCCCCGGACATGAGGATGCCGCCTGGAAAACAGCCAGGGTGAGCGGTGTGGCTTTGGACACGACGACCGTGCTACTCGGGTCGGCAGCTCTGTTACTGTACGAGGGGGAGGGGCGCTGACGGACGCTGACAGCACCGACAGACACGGGCTGTGCGCACCTGCACCCAGCGGTCCACGTGAACTCTGGACTGGGGGGACACAGTAAGATGCGGGCTGGCAGAGTGGGGGGGAGAGCCGTGCCTGCACGCCAGTTAGCCCCTGCGTGCTGGCTGTCGCCTTCCAGGTCGCCTTCCAGGGCCGTCTGCTAACCACCCTCCACAGGCCCCCATTCGTCTGGGACACCAAGCGGAGGGCAGCGGGTGACTTCTGACCTCGTAATTCATATTTCTCGAAGTCCGGCTATCATGCCAAGAGAGAAAGCCATTGTGGGGCGTAGGCACTGTGGTAAGTGCTGATTAAATTTTTCTGGATTGTCTTTTATTTAAAAACAGGTCAGTTTTTAGGTGGCCTGCACCAGTAAAAACGCCAACCCCCGCTGCGTTGTGAAGAGGCCTGCGGGACCAGCTGCTGGGGTATCGATTCACAAGATAAACTGAAAGCAATATTCAACTGCGGATGAAATGTTAAGCTTTTGGAACTTAACTGGGAGGTGAAAACAATATCGCCCATAGAAGACAAAAAAGCTTCAGTGCAGGAGAAGGCAGGTCCGTCTTACCTTGGTAAATACTGATTAAAACCCAGACGAGGAAGGTCTTACAGGATAAGGATCTTCCCTAGGGTAGACAGTGGAGCAGCTTAGTTAACAGAGCAGAACACACGTTTTCAAGTAGCTACGTGCGGGTGACTCGTAAAAGACCCCAGGCCCCCAGCCCGACACACGTACTGATCCAGCCACCGTCTTCCTCCCGTGCACCCGGGCCGCCCGCCCTGCGCAGCTTATGGTAAAGGGGTGAGCGGTCTCTTCTGTTTGACCTCTGGTGACCTTAAGCCACAGCTATCCATTCCCGGGCTTCCTAGTGACCCAGGAGTCGACGTGTATAAAACAAACATTGAAACGCACTATTCTGCATAGTAAAAACAATTTCCCTTTATTTCTTCTTTATTTCTTGGGAACAAATCTTCCTATATCTACTTCTTAGTTTCCTTAGATGACAAAGGACGGTCTATCACACCTGAAGTCAGAATTTAGGCCCCGGGGTCCTTTCTGGAAAAGATGCCATATCAACGAGCCCCACACAAACAAGGGTTTCTGGCACAGCAACCTTCACCTTGAAAACTCGGCCTGCGTCCTGTCCGACCACACTCCCGAAGACGCTTCTATCCGAGAAGGAAGATGGGGTCACAAGTCGCCCCCCCCCCCCAGCCCGTTCCTGCCAAGGGCTGGTTGAGGCAGCACACGTTCCTGAGGCCTGTGGACGACGGTGTCGGGACGAAGCCCGGCGAGGCCACGGCACGGGACTCACAGACCATCACGCTCGTCCCCCGCGTCTCCCGCTCGCCGGCACAGCCGACAGACATCGTTTCCGTTTATGGATGGAGAAGCCCCGGCAGCCTCAAGGTCACGCTGCAGCTAGGCCTAGCGGATGAGACCACAGCTCTGCTGGGACGCGGGGCACCCCCGCCAGGAAGAGGTGGCACGTGACGCTGAACGGCACGAGGAAGAACGAACCGCACATAGGACAGAGGGACGCGTCAGCACAAGGACGCCCGGAGGCTGAATCCCGCCCGCCCGGCGTCCTCGGACACCTTTCAGAGAGACGGTGGCAGCAGCTTGGTCCCGAGGGGCCACCTGAGAACGTCCTGGCTGAGCCCGAGGCCTCGCTGCGTGTGAGTGCGGACAGCAACCTTCAAACATGTTGTTTGTTAAAAGGCAATATTGTTTTTTAAAGGAAGAAAACAGCCGCGCCTGGGGACAGACCCTGGCACGCGTGCACACAGGCCCTCCTTCCTGCCTCTGTCTGCACCTGCACCAGACATGCCGCCGCCGACTCGGCCAAGCGCAGGGGCCCTGCGGTGCCGCGTCCCGCGGCGGGAGCCCCGTCTCGTCTCCAGCCCCCTCCCCAGGCACTCACAGACGCTCTCCCCGAGGTTTCTTAGGGCAGCCCCCCCCCCCCCGTGGTTCTGTGGCTCACGTGTCCTGCGGTTGGAGCCCTTTGCCCCAGTCTGCATGCCAGCTCCTGGGTGGACGGTTCTGTGCTGGCAGATGGCCAGTCTCCACCCACCACGTGCGACAGAAGAGTCCCTCACCCCACAGCTCCCGCGCTGCCCCCTGCCAGTCACCCCCTCCCACCCCAAGCCTCGGGCGGCCGCCCATCTGTCCTCTGTCCCTAGAGCTGTGCACTTCCCAGAGCGGCAGGTCACTGGGGTCACACTCACTCTTGCGTCTGGCTTCTCCTGGGCAGCAGGACGCATCTGAGAGTCGCCTGCGTTGCTGAATGGACGGGTTTTCTCCCATCACGGACACGATCCCACGGCGTGGTGCACCCTCACGGGCGGAAGGGCGGCCGGCCGTTTCAGTTTTTGGTAATTACGACAAAGCCGCCATCAACTTTTCTGCACGTGATTTTGTGTGAACGTACCTCTTCAGTCCTCTTGAGTAAACACCTAGGAGTAGGATTGCTGAGCCACGTGCTAAGCGTGTGCTTAACTGTACGGGAAACCGCCAAGCCGTCTTCCAGGGCGGCTGCACCAGCCTGCGTTCCCACCGGCACGGCTGAGTGTCCCTGCCAGCGTTTGGTGGTGTCGGTTTTACATTTTTGCCATTCTAACAGACTGTGGCAGTATCTCATTTTAATTTGCAATTCCCCGATGAAAAATGACGTTGAGCGTTTTTTCATAAAAGTGATTACTTGCCGTCTGTACACCATCATCTTTGGTGTGGTGTCCATTCAGGTCTTTTGCCCATTTAAAAACTTGGGTTGTTTTCTTTTCGAGTTTTGAGGGTTCTTTATATATTCTGGATACACGTCCTTTATCAAAAGTGTAATTTGCAAATATTTTCTACCAGTCTGTGGTTTGTTTTCCATTTTCTTAACAGTGTCATTCACAGAAAAAAAGTCTGTAATTATGATAAAGTCCAATTTATCAATTTTTTCCTTTATGACCCCATATCTAAAAGTTCTTTGCCTAATGCAAGGCCATGCACATTTCCTTCTGTACTTTCTCCTAGAAGGTCTATAGTTTTACATTTTACATTTAGGTCTAGGACCCACTGTGAATGAATTTCTGTGTGAGACCTGAGGTGTGGCCCGAGGGTGACCAGCTGTCTCGACACCGTCTGTTGAGAAGACGACCGTCCTCCACTGGATTCCCCTTCACGTCGGTCAAAGACCGGCTGACATGCGTGGCTGTAGTTCTGGGCTCTCTGTTCTTCCCCACTAACCTGTGTGTCTATCCTCTGCCAGTGATAAAAACCGGGTACTGGGAGGCTTCCAACTTTGTCCTTCTTTTTCAAATTTGTTTTGGTAATTCTAGTTCCTCTGCTTTTCCATATAAACTTTAGAATCAGTTGTCAATATTCAACAACACTGAGACTTCCGTTCCACGAACATTCATTTATGCCTTTCTAGGATTTCTTTCAGCCAGTTTTACAATTTTCAGCATGGAGATCCTGCACATATTTTGTTAGTTATACCAAAGTATTTCCCTTTTTTATGCTGTCATAAACAGTGTTTAAAATTGTTTTCAGATCTCAATTGTTCATTGCTACTATACAGAATTAGAAATAATTAAAAATATTTTTTCCTTGTATCCTGCAACCTTACTAAACTTACTAGTCTAGGAGGGTTTTTTTGTGGATTATTTGGGATTTTCTACATAGACAATTCTGGCATCTGAAAGCAGATATTTTTATTTCTTCCTTTTTAATTTCTATACCCTTAATTTCCTTTCCTTGCCTTATCACTATTACTTTTAAAATTATACAAGGATACAAATACACATTTCAAAAGCTAAAACCATTTTGAGACTATTCAACAGAAAATAAAAATAGTGAAGTAGTCCTAATAGTTCAACGTCTAATGGTTTCAAGGGCTTTTATGAAGGACTGTACATCACCTACTTGATATCTTGACAATCAGTACAACTATAACTCAGGTGTCTCTGTAGTTAGTGAGTAGTTTAATTTATCATGAATATAACACTATGGCTGGGTAACTGAACTCACAGCTACAAGGCTGAACTATCTCAGGACCACACAGGCTGACTCAGCTGACCACGGGTCACCTAAGTCCCGACCCCAGGGCTCAGGCTCAGGTGGTTTTTCATAAGAGGCCACAGACCATTCAGGACAAATAAAGTCATCTGTAGGGTTAGGAGAGGGATGAGTACATGTTTCCCCTCTAGCTGGCAGCACCAGAAAATCAGAAGTGACTGCACTCACCATGAGTAAAGCTTAACAGCTCAAAGCAGAACGCGACCCAAACATCCTTACAAATACATCCTTTTCTGTAAGGAGTGAGAACTATATGGTGTTAGGAAGAGGAAGGAAATGTTGCCTCTTTGTTTAACTGATTCATTCCCTCCCTCGTTCATTCACCAATTACTGAACAGACACTGTGTCCAGGTTTAGGCCCTGGGGACAGAGCAGAGAACAAATGTTTACATTCAGGATCGGCTAATCTCGTTAGAACCCGAAGTCAGATGGGTGATGCTTGGAGCATTTATACTCTTAGCATAAAAAGACTGGCTATGAAATAAGTATAAAACCAGGATATTTTATTTCGAAGTAGAGTTCTTTCCTTTCTGTTTTACAAGGGATGTGCACGCTGCTTCCCTTGATTACCTTTGCGGTATTTAATGAATTTACCGTGACCTGAGATTCCTGCTCAGAACTTACAAGATAAATCATCTGTTGGACAGTTACTTACATTCCAGCCCGTGGCTTGTTTTCTGCTACTGTCCAACCATCATTTAATTTACCCTGAATTCATGTTTTCTTTTCCTGACTGAAGGCTTGTGGAGACCAGGAGCAGCGCCTTCTAGGTCTTTACAAGTGCCCGGCACGGGACCCTCAACCGTGCCACCCACAGTGACGGACTCGGACAGACTGCCTGTCCCCAGCGGGTGCAGAGTGCTGGGCTCAGAAGCAACGTAAAGCTTCAGAATGCTTCTCTATCTTCAACAAGAAAAATGCTCACTTCTTATCAAGTTAACTGGTTGAGTGCCTTAGTGCTACTTTATTTTCAAAGGATTTAGAGTGTATGCAATTTTTAAAGAAATATATACTTTAAAGACAAAAAGTACAGATTTTGGATCTTGAAGAAAAGGAGTCTAGAGAAAATAAGTGACTGAACTCTTGTCAAAAAAATTAGGAATGTGGTCCTGACTTTAGGATATTGAAATATTCTAACTGTTGGTCACCCTAACAAGAATGGAAAGCCAGCACCCTTAAGGAGACCCAACTTACTTGGAATTGGACGTGGTTTCCCAACATCCCCTCAAGTTCAAATGTATCAGCTAATGGTGTGGATTCACCACCTCGCGGCTACAGTCAGAGGGGAGCTGGGACTCAACGCCGGACGCTTGTGACCCCGGAAGCCTGCTTTTACCACGAGAGTAACGTGGCAACCCACAAAGAAGGTTCTGGTGGGCAACAGTGAAAGTGGCGTGTCCCCTCACTGGTGGGGACACTGCAGTCCTGTTAGGAAGTCCTCCCACCTTGACGGTCTGGCAGCATCACCTGGCCTCACCTGCAGTGACCTTAACCCTGAGCAGCCACCGAGCCCCTACACTGATGTTCATAAAAAGCTTGTTTCCCCTTCATATCTGTGAGGCAGCATTTAGGGAAACATTTCTGGAGCCACTGGAAATAAGGAAACACACAATCTACTAAAATTATAATTATTCGCAATAGCCTCCTGTAGTTTTTGGATCTTTGATCCTATTCTGCTTCACTGAATGATGATCGTTTCACCATCTTAAGATATTAAACCAAAAGGTTTTTCTTCTACTTGTAATACTCACAATCATATTTTTATCATGATAATAATGCTTTATATATGTCTCACATCTGTATCTTATTATAAAATAAAATATTATATTATCAAATATAATGTTTGCTATTTTATCTTATTTTATATTACATTGTTGAGCTAGCTTTATTTTTGGCCTGATTATAGAAGTAATACAGGCATTTTATATTTTTTTCAATGGATTTAAAAAATCTTAATCTCAGATTTCCCTGGTGGCGCAGTGGTTAAGAATCCGCCTGCCAAGGCAGGGGACACGGGTTCAATCCTGGTCCGGGAAGATCCCACATGCCGTGGAGCAACTAAGCCCGTGTGCCACAACTACTGAGCCTGCACTCTAGAGCCCACGAGCCACAACTACTGAGCTCACGTCCCACAACTACTGAAGTCCACGTGCCTAGAACCCGTGCTCCACAACGAGAAGCCACTGAAATGAGAAGCCCGCGCACCGCAACGAAGAGGAGCCCCCACTCGATGCAACCAGAGGAAGCCCGAGCGCAGCAACGAAGACCCAACACAGCCAAAATAAATAAAATAAATTAAATTAAAAAAAAATCTTAATCTCATCAAATTCTTACAAAAACACCATCAAATCCAAAGATTTACGTGACTTACCCAACACCACTGGGACTGGTTAGAGGTCAGCTGGGCGAGTCTACCTGTTAATGCCTAATCTGATTCTTTCTCCATTACAACATACGGCTACAGCTTTAAAAATCAGAGTCGGTAACTTCAGGTTATGAACTGTAAACCTAAATTTAATTGGGGGTCCATGGACTTTGTTCTCAGTGTTGGAAGGTTCTTTTTTTTTTTTAATTAAATTAAATTAATTTTGTATACAGCAGGTTCTTCTTACTGGTTATCTGTTTTATACATATTAGTGTATATATGTCAATCAGTGTTGGAAGGTTCTGAGGTCACCATGGTTTGTGTGTGGGGAGCTGGGCATGTCTTCCACCCAGTGGAGCATGTTTTCTATGCTTTCATAAAAAACATGATAAATTTAAAACTTCTTTCAGGAATGCTTAACTGTCCCAGAGCAGTTCTGGGCGGCGTGAATGAAGCCTGCGCAGCTCAGGGAAGAGGACTTCTACCTCAGTAGCGTCACCGTGACAACAGCACGCGGGTCTCAGGGACAGAAACATACTGCAGATCGCTTTCAGACAAAATTCTGAAGTCCACGGCCGGAGGAGACGTGGGCATTCAGAGGAGCTCCTGGCCAGGGCCCCAGGTCCCTAACGGCTCGGACGCCACGCCGGCTCCAGGTGGGCAGGGAGCTGGCCCCGCCCGGTGCGCAAGGCGGGCCGGGAGCCCCGCTCAAAGCATCCTTCACCCAGAAAGAGGGAGCCCTCGGCCACGGTTCTACGTCCACAGAAGTTCCACAAGCGGTCACGAGCACCCTTCGCAGTTATAATTCTACGCGTGACATCAGAGCTGCACTGCAAACATTTGCGCGAACGCCCTTTCCCCTCTGACGCCTAAGCGGGGCCGCACCTTGGTGAGGTCTTTGTACAGCTCTGGGTACAGCATTGCCATCTCGGGCTTCAGGTCTTGGTCCAGCACCAGGGAGAAGACAGGGAACATGGTGTAGACCGTCGCATACCTGGAGGAGAGCAGAGGTTACACGGGGGGCCCGGGGGCACAGCTCTGAACCAGAGGCCAAAGGTCAAACCCTAAACGGAGCAAACGCAAGCTGGCAACCAAGCACCACTTGTCCTCAACTGAATACTTACCCACAGCACAGGAGCAAGGGCTACAAGCCACAAATGCTGACAGGCAGCAGGGTCCTTTTCCTGTTTTCTTTTTTCAATTAAAGCTTTTATTTTGAGATCACTGCAGAAGTGAGTTCAGTTATCAGAAGTAACAGAGAGAGATCACGGGGACCCTTTAACCAGCTTTCCCCAGAGGCAGCATCTCCAAATCTGCAGCCAGTCTCCAGCGGGACGCCAACGCTGACATGGTCCAGACAGTATCCAGCCCCACCAGGGCCCTCTGAAGCCTGCTTCTCTCCCAGCCCCTCTGAACCCCTGGCAACTGGCCTCCATCTTATAATTTTTGTCACTTCAAGGTGACACGCACGCACCACACAGCAGGTGACCGTGGGGTTCGGCTTCTCGTTCAGCCCCAGTCCCTGGAGGGTCACCCAAGTGTGGACATACGACAGGCCGTCCTCTGGTTGCTGAGGAGCGTTCGTGGTTGTGCACAGAGCAGCTCTGCACCCCGGTCATTCTCTGAAGTGCATCTGGGTCGTTCCCAGTGTCCGGTTATTACAAATAAAGCTGCTATAAACATCCACTGCACAGGTTTTTTGTAAAAGTAAGTTTCACGTATTTCAGACACGGGTGCCACCTGGGATCGTATGTCCACAAGTGCAGGCACTGGGCATAGGGCAGCTGTATGTTTAGTTTTATAAGAAACTGCCAAACTGCTTTCCAGAGCGGCTGCCCCAGTTTACATCCCTGCCAGCATATAGGAGGGATCCGGATGCTGAATCCTCGCCATAATTTGGTGCTGTCACAGGTGTTTCAGCCATTCTGAGAGGCGTGGAGGGGCAGCTCACTGTGGTTGAAATATGCATTTCCTGGCGGCTGATGACACTGACCGCCTCGTCACGGGCCCGTCTGCCGTCCCCGCGTCCCCCCGAGTCCCCTGCGCAAGTCTCCCGTCCGTCGTCCAGTGTCAGGCTGCACTCTGACGGCTCCCGATTCTCCACCTTCAGGTTCAAACTCTAACTTCTGCATCAGGTGCAACAAGCACACGCTCTTTACTTTCCTCTAGATCTCTGATTGCTGTTGTTAGTCCCCTTAGGGCTCAGGGCGCTGAAACGGCCAGGGAACCCAGGCAGAACCCGGCCCACACCCCCGGAGCCAGCCGACGCATGAGGACCAGGCTGTGCGTGCACCCGGCCCAGTGACCTCCTGCTCCAGGATTCACGAGAGTCACAGCGCAGGCCCGAGCAACCTCTATTTTCGTAAAGAGGTCGATGAGAACCCTTGTTATTGTGCCGGAAACGCCCCCGGCTTTTCAACCAAATACAGACATCGTCACCACCCCTTTTATCAGCTGATGCTGCTGAAGGCAGTTTCCAGCGTGCGATTGGGTGGCTTCCTCCAGGGTCCCAGCGCAGACCCCCATCCCCCCATCAGCCCCCAACCCCGGGTGGCAGAAGAGCCATCTCCCGCACACAGGCTGGGCCGCCCGCGGGGACCTCGCGTCCGCTGCTTCCCTGGCCGAGCCTTCGCACCCTCCCCGCACCCCGCCCGACCCCCCCAGGTGGTAGGGACGTGGCACGGTGGATCTCACGGCAAATAAAGGAGGAGCAGGCTGAGGAGGGGGGGGGGGCTGCTGGGCCGAACGCTTAATCGTATGAAAAACCGGCCAGCTGTCTTCTGGGCTCGTTTCACCATTGTGCGCTCCGGCCAGGAGCTGTAAGTCCCGGGAGCCCCAGCTTCCTGCTGACACTTAGCGCGGTCTGTCTTAACTTGGTCTCCAAGTGGGGTTAAAATTTCCATTTCCTGTAACTAATGATGTTAATATATTTTCATGTGCTTATTGGCTATTCTTACATCTTCTCTTGTGATGTACGTTCAAATCTTTAGCCTTTTCTTAAAAAACTGAGTTGTTTGGAGATCATGAAGCATTCTGGGTACAGAGCTCTCATCAGATATACGTACTGAAAAGACTGTTTCCCAGCCCGCCCTTTCATTTGATTAATATTGTCTTTAGAAGAGCGAAGACTTAATTTTGATGAAGTCCATCTTGTCAATTTCTCCTGTAACAGTTCACGCATTTTGCGCCTAAGGGATCTTTGCCCCCCAAGGTTCCAGGGATTCCCAGCTGTGAATCCTGCCAGCTTCCCTTGTCTCCGGCATCAGTGCCTGCTGCCTGGTGCCCACGGTCTGAAAACAGCTTTTCCCTGTACCTCAGCCTGTCTTCCAGTCGCGTGGGCTGGGAGGACAGGGCGTTTCCTGTCACTCCGTGGTGCCCCTTGGTGACGGGCTGCGAGTCCACCTCCTCAAACACTCGCCCACGCTCCCTGCCTGCAGCTCAGGACTCGTCCTCAGATGTCACGTGCCCTCCTGGTACCCCGTGGAGACGGCATCTGGCAGTTTTCTCACATGCATCCTCAGGGTCCCCACTGAAGTCCCTTGTGAGGATGCATACCTGTGATGGCCCGGGGCGCCTCCTGGGAGCTGTGGCCGTCACGCGAGGGACACCTCAGCTAGAGCAGACCTGCGTGTCTCCGAAGATGCTGCCCGAACACGGGGCGTTGGCAGCTGTCGGGCAAAGGAGGGGTTTGGCTCGACCATGTGGAGCAGGCCTCGCAGAACCCTGGATGTGCTGACGCCCGTGAATGCTAATTGGGCCAGGATGCACGGTGCTTCCCCAGAGGACCTGCCAAGGGAGGCGTGTGGAGGGAGGGCACAGCCCCTCCCAGGACCGCAGGGATGTGGGCAGACGCAAGCGCAGGCTGAGTGACGGGAGTGGGCCACGTGCCGCCAGGTGGGCTCCAGGGGGCACCGGGCGGCCTCGGCACGAGCTTCCTTCCGTGAAGTAACCAGCAGTGCGGTGGGCCTCACCTGGGTCACCAGTCCCTAGAAAGCTAATGAAATGAACTCGGATAAAAACCATACACAGGTGGAACGGAATTCTATCAACTGTCCTGTAGTTTCTAGAGCCAGTTATTCCATCATGGAAGGTCAGTAATTTGGTCTGGTTAGATTTTATTTGATAAAAACATCACATTGCTTCCTGCCCAGTTCTTTATATTTGTTTTCTAGGTGAGGGCAGAACTATTTTATTATTTATTTTTGAAGAAGCTTAACTTAGAAGCATCTCCCTCCATTCCTGCCAAATCCAAGGAACTAATGCTTCAGAGAATTACAGGCGCCTCGTTTAAGTGACGGACATGCAGAGAAACTTTAAATAAAACTTTCAGTGAAGACTGATGATAAATAGGAGCTTTAAAAATAATGGGCGCTTATGCGGACAGGGCTCAGGCTGCAGAGGGGAAATGAAATCAGGCCTAGAGCTGTAATTTCATGAACTCAGGCAGTTATTATTTAAGGAGTAATCACCACTGCCCCTTAAAATTTCCTTTTAAAGTTTCAAATCCATACTTTGAAAAATGGAAAGTGAGAATGGTTATGCTTTTCTTTGGCCTCCAAGGAAGAAATGCACTGGACAAACTCAAGACGTAACCGGCATTACTGTGCAAATTCTGTGCTATTTAGAGTAATTAATGTGATGATTATTGCAAAGACTTAAGCAACCAACGGAAAAATGTAAAAAAACGTGTAGCTTTCTGTACCTTAGGCTTCTCCCTCTCTTTGAAGGACTCTAGGAACTCCTGCTGCGATCAACAGCAGGCTGCCCGACCGCATCGCCCAGCCCAGCAGCCAGTCGTGGTGGAGCCTTTATATCCTGACCGGGGCCTGGGGGCGGGGGAGGGACAGTGCTTCCCCTCCGCCTCCAGGGACCTGCGATGGGTCCGCATGAGTTCCGTGGGGAAGGATACACTCTAATTTCCACAAGAACCTAACCTGTTCAACAGCTCAAGCCACACAGGAGCCAGGGGAGGAGAGGAGGAACGATGGAGAACCGGGGCGAGGGGACCGGGGTCCAGCCCCTCCGGCTCCTGGGTGGCAAGCCAGGCGTTCAGGGATGCGTCCACGTGGCAGGAGAGCGGCACCTTCACCGCACACCCCCACCACTGCCCTGGCCCCGTGCTGCCGAGCTCAGCGCCCTGTCCTCTTCGGGGCACAAGCACCCACTCCAGGGCTCCCTCTTCCTGGAAAGCTCTCCTGCGCCCACACCCCAAGCTCGGTCCACCCCTCGCCAGCCTCCCGCCGCCCCTGCCGCCTGCCCTGCACCCCCAGACACCCCCAGAGCCGGTCCCACCAGGTCCCCAGTTCGCTTTGATGTCCACTCTGGAGACACGGGTGTGCGGACGCCCTTGGCCCCGGGGGAGGAGGCCAGGACACAGGACGGGAGGCCGAGGTGGCGTCTGGCTGAGGGAGCCCCATCACTAGCGACGGGACCTCGCCCACCCAGCTTCGCCCTGAAACCAGCCCACGTCGCGCCCCCGACGCCCCCGCCTCTCGCTGAAATCCCCGGGATTCTTGGGGTTCAGGGAGCCGCCAGGCGACATGCATGTAACCGTGCCCTTTAACCGGGCTCCACGGGGTGCGATAACCCGCTGGCTTGTCCTCCACCGACCTGGGAAGACGCTGAGGCCGGGAGAGGGCACGCAGCCCTTCCGGCGCCGGGCCTCCCTCTTCTCCCTGTGACACGGGGGGGGCCGTGCCCCTGTGGCCGAGGGATGCGGGGGGACAGGACGGCGCCGGGACATGTGTGCTAACTGCCGTCGCCCTTACCACGCAGTGGAGAGGCCCGGCCCCGCGGGTGAGGGGCTTTGCGGAGGAGAGAAGCCGCGCGGGCTGTCCACTGCACAGCGGCCGCCACGCTGACTTCACCTGCTGGCGCGGTCACGGAGGATGAGGAGAGGAAACTCCGGTCTACTCTCCTCTGACACAGGCCTCCCGCTTTGTAGCTTCAGCAGCGCCACGAGCACAGCCTTCGCCCCGGGCCCCGGGCCGCCACTCTGCGGACGGGCTTCCCAGCTGCCGGGCGGGCGCCCTGAGGATGAGCTTCGTTACCGCGGGAGGCCTTACGGAGTCTGTCCCGGAATGTGAGGTCCCGTGCCAGCACCATCCATTCTCGAAGTCTCTGCTGCCAACTTCACACAGCCATCAGGATAACAGTGTCCGGCCAGGAGGGCGCAGGCTTCAGGAAGGGGCTCCCCAGCCTGGGAGCGACCCAGTCACCACCCCCACCCCTCCCCCCGACCATGATGCCGCCGAGGGCTGGAGAAAGTCCCGGCTCCGACACGGTTCCCGACCCAGTCACCACCCCCCCCTCCCCCCGACCATGATGCCGCCGAGGACTGGAGAAAGTCCCGGCTCCGACACGGTTCCCGACCCAGTCACCACCCCCCCCTCCCCCCGACCATGATGCCGCCGAGGGCTGGAGAAAGTCCCGGCTCCGACACGGTTCCCAACCCAGGTGCGCTGCCCCACGTAAACAGAAATTCCACGAGAACATGTAACAGCAGGGCCGTAGGAGGGACAAGCGGACACGTGTTGCCTCTGGGTGCCCCAGTTCTTGGCTCCTTACACCGGTCGATTCGTCCTCAGGCTGAGTGTGTGGGAACCACGCAAGCAACCCCCTGCACGGGTCCCCGGGCTATAAGCCCTCCTGACGTGCCGCTGCCATGTCTGCGTGTGACGGGCCCACTTACCCCACCATGAGGAATCCCTGGTACAGAGGGACGGACGCGAAGTAGAAGACGGAGGAAAACACGGCCTGGAGAGAGGAGAGCAGCGCCCGTTACTCACAGTCGGCCGATACGCGCGCAGGCCGCGAGGCACCCAGGGCCCCGCACAGCCCCTCCGGACACCGCACCTGCATCGTGGAGATGATGAGGCCGCGGTGCATGACGAACTGGCTGAGCGCCGCCGACCGCTTGTAGCTGCTGCGCCCGTGCACCATGAGCAGGCGGCCGATGTGCTTGAACTGCGGGACGGAGAAGTCGGCCGCCAGCGAGGCCTGCCGGCCCTCCTGCGACCAAGGCAGAGGGGCTGGCTCAGGGCCGGACAGGGGCACAGCACGGGCCCCGCCCCGGGAGCCGCCGCCAGCACCCTGGGAGGACCCGGCCCGGAACCGACGGCGTCCCGGAAACTGAGCAGGGACCGGGGCATCTTCAAGACAGTTCTCTGAACCTGCCACCCCGCCGAGCGGCTGCAGGTTCAGCACTGTGGCCTGATTCACGAAACAGAGGGGCCCGGGATCCAGCTTGTGTCCAGGTCTCTCTGGGTGTTTTCACGTGAGCAAAGGAGGCAGACCACAGCGCCCGACTGGCTGGGAGACCCGGACATCCGAGCGCGGGCCGTGTGTGTGGGGCTGAGAAAGGTTTGTGGGGATCTGGGAAGCGGCCCAGGCACAACCCCGCACGGCTCGGGGACCAGGAAGGCGCCTGGGTCCCAGCAGGACGTGCCTGCCCTCTACCTGCCCTCGTGGAGCTGCTCCCGCAGGGTGTGGGTCCGCCTCCCCCAGCCCCCGGCTGCGTGTGTGAGCGGGCTGACGAGGGGCCTGGCGGGGACAAGGGACAGACGTACCTTCCCCTCGATCCCGATCCCGCAGTCCGCTGCCTGGATCATGCTCACGTCGTTCCCTCCGTCACCTGGAAGCACAGAACACGGACGTGAAGTGGGAGCCTGCAAGGGGCCGGCTTCCCTCGCCAACCAGCGGACGGGGTTTCAACACCCAGGAAGACAGGGGGAATCCGCCGGGCGGGCGGGTGGGAGACGGGTCGCACGTCCCCGTGCGTTTCAGTTCAGGACCCCGGCTCCCCGGACGCCCGCGCTCACCGATGGCGCACGTGCGTCTGCCCGTGTGCTGCTGCAGCAGCTTGACGATGTGGGCCTTCTGCGTGGGCGCGCAGCGGCAGCAGACCACGGCCGGGCACTGGCAGGCCAGCTCCACGAACTCGTGCTCGTAGTACTTCAGGCAGACCTGGGGCGGCAGGAGCGAGGCCGGCGTTCAGGGCACGGACAGATGGACGGAGGACGGACGGACAGAGCCCGCACGCAGGCGGGGGGCCAGGCTCGTGTGGCTGAGGGGAGGAGGGCTCCAGGGAAGCCCGGACAAGCTCGTCTGCCTTCAGGGGTGCCAGCACCACCTTCCGGGGCTGGCTGAAGAGGTCTTTGGTCTTTAGCACACAATACCCTCAGCGAGGATCCTTAGTTCCCCGTCTTGGTTGGGAAAATAAAAACTCCCCAAAGCTGCCTGAAGTCTGTGGGGTCCCGTTGCTGAGCTGGACACCCCGAGAGTCACCCCAGCACGAAGGACAGGAGTCAGAGACGAGGGTCCTGAGCCCCCGGGGCGCCGACTACCACCAACAGCACATCCGCCTGCAGGGGACCCGTGCGGGCGCCCGTGCCCCGCGTGAAGGGGTCGAGACGCAGTCCCAGGCCCTCTGCCACCTAAAACCTGGGCGGTGAGCGAAAACCCGCGTTCACGGCAGGTACTCAACAGGAAACAGACAAATACAGTATCCCCGCTGAGGGGAGTAACCACTGCAGGACCCAGAAACAGAAACAGCGGACGCTGCCTTTGGGGAGCAGGACGGGTGCCGGCGGGGAGTGGGGATGTGCTCTGCAACCTGCGGTTTCTCTGGGGCCGGCTGGCAGCCAGGAACAACACGTGGGTTTGGGGGACAGAAACAGCAAAAAGGTTTCAATAAAAACACACTCACAAAAGCGTGTTTACCACAAGTAGCTACTTTTGCTCCCTCCCCAAGTCCCAACTATAAAGAGGTTTTAGAAAAGACATCGACCTACAAGGAGGGGCCAGAACGGAGGGGAAATTCGCAAAATGTTTTGGGCGCTGGAAAGCAGACAGCCACGTGCACGTGGCTCAGCTGCTGTGAGCAGCCTGAAGCCGGCGGCGGGACCAGCCGAGAACACGCGAGGCCCAGGCCCCTCGCTCCTCCTCACCCGCACCCAGGGGGCGGGGGGCCGGGGGGGAAATGGAGCCCTTCTGCCCGGAGAGGCAGGCCTCACCCTCTGGACGAGGGGCGGGAGGTGGAGCGAAGAGACAGAAGCCCGGAAAGGAAAGGGGGCTCGAAGGCCGGCTCAGGCCCACATCAGTGTCGCCAGAGTTGGGAAGGAGGGGACAGTCATCCTTCGTCCCCCAGAACCAAGGAAGTGTGAGCTGTAGACAGGGACAGGGCCGCGCTCCTTGGCACCATCAAGAGGGCGGCTGCGCTGGGCAGGAGCTGGGGCTCAGAGAGCCCGGGACCGGCGGGCGCTGAACCGACTCGGCGGCCGGATGGAGGGCCCAGCCCGGGGGGGACCAGACACCGCGGGCTCCGGGGAGACCGGCGGGCAGGTCGCGCGGCACCAGGCACCACGGAAACAGGCGGCCCAGCCGTGAGTTCACAGCGCTGCGGGGATGGGGGTGTGCCGAGCCGGCGAGGGGTCCCAGGTCCCGCACACGGAGCAGGAGGGACGGGAGCAAGAACTCAGGAGCCCACGGCAGCCGCGGTGCAGACAGAAAAATGCAAACGTGAAGCCGGAGCCGAGCCGGCAAGTCGGACCATCCGCCAGGGGCCTGCGCGGCTCCTATAAGACAACACACACGCAGTGAACACCAGCGAGGCTGGGGGCGTCCCCGGGGTCAGCTCGTGGGGACGGCGCGGTGCGGAGCAGGGGGCGCCCTCCAAGTCCTCCATCCCGGGCACGGGCGGGCGGGAGCGCTGCCGTCGGCCCCCACTGTCCAGGCCCCGCAGTCCCGGTGGCTCTGCGGAAGCAGCTGCGCAGAGTCGGGATGCGCGGCCCCGGCGATGCAGGAGGCGGGAGAACCAGCCGGACACGGCGCCATCTGCACGCACGTGGCCACAGAGGGCGCGCCGTCTCCGCTGCTCCTGACGTCCCGTCCACCCCCCCACCCCCCGCCAGGCTGGCCTCAGTGGCCACACTGACTGGGTCACCAGAGGCTGCGCTGCTCCGCCCAGACTTCTGGAAACATCTGAGAGAACCGCGGGCAAAAGCTGCAGGGGGAGGGGCCCCCAGCACACCCCCCCACCACCCGGCGGCTCCGGCCATTGCGACCCTGGCGCCGAGTGAGGAGACAGGGCTGGACCCGAGCGGGCCGCCCAGCCCTTCACGGGGCCTCCAGGAGCAGAGGGTCCTGGGTCCCAGGGCCGCTGCTGGAAACACGCGTTTGGATAAACTGAGATCACGGCTACCAGAGCCAGGCTCCAAGGCGGCCACGCCAGGAACGAAGAGCAGGCCTCCAAGCGCCCGAAGAGTTTTGAACGAGCCCAGGACCGACCAGTGCCAAAGCCTTAAGGACCAAGTTCTCACTGCGACACGGCCCTGGCCTCTTCTCAGGCTCCACCCGCGCACATCACTGCTGTGAGCAGAGACGTCAAAACCAGTGGAGAGGGCGACGCAGGCTGATAAACACATCTGACTGCGGAAGCCCACAGTCCACCAGACAGACAGGGCCCAGCCTCACCCCCAGGGAGAAGGACAGACAGACGGACACCTGCTCGGTCAGGGCCCAGCCTCACCTCCAGGGAGACAGACAGAAAGACACACAGACACCTGCTCGGTCAGGGCCGAGCCTCACCTCCAGGGAGAAGGACAGACAGACACCTGCTCGGTCAGGGCCCAGCCTCACCTCCAGGGAGACAGACAGAAAGACACACAGACACCTGGTTGGTCAGGGCCCAGCCTCACCTCCAAGGAGTCCCCGGATATGACCAGTGCACAGTCATGCTTCCTTCGAAAGGCATTCAGCTCCAAATGGGCTTCTCCCCGACTGGTTACCTCCATAAAAGGGGAAAAAGTACCCAATTACAATGCTATTTAAGTCACACACACAAACACGCCCTGATATACAAATCACAGATCTTTAGACACTTATAAAACCAGAAGGTGCTTTACACAGGAAATTCTGTAACAACCTGCTCTTTCAAATTTCTTCTACAGTGCTGGGAATAAATACCTACTTATTTAATATGAACTGCTTTCCAACGTGTGGCAACTCAAGGCAGGACACGTACACTGTAAAGTGCAGGGCAAGTACCACAATTACAGTGAGACAAAGTGAACAGAAGAACTGGCTTGTCAAGAAAGAGGGACAAACGGCCCCCCACCACCGCCCCCCATGAGCTAACAGGCGCCTTTGCGTAGCTGGGGAAGACAAGTGGCTTTTCTCAGTATACGCGGGTAAGAGAGCATGACGACCATGAACTGGAAGTCTCTCCGCTTTCATAGGGCAGTGGGGTCGGGGTGAGTGTTAACGCCAAGGATGCCACTCTGCACACACGCCAACACACCTCAGCACCACAGCCCGAGGAAGCCGAGTTCCTCGTGGCCACACAGCAGGGAGGGACGGAATGACCTAAAATCAAGGCTTCATTTAAAGACGCCTCTTTTCATGACATGCCAAGTGATACAAAATGCTTTTATAAAATTGTTTCTGTTGTCTCTACCACGGGTTTCAACTTATTCTATTAGTTCAAGCAAACTGAGTTACCTGGAGGATTGAACGACGGAAAAGAGTAAAATCAAGTCATAATCTCGAAATATCGTTAATTTTTGAATGAAAATATTTCAGAAACCAACATACTAGTTTTTGACATTCTTTCTGTGGAGATTTTATGGGGTATAAAAGAAATGATATATTACAGGACTGAAATAAAAAGCTTCATGGGTCCAGATTAATCAATCCAGACTCATCTTTAAATAGGTAGGTTTTATTGTGGAAATTTTATTTGTGGGGCTATAACACTGCAAAGTCAACAAAAATTGATCTGAAGTTTTATCAGAATCATTAATAATTTAATTGCAAATAGTAGTCTGCAGGGCCTAATTTGTGATTCTGATGCTTCAAAATAAACTACATTTACATGTAAATTATATTCAAATCACTATTTCTGTAGGTGCAAGGGCTTCATTTGGAACAGAGACACACAACGTCTGTTCAGCTACCATCAATCAAGACCCAAGAAACTTTTATTTTTTGTTTGAATCAAATTTCATCATAACTAGTAGATACAGTAAACACACAAATTTCGATCATTTCTATTAATTTTCTTTGATCTAATTAAGGAAGATAATTTAATCTGAAGATGGTAGTAGATTAAAAACACATTTCTACTTTGTATTTAAAGCTTGTTTCACAAAAGCAGCTTCTCAACCACATGTATTGTGTCTAACTAATAGACGCACGTAATTTTTTTTTTTTTTGGCTGCACCGCGCAGCTTATGGGATCTTAGTTCCCCGACCAGGGATGGAACCTGGGGCCCTGGCAGTGACAGTGCCAAGTCCTAACCACTGGCCCTCCAGGGAATTCCCAGACAAACGTAATTTTTTATCAATATACACTTTTATAAATTGAACGGAAAATGACTGCAGTATGTCTATTTTAAAATAGATATTTAGTCGTTAATAATTCTAATAGTACAACAGAAAAATACTCTTGAATTTAGACCTTGTTTCACTCTATCAAAAGCAGCTTTTTGATCACATTTAATATATGTAACTAACAGAAATCTATTTTTAACATGTTTTTATAAATCGAGTAAGAAACTTACTTCTCTTTTAAAATAGTATCTATTAATTAATAAATAACTGCGTATACATTCTCACAAAACCAGTAAGTTTCAATTCAAAACATTTAAAATTCAAAGTGATGTGGGCGTACACTTACCGGCCTGAAAACGTGCGTGTCCTGCGTTCGAGACACCAGGTGAGAGCTCTTGGCGATGCACGTGGCCGTCTCCAGTTTATCACCCGTCAGCATCCATATCTAGGAAAGAGTTTCAGCAGGTGAACCCCAACTCTGTCACGTGTCCATCTCTGAAAAGCGTCTGCGCTTGAAAAGATATTTGCACTTCCGTGTTTTCAGCATCACTGTTCACAACAGCCGAAACGTGAAGCAGCGCGCGAGTCCATGGATGGATGATGGAGAAACCAAATGTGGTCCGTCCATACAAGGAATATTAAACAAGGCGGGGGATTCTGACACCGGCAACAACTGATGCGTGAAACAAACCAGTCACAGAAGGACAAACACCGCATGATTCCACCTGATTGAGGTCCCCAGAGGAGTCAGACTCGTAGAGACAGGCAGGAGATGGTGGGTGCCAGGGCTGGGGGAGGGGGAGGGGGAGCTAGCGTTTCACGGGGACAGAGTTTCAGTTTTACAGCGTAAAGAGTTAAGGCAGGTGGAGGGTGCTTGCTGTTACACGACAGTGTGAATGTACTTAGTGCCACTGCACCGTGCACTTAAAAATGGCTACGATGGTAAACTTTACATCATGCACATTCTACCACAATAAAAGTCTCTGTCGACTTGCTTAGCTGAAACAGGTAAGAGCGAAGTGACGTTTAGACACAGCAGCAGAGCTGAGGCAGGTGAACGGCTGGGGATTAGGAGCCTCGCGGCTGAGGCTGAGGAGGACGCCTGAGTATGACAGAAGGCTACGTCTACACGGCCTTGCAGGCCAAGCAAACAGGCCCAAGGACCACAGGCCGAGGGCTTGCAGAGCTAGGGGGACCCTGAAATCCTTGTTCTCACTTGTGTGAGTTTTTCGGTTGAAAACTGAGGTTCAAAATGGGTAAACGGGCAACAGTTAACCCGAAAGTTGTTTCCTATCAAATAAGTCATGTCAAATAACACCACTTAAAAAAAATATTTTTTTTAAATCTAGCCCTTTTATTTTACTTTATTTATTATTATTATCATTATTATTATTTTTTGGCCATGCCGCATGGCTTGTGGGATCTCAGTTCCCAGACCAGGGACTGAACTCGGGCCACGGCAGTGAAAGCCCGGAATCCTAACCACTAGGCCACCAGGGAACTCCCGAACACCACTTTTACTTAAAAATATCAAACACATGCACATATCGTATGTGTAAATATCCTTAGACTGAAAAGAGAGCAAAATCAGGACACTTTATACATAACAGGATGGTTTATATATCTTTTCTATAACTGCAGCAACTTCTCGCTATCATCTGAATTTTTCAGATGTATCATATGTATCATACATAAATATGCATTTTTGGGAATAGGAAACAAAAAATTTACATGGTATACCGGTTCTCTGCTTAGGCACAATCTACCTGTGGCTCTTTTCAGTGTCTGAGGGTTTGTGTTTTTTGTTTATGTTACACATTAATGTTCACTTTACCGAGCCTGGATCTAAGACAACGACACGTCACCGTGACAAAGTTGGGGACAATTAACGCCACAGAACAAGAAGTCCCGCTGCTGACAACTCAGGGACACGTGTGGCCTGGCCGAGCGCCACCTCTCAGGCTCAGAGGACGGGCTGAAACCACATCCTTTAACTATGACGGGACGAAAGAGTCTGCTTCTCCTGACGGAACATGAAAAGGAAAAAGGGCAGAACCCCAGCAAGCCTACTGACTTCAGAGCTTAGCAAGCAGCTCATACAAGCACCCAAATCTTTGCACGAGAAACGTGCAGGCCTCGGCTGTGTAGACAGCCCAGTAGCAACACCCAAGCGCGAGCCTGATGGGGAGCTCGCGAAAAATCACAATGGGATGAGCAGGTCGCCTGCCTCTAGTCAGTCGTGTTTCTCCACGCAAGCCTCTGGCCGCACAGGCTTAGATCGGGTCACCGTCCTGAGCCTGAGCTGCTCTCTTCCACTCTGACTAGCACCTGGACAGCACACGCAGACAGCAGCGGCCGCCCCCGCCACGGCCCTGAACGGGTGCGGAGGCTCCGACATCTCCCCGGCCCGAGGCCTGGACGGCAGGGACCCCCCTGCTGTGCCCGTCACGGTGCCCTCATCAGAACGTGCTGAGTGTATTGTTATTTGCAGCCGGCCACAGCTTTGCCTTCTGACAGTTTCCTCCAGTTCCCTCTCTCTCTGCTCCAGTCAGACACAAGTATTTCTTTTAAAAGCAAGCTGTACTTTTTTCACTCTCAGTCCCTGAGGCAGCACTGAAATGCATTTTCTCAGCCATCTGTAATTGAACTTCAGCTTCAGTGAGAGCACAGGTAAGTAAGGCAAGAAAGCAGTTTCCTGAGAACTAAAACTTACACCACAACGTGCTAATCTCCCCTGGACCCGAAGAGGACAAACCGTTAGGAAAAGACAGCAGGACAGTAGGTCAGTAGGTCAGGCAGGGAGCATCACGCGGCCTACGGGGAAAACCTCCCCGCGCGGATAAAAGGCTGCCTGGGGAGCAGCTCCGGCCGGGACAGGCCTCCGGCGGCTGTGAGGACGCCCGCCCGCGGCCCGGAAGGCAGCCGAGGAGGACAGACGGCCGCCGGGAAGGCGGGCGCAGAGCCGCCCAAGCCGCTGCGTCTGGGTGATGGGCGGGCGGGCGCAGCCCCCGGGGCGGGTGTCCGCGGACACGCAGAGCCCTCCGCTCACCAAGGCCCTCGCACCCTCCACCCCGGGCGGGTCTCACGGCACCACCTCCAGGGGGCGCCCGCTGCCTCGCGGTACCTTGATGCCCGCGTTGCGCAGCATCTCCAGGGTGGGCCTCACGTCCGCCTGCAGCTGGTCCTCCACCCCCGTCAGGCACAGCAGCTCCATCTCCCGCTCCAGGCTCTCCACCACGGCGGCCACCTTGAGCGTCCTGTCGTGGATGCTCAGCTTGGCCTGGTTGTAGCGGCTCTGGGGACAGGCGGGCGGTGCTGTGACTCGCGCAGGGCTGGCCGAGGCGGGGACACCCGCGGCGCCGCCCCCGTGCGCACCGTCTCCCCGAGGCCACGGCGGGAGGCCGGCCGCTCACCTCGAAGTCCTGGTACTGCTCCTCCGTCAGCGCCCTCTTGGCCACCACGAGGGTGCGCAGGCCTTCGCGGGCCATGTTGCCGCACTGCAAGAGAGAGGCAGGTCACACGCGGCCCGGCCACCGCCCCCTGCAGTCACGGCCACGTCCTCCGCCAGCTCATCCCGCCAGACCCACATCCCCGCGGGAGGGCGGGAGCGGCCGGCCCGACCCGGGGCCCCTGCGCCTCCCGACCGCCGGGCACGGCTCTCTCCCCACTATGGCAGCGGGACGGCCTGCGCGTGTGCGCGACACAGACACGGCCACCCGAGCCGTGCAGGCGGCCGTCACGGCCACCGAGGGAGCCGGGACTCGGAGCGTCCGACCGCCGCCCTTCGGAATCAGCGATACCAGGGGACTTCCGCCCGGCCCGGGGACACACTTCCACGCGCGTCCATCGCGCCCGGCCCCGTCCGTTCAAGGGCAGAGGCCCCCGTTCCCGGGTCACGGCAAAGCTCGTTCACTGCACTTGGTAACGTCCGCAGGCACGTCCTCAGGATAAACCATCCCGAGTCTCTGGGGTTCCTTTCTAACCCGCCGGGGAGACCTGATCTGCCGCCCGCTGTCACACACCAGGCCGGGTGCAGAGAGGTCCCCGCTCGCGCGCCAGCCCCGCACTCGCCGTGGCCCGCGGATCCTGGGGCCCGGCGGGCGACGCCACGGTGCCCCTTCGTACCGCCCTGCTCCCCAATCCTAGCTCCGTCTCGTTTCTAACAAACACACATCTGGGGGCAAAGAGGGGGCCCTGCGCTGAGAGGAAGGAGCTGCCCCCCAGGCGCCGCCGCATCGGCTCGCGGGTATCGCGTCCACGCAGAGGATGAGCTCACACTGCAGGCTTTACAAAGTCGCCCTTTCCGCCGCAGGACGGACAGTGGAGGTGTGTTTTGTTCTTTTAGTATTTGGGGAACACACGCTGATAACCAAGAATCCAGCTTGGGAGCTTCTGTGACACAGAACAGCCCCCTGTGAACTCAGGCTCTGAGTACCTGCTGGCGTTTGAATAAAGTGAGAGGCTTCCCCACGACAAGAGTATTAACAACAAAGAGTGGGGTGGGAGGGTGTTGAAAGATTTGTCCATGGGAGAAACTACCATGTTGGAAATAAATGCACAAAGGATTTTTAATAAAGTTATCTTTGTGAAAAACAGTCTGACATTATCTGTCTGTTGCAAGACATTTATCGATTTGACCCCATAAAGCTAAATAAATTAAACAAGGATTTTATAATTAATTGCACATCATTATGACCCAAAGTAATTTTTATGGCATTTTACTAGGTCTTCAGGGAATTTAATTTATTCATGTCCCTGATTAAATCCAGTGCCTGAAGGAGCTATTGATTCATATTGCCAATACCGTCGTGGACGTGGGCTGTGGCCCCTGGACTGACAGACTCCCGGCCCGAAGCGGGGTGGACACGCTTGAGCCCCACCGACAACATGCACACAGTGAAGGGGGTCACGCTCATAAATTCAGCGGTTTAGTTTTACTCTGAAATCTAAGTTTTTACAAATACATAAATGTAAACAACAAATAATCTCATGAAGCTAAATACAAATCGTATTTGTTCAGGGAGCATTTGATGAAAATATAGGATTGGTTATATTTAGATCTTATCTCCACGTTTAAAGTGAATCCTATGTACGTATTAGAATTAAATTCTAACTAAAATATCCTGGTAAATAATTTAGGTTACAAAATAAATATGTTAAAATATAACTCTGGTTATATGCACAATACTATTTCAGAATATTTTAGTGAATGATTAGGGGTGCTTTCTATTTTTTCACCAAAATAAACAAAATATTCTTCATAAGGACCCACTTGCACACATCTACACGTATTCACACAGAAACCAAAAATAGTAGTTGTTCACACAGAAAGTACAGTATTTATAATTTACAGCACTCTATCCTCTCTGCTTTATGAACCGACGGTGTCTGGTGTGAAACCCGGCATCTTGATTCACTCCAGTGACACCAGCAAGCACCTACAAGTCGGAGAAAGGATGCCGTGCTTCTGTCACTGCCCTGAGTTTTGGAAAAGCATCTGCACAATGTGGACAGCTCATACCTCCTCCTCCAGCCAGTCATTATACTGGACGACGGTGGACATGGCAACGTCGGCACCTTTCATATAGAACGTGATCTCTGCCGTGGACTCGTCCTGTAACAAGACGGGAGTGAACACAGACATGCTGAGGCCACGCTGCGGCTACTGGGGGGCCGCTCTAACGGGAACGCACCAGGAGGGCAATTCTCCGTGAACCCACTCCCCCGGGTGAGTTACTCAGACACCTTCTAGGCAGGGCTGTGTCCTCCCTAGATGCTCCGGCCACCAGGAACCGAGAGCATAACTGTGGCTCTCAAGATGCTGTGCTGAGGGTTTTGAAATAACATCTGTAAATGAATATACGCCTTGGACTGCAAGGTAAATTCTCTCAAATTTCCAGAGCTTGGGTGAATAAGCTTCCTAGTTTAGCCAGCTTGCAAGATGTATTTGTGGTATTCGCTACAAAAAATTTAACAGGGGTATATTTTAGCAACTTTATGGTCATAAATCATTCTTCAGGTAAACTCTTTGGCTGCTACTGCTGTGGAAAACAAAGCAGCTCGAGCTGATTTCAAAACTTCATGAACATCTTCTACTTATTCTGCCTAAGCCGTCTTAGGAAAGCCGTTTTAAAGCATGACTATTAGAGCCACACCAGCTTCTCGGCATGAATGATCAGTCTGGATTTTATTATCACAGAACACTGTGACGAGCATACAGCCCTGGAGTGAGCCTTGAGAGGCCACTGCAGTGACCTCACAGTGACCAGAGCAGGCGGCCACCTCGGGGACAGAGGCCAGCGTACCCTGACGATGACCCCCATCCGCTTGCTCTCGGAGGTGAAGGGGAAGGTCTGCAGGATGCAGTAGGTCAGGATCTGGCCGCCGGGGGTCCTCAGCTGCATGGACGTGAGGTCTCTGTTGACCAGAGTGAGGCCGACACTCTCCGTCCACTGCACCAGGGCCACCTGCGGGAGACCAGTGAGACGTGAGGCCCCTCGCTCCCCGGGGAGGGGGCATCAGGCCAGCGGTCAGTGAGCTCGCCGAGATGCCACCAAGAGACGAAACCGACCACGTCCAGGCCCTGCCGTTTCTGAGGCCGCGTCTAGTATTCGTTACAGGAAAGCGATACGCGGCGAGACAGAGGGCCTTGGTCTTGCCGTCTAAGATAAAGGCCGCTGGTGAGCACACTTGGGTTGCGATTTGTGTTACTAGCGGCCGACAGCCAGGGTTTAAGATCTACGCGGAGCGCCCGCCGGGCTGCGCGGCTCGGAGAGCAGGCGGGGCTGGGCTCGAGGACGCCCGCGACAGTGACGCCCTGAATCCCTCGTGTGCCTCAATCGCGGACCAACTGGCGACTGGGGGCTCCACGGTCAGCACGTCTGCGGGGAGGGCGGGCCCGGGCGCCAAGCCCGACTCCGACAGTTGGAAGCCCCGTGACCTGGCCCTTTGCGTACTGAGGCTCAGCCGCCCGTTCTGTGGAAGATGTATTTGCAAACTGTTCTAAAGGGGAAACGATCAAAGGAGGCTCCCTGGCATGTGGCAAGGGCCCCAAAATAGAAAGTATTCTTACTTACAATCATTTATTATTTAAACGTAAAAATCTTAAGCGGAAAAGTAATTTTTAAAGTTCACCATTTATGAAGAGTAATTTTTATGACAATAAGCGTTTTCAGAAAAAAAATCAGTTTGTCTTTAAAAGCAACCTCACTGCGAGAAACTCATGACGTGCTGCCCCCGCCGTGCAGGTGAGGACCCCGCCGTGCAGGTGAGGACCCCGCCGTGCAGGTGAGGACCCCGCGGCCGGCGGGCAGTGGCTCCTTCCCCCTGGGGGCTCTGGGCCTCTCCTGACCCTGGCGCCTCGCCCTCGCCTGCAGTGCCTTCCACCACCTGTGCTTTCAGCGTTTGACCTGGGGTTCTGAGAAGTCATATCATTCAAGAGCCTTTTAAATTCTGTCTAGTGTGCAGATGTTACTCGTCTATCCGAGTCATTCCTGAAATCTCCCGTCTGACGAGATCCTCAGCAGCTCTGGTGCCGAGGTGAGACCGCTCAGGTCGGAATCCTCGAGTGCCGTGTACCAGCTCCATGAATCTGGGTGACAGGCTGCACCCCTAAGCCCCGGTCTCCTCGTCGATAAGATGGTGACGACCTCCCAGGGTTATGCTGAGGTCTGACCCACCCGTGGGGCGTTTGGCACATTGATGATCAATTCAACGTCAGGGTTTCACCCTCCACCCTTCCTCACGTAAGCCATTTAGGCAGAGCGGGAATCACTTTAAAAATGATGTTTTCCAAGTAATTTCCCACAAATATAACTGCAGAAAAGTCCCGACAAGCTTGTCAAGCGTCTGGCACTGTGGGGTGGGTGGCATGCTGCGGGTGGACAGAGCGTCCGAAGACAGCGAGGCAGACGGAGCCAGCGCGAGGCACTTTCTGGGGCTGCAGGGGCGCCCGTGGGGCGGGGGTGCCCTGGGGCAGAGCCGAGGGCGACACTTTAAGCCGCCTGTGCCGGTCCCTTGGTGCCTGGTTCCCCACACACTCCCACGTGGCTTCCCTGAAAGGGGTCCAGGACAGATGGTACCCAGCCTCTCCCGGACAGGGTGACTTTAGTTCCCAAACATTTTCTAGGATTTTGCAAAGGACCTAAACAGCCAAGCGGGACTACTGTTTCAGAATAGTAAAGACACATACCTTTTTATACGGTTTTAAATTACAATTTCGTCTAATACATCGGAATTCACCTTATAAAAACTTTTGGTATTTTAAGAAGTTTACATGGTAGCGTCGGCCTGTGATAAACAGGTTATGGCAACTTCGGAGAAGCAGGAGTGGGAGTGAGGGTCACGCTGAGGGGGGTCCTGGGGCCCCAGACTTGCAGCTGGCGTCTCGAGGGAGCCCTGCGCCGACCAGGCCCAGGATGCGCGTCCATCAACCGCCAGCAAACAGCCCCGGCTCGAGCCCGGCCCCCAAGCCCAGGTGGGCCAGGCCAGCTTGGGAGTGAGAGCCCACCCCGGACAGAGAAGGCAGAGGCGAAGGAGGGACGTCCTCCCCGCAGCTGGGCAGCCCGAGGGGGCGGCACTCACGCACGGGAGCTTCCAGCAAAGGAGAGAACAGACCAACGCAGCACCAGACGGCCCGACAGCCCAGCGGCCAAGGCCGCGGCAAGGCCGCCCGCGGTGGACGCTCCCGCCCCGCTGCCCAAGGGGACACTGGCTGTGGCCACCGTCCCGCCCGGCAGCGGGGCGTCACAACCAGTCCACGAGGCCGCAACCAGGGTCTCCACGAGACACGTGAGCGCAGCCAGCTCTGAAGGCCGGGCCCCCGCAGGACTCCTGACCCCCGTGCCAGTGTCCACTGAAACGGCTCCTTCCCAGTCCGTCCTGGTTTGCTGGCAGCAGTGGAGACGCCTGTCAATATTCCTGATGCCGGAGTCGAGCGCTGGCTTACAGGGCGGATGACATCAGCTTTCTAGGGGCCCTGACAGTTCTGGGGTCCCACGAACGCATTAAATGTGACACAGTGAGTCACCGTGGAACTCGAATTAGAAGCCGCATGCCCTGGCTTTCCAGCGCGTTACTAGGATCCTGAAGAAGGCCGGGATCCTAACATGACACCACGAGGATACAGTACTATAATTCAGAGCATCAGTGATATACTCCAAACTACAGCACTAAAAGAAGACACCTGGACGTCAGCACGTCGAGAGGGGGCAAGTCAACAACTCTGCAACCCCAGTGCAAATGTAAAGCGAAAGTGAAACTCCATATACTATTTCTATACGACCTCTCTGTGTCTGCAGATGACCCAAGACCCCAAGGTTCGCTTTCGGTTTACACAGTGAAAGGCTACTATTACACTCTGACCTGCAGACTGCATCTTCCTGCGAACACACTCTCATCTCACTGGGTCCCGCTGCAGTCAGGACCCGGGTTTCTCTATCTGGTGACTCACACCTGTTTACTGTTTAGTTTATGCTTGGTTTCATAACCCACTGGGGGCAGCGACGTGTCAGAGAAGTCCGCTGGGCTTCTGCTGCCTAGCCCAGCGTCGGCACAGCTGTTCCTGGTCAGTAAGCATGTCAAGTTTCGCTATGTAATGCCAACCAGGAGAAAAGCGCTCAAGCACTCGACGCGATGGACGCTTCAGTTCTCGTCTAACGTCAGTCGCTTAGCGCTGCGCAGGATTCTCTCTGGCGATGTAAAATTTAACATTTCTGAACAGACTGATAAGCCAGCAGCCACGAAGGGGGGACGCGAGCATGCAGAACTTCCCGCCACGCGCTCGGCACCTCAGTGGAGCCCGCCACGATGCCCACGGCGACCGGAGGGTCCCCTTGCGGCTTTGAGCTTTGCCACCTGGCCCTGGAGTGCAGCGGGGCTGGGGGAAAGCGAGTCAGGATGCGGGCTGTTCCCTCTGTGCGTCCGAAATAAATTAGAGGTGTTCCTTTCAGAAGGCTCTGAGGAGTCACTTACACCCAGTGATACTAAACGTCGAAATCAGAGGAAGGAAAATTTCTAAGGAATGGGCAGTTTGACTCTATTTTCTTCCTGAGGACGTTTAAGCAATTAGACCAAACACACGTCTTGAAAGCATGACGCCGCCCCTACAGCAAAACGAACAGCACCGCTGCCGAGGGTGGAGACTCGCCAGGCGGCCAGAGCACAGCGAGGAGTGGAGGCTCTGCCGGCCAAGGCCTCCCCTGGAAGCCCCGCGCAGGCCCGCTGAGAGCAGCCCACTCGGGGTCCCCCGTGACCGAGCCGACCATCCAGTGACGGAGCCGGACAACAGCGAGCGAGCCTGCGAATGGCCTGGGACGACCCCGCCGGCCTCCCGGGCCTCTGCGGCCACACGCCACCAGCCGCCCTCCAGCCTCGCCGGGGCTGCCCGCCGGCTCCCCGTCACCGTCCCCCAAACCCCCCGTTCTCTCCGCTGTGCCTCCCCCTCCCTCCACACTGACACGTCCCCCACCCGGGCCTCCCGCAGCCCCGAGACCCCCGACGCCTGCTGGGCTCACTGCTCTACCCTCAGGAACCAGCACAAGACATTTCTTGAATCAGCGAGAACTAACAATCACTGATTTAAGGTGATTTAACAGTGGGAAGTTCAACGGGACACTGAAGACAGGCGTGAAAACACAGACGGAGTAGTTTCTGGGCGCTGGCTTGTGTGAGGCGGTCTCCTAGGTCCCGGGAAGAGACGGGGATGAAGAGTAAGTCCAGTGTGATCTGGGCTTCGAGCGTAAGAAACCTGATTCTCACCCTGGGATTACTAGTTCACCTCTAAACTAACCATTTCTTCACATGCAAAAGGCCAGTCACCCCAACGAAGCGCAAAGGCTTGCTATTTTGTGGCTTTACACAGTCAACATTCACATCTGTTTTTGGTGATGTAGTTGTTCAAATCTTTTGCTTCTGTTTAAACAGAGCGGTCGTTTTCTCATGATTGAGTTTTGGGAGTTCTTTATCTATGTTGGTTACCAGTCATTTATCAGATATGCATTTTGCAAACATATCCTACAAATCTGTGGCTTGTCTTCATTTTCTTAACAATGTCTTTCGAAGAACGTAGGATTTTTACCTTTAAGTCTAGTTTATCAATTTTTTTCTTTTACAATTTGTACTGTTTGTGACCTACAAAATCATTGCCTAACTAACTCAAGCCTACAAAGGTTTTCTTCTAGAAATTTTATACTTTTGGTTTTTCATTTAGGTCTCTGACCAATTTGAGTTAATTTTTGTAAGAGTGAGAGAGATTAGTTTAGGCTCTTTTTGCATACGGCTGTTCAAATGTTCTGGGTCCCCTAGAGAAATGGAAATAAAAACAAAAATAAACAAATGGGACCTAACGAAACTTAAAAGCTTTTGCACAGCAAAGGAAACCATAAACAAGATGAAAAGACAACCATCAGAATGGGAGAAAATATTAGCAAATGAAGCAACTGACAAAGGATTAATCTCCAAATATACAAGCAGCTCATGCAGCTCAACATCAAAAAAACAAACAACCCAATCCAAAAATGGGCAGAAGACCTAAATAGACATTTCTCCAAAGAAGATATACAGATTGCCAACAAACACGTGAAAGAATGCTCAACATCATTAATCATTAGAGAAATGCAAATCAAAACTACAATGAGATATCATCTCACACCGGTCAGAATGGCCATCATCAAAAAATCTACAAACAATAAATGCTGGAGAGGGTGTGGAGAAAAGGAAACCCTCTTGCACTGTTGGTGGGAATGTAAATTGATACAGCCACTATGGAGAACAGTATGGAGGTTCCTTAAAAAACTAAAAATAGAACTACCATACGACCCAGCAATCCCACTACTGGGCATATACCCTGAGAAAACCATAATTCAAAAAGAGTCATGTACCACAATGTTCACTGCAGCTCTATTTACAATAGCCAGGACATGGAAGCAACCTAAGTGTCCATCATCGGATGAATGGATAAAGCAGATGTGGCATATATATACAATGGAATATTACTCAGCCATAAAAAGAAACAAAATGGAGTTATTTGTCGTGAGGTGGATGGACCTAGAGTCTGTCATACAGAGTGAAGTAAGTCAGAAAGAGAAAAACAAATACCGTATGCTAACACATATATATGGAATCTAAAAAAAAAAAAAAGGCCATGAAAAACCTAGGGGCAAGATGGGAATAAAGACACAGGCCTACTAGGGAATGGACTTGAGGATACAGGGAGGGGGAAAGGTAAGCTGGGACAAAGTGAGAGTGGCATGGACATATATACACTACCAAATGTAAAATAGATAGCTAGTGGGAAGCAGCCACATAGCACAGGGAGAGTAGCTCAGTGCTTTGTGACCACCTAGAGGGGTGGCATAGGGAGGGTGGGAGGGAGGGAGATGCAAGAGGGAAGATATATGGGGATATAAGTATATGTATAACTGCTTCACTTTGTTATAAAGCAGAAACTAACACACCATTGTAAAGCAATTATACTCCAATAAAGATGTTAAAAAAAATGTTCTGGGTCTCATTTATTTAAATAATCATCCTTTCTGCACTGGATTTCCTTGGCATCTTTATAAAAAAATCAACTGACATCTTGGTAACAGAAAGTCTTCCAATCCATGTGCACAATATAGTTCTCATATACAGACTGTCCTTGATTTTTCTTCATTGTCTTACACTTCCCAGCATACAAATCCTATACATATTTTGTTAGATCTACCCTTAAGCATTTCATGGTTTTTTGGAGGGGCTTTTTTTGGTGCTTTATAAATGGTACATTTTAAAATGTCAATTTCTAATTGCTCATTGCTAGTATATACAAATATGAGTAATTTTTGTATATGGATATCATAATGTACAACTTTGGTAAACTCACTTTTTTTTTTTTTTAATAAAGAGGACACAAGTGGAAGCAGTTAATTTTTTTTTTTTAATTTATTTATTTATGGCTGTGTTGGGTCTTCGTTTCTGTGCGAGGGCTTCCTCTAGTTGCGGCAAGCGGGGGCCACTCTTCATCGTGGTGCGCGGGCCTCTCATTATCGCGGCCTCTCCCATTGCGGAGCACAGGCTCCAGACGCGCAGGCTCAGTAGTTGTGGCTCACGGGCCTAGTTGCTCCGCGGCATGTGGGATCTTCCCAGACCAGGGCTCGAACCCGTGTCCCCTGCACTGGCAGGCAGACTCTCAACCACTGCACCACCAGGGAAGCCCGGTAAACTCACTTATTAAATCTTAGTAGAGAGTTAAATTTTTGGTAGAGCCTTTTTGGGATTTTATATGGAGACAATCATATCATCTATTAAAACAAAAGAGACAGTTTTGTTTCTTCCTCTTTTCTGGTCTACCCAGGTTTAATGTAGTTCTTTAGACTCCATTTTGCTAATATATATTTTTCCTGAACATGGTTATTTAATGAGGTTTTCAAAAATAATAGCATTTGGGCTGTGTTTTAATATAGTCTCATAAAAATTTAAGCTCATCTATTATACACTCTTCATATGCATAATTTTATGTGTGTATTCTTAGTCTGCATTCACTGTTTTGTATTATATACTATTTTTGCCAACAGTTTTTCCATTTTTATTTACCTTTCAAAGGATCAGCTTTTGAATTTACTGCTTATTCAATCGTTACTTTCACGTTTTCCTTTATCTTTTCTTTCTCCTACTTTCCTTTGGTCTTGCCTTTTTCTTCTAAACTTCTTAGTTGGATGCCAACCTCATTTGTTTCATTTCTTTTTACCAGTGCACAGCCCCGGTTTGATTTGCAAGGCACTGCCTAACACATGAGCCGGTGGAGGTGGAGCTTCCATCTGCTGACCACTCCCGGGAGGTGGTGTCTGAGCGGGAGATGCTCGGTGTTCACACGGAGGCTGCTTCTGACCATTGGCCTCCCCTGACCATGGCCCCTCTTGGGACGTTATCCCCGTATTGGGTCAGATTGCCGCTACATGTGGTCCTTCTAACAGAAGAAGAAAGCTGCTGGGGGCGGGTGGAATTTTTAGGTCTTTGACTCAGAATTCATCTCAGGAGCAGTTAACACACTGCTGCTTGCTTTCCCCATCGGTGTGGCCCTCCCAGTGGAAGGGGCAGAGGAGGTGCCACCTCTTCCTGTTTCCTTTGGATGCTGTCAGTGATGGTACAGGCCATGTAAGAATGACTATTTCTCTAACTTAGCTTTAAGACATTTCTAACAATGTGATTATTGACAATAATACAAAGGTCAAAATAATTAAAATGTGAGTGTAAAAATTACGTATCTAAGTGGGAGCCTAAGCTAAATCTCATCCAGAGGCCAAGTTAGTAACACACTTGGGTAATTGTTGTCACAGGCAATTGGTTTATGCTTTCACGCTTCTCCATGCTAAGTAACTCGTGCGGGGTAAGATTTTATTATTAATTTTCTCTGTAATTCCATTATTCAGAAATTTCTGTTCTATCATTGTTTTTTTAAATCAAAGTTTCCTTTTCTCTCCCTTTTTACATTTATTTTATTTTTTTATTCATTTTTGGCTGTGTTGGGTCTCCGCCACTGTGCGTGGGCCCTCTCCAGTTGTGGCGAGCGGGGGCCGCTCTTCGTGGCGGTGCACGGGCCTCCCATTGCGGTGGCCTCTCTCCTTGCAGAGCATGGGCTCTAGGCACACGGGCCTCAGCAGCTGTGGCTTGCGGGCTCTAGAGCGCAGGCTCGGTAGTTGTGGCGCACAGGCTTAGTGGCTCCGCGGCATGTGGGATCTTCCCGGATGAGGGCTTGAACCCGTGTCCCCTGCATTGGCAGGCGGATTCTTAAGCTCTGTGCCACCAGGGAAGCCCTGTGCTATCAATCTTGGAAAGCCTGGGAGACGTTTCCTTTACCATGTTAGCGATTACACCCGCACAGCTCTCAGCTATGCTCCAGGGACACATTTTTTACCGTGTACTTTATAAATCATAATTCGATCACCGACATGTCTTCATTTTCAATTGTGGTACTACCATCACTGTTATAATTTAATAGAATTATGAACATAACGTGAACCTGATCGCCTGGAAAAGCTGCCAGTCAATACTCATGGCAGGCTGTGTGGCTCACGCTCTGTCCTGCTCCTGAGGGTCACGGAGGGGGGCTCACGTCACAGACAGGGACCTGCTCCCCACAAACATGCTGACGCCACACCACAGCGAGTCCTGCTTCAATAAGCAGACACGACAAAGTGAATTTAAATCCACAGCACACTGCATACGTTAGAGTAAATCAAAAGCAATGCTGTTAAGGGTGGGACGCGCTTCTGTTTTTAAGTCATCCACTCGTGGTTTGTCATAAACTTTAGCTGATTCTTGCACACACATGTCCACATGAGCAGATGACACCTACACCCTGAAATAATATTTAATATAGAAATTATATATGTGAGGGACATGGCCACAGAGGAGAAAGGATGTTACCAAGAGACAGCAAGTTTACAGGCTTAAGAGTCACTGAAAATCATGGCCAATCAATCTTTTTGAACCAAAGCGGCCAGGGGTCTTGGGGTTGCATGGCACTGGCCTTGCTCACTCGAGGTGATGACCTGGCGCCCGAGGTGCTGTCCCCTGAGCTGACTCGGTGGCGCCTGTTGGGGACACTGGCTCCGTCTCAGCTTCCTGCAGCTGCCCTGGACACACAGCTCACGAGGGCTGGATTTTAACTTTGTCCAGGAATTTCCAGGAACATTTAAAGTTTGCTAAGCTGGAGTCTGCTATGCTGAGGCTATACAGGCAAAGTGACAGGCAAGCGAAACTTTCTACGCTCTTGGAGAAAATGAAATATTGATCACTTATCATAAGAAACAGCGACCGGGGCCTAAGTAGGCTGCAGGTTCTGAATCCGAAATCACTCCTCCCGCTCTGACGCTCCAGCACCCACTGCACGTGACAGCTCCAAACACACACGTCACTGCAAAGGGCCCAGTGACCACACCTCAGAAAGCCGTTAACAGCTTAAATTCCCCAGAATTCCATTATCTGTATAATAAAAATGCATTTGTGCACATGCACAGGTAAGGTAGGAGAGCCTCTCTGTTTTCAGGAAAGTGAAAATGAAGAACTGCTGCAAGATCAGAGACTCAAAAACCAGCACGTTCTACTCAATAAGTCACATTCTTTCTGAAAACTAAGATGAGAGGACACAAGAGCCATATGCAAATAGGGATTATAAGAGAATAGTGTTGATGCAGAGCGTATAAAGCCAGTTAAGTCTCCTAAACCATAAGGTTGCTTATTAACCATACACGTTGTGATCGGTCAAGGCTGAGGGCAAACAGAGAACATCAACTGAGCCATTTCCCTGGAAAAAGCTCCAGGGTGCAATATTCTAAGCACTTTATTCAATAAAAAATGCTTTTAAAACAGTACTTTGGTGATTGGGAAACACTGCCATCATCTGTCAACCTAACTGCAGCAAAGTTCAATAAGTGAAATAATGAACCGTTCAGATGATTTTCCTCGGGCTTTGGGGACCTGCAAACACGGCATCAACGAGTGCTTTAAAAATTATGATGAAGTTGAGTCTTTTCATTTTTAGTTTTAAAATATGTGTTCGGGATTTCTTAAAGGTTACTTAATGGTATGCCACTTTTAACCATTGTCCAATTTCCAAAGTAGGAAGAAATTTTGAAGTAAAAAATTTAAATATAAGATTAGCAGTTTCTATTTAGTTCTGGAAATCTTGGAATCAGTGAAACCCCTCTCTATTGTGAATTCCTAATTTAAGATTTCAAAAGTGCTATAACATAAAAACCTAAAGATAAAAAAAATCCCAGGTATTTTCAACAAAATTTTAATTTATTTTTGGGAGGTAATTAGGTAAATACGTAACACAGGATTTTTGAAACTTCCAATAAAATTTTCCTTGGGAAACATCTATGGTCTAAGTTTCCCATGCTCAGGACTGGGAAAGCACACGTTTTCAGTATGTAATCACGTGGAACTTGAGAGAATCTCTAGAATGCTAGACTATGAAAAACAGTGTGCTTAACCCTTCCTTTGTAAGAAAAAGAGGTGGTGCATTTCCTCTCAAAGAGCGTCACGGGGACCCGGTACCTGTCTCAAGGCCGACAGGGCACGGCAGGGTGGCAGGGGCAGCTCCTGTGCCTCCTAACGACCCACCCCATCAGCCGAGGCCGCCACAGCTGCTGGGACCACTGAGCTGTGCCGTCCTCCGAGGTTCCCTGTCACCCAGCAAAAACATCTGGTACACACACACGATTCCAAAAGTCATACTGAGCTGTGGCTGCAAAGAGATCTTCACACACCTATTGGTTAACATAATCTATAAAGCAGAGCGGTGGTGACGATGAAGGGGACCCTGAGCTCCCGCCCACCGCGTAACTGAGCTGGGACGTGGCGCCTGGAATATGCGCCCTGAAGACAGCGGGGTGCTTCCACAGCCCCTGCTTTCCCCTCTGTACAACGGCTGAGCTACCCTGTGGAGCGACTCAGCAACTGACCACACCGCAGGCAGCCCCAGTTTCCACGGGCTCTCCTAACACTTCCTGGGAAGAGAGGCATGGCGACTCACAAAAAGGCGAAAGCATCTAACTCCGAGTCGCCGCCCGGCTAACCCACAGGGAAAGCTCCTCCCGGACCAGCTGGGGATGCGGGGACGGGCATGCGGCACCGAGGCCCCGTGTCGACGAGGCTCATCTCAGGTCACCACCACACCTTCCGGCCCCGCTCCAAGCGGACCGGCAGTGCCGTCCCACCACCTCCCAGGCCTGGGGTTCCGTCCGCCACGACGCACAGAGCCCAGGTCCCGGAAGACGGAATGAAAGCACAGACTCTGCACGTGACAGGAGCACCGCGTGGCTGGGACACGTCACACGGCGCGGACGAAACGTCCGAGGGCACTGGGAGGACGAAGCTGGCGAGGCCACAGTCACTTGAGATCAGGTTCAGAGCTGCTGCTTTTCCTTCAGCTTTTTCATTCTTTCTGGTTGAATACCAAAACTCTGACTCATTATAAAAGCAGTACGTTTACTGTCACCGCTTCAAATAATAAACAGTGCTTGGAAAACAGAACGCCCCCGTCACCCCCGTCACCGGGGTGCACCCAGCCCACTAGCTGCTCGAGACCAAGACGAGTGTTGGCATCGGGCAGAGCTGGACACAGGCCGGGGGCAGAGGTCAGGCCCGTGGGCACCATGCGAGCGGCCGGACTTGAGTGCCTCATGTCTGGAAATCACCGTGAGGTCCAGGCCCACTTCGTGAAGCCGGCAGGCGTTAGGTCCTGGGCAGGCACCACGGGCTCTGGTGCAGACGGCTGCCAGGAGGAGAGCTGCAGGGACGGTGGCACAGCTGCGCGCAGGAGCCCCTCGAGAGTGAGCTGGGGAGGGAGGCCTGTCCTGCTGTGTGGCGCCGGGGGCGGGGCCTGGAGAGGTGTCCTCAGGGAAGGCTCCCTTGGCTCCTAACTCTGGGCACCAAGACTGGACGTGTGACCCCGAGGTCACAGCGGTGGGGACAGCCACAGGGGAAAGAGGGAACGCTGAGTTTCAGTGGAGAGGGAGGACCAAGTGGGAATGTTCTCAGCTTTCCACGTTTAAAAAAAAGCAAACTTTCATCTTTTTGGCTGTTTTTTCACCACCTATAAGCTCTGACATGACTAACAACATGTTATAATTTCTAAATTGACAAAACAAAAGTGGTGCTGGGAAAACTGGACAGCTACATGTAAAAGAATGAAATTAGAACATTCTCTAACACCACATATAAAAAAGAATCTCAAACTGATTAAGGACCTAAATGTAAGACCAAAAACCATAAAACTCCTAGAAGAAAGCAGAGGCAGAACTCTCTTTGACATAAATCGTAGCAATATTTTTTTAGATGTCTCCTAGAGCAAAGGAATTGAGAGCAAAAATAAACAAATGGGACCTAATTAAGCTTAAAAGCTTTTGCACAGCAAAGGGAACCATCAACAAAACAAAAGAAACAACCTAAAGAATGGGAGAAAATATTTGCAAGTGATATGACCGATAAGGAGCTAATATACCAAATATAAAAACAGCTCATACAACTCCACATCAAAAACAAACAACCTGATTAAAAAATGGGCAGAAGAGGTGAAGAGACATTTTTCCAAAGAAGACATACAGATGGCCAACAGGCACATGAAAAGATGCTCAACATCGCTAATTATTAGAGAAATGCAAATCAAAAGCACAATGAGACAACACCTCACACCGGTCAGAATGGCTATCATCAAAAAGACAAGAAATAACAAACGCTGGCAAGGATGTGGAGAAAGGGGAACTCTTGTGCACTGTTGGCGGGAGTGTAAATTGGTGCAGCCACTGTGGAAAATGGTATGGAGGTTCCTCAGAAAACTAAGAATAGAACGACCATATGACCCAGCAATTTCACTCCTGGCTATGTATCTGACAAAAACAAAGACACCAATTCAAAAAGATACATGCACCCCAATGTTTGTAGCAGCATTATTTACAATTGTCAAGATATGGAAGCAACCTAAGTGTCCATCAACAGGATAAAGAACGGATAAAGAAGATGTGGTATATATATACAATGGGATACTATGCAGCCATAAAAAAGAATAAAATTTTGCCATTTGCAGCAATGTGGATGGACTTGGAGGGTGTTATGCTAAGTGAAATAAGTCAGACTGAGAAAGACAAATACTGTATGATATCACTTATATGTGGGAAATCTAAAAAATACAACAAACTAGGAAATATAACAAAAAACAGACTCACAGACATAGAGAACAAACTAGTGGTTAACAGTGTGGGGAGGGATAGGGGATGGGACAAGATGGGGGAGGGGAGTAAGAGGTACAAACTATCATGTATAAAATAAGCTACAAGGATATATTGTACAACACGGGGAATACAGCCAATCTTTTTTTTAAAATAATCTTTTATTTATTTATTTATTTTTGGCTGCGCTGGGTCTTTGTTGCTGCGCGCGGGCTTTCTCTAGTTGTGGCGAGCGGGGGCTACTCTTCATTGCAGTGCATGGGCTTCTCATTGTGGTGGCTTCTCTTGTTGCAGAGCACGGGCTCTAGGCGCATGGGCTTCAGTAGTTGTGGCGTGCGGGCTCAGTAGTTGTGGCTCGTGGGCTCTAGAGCGCAGGCTCAGTAGTTGTGGCTCACGGGCTTAGTTGCTCTGCGGCATGTGTGATCTTCCTGGACCAGGGCTCGAACCCGTGTCCCCTGCATTGGCAGGAGGATTCTTAACCACTGTGCCACGAGGGAAGAAACCCAGCCAATCTCTTACAATAACAATAAAAGGAGTATAACCTTTAAAAATTGTGAATCACTAACTATCCAGTACACCTGTAACTTACATGACACTGTACATCAACTATACTTCAATTAAAAAAAAAAAGGAAATACCTATGTAATTAAAGCTTCAAAAATAAATTTGCTCTCAAAAAATAAAGTGGCGTTAGGAGCTGGTAAATGCCCTGAGCCTGCTGGTGCGTTCAGGGTTCATCGTTTGGAAGTGAGAACGGCGTAGCTGGGGTCCCCTGCGCTTTACACCCTGAGACTGTGCGGGGCGCTGCTGACAGCACTGGTCCTCACCTCGTACCCTGAAAGCACGTCAAAAGGAAAGATTTACAAGACTCAGTGGTTCTCAGTTGTGGGTGCAACTTGCTGGATTTTCAGAATGGAGGAACGTCAGTCCCACCAGGCCTGCCGGAAAATCAGCACTTCTAGAACTGAGCATGTGCATAGAGAACGGCAAGTATGAAAAAAAACAAAACAAAACAGAGCTAGTAGTCCACGGGATGTGTAGACAGGGTTAAGAACCCGTGCCGGTGGTCCACCTGTAGCCCCCAGGGGTCTGCAGACGAGGCCGTGCGGGCACCTTCGGGAACGAGAGTACTGTCGTGGAAAGCAGAGGAGGGACACCGCCGGCTGTTCCCGGGCAGGAAGGCTGCACAGCACAGAGGAGCCTGCCCGAGGGCAGCAGGGGGGCCCCTCCTGGACGCAGAGCCGCGGGCTGGGCGAGTGCTGTCAGGGAGGAAGCACTCTTCTCTTTGGAAATACACTTGTTAATGGGATCAGCAGGTTCCTCTCTTTAAAACATTAGGTCAGAGTTTTTAAAACCTTTTGAAGGTACTTTTTTGAGAGGTTATTTACTTATATGATCCAGTTTTACAAGATATTTGAAGAAGTCTGCTCATTTCACGTCCATGGTTGGTTTGATGACTTGACAGAATTATCAGAACCCTGAGTGCAAAGGGTAGATGAGAAAACTATATATAAAGTACACTAAGATTGTACAGGAAGTGGACAAATTAATTTAATAATAATTTTTATCAACCTAAAAATCAAAGAATGACTGATGTAAAGTCAGAAATGACTCATTTACCACATTTAAGATTTTACCATTTCTGTCTTCTGTAGATTTTTGAAATTATTTACATCCTAATTCTGTTTTGAAATACATACATCATATCTAAATTCTGGCAAAAATAACTGGAAATTTAACGTGCAAATATGAAGATTCACTTGGAGAGAAGAGGACACGGGAGGGTGCAGCCTGCAGACCTTATGGAGTCAGTAAGCTCCCCGAGTCCGCTCACGGCTTTCCTGGAACTGACTCGAGGCCGTTCTGGGACGTGTGGGCACATGCCCGCAAGGCCTGGGTCAGGGCAGGGGTCCCGCCAGGAGGGAGCTGGCCAGATTCCTGACCTGTGGCGAAAGCCCGCACTGAAAACCACCGTCAAGCCCCCTCCTCACCCCACAAGAAACTCCTCAGGCCCGGAGCCCAGTGAGCCCTCGGGGAGGCGCCGTCCGCACCCCGAGGACCCGTCAGGAATGGGCCGCTCGGCCCGACTGACCTCATCGGGGCTGGAGGCCTGGTAGGTGCGGTTGTCGTCGCTGAAATCCTGGTCGGCCTCGGCGAACTCGGTCTCCCCGGCCGCGCCGCGGGCCTCGTACACGGGGGTCACGTTGTGACACAGGGCGACAGCCTTCACGGCCTCGTGGACCCGGCTGCTCACGCTTTTCCTGACCTTGGGCGCTGAGGACTGGGCTTTTCTTGGGGGTGCTGAACTGGCGTTGCTTCCACTGGCCTGGGACTGCGTCTGCCAAACACAGGACGCCGAAGAATTAGAGACAGCAGAGCCGGTGCTGGGATGAGTAATGCGCACGACTTTGATGGGCTGCTTAGCCTTAGCCAGGACTAAGTAGACCAGCTCGAGACGATTACCTCTGACATGCACCCCACTGGGGTGACAAGTTACCCTTTTATCCTTGTACTACAAAGTGCTTTGACATTTCCCAGTTGTCGAGTAACCAAAATATTTGCTATAATACTCAAAATCTCACCATCTCCTTTGAGTAGATTCACTGTAACCATGGCATGAATTTGCTAAGTCCTTTCTAAAAGCAAAGTTAAAAACAGAATGGAATAGGATACTCACAACTGCTCTCGTTTCTCTTTAAAAACTGCTGTGCATAAAATGGTATATACAGCTGGGCTTCCCTGGTGGCACAGTGGTTAAGAACCTGCCTGCCAATGCAGGGGACATGGGTTCGAGCCCTGGTCCAGGAAGATCCCACATGCCGCAGAGCAACTAAGCCCGTGCACCACAACTACTGAGCCTGCGCTCTAGAGCCCGCGTGCCACAACTACTGAGCCCGCGAGCCACAACTACTGAACCTGTGCGCCTAGAGCCCGTGCTCTGCAACAAGAGAAGCCACCACAATGAGAAGCCCGTGCACCGCAACGAAGAGTAGCCCCCGCTCGCCACAACTAGAGAAAGCCCGCGTGCAGCAACGAAGACCGAAAGCAGCCAAAGATAAATAAATAAAAACAAACATTTATTTTAAAAAAAAAGGTATACAGCTAAAAGCAGGAAAACATGATAATGAACGTTCCCTTAATACTATGAACTCATCCAGCTTTGCAACCGTCTCTGAAGTTAGAGTGTCTGGTTTGTAGATAATAATCATCAGATACAATAATCACCGCAGTGGGAGGAAAAGCGACCCTCCCGTCATATTTCAAAACTGTTCCTTGAAGCCACCACCCACTCCTCCCGGATGTGCCCGACAGCCCTGGACAGACATCTCCACCCGCGTTCACCTCCTCCGGTGGGGGGGCTGGGAGTGCCCCGACCCCAAGGCTCATCAGACTCTTCTCGCCTGAACCTCAGGGGAGCTCCCGACAACCCTGGGAGTGCCCCGACCCCAAGGCTCATCAGACTCTTCTCGCCTGAACCTCAGGGGAGCTCCCGACAACCCTGGGAGTGCCCCGACCCCAAGGCTCATCAGACTCTTCTCGCCTGAACCTCAGGGGAGCTCCCGACAACCCTGGGAAAGCCAGGCCCCTGCTTCCGGGCGGCTGTGCAGAGCCCATCAGATTACCGTGCCGGCTAACGACGGGCAGCTCCTCTGCTCAGCTGGCGCCCCTTCCTGCCCGCGCCTCCGACCCACACCTGCGTCCTGCCTGCCCCGCCGCTAGCACAGCCGAGGAACGCGGCGGCCTCCTCCTGCTGAATGTGCCGTGTTTACCGACGGCTGTATCGTTTCACTCCACACAAATTCCACTCACGATCATGTCCTCATCACCAAATGCTTCCAGTGGGTAAACGTGATCGGGCTACACAAGATCTGTGTTACGTTACTGTGGACCCAGCAGACTATTATCAACTTAATAATGAAACGTAAGGAATAAAATCAGTTTCACATAAAAGGACTGTCTGCCCAGCTAACCAACACACAGCTTTTAGTAAAAAGATTTTTAAACTTCTTAGATGGAATACTATTTGCTGTATTTATATGACTCACCTTTTCTGCTTTTAATTTTTTTTCTAGTAAAATAACTTATTTGGAATTATTAAAATCATATTCATGGGTAATATAAATTAATATTGTTTAAAACAGATGTTACCTGGTACTATTTAATCTAGACATAGATTACAAGGAGAAGGGAAGTCGTATTCCTTCCCCTTTAAAATTTTTTCTTCTATTAATAAATATTCTAGGTTACAAAATACTCTGTATTAAAATGAATGACATCCTAATCAATAAAGTGCTTGGTTTTAAGTGTTCTTGCACGTATGTGCGTTTCTGGGCACGTATGACCACACATATAATACATACATCCTCATATAAGACTGTTTTCATTTGACAGCATCTCAATAGTAAAGTACATGCCAGACTGGTGCACATTACAGAAAAAAGAGACGGTTTTCACAAAACTGAATATAAGGCTGACAACATACAAGGAAGAACTGCAGAGGGCAAGGGTAATTCAGTCCAGTCTTCGTGAAATCAAGTGGGAGACAAAGGCCTGCAAACAAGAACCTGCCGGCCTCGGCAGGTGGGGCGCCGGCGTGGCCCAGGGAGCCTGGCGGCAGCGGGGAGACACGCGGCCATCACACCCCGCGAGCGCTCTGCACGTGCCAACCCCACACACCTCGGCTCCTCAGGAGAGAAGAGGCCTCAGGAAGTGGTCCTGAATCGATGCCCTGGGATGGCTGGGTGTGATGACGCCGAATCAGTGACTGCAAGCTATACAACGGGTAAGAAGAAACCCAGGGACTGAAACACAAGCCCTACTTGGGAAAGGGCCGTGGAAACCACGCAGCGGAAAATAAACTGGAAGGTGGCTTATGTCCCCACCGCTCCAGGGTCTCCGCCTGACCTGGGCACCCAGTGGCCCTGACACACCTAACGTCGGGAGCCTGAAAGGCTGGGAGGATCCCAGCCCAGACGCCCTGGCAGAGAACGGATGCTGTAACCACCAGGCTGCGCCCTCACGTGAAAGAAACAATTCCTCTTCCTGTAGAGGCTCCGGTGAAAAAGACAAGATTGAGGTTTCGTCTTAAAAAACAAAAAAACAAACAACAAAAAAACCCTGTCCTTATCTCTGAGAGATACAGACTACATATTTACAGATGAACTAATGTGATATTATATTCAAGTTTCACTTCGAAATAACAATCTGACGGACACTGGCTATGATGAAACAGGACCAGCTGCGCACGGATAATCGTGGAAGTTGAAGGGCAGAAAAATTACGGTTCCTACTTCTGTTTACTGAAAAGGTTAAAAATATGTACCTTTAAAAAATATGAGAAAGCCTTATTAATTATGAGGAAAAACAGAGGGATTGTTAAGAAACATATTTGATGCAGGATTCCACTTAATACTCTTAAAAATACTATGTTTACTGAGTGATTTATACAAATAATCCACTAAGAAAATTTAATAAGAATAAACGATTTAAGGTCGTTAAGCCTATGACTATACAATATAGAAATTTTAATTTAAAATTAGTCCAAAAACTGTTTCTTGATTTATAAACGCACGATGAGTAAAGTAATGCCTTAGCATCATGAGAGAAGGTGCCACGTTGCAGGTCAAGCAGGTAACAGGCTCAGGGCCACTCAGCAGCACCGGGTACCTTTGCCAGAAGATCCCCTGCAGGACTGAACCGGCTCACCTGTGAGTAGGAATTCACGAGGTGGTTCTGGATCTCATCCATCGTGTCCGTCCCGTAAGACACGGTGCCCAGATGCAGCCGCTTAAATACCATCTCGTTCCGCGTGAGGGTTCCTAGGGCAGAAGCAGCAAGGACACCGTCAACTCAGGTGGCCCATCAGGCAGATGGAGGCCGCACCCCACGCGCCCCACGCCCAGGGCTGGACGCGCTCTGCACCCGTGACCATGCTGCTCGGCCACACAAAGCGCCCTCCAGCGTCACCTGCACTATGTTTTCATTTCACTAGTGAGGACCAGAGCGTCCTTCCGGGAACGTCAGGTTCCCCTTTCAGTAACTTTTAGTAACGGCAAGGGTTCTGGGTCTGTGGAGAAGGTCTGGACTCTGTCTTCCAGTTCTGAGTCACTCTCTTTGTAACTACACCCGAGAACGCTGCCTGAGAGACCAGTGCGTCGATCCGTTTCAAATAAGTCTATTTCGAAAAATTAAGTATTTTTCACTGAACAGAAACAACGCATTTAGGCCTCGGCATCCACGCGTGCCGTACGGAGAGGAGGTGAGGAAGGGGAGGCGTTTCCTCTCCAGCTGGGCTCTAGCCTGTGAACCCCGGTGCGGGCCCTCTGCATCTGCCCTGGCGCTGCCCACCAACCCGGGCAGGTCAGTGTTAGGTTTCAGCTTCCAATCAAAAGATACACAACCAAATGCAGTGAAGTAACAGCAACGAACAGAGGGGCAGCAGAGGTAACGCCGTGTATTTCAAAAACTTGGTGAACTTCCATTAAAAGTGGCACCTAAGTTCCCAGTGTTATTTATCTTGTGACCCTGACAGGAGACCCTAAACACTGGGCATCTAGCACTTAGTATGAAAACATACACGCACATACACGCACACAGTCTGGGCTGCTCCGGTTTTACAGACGGAGAGCCACACGGTGTGGTGCAGGGGGAACTCCCTGTGAACTCTGGCAGCCCGTGCTACGAGCTGTGCCCCCCAACCCTGTCCCCGGGATTTCTGCACGTGTTTCAAAGCACAGAGAAGGGTCACCCACGGGCACTGATGTAGTTAAGAGTGTGAATATGAGCCGAGAGCCACGCGGTCACAGTAAAAGTCGGACCTTTTACGTGTCTACGAGACACCACAGTAACTAATTTTTGTTTTCTTTGGCCCACACGATGTTGAAAATATAATACAAGCTGTTTTCATATCTACCTGTGACTCCATGCCCATTACTTAGGACTAGTGTTCAAAGCAAAACAGCTCATTTGACAGGACTCCCCGCAGCACCCAGAGGTTATTTTAAAATAAAGGGAAAATCTATAGTTTACAATTACCATTTAGAGATTGTTTTGGCAAACACTCTCAAAAGAATGTATATAACATATTATCCAGGGTTTCATAAATTTCAAAGAGCAGCTACTGTCAGGGATGCTTGTCAGTTCTACGAATTCTGCCTTTTACAGAATTCTATGTGGCCCCTTTAATAAAGGGTTCCTATGTTTCTTTGATTAACAGAATCAAAATTACATGAGAAGTGCAGTTTAAAGGGGTTTTTCTGGTTATGCCATCCTCATTAAATAAAGAATAACTAACTTAAATACTAGGGTATATTAAATAATGTAGTTAGCAACAATTCAGCCTCCAAGTGAAATAAGGAAGTTCTATAAATGCTTTATTTCAAAGATTTGATATGAAAACAACATTTCTATTATTTACCTATGGTCAAAAGATAATGAAATTTTACATTGATTCCTATTAGAATAAGTATGAAGTTTACCTCTATTACATGCGTTCAAATGGACAGTTCTCTGAGAAATGATCAAATATATTATTTAAATTAAAAATATTTTACGTATCAGATTAATTGACGTAATTGAAGAATTTCATTGAGACTTTTCTTCTCTGATATACCTTGAATGTGAGGCAGTAACTTACGGTGGGGATGGTAAGTAGGCACACATGCGAAACAGTTTATAAACAGGACTGTGGTTAATGACACTTCTTTTAACCTGACTTTTTATTACTAATAACTTAATCTGTGCAGCAAAGTTAAAGAATATTACAACAAACACCTGTACAGCTCCCACCAAGAATGAACTGTTATTTCTCTAGGTTTTTAAAACCACCTCGTACAGGTAAGAAAGACCTTAAATAAAGAGGCCACAGTCCACATGGCCACCATTCTCCAGACACACCAGCAACTCTCACGTTCCCACATGTCTCTAACGAACTTGGAATTCAATCATTCGTTTGGCAAAAACCTCCTTATAAGGCATCACTACATGCTGGGTTTTGGTGGCACCTCACAGAGATACTTTAAACTCTCAAGCCTCAGTGCTTGTCTGCAAACTAGAGAAATTACCACCGGTCCCGCATGGATATGGCGAAGAATAAATAAAGTAAATAAGTAAGCATATAAAGTGCCCGAAACACAAAGGGTGAGGGGAACCTGACGGCGTCCCGGGAAGAGGGGCTGCAGGAAGGCCCCCATGCAGCCGCCCCTGAGGACGGTGAGGACGCAGGGGAGGGACTGGCGGGGGAGCCGGGGGAAAGCGGAGCACGGATGTGCCCGATCCCCAAGATCACGACGCGTGTCGTGCTTCTGGGTTCTGGTTTCGTGCTAGAACCTGGCCGTGCATGAGGGGGACGGGTCCCCGTGCTGGTGACGAGGTGGTGGGGGGGGGGGCGGCTGGCGTGTGCTGAGGTCTGGGTGGGAGTGAAAACTGCCAAGAAAAATAATCACAACATCTAAGCGAATCACACTTACAAAACGTGAATGATCTCGTATTCATCACACCACAACTACAACTTTTGGAAGAAAACTCACGACAGAGATGCTCAGAATGAACCTTCTATCTCACAACGTGAAACCCACCTGAGGAAGCGAGAGCTGTTTGGGAGGAATAACGCTGTGCGTGCCAGCGATTGTGCGCGCGGACTCGGCGCCTGGGGACACGGCGATGCAGGCTACTGCTCGTGTGACGCCCGCGAGGCCCCCCCGGGACACGCCGCCCGGCCTGTCGAGTGGCTGGGCCCGCCGGCTGGAGCATGCCGCACTCTCACCTTGGACATCCACCCCTGAAACCCGGCACGCGCACAGTCAACGGCAGCAGCTGTTTTCACAGTGATCTTCCCTGATTCTCACCGCAGCGCTGCAAGGAACGGCCGGGCTGCGGGGCCGCGTGTGTGCGGCCAGGACCCGGCGGCCGAGCGCAGGGGCCGCTCCTGAGCTGCGTACTTCCTGCAGCGGAGGCCACCAGGGGACACGCCTGGGCTCTGGCTGCATGAAACGCTAGAGGATCGCCATGTAATTATCGTTCCCCAGCTTAAAAAGTAACAGCTAGTAGGGATGTCACTGAAATGATGGCAAAAAGTAAGATAAATGTGCTTTTCCATAAGACACATTCTAGTTAAAAGAACACACGTTACACTTCTTCTCCGCAGTCAACGCTCTTACCAGAGACCTTCTTCCCACTTGCCAACCCGAGAGCGAGCCGTTTCTTTCTGTTTCTCTCTTCCTTCTGAACGATTACAGCTACGCACGGGGGCCGAGGAGGAACAGGAAAAACTTCACAAAGTTTCTGAGATGAAGCTTTTAATCTGATGTTAATATTCACAATATTCCTCTCCTGGAGGAACTGAAAACAAAAGGTTCTCCCGCCGCAGTGAATGACCTGACAGTTACAAACGTGATTATGGGCCAGTTCTGCTCCAGCAGCCAAGGCGTCCCTGCTGCTCTACTGAGCAGGGGAGCTGATTTGCAGTGAAAAACGTGGATTTGGGGGCCTCCCTGTCAACCGCCTGTTTCCTTCCTGGAAACACGTGGAAACGCACCCTGGACACCCCCTTTCTTGTGTGTGTGTGCAAGTGCACACTGACAGCCAGAGTAAAGCAAAATGCGCAGGAAATTTCAACTACAAATTTGAGGGATGCCAGGGACTGGAGGTCAGGAATGTTATCTTCCTTCCCACCTTCTGCATTTGTTGACGGGAGCACCGCACACACACAAGTGGACAGAGCAGCGTCACGCCAGGACCGGCACCGTCACCCCTTCCACAAGGGTCCCCGAGGGCCCCAGCCACTGACCCGTCACAGCTGGAGCCAACCAGAAACATGCCACCTCATCCACGAGCACGTCCGTGTTACAAATAAAAGCTCTTAAAATAAACACAACCTCAATGCCATCACACCAGAAATGACCCTAACCTCAACATCAGACGGGAGGTTGGTCCCGACTCCCAGCTGTCTCGTCTCCTGTGTGTCGGGCTTTTATACTGTGGTTTGAATATGGACCTGGCGAGGTCTCCCAAGCCTCTCTGACCCCCAGCTCTGTCCTCAGAAACTCCCCGAGGGCCTCAGTTCCCCACAGTCTGCACTTAGTGGCTTGTTGGCCCTGGGGCTGATTCACGCGTTCCCTCTAGGCCCGGGATTTGCTGTGACGACGCTGGACAGAGGCTGCAGAGATGGCTCTGGAGCCCACTCTGCACGCGGGGTGGACGGAGGGGGGCGTTCTCTATCAGGAGCACGACATCTCCCCGCCGCCCCCCACGGGCGGTCAGTCCCCAGGCCCGTAAATCCGCCCTGGGTTTAAGGTGGCATGTACCCGAGTCAGATCCCCAGAGGTCACTGAAGACAAAAACCTGACACTCCCGAATGCTGCATCCACATGAGTGACAGGTATTTTCCACAGCCAGAGGCACGTGGTTAGTCACTCCATTCACAGACGACTTCTAGGCGGGGAAGCTGGGGCTGTAGAGTGACTGCTGTTTTAACACCTTGATTAGCTGTACTGCAAGTGCTAAGGCTCCAGCTTCGACTGTGCTGCTTCACCTGGCCTGTTACTTACTACCAGTCGGAGAAATCGCGAGAGTAATGCCACGTACGGACAAAGATCCCCTGGAAACAGGGCAGGCCGGAGAGCCACCACAGATACATGCAAGCAGACACTAACATACTGAATATATTGTTGCATTTACACATATAGTTTAAAATAACTTAAAAGGTAACAAGCCCAGGTTTGAACTATTGCTTTTTCCTTCTGGGTTATGTTTATAAAGCTTTCTGTTTGGGTAGATACCTGACAGTCCTTTCTTCAGTTGCTTAATGGAGTTGGGGAGAATGCAATAGAAAACAAATTCAGAATAGCTTCTGAAAACTGAGCAAGTTAAAAAGATGACATTTTAGTGCTTACATTTATGTGTCTGATCCATGTGGAGCTAATTTTTGTACATGGTGTGTGGATACGCAGTTTTCCCAGCACCGTTTGTTGAAAGGACTACTCTTTCTCCATTGAGTATCCTGGCACTCTGCTGAAAACCAACTGACCGTAAGTGTTAGATCTTCTCCCGGACTCTCACTTCTGTCCCCTCGGCCCTGACACCGACCCTCCCAGCAGCACCATGGCGTCTAGGTCGCTGTAGCTCTGTACACATTTTGAAGTGAGGAACTGGTGAGTCCTCCAACTTTGCTCCTTTTCCAAGACTGTTTCAGCTACACTGGGTCCCTTATGTTTCCGTATGAATTTTAAGATCACCTTGTCAATTTCTGCAAAGAAGGCAGCTGGGATTTTAATAGGGATTGTGTAGAATCTGCAGATCAAGTTGGGAAATACTGTTTCCATTTTAATACTATGAAGTACTGATTTTATCTTTTGGTGCTACTGTCAGTGGAATTGTTTTTTTAATTCTCTTTCTGGATAGTTCATTGCTAGTGTATAGAAATAAAATTCTTTTGTGTATGTTGATCTTGCATCTTAAGCCTTACGAAACTCATTTATTGGTTCTAACAGATTTTTAGGGGATTCCTTAGGATTGTCTACACGAAGACCCTGTCACACACAAATAGATAGTTTTACTCTCCTTCACAGTATGGATGTCTTTTTCTTTTTCTTGCCTAACTGCCTTGGCTGGAACCTTGAATGTTCACGGCAGTGTCACTCATCACAGACAAGAAAACAGAAACAACTCTCTAATGTCCATCAACTGATAAATGGATAAATAAAATGTGTATCTGTGCAACAGAATGTTACTCTGGAATGAAAAGGAAGCAATTACTGACACAGGCTACAACACGGATGAACCTTGAAAATGTTATGCTGAGCGAAAGAAGCTGGTCAGAAAAGGCCACATGTTGTATGGTTCCATTTTTGTGAAATGTCCAGAACAGGCAGATCTATTGACGTAGAAAGGAAATTAGGGGTTACTAGGGCTGGGAGGCGGGGAAGGGGAAGATGGGGATGACGGCCGACGTGGACCAGGCGGGGGTGTGCAGAGACCAGACACTGGAAACTCAGATGGTCGTGAAGGCTGCTCAGAAGCTACACCGAACGCTAAGGGCGACACAGCCTGACCTCTGTCACTTGAACCCAACACTGTGTAGTGATGACTGTGGCATCTTCCAAAGTTTCTAAGTGGCTAATAAATCATGTTTTCAATGGCTTAGAACTGATACATTTGAACAAATGACTAGCACTCCTCATCAAATAAGTAATAAAATATTAGTTATTTTGCCACCTGAGTAAATGTACTCACATCCTGTTGGGTTGAAGAAACTGGAATATTTACGCAGACAGTCCTTCATGTGTCACATGTCATTACTTAATATATTAAGATGCATCATCAAAATATTTTTAAAATTTCAGTGGTGTTTTGACTCTGCAGCTGACTCTGTAAAGTGCTGAGCGGGAAGGTCAGTGCTAGTCTCGGGCTTTCTGTGCCCTCTTGACAGCAGGTAAGTATAAGAGTCTACTGGTTACTAAAGAGTCAGCAATGCAAAATGATTTTTCAAGTCTTATCTTAAATGTTTTCATGATTCCAGCCAGTTGATAGTTTCTACAATTTTTGTCATCTTAATACAACTAAAGTTAAGATGTCCCAAATCTGAAACGTGGAAAAGGGCAGGGACTGAGCGAGGTGGGCAGTGGCCTCACAGTGACCTGGTCATCGTGGCAGCTCTGTGGACAGAAAACATGACTAAAGGTTTGTTTGTGATTCCTGGAAAAAAAAAAAAAAAAGCTGTAGCTCTTTAACAAAGCAGTTTTTTGGACTACAATGAGCTAAGCAGGCAAAAAGAAAATTAGTTTCCAAAGAAAAAGTCCCGCAGGCACCATTCTCCGGGTGGCGACAGATGGGATTCACAGTCACGCAGAGGAGGCGTCGGAGAAGCAGACGCAAAACTTTCTGGTCAAACCTTCCTGGGCTGTGATCTGGCCTCAGACCAATACTCTGCAGGCCGCAGAGGAGCGGCTGCGGGACACTGGCCCACCTGCACCGGGCAGGTCTTTCTGCAAAGATTCTGGTCAAGCAAAGTGACAAGGACACGGGGTCAATGGCTGTATTGAAACATGGTTACTTAGACCTTATGGCGCAGGAATGGAAACAAAACTTCTAAAAAGTGATGACTAATTTACCAGACTGCAGAGTACGCATCCGTTTAAAAATTATTCGACATTCTTTGAGGCGGAGTCACACATTCTCTTTGCTGTATGTGAGGCTTTCTCAAAAGACCATGAGCCCTGCACTGCTGGCATCTGTATGTGTGTGCTATCTCGACTGGCCCAACACCCCAAACGCCAGTCTCCCTCACATCCAGGCACCTGCGTCAGCAAACAGCTGCCTCGGTGAGACTGTGCATGCCCGTCATAACTGAGGCCCCAGTCGTGGTCACCAGGCAGGAGAGGCCGCAGTGGTCCTCCGGTCGAAGGACACCAGCACACGCTCCGCTGCGTGTGTGCGCACTGACTGGCACACACGTGCTCTGGTGCCCTTGGAAACTATGGAAACAGCGCTTCCCCACCACGATGATGCCGTCCTATGAAACTCACACGTGATTCGAGTCTAAACAACGTGGCGTGTTGGGTAACGGATGCTATGATTAAAATGCGTCCGAAAACCTGTTGTTTCAGTGGGTGTTTCAGGCATGGCTTTGTCCTACACGAAGATAAAAACTAACACAGGAATTAATGTATTGCTTTAAGAGGCTGCACCTGAGTCAAGTTTTAAAATTTATGAACCCTCGGCAGCACTGTCCTCAAACAATGGCACTGTCGGGGTAGCCAGGGAGGAGGCGGAGGCCCTCCCAGCGGGTTCCGTGCCAACGATCCGTCCTCCGGTTTCAGCATCGTTGGCGCGTCGAGCGCGTGACGCCTAGTATTTCTGGTCAGTGTCAATGCGCTCTGCATCCTGGCAGCTAACAGATGTCTACTCTTGTCGAATGAATTACTTTATGTTTCACGCACTGGTGGCCGCAGATGTGTCACTATAGCAACATCATTAATTTCAGATCTTACCGGAAACGTGCACTCCAATCAAACCTAATTATAGCACATCGCTTTCTTGTCCACGAGAAGGAAACGAGAATGCAATTACTGGGATACTTCATTTTCTATTCTGCTGTGGCAAATAAGAGACACCGTGATGGACGCTTCTCGTCAGAAAGCTTATTGATGAAGCACAAACCCAATTTACAGCCGCACGAAGGATCACCTCACAGTTTCGGGAGCCACGTAAGACTCCTGACAACAGCTCATTCCTAACCTTCTCGGCTGACGCTTGGGCCACTGAGATGTTTGCAAACTGCCTTCCTCCCCTGCCTCTGACACCGACAGGAGGTGCTCCACAGATGGCGTTCATCTTGGGATTACTGAGAAGGGCCTGAAAAAAATTCTAGACCAAAAAATTCAAAAAAACCTCTGCACGGCTTCAACATCAGGAACAGATGACTTCTAGCATAAAAAGGCCTTTTAGAAAATGAAATGCAAAATATTTTCTCTAATATATTTTATATAATTTTCCTGTGATTTTTAAAAAAATCTCAGGAACCAAGATTATTTATTAATAAGCTAAACCCTTAAGAAGCGATGTTCTTGCCTTTTAAAAGTAGCAGAGTGAAACGTGGGAAAAATGAGACTTTGTCTTTATGACCCTGGGCAAAAACCACTTATCCTTACCCTGAATGTAACTCCAATTCAACAAAGAAAAATGGAGGAGCTACAGACAATAAACCCATTATTGTTTAAAATGCAAAATAAAAGTTAGCCTTTTAAGGACAAATAATGTCACAAAATCTTTACTTACTGATATCAAACAGCCAGAGACACAGAGCCTTGAGTTTACTGTGTGTTCTCAGGCATGTGCTTTCTGTTTGTAAATTAAGACGAAATAATAGGTCAATATCATTCTAGGACCATTACATGCAGATTTAAAATGGCCTCAAGAGGACTTCTGGTCCAGAGCAGACCTGCTTCCCCCCTGATAAGGACGACCAGAAGCTCAGGAATGGTGCAGGAGGTGCCCTCAGGAGGCCTCTGGAAGGTGGTAGGAAAGGCGGCTGGTGGGGCCCAGGCCTGAGGATGAGCCCAGAGCTGTGTCCGGCCTCCCTGCCCCCAACCCTTCCCCCGCTCAGCGTTTCCCCGCGGCGCCCGTCCACGTGGAGTTAAACGCCTGCACTCCGTGTCACTGCTGTGTGCTCTTGCAAGAACATGCCACAGTGCGCCGTTGTCCTGGTGGTGACTTTCTCTGTGTCACATCCGGACCGTGTGTTCTTGTGGCCAGGACATCGCTGTGAACATCCTGGTACATCCTGGTACACCTCCAGATGCTTCTTTAGGGAACAGACACTGGGCCGAAATGCCCAAGACCCGCTTTACAAGGCAGTGAGCCACGTGCCGCTCCCACCAACAGTGAGTAGGACTTCCCCATTCGTCCTGTACTTGCAGACACGTCAGATTTTTAATGCGGGAGGAATGACACCTTCATTGCAGTAAGGTGTCCTACTCACGAGAACAGGGTGTCCACCCATTTAATCAGGTCTCGGTAAAAGGTTTTTCAAAATTTAAAAACATCCGCATGGTTCTTACCCATTTTTTGTTAAAATTTATTTTTAATTACTTTATACTTTTTTGTTGCTATTCTACTTGGCATTTCTAGAATTAAGCGTCCCAATTGTTGCTGGTATAGAGAAATGCAGTTTAATTTTGATATTGAGTTGATACATGTGATTGAACTCTCTTACAATTCTAGAAATTTTCCTGATGGTTCTTTTTGGTTTCTATGTAAAAAAATCACTGAATTTGTTTCCTTTGGGGACAGTTCGGCCGGTTGAATTGGACTTTGCTCTCATCTTGGTGGCTCCTGGTTTCTGACCGCATGTATCAATACAGGCCAGGCTGCCTGGTGCTGTAGGCCAGGGGCTCGGGGCGGCCCTCTCCTGATGATGGGCAGCCTCATGACTCCCTGAATCTCGCTGCAGATCCTTGTTGGCTATGAATTTAGTGTTTCCCCAGGACTCTGTTCTGGAGACATTTTCTTACATTTCTGTAGGATCTCTGCAGGAGCCATCTTGAGTTTGGGTTTGCTGTGCTCCTGTTTCTCCATCAAACGAATTCCAATTTCTGGATCATCTAATGGCACTTTTGCTTGATTTCTAGTATCGTTAAAGATTTATCCTTTAAAGTTTTTCCCATCCGTGCAGTGAGTTGGGAAGGCGTTTTCTCTGTCTACCTTCTTGACCCTGAGGCCCTCAAGTTGTTATTTCTGAGTTATTTTGACTTATGGAGCATTATCTTACGGGTCAATTCCTCAATGTCCCACCAAGACAAGTCCTAATGAAAACCAAATACGATCCAACAACTGGATTTTGACTGAACTGTAGTAAACTTACAAATTCCTTATGAAGGCTGGCAGCTATAGAATACTGAATTTTCACATTCGGGACACGGTACATCTCTCCACTGATGTCAGTCTCTTACGTTTCTCTGTCAGGTCTGGTCACTTTCTTCATACGTGCCCTTATGTTCCCCAAGTTTATGTCCACACGTTTTACATGTACTTGAGCTATCGTGAACGGGATCTTTCTTCTTCAGTCTATTCTACACATAAGGGAGCTATTTTTATTGCTATTGTTATTTTAATTTGTCAGCTGCCACTTTACTGATTTCTTATTTTTAGCAGTTCATTTCCTTGGCTGATCATTGTATCTGTAAATATCTGTTTCTTCTTCTGGTTGTGGATCTTCTATTTCCTGTCTCACAGCAGTGGCTGGAGTAATAAATGTGAAATCAAAGCATGGTACAGATTAGTCTTTCTTCTTCCTGACTATAGTGAGGACTTTTCTAATATTTTATTAAAAATAAAGTTTTTAATTTTATTCAAGACATATTTCCTTTATCGTTTATATAAATATTCTTTTATTTCTGGTTCACTAAGAATTACTAGGAATTTACACCACGAATCAACAAATCAGAATGAGATTTTAACCCTTAGATACAGCTCTTGTTATAGTTCTGGATTCAATTTGTCTTTTACTTAGTATGTTATGGATTGACAAGAATTCTCTGATGAAAGAAAGAAAAAAATGAAATAAGGACAAAGAGAATTTGGAGCATGCAACCTTAGGGTGGGATAAATCATTTGTGGTTCAGCTCTTTAGGAGAATGTCACTGTTAAAATACCAAATTCACATATCTTATTGTTATTTTCTTCTAATAGCTCATAACTATCATTCTATAATAAACAAGCTCTTTTTGCTCTTAAGAAGCCAATAGAGAGGTGTAATACAGGTAGTTAAATAAAACAAAAACACAACTGTAAGGCTGTAGAAAGTTCAAAATATAGAAATATGTCTTTTAAATCTCTAAGAATGTCACATTTTGCTAATTCTGATGATACTCTTATGTTAGAAGATGAAGATTCGCTGGAGGCCAGTTTCAAGGGCTGAGTCTGGGGAGTTTCTTTTATTTAATTTAATTAATTTATTTTTGGGTCTTCGTTGCTGCGCACAGGCTTTCTCTAGTTGCAGCAAGCAGGGGCTACTCTTCGTTGCGATGTGGGGGCTTCTCATTGCGGTGGCTTCTCTTGTTGCAGAGCACGGGCTCTAGGCGTGCAGGCTTCAGTAGTTGTGGCTCACAGGCTCAGTAGTTGTGGCTCGTGGGCTCTAGAGTGCAGGCTCAGTAATTGTGGCACATGGGCTTAGTTGCTCCGCGGCGTGTGGGATCTTCCCAGACCAGGGCTCGAACCCGTGTCCCCTGCATTGGCAGGCAAATTCCTATCCACTGTGCCACCAGGGAAGTCCCGAGTCTGGGGAATTCTAACCGTGAATTCAATACTCTGTTTCTTACACCCATGCAGGCGCATGCACATACATACACACACACACACACACACCATAAATGAGTGTGGGCACAGACACGCCAGGATCCCCCCCGCCACTAGATGCCTCCAGAGGTGAACGCGCAGAGAGCTGTACCTGTCTTGTCGGTCAGCAGGTACACCAGGCGCCCCAGCTCCTCCGGGATGGTGCTGGTCCGGACCACTGTGCCGGGAATATTCTCATCTTTCATAATCATCCACCCGTAGGCGGCTTTGCCCATGTCCAGGTTCACACGCAAACTGCCAAAGAAAACCCATCACAGTCATTAGCGTGATCCAACACCTCACGTCCAGGTTTTCCATATAAATTTATCTACTTAAATGCACTGTCTTTAATTCATATGGAATAAATAGATCATATTGGATGTTAGACTGTAAGATAAATGAACGTGTTGACATTTGAGTCAACAGGCCTCTTTTCAGCCCAGAGCGTGTTTGCAGGTGCCGGAGAAGCAGGTGCTCCTACTCGGCCCTCCAGCCCGGTTTGCAACGGCAGCAGGACCTGGGAAGGGCGGACACAGCGAACCTCCCCATCCAGGCTCAAAGGGGAGAGCGCCACGTGGAAGGAACTCGCCGGCCTTACTGGGAATCAACATCTGAAACGGGTCTGGATATCTGGCCTGTCATTTTATAAAAACAAAGAAGCGTCCTCAGCGTGATGAGTGCCCTGCGGGAGGGGAACAGGCTCCGGGGGGAGGACCGGGCGGGCGGAAGGCCCTCTGAGTGCGCGAGCCCCTGGGCCAGGCCCTGAGACCAGAGGACCAGAAAGGCTGAGAGCGGGGGGCGGGGCCAGCCCGCCTCGCGGAGCCTGGACTTCAGGGTCAGAGCCACGACCCCCGAGCAGGCTGAGCCACGGCCCGAATTACGCTCTACGGTGGACCGTCCTGCACCCGCCCGGCATGCGCCGTTCTGCTGGGGAGACTGATGTCCACGGCACCAGCACCTGTAAGCTGCCCTCCGACACGATGCTGACCGTCTCCTTCCACCGACCAAGAGCCGCTGTGGCCCACCCGTGCCGGGTGTACACACTGATGTTATGTAATTTGATGAAATGGGATTATTAACCGAAATCAAGAGATCTGTTTTTCCACTTCAGTGAAATGGAATGGCTTTGAAAGACTGGATAGTGATGAATTGTTCTAAAAAAAACATTTTTAATAAGGTGTGGGTGAGACAAAAAACAAGGAACTTAAATCTTCGGGAAGATTCTCACCAGACAGATCTGTAAAATCGTTCTCCCTCCACCGTAAGGAAATCCAAAGGGGAAATTATAAACCGTGCACTCTGAATACCTCTTTGTATGAGGAAAACAACGTAGATTTTCAAAACATACTAAAAAAAAGGGCCAGAGCTCTACATTAAGAGACTGGTGAATGAACATACATTTCTGTGAATTAATGTAAAACGTAATGTAAACACATATGTGTATGATTCGTAGGGATTCGTTTTTCTCGTTGACCCGTTCTTAAGCAGCCCCGTTGTGCAGGGCGCGGGCAGGCGGTCCAGGAGGGGGGCCTGCAGGACACCGGCGGAGGCGCTCCGCCCGGGGGCTGTGCTCTGCCCCGTGCAGGGTCCACTGCCCCCTGGCCTCAGCACCCCTGGCACAAGCGTTCTGCGGCGCGCGTGGAGCCATCCAGCCCGCGAGCGGCGTTCCCCGCCAGCCTGCATCCAGGGTCGTGCCGCGCGCGTCTGTCCCCCTCGCGTCTCCCCACGCACCCCCATCGCCTTCGACGTCTACGTGTTACTCTCTGACCCAACTTTTCCCCGTGATTCTTTCTCCAAAGCCCAAATTCCACATACACAAACTCGCCACGTCTGAAACCTGTCCCCTGGACACCCTCGCGATACCGCCATCTCCCACGGGGGGCAGACGGTGTTCTGTGGACAGTCCATCGGGGGCCCGTGTGGGGCTCCAGACTGCTCACCCCTATTCTGCTTCCAACCAGCAAGGGCCTGAATAAAAGCCCTCTTTCCTTTGATGCCTCTACCACACACCATCATCTTCGTGGATAACCACAAAGGTATTCTAAATACGAGTTCAGAATATTTAGGATATTAGAGAACTGCGAAACAAAACAAAAGAGCTTGAGAACAGCAAACATTAGTGAGGATGTGGGGAAACAAGTATTTTAATGAACTGCAAGTAGAAGTGTCATCAGCGGAGCCACTTAGAGAGGACCTGGCAGCACGCAGTGAAACGAAGACTGGCCAGAGTGTCACCGGCCGCGCCTCTTCCAGCCATCGGCCCACCAGGAGAAGCCCCGACGTGCGCCCAGCAGCACGTACTAGGATGCCGTCCGTGCGGCACTGATCGTGAAAACATCCAAGCCGCCCAGCAACAGTATAGTTAAAATTGGGGCAATAGCAAACCAAGGCACAAAGACACTTAATACAATCACATTTATACATTTTTAAAAAATACACAAAACTTTATAACGTTCACGGGTCCCACCATATGCACCAAGGCCATAGAAACACGAACAGAAAGGACCCACCCCAATTTCAGGAGAAAAATCACCTCTGGGGAAGGCAGGAGCAGAGAGAGGGAAGGTCCATGACTTTATGACACCTACCTTCTTAAAAAGAAAAAGGATCTGAACAAAGACTGAACATGTTAAATCTATGAGAAACACAAGGGCAGCTGTCACTAGACTCTGGACCTTTTACTTACCTTAGAAATTTCATAATTTACAATTGTATAATAAGATTGCAACTTAAAACAAATGGTGGTCCATCCTACCTTGGACAGTTTTGTTGCAATCCTGCCTGAAAGCACAGGACTGGAATAGAGTCCTTGCAAGCCTGGAATTCTAAAGAGCCCCCCGTAAGGACACGCACTAAGAACGTACCACTGCGGGGAGGGCCGCTTGCTAGCTGTTCCCAGAGCAGCTCTCTCCATATACCAGGTGTGTCAAAAATGTTCAGCTGTGTCTCATTTTTTTTACACAGAATATTTTTATTTACAAGATTTTTATTTCATTTGATTAAAAGAATGCACAAGCGTGAAATGCAAAATATAAGTGTGGCAAAGAGAGTGAAATTTGGCTAACGAAAGCCAGAAAATCAAAGATATCCAGGGGTGTGCAGGCAGGCAGGCAGACACCCAGGGGAGTGGAACAATACTGCACTGAGATGACAGGGGCCGGCACGGGGAAATGTGCCACGGCTCAAGCTAACGCTGAGATACCCCCAGGAAGAAGCCAGCACAGAAGCAGCCCACGAACCAGGAAGGGCTCCCAGGGTTTCAGCGAGAAGAAGAACCACCAACAAATGAGAGGCCCCTTAGCAACGGTGAAAACAGGGCCTAGATTTAGAGGTAAGAAAATTTCATCTGTTCAAGAGGCTAGGATTTGGAGAGCCAGTAAAGAAAGTATCAAATCACAGAAAGGAACCAAGAGTCTGGCACAGGGTGTGGGCGTCACTGTCCCTCACGGCAGGACGCTCATCGTGGGCGGCGGCCACGTTTACGGCAGGTAGGACACGAAACGTGGCTGGGTGAGCGGCGGCCCTTCCGCACGCCTCCGAGGCAGACTGGTGAAGCCCTTCAGTCAGCAAGGAGTCACTCAGCCCCAGACCATCACCAGGGAGAACAGGACAGAGGAATTGTACCTTTGTACATAACCAGCCGGGCCTCGTTCGTCCTCATTAACGATCAGACCTCAGACCCCTCAGATATGCTTCAAGTTCTACCAGGAAGTCTGCGCCTGACGTAATCCTATCAGGAAAGCAGCCAATAGGACGGACCAACTCCACGTGGTGAAGCTGCTTGTATCCAATCCTGTGACCTGCCTATTAATAAACGCACACTTGGAAAGTGATCTTAAGGAGTCAGTCGGTGAAGAAAGTCTGTAGGTAAGTCAAAGAAATTAAAATAAAATAATCACAATTTACTTGTCCATAACTTTCACATCTTACAAATTATAATACCTGTACTGGTCAGAAAGAAAATCTTTAACTGACAGCAACACAGACCTTGTAAAGCAGCCCCTCGCTACCTCTTGGCTCTTCCTAATCCTGCTAGGAGGGTGAGGACACGGCCTGCACAAGATGACCTGCGGGGAGAGCACCGCAGTCCCCAGGCCTCCCCTGCCCCAGGAGCACTGGTCCAGGAGGTGCCATCGCCTGCACACAGCACCTGGCTTGTGTGAGCCCCAGGGGTCTCCCATCAGCTGTGGGGAGGCGCCCAGAGGGGTGGCCAGCCAGGAGGAAAGGCTGGCAAAGTACTGGGGAGTGTCCTGCCAACAGGTACTAAGTAGCGGCCGCCCAGGAAGAGTTCAGAGTGTGAGGAAGGTTGGAAGAAGAAAAAGAAGGATTTTACAGGACTTCTCTGGTGGCGCAGTGGTTAAGAATCCGCCTGCCAATGCAGAGGACACGGGTTCGAGCCCTGGTCTGGGAAGATCCCACATGTCGCGGAGCAACTAAGCCTGTGCACCACAACTACTGAGCCTGTGCTCTAGAGCCCGCGAGCCACAACTACTGAGCCCACGAGCCACAACTACTGAAGTCCACATGCCTAGAGCCTGTGCTCCGCAACAAGAGAAGCCACTGCAAGGAGAAGCCCGTGCACCGCAACGAAGAGTAGCCCCCACTCGCTGCAACCAGAGAAGGCCTATGCACGGCAAAGAAGACCCAACGCAGCCAAAAATTAAAAAAAAAAAAAAATAATAAAATAAATTAAAAAAAAAAAAAGAAGGATTTTACAGGGACTTATCTGTGATTTGGGTGTGGTCATAAGACAGAGTCTCCAGGAGTCAGGAAATAAAGTGAGAGTCAGAGTCACTTGGTAACACGCAGGCCAGATGGCCAACGAACGAGCAGGAGCCTGGTGGGCACAGAGCAGGGGCAGGGCCTGGGCGGGGCACGTGACCCCTGTGAAGACGGCCCAGCTGGCTCCTTGGAGCAGACGTCTACAATCGGGAAGACAGGGCTCTTCTCTGTGTGCTGTGTTCTCCTTGCAGCTTTTGGTCGAATTACTTTTGAAGACATCAGCCTGCCTCAGGGATCGCAAGGCAAGTGGGTTCCTATCTGCAGCCGGCCAGGCCTTTCTCAAGAGCCTGCAGCCTGCACTGGGCATGGGGCTGAGCGGAAACCAAGGGAGCATCTCTCAGGTTCCTCCAGGTCGTGCTCCTGAGATCCTGGGCCAGAGAGGGCTTACTAACACAACCACTATTGTACAGAATCGTAAGACTATAATACTTCATGAAATACTACATCACAAATCAATACCACTGGAATAGTTTAGGTTGACTACAAACCTAAATCCCCTCAAAGAATGTACAAAGCAGTAGTTACTAGTGAAAAAGGGAATGGAGATAACCTTCACGTTCAGAAAAATAAAGCAGAACTACTGCAGAACGCAAGTTCATGGTTTACAAGTGAAAAACTATTAAGGAAAAATACCTTCAACTAGGACAATAATACCATATAGGTAGGAAGTAAAGCTTGTTTACTCTGATTCACACTGTACATCTTGATCAAATGTTAGTACAATAATTTGCTTTTTAATGCAAAAAATTTCTAGAAGCTCAAACTTCAAACACCAAGTTGACAGAGTAATTATCACCATATTTAACTTACTTCTTAGTAATGTTCTAATTTTATGGAATTTTAAAACCCAGACCTCTATTCGACTAGTACTTTATAGTAACATGATTTGTGAACAAAAAATTATGTTAAGCCTACTATTTTGAGTATTACAGTAATAGATTATAAGGTAATAGATACCATATATATATTTAAGCTAAATTATGTTGCTAATTTAGCAACTGTGAAATTATCTAGAGACCTATTCCAAATAAGTGCAAAAGTCATTGCAATTTTAGATGGTCAGCTGAACCAGAGGCAGTTGTGACCTTTACTGTTATAAAATAAGAAGAATGAAGTAAACCATCTTCATGGGCCAGGGTGTTCAGGGGTGTCACCGAGAGGAACATGTATGAACCTGCTTTACACTACAGGAAGAAAGCACAAGGTTAATTTTAGAACATAAGATCATCTTAATGGTGGCACTTTCTTTTCCAAATAGTCTCATCTTACAGCTACAAAAGTGTCTGAGGAGGTAACCTGGACCCTGAATAAGTGAGGTGTACTTTGCTAAAACATGCAGTGCGACCCCATTGGCGCCCCATGAGGCCTGCTACATTTCAACTTAATTTGTTACAATTAAACCGCAGCATTTATCAGAACCTGGTGAAACAGCCCCAGCTCACACCAGGCTCCGCTGGGAGTGAATCTACCTGAAATAATTCACACCCATTCCTCTGAAGTGAGACTTATTTTTAGATCCTAATCTGAGCAAAAGAAAAGTCATTTAAATGACAAGTTTTATCTAAAGTAATCAAAACCTCTTCCTGTAACTTGTCATTTAAAGGAAAAAGCACAGATGCTATTTTATCTGAATTTCCCCCCCAAATTTTTCGTTGTGTGATTCTTTAGAATTTTCATGAAGCACCGCGGATGGCAAGGGATGGTTCCAAAATGTTTTCACTAGGTGAATTCACCCATGGCCACGCACCGGGAAGGTAATATTCTGTTACTGGTTTGAACCTTTCTCCCGGGCTTCAGACTGTATATTCTATTGCCTACAGGGTATCTGACCTTAGATTTATCACAAACACCTTTAAATGAATATATACACGATGGAGGCTAGTTTTCCCACTTCCTCCCCGTCCTGTGCCAAACAAAATAAGAACAAATTTATTCTTGCTCAAGGAGGAGGAGACGCTTCTCCCACCAATGAATGGTGTGATCTACCCGTCACCCAAGCCAGAAATTGGAAGTGATTCTAGGTTCCTTTTTCCAGATAGTCAACTCCTGTCCAATCAACCCCCTGAATTCCCCTGAAGCTGCTCCATTGGGGGGAAGCATGGGTTAATGGAATTTTACAGGAATGACGTTACATATGACTTGTATGGATTCCTAATTCCCAAATGTACTAGTTCCATGATCTGGGCTGATGACAGACTTGACCCTTCTGAGCCTTGGTAACAGCACCTGGAAAATGCCACGTGTCAGCAACAGCGCGTCAAAGCGGGTGACTGAGAGTCATGCTGGTGGAGCAGAGGATCACTGGCCCTGAACAGCCAGAGAAGGTTTCATGGAAAAGGCAGAGCTGAAATGGAAAGCATGGGGGTGGGCAGCACGTGGGGGCCACCTAGGAAGGCAGGCGGTCAGCAGGCTCCAGGGCTCAGAAGGCAGGGAGGTTCCGTCACTGGCAGATCGGATGTTCCCCCCAATAGGCTAACTGCCCCTGTGATTTGTATCCACTGCAACACACAAGAGGATAAACAAAATGTAGTCTTGGGTCCCAAGGAACAGAAAATCTAGTTAAGTATGAAAGGTAGTTGAAATTGGTAGAAGCAAAATTCTAAATCACATTATCAAGTTCTGGAGTGGGCGTGGGTGGACTGGGGATTTGAAATAAAATAGTGTTTCGAAAAATAAATTGAGCCTCAGTGTCCAAGGTGGACAGAACGAAAGAAAGCCTGGAGGCCAGAAGGCGAGTAAGGAGGTGGCACAGGCCGTGGGCTTGGTAAGCACGGGTCCCGCGATTCTGAGAGCGCGTCTCCCACGTCAGGAGGACGGGCACAAACCCAGAAGGTTCTTCAGGGAGAATCAGCCCATCTTCTCAGGTCCCACAACAACCAAATACTGATCAGAGGGTCAAATCCTGGGGTGAATGGAGACAGAGGAATTCAGGATTCTCCCAGCATTCACCGTGGTTTCAGGCCGCATGCGGGGGGGCCTTGCAGGGCTGTATGTGCACGCGTGTGCATGTAAAACATCTGTGTAGCAACAGTACAAATACACACAGCAGAAGTGAGGCCAAATAGTCTGTGTCAATTATGTGAAAGGGTAAATATTCCTATTAAAAATAGCACGTCTCTCAGTTTCTAAACAAATAAATCAATATACTAATTACAAGCAATTTAACAGATACACCTTAAAATGTCTCCAAAAGTCAAAGGATGAAGGAATAGCGAAAGGAAACAGGGCAAACACCCCAGATCCAGCAGAATCTTAATAACGAAGCTGACGGAGGGAAAGCCTGGGGCAGAAAGTCAGGAGCCTCCCCGGGCTGCAGAAGCTCAGCTCAGCTCGGCTCTCGTCCCGAAGGGACCACTGCCCACAGCGAACCCACGCAGCGGGGCCGGGGGGCTGGCAGGAGGCGGCCCCGCGCTCTCAGAGCCTGCCCTGCCCGGCCAGTGGGCACGGCCACCCCCGTGCTGGGCCTGGACAGTCCACACTGCATGCAGGCAAGCAGTGGCACCGGGAGGCTGGTGCCCTCTCGGGAGTTTTCCTCAATGGGTTGGAGAGAAGTACTCGCTTTTCACGAGTGTAATTAAGCAAGCAGAACGTGAGCCCGAGGCCTCCAACGCCATCCGTGTAGCCAGGTGAGGAGGGCGCGCGGCCAGAGGGAAGCAGTGTCCACAGGCGCGGGAAGAGCCCGAGGGCACGCCCGGCTCCCTGTTCCAGCCGCACCCAGACAGTGGAGGCCCGTCCCTCCCCAGAACCCAGACAGCGGAGGCCCGTCCTTCACCAGGGGCTGTTCAGCACGGCGGTAATCCCCCTTTGCCTTACACTCACATCATCTAAAAACTGCATCCGTAGCTCCTTCATGAAGAAACACCATAGTCTAGTTAAAAGGCAAATGAGGTAGTAAATGTATTTGATAAGATGAAAGAGGTACTCAGCGTTCTATTAAAAGCCAACACAAATTGATACAAGAAGCTGAATGTAAGAAGAGCCAGAAGGACAAAGGCACAAAGAGCAAAGTCACGCTCTTGGCGCACTGTTTTATACACAGCTTCGCCCCATGGAGAAACAGATGAGAAAACTTGAGGCGCAGAGGCTGGGAGACCTGCCCGCGGCCACAGCTGTCATGGCATCAACGCAAGAAAGCAGACTCACACCCCCTGATTCAAGAGCCTAAAGTCTGCCTCTAAGACAGATACTCACTCTCATAGATCAAGGGTGCTTTTTAATAACTTCTAATTTTGAAACAGTTTAGACTCACAAGAAGTGGCAAACAGGACAGAGGGTCCCGTGTGCCCTTCACTTGCTTCCGCTGGAGGTAACATGTTGCACGACCACTGCACGCTATCCACACACAGACCTGCTGCGACAGTGTGGTTAGCTCAAATGCAGACTTGATCCGGGCTCTGCACTCTCTGCTCTGGGTCCCACAGAGAGGTTCCCATCACCAGCCTGTCCATCCGTCTCCCCCAGGACACAGGCGTCTCCATCACGGCAAGGACCCTCCTCCCCCTCCCCTCAAGAGTCACACCTGTCCCAGCCCTACCCCCGGCAACCAGGGATTTATTCTCCACCACTACACTTTTGTAACTTCAAGAATGTTATGCCCAAGTTATCGTATGGATCAATAGTTCATTCCTTTTTATTGATGGACAGTATTCATTGTATAGATATACTGTAGTTTGTTTATCCAAGTGATGTTTTTTTAAAAGCCTTCATTTCCCAGGTTTTCTATGATATAGTTGTATTTTGTTGTTAAAAGAAAGCTTGGTGCATTCTCAAGAATAAGGTTTATCATATTTGAGACCTCAAAATTTTAGGTTGGAAAGTACTGCCATGGAAGTTAATCAAATTTGTATAACTTCCTTTACACAAAAATTGCAGGGAATTCCCTAGTGGTCCAGAGGTTAGGACTTGGCGCTTTCACTGTCGTGGCCTGGTTTCAATCCCTGGGTGGGGAACTAAGATCCCACAAGCTGCACAGCACGGTCAAAAAAAAAGAAAAAAAGAAAAATTGCAAAAAAGTTCTGTGATCTAGGGTAATGGGAGGTATTTTATTTGAACCAATGTTCCCACTGAATTGTTTTCAATGTTCCCACTGAAAACAATAAGAAATACTATATAAATTTTTTTTAATTCTTAAAAGAAATAAAGAACTGAGTAGATAGTGAGAAATTTCTGGACTAAATCCAAATCAGCTACCAGAGGGGTCAGGGACCATACGATCTCCTTTGCCCTGAGAGCACACGCCCTCCCCAAGAGTTTGGACTTTCCCTTCCGTAGTCCACCTGTGCAAGGAGCAAAAGTAAAGACCAGGAACATCGAAAGGTGGAGGTCCAACAAGAGGGCCTCCTTCCCATGACGGGCGGGGCCGTGAAGGGCTAACTCTCAAACTTAGGGAGAACCTGGACCACGGCACCTACACGTGGAGGTGGAGCCAGGCTCACATTTCCTGAATAATTCACTAACTGTGAACCTTGAACTTGGATGAAGATGTTCCAAGACAGGCAGTACCTCCAAGTACACAGTTTAGAAGCAGGGTATTTGTCTTGGAAAAACATATTTTCATCTTTTATTTCAAATGATTCCTATAGTTAGCCTTTTAAATATAATTGCAAACAAACAAACAAAACCCAAATAAACCACAGCACAACACAACAGCAAACACCACACAGTACACAGTCAAACAACATACCATGAACAAGAGCCACAAGGAAAAAATACAAGAGAACAAAACTGCGAAAGGCATCAGATATTACACGTGACAGACACAAACTATAAAACACCTGGATACACAAGAACAATTAGAAGAATATTTGCATGGAATAGGCAAATACAAAAATGAAATAGTCAATGTGATACAGAAATTGAATAAAATTTTTAGAACTAAAAAAATACCAATAACTGAAATTAAGAAACTGATTGGTTTAATAGCTGATTAGACACAGCCAAAGATGAAATTAGTGACTTGGAAGACAGGGCACTAGGAATATTATTTATTAATAGAATAAAGCACAGAGACAAAAAGGTGGGAAATACAAAAGTAAAAACAGGAGAAACAAAGGATACAGTGTGGATATCTAACCAACCTTGAAAGAGAGGTGACAAAATAGGGCAAAGGCAGTATTTAAAAAGACAAACTAAGAATTTTCTTGGATGAATGAAAGAAACCTATCTACAGATTCAAGAATAAACATTCATCTAGACATTATATCAGAGAGCAGGACATCAACAACATAGAGAAAATCTGAAAGAGGCTGGAAGGGTCACAGGGGAGTAAGACTTAAATGACAGCTAATAGACAGCAGCCATGGAAGCCAAAAGAGAGTAAAATAATCATGACAACTTAGAAATCTATGCACAGGTGAAACTATTTTTCAAGAAGAAAAGCCAAGCAAAAATCTAGAGAGTTCCCAACAAAGATCAGCACTAAACAAAAACTAAAAAAATAAATTTCTGACAGAAGGAAAATTATTCTACATGGAAGGTGTGAAATGCAAGAAGAAGAACAAAACATGGATAAACCAAAATTAAGAGGGAATCTGTAGGGACTTCCCTGGCAGTCCAGTGGTTAAGACTCTGTGCTCCCAATGCAGGGGGTCCAGGTTCGGTACCTGGTCGGGGAACCAGATCCCGCATATATGCCGCAACTGGGAACTCGCATGTCGCAGCTGGGTGTCTGCATGCTGCAACTAAGAAGTCTGCATGTCGCAACTAAAGATCTCTCATGCCGCAACAAAGATCCTGAGTGCCACAACTAAGACCCAGCACAACCAAAATAAATAAATAAATAAATAAATATTTTTTTAAAAAGAGGTAATGTGTAAAACAGTAATATCTTGGAGTTTAAGAATAACTACAGTTAGAATAAATGACAAAAATGGATTAGGTCAGAAGGGGAAATGGAGTTAAACACTTCTAAGGTGACATGCAAAGGAAATGATTACCTTTAGACTTTGAGAAATTAAGAATGTTTTTAATTTCTAGGATAAATACTAAAAGAACAGAAACTGCTTATAAAACTTACAAACTACTAGAAAAAAAGTGGAATTATAAAAAATAATTTAAAAAATGGTAAGAAAGGAGAAAAAATATAGACTAGTTAAGTCACATTAAAAGCACAATATAAAATGATAGATTTAAACTAAAAATATAACAGTATTACAATAATTGTGTATGCACTAAATAGTCAAAAATTATGGGAGTAGATAAAAATTAAACTTTATGCTATTTACAGGAGACACATATAAATATAATTACACAGAAAAGTTGAAAGTACAAAGATGGAAGAAGACATGCTAAGCAAATTAAAACCAGTTGGCGTTACTATATTAACATAAAACAAAGTAGAATTTAATGCAAAAAGCTTTAGCGGAGATAAAGAAAGTCACTTTGTAATGAGAAAATGCCTAATTCAGCAGAAACATATAGCAATTTAAATTTGTATACAAGAGGGAGGGGATATGGGGATATACGTATACATGTAGCTGATTCACTTTGTTATACAGCAGAAACTAACACAACACTGTAAAGCAACTATACTCCAATAAAGATGTTAAAAAAAATTTTGGTATTTACAAAAAAAATTTGTAAATACCAAAACCAGACAGAATTCCAAGGAAAAATAGATGAATTCACAATACTGATCAGAGATTTTAACACAACCCTCAGTAACTGTTAGAAAAGGTAAAGAACAAAATCAAGCAGGGGTACAGAGAAACTGAAAAACAAGATGAACAATCGTGACCTAATGGACATATGAAACACTGCAGCCAACAATTCAGATTCCATGTTCTTTTCAAGCACACAGCGAATGTTTACAAAAACCAACTAAATATCAGGCCCTATAACTAGTCTCAACATATTTCACAGATCTGAAATAATGAATGCTATGTTTTCTGACAACAATGCAATTAAGTCAAATATGAACAAAGACATACTTAGAAAAGTCAAATATGGTTGTAAACTAAGAAATAACTTTGTAATAACTATGGGTCAAAGAAGAAATCACAGTGGAGATTTTAAAATATTCTGTAGTTGACAGTAACAAAAACACTATACATATGAAAACTTTTAGGATGCAGGCAAAGTAGTACTTACAGAGAAATTTATAGCGTCAACTGCATATATTCAAAAAGGGGAAAAAACGTGAAAACTAGTGAATTAAGTATCTATCTGAAGAAGTAAGAATAATACAAACCAAAGAAGGTAGGAGGAAAGAAATAAGGTAAGGTAACATTAATAAAACAGAAAAATACTATATAGCATAGAAAATCAATGAACTCAACCTTAAGACTGCTAAAGTTGACAAACCACTGGAAGACTAATCAAGAAAAAAAAGAGAAAGGGCAGAAATAAGTATCAAGAATGAAGAAGATCAATATCACAGATCCTACATATAAGAAGAGATAACAAGGGGGCTTCCCTGGTGGCGCAATGGTTGAGAATCTGCCTGCTAATGCAGGGGACACGGGTTCGAGCCCTGGTCTGGGAAGATCCCACATGCCACGGAGCAGCTGGGCCCGTGAGCCACAACTACTGAGCCTGCGCGTCTGGAGCCTGTGCCCCGCGACAGGAGGGGCCGCGATAGTGAAAGGCCCGCGCACCGCGATGAAGAGCGGTCCCCGCACCGCGATGAAGAGTGGCCCCCACTTGCCTCAACTAGAGAAAGCCCTCGCATGAACCGAAGACCCAACACAGCCAAAAAAAAATAAAAAATAAAATAAATAAATAAAGTAGCTATAAAAAAGAAAAGTGCTTTAAAAAAAAAAAAAAAAAAAAGAAGAGATAACAAGAAAACACTATTAACAAAATTTAATTTAAAAAATTTGAGGGCTTCCCTGGGTGGCGCAGTGGTTAAGAATCTGCCTGCCAATGCAGGGGTCACAGGTTCAAGCCCTGGTCCTGGAAGATCCCACATACTGCAGAGCAACTAAGCCCGTGCCTGCAACTACTGAGCCTGCACTCTACAGCCCATGTGCCACAACTACTGAGCCCACATGCCACAACTACTGAAGCCCACGCACCTAGAGACCGTGCTCCGCAACAAGAGAAGCCACCGCAATGAGAAGCCCGTGCACCACAAGGAAGAGTAGCCCCTACTCACCACAACTAGAGAAAGCCCGCAGCAACAAAGACCCAACGCAGCCAAAAATAAATTAATTAAATAAATAAATTTTTTAAAAAATTTGAATATTTAGGTACAGTTGACATACTTCTTGAAAACCATAACTTTTCCAAAACTGACTCGATTTTCTCAAGAGGAAATTAAAAGCCTGAAAGCAGCCTTTCTAACTCTTTAAAGTTAACTATATGAACTATACTATTTAAGAAATATATTTAAACTAGTAAAGAAATCAACTCTGTCAAACATCTTTCCACAACAAAAAGTTCAGGCTGACATGGCCTCCTTGATGTAAATATGTCCAAGGAATAAATAATTATAATTTTAAACAAAAATATTTTAGAGAAGACTCATCAATATATTTTATGAGAATAGCATAATCCTGATACTGAACACCAAAAGAATGATGTGAGAAGGAAAGTTATAAGTCAATCTCACTCATGTAAACCAATGCAAAAATTTCACAAAAATTACAAGCAAATGGAACCTAGTAATACATGAAGGCGTATTATACCATGACCAAGTTGTGTTTTTTCCCCCAAAGAATACAAGGTAGGTATAGCATTAGAGAGTCAATCAGTTTAATTTAGCATAATAATATATTAAAGAAGAAAAATTTAAGATGAAAAATCATCTCAATAGATTTAGTAGAAGTATTTTTTAAATGATATGAATAATTTAAAAACAACATTTAGCAAATAGAGGTAGAAAAAACTTCTATTATATATTATAGAAAAGGGGTTCTGTAAAAACCTGTAGCATCCTTACTGATGAAATGTTGAACGTTTTGCCTTTCACACTGGAAACAAGAGAAGAATGTCCGTTATCATTACTTCTACCTAAGGTTACACTATAAATCATTACTATGGTGAGAAGGGAAAGAAAGAAATGGTGCAAAAAATTGAAAGAAAGAAAGCTGTCATTATCTACTGATTATCTACTGATTACAGAGAAAATCCAATAGATTCCAGACTAATAATTAAAATCAATAAAGTTTTACCAAAATTGATGGATTCAATCATTTTATAGAAATCCACTTTATTTTTCCATACCAGCAACAAATATATAGGAAACAGTTCTTTCAAAAAACACTATTTATTAACAGCATTTAAAAAATACCAAATATCTAATAATAGCTCTAACAAAAGTTGTGCAAGATTCCTATGGAAATTTTTTTAAATGTTGAGATGTTAGAGAAGACCTAAAATGATTAAGAGATATGCCAGATTCGTGGTGTGGAAGATTTAATATTAAATGGAAATGACCAAGGAAAGCAAAGGAAGATTTAATATTAAATGCAAATGACCAAGGAGAGCAAACATGGAGGAAGGACTTGTTTTTATCAAATACTGACTTATTATAAGGGCTTATGAGCTAAGGCACTTTGTTATTTGGTCAGGAAAATACAACCAGACCAGAACAGGGGACCCAAAACAGACCTGTGCATATATGAAAACTTAGTATGTGATGGAGGGGGCCCTGGATCATTGGGGAAAAGAGTGTTTTCTGTAAAGGGTGCTAAAACAACCAGTATGGGAAAAATATGTGAAAATACTACTTCACACCATTAAAAAAACAACAAACAACAAGAAAAAGAACAAAAACACTTCCAGTGGTAAAAGATAAAACTGATAAACTTTGAGAAGTTAACACCGGAGGACAGCTTCACCATCCTGGAGTAGAGGAGGATTTCTTAAACATACAGAGACTGAAAGCCAGCAACAAAATAGAACTATAATTTGACTATGTAAAATTAACAATTTTATTTACCATTTCACCACCGGGTGAGTAAAAATTCAAGCTAGAGATTGAGAAAGATTATTAGCAAAACCGAGAACTGAAAAAGTACTAACATCCAGAACACATAAGTAAACTACAAACTGCCCAGCAAGGCAGATTGCATAAGGTTTCAAGAGCTGAGAATAATTCTCTGTGACAGGATGTTCCACCCTCTGGACTCACAGCTCCACAGCCCTCTGCCTGGCCCATGCCAGCTCTGGCCTCTGAGTTATTCTTCCTTTTCCAAAACGCAGCACGTGTTTACAGCTAGGAGGCTCTATCAGCCCATCTTCAGCCTGCAGAATCTGGGATCCTGACACACATGTTTACAGCTAGGAGGCTCTATCAGCCCATCTTCAGCCTGCAGAATCTGGGATCCTGACACACATGTTTACAGCTAGGAGGCTCTATCAGCCCATCCTCAGCCTGCAGAATCTGGGATTCTCACAGGCTTCTTATCTTGTCCTGTCTCTGCCCCTCCCAGTCCGAGCTGGCAGTGTTACTGCTGGTATAACATTCTCAAAGCCTCTGTGGGGCTCTCGGGTGTGTCATGGGGGTCCACACGTCCACACAAAAGGCTCCTCCACAGGTCTCTGCTGGACAACCCCATCTATTCCTCGCTTCTGCTGAGATGGCTAAGTGGATCCATGAGTACCACACCTAAACTCTTCAGCAAAAGGCTGTCCAGTCACACCCTTGGACTTCTCTCCTGTGCATGCTTTCCAAACACTGAATCCTCTAATATTAGCATCTTTTGCAACCTCGATAGGCTGCAAATTCCCCAAGCCATCAATACCTGAATATCATTCCTAGATCTAAGTAACGTTGAAAGTACTCTTTTCCCCAAGCATGCTTCCTGGAAAATGAGGCCTTACTGAGAATATCTGGTAGGTTAGCTCAAACTTGTAAAATGTCGCAGAAAGGGCACCTGACGTGTAAATAACTTGACAAAAATCTCCTAAGAATCTTCCTTCAATAAAACTTCAGGAAAGTTAATTCCAACTTCGGAAGCGAATTTTCTACCTGGTAGCTGACGTTTTCGACGCTCCCTTCTTGGAGTGCTGACCGAGCAGAGCTCTGAGCAGGGCACCAGGCGCTGCCCGGGCGGTCAGACGGTGGAACGTGCGTGTGGGCATTTCCCTGGCAAGCCTCCTGCACACCCGCTGATCCGGCCGCCCGACCTACAGAAAATGAGACGAAAACTGCCTCCCAAGCCACACAAGCTCTCATCGACATCAGCGTTTACACAAAGACACCCTATCGGCAAGAGGTTCTCAAGTGTTGCTTGGAAGGAACGCGCCATCGCCTCGTGGAACACCACCGTGCTTGTACTGCCCACGTCCGCCTCACGTGGGTAAACCCTCCCTGACCCAGCACTGGCAAGACGGTTGTTTCTGACCAACTAGACTGTTATGCGGCATTTTAAAGCATATGCACAAAGAACATAATCATTAGAGACATGTAACTGCAAGTTGCGGACCTGAGGGAATCTGACGTGCCCCATAAAGTGTTCTGATCGCTTGCTTTGTGCTATCAGTGACACAACGATCTAAGGAACATCCATTCATTTTAGAGTTACAGGAGTTATGTTCTGTACTGTTTTCCTTGAAAGACAAAGTAAACTGGATCAGGTGACTCAAACATCTTTAATTCTGTAGAGAATTTCTATGAAACAGCTTTTCTTTCTTAAGCTGGAAAAGCCTTTTAAGAGTGTTAGGTCAGACAGATGTAGAGAACAAACGTATGGACACCAAGAGGGGAAAGTGGCGGGAGGTAGGGATGGTGGTGTGATGAACTGGGCGATTGGGATTGACATGTAGACACTGATGTGTATAAAGCTGATGACTAATAAGAACCTGCTGTACAAAAAAATAAATAAAATAAAATTCAAAAAAAAAGAGTGTTAGGTCAGTAGAAGAAAAAGCACTTTACTTTTCAGAATTGTGTATTTTGCAAAACAAAAAAAAAATTTTAATCTATTCTTTATTAAATGCAGAAACATATTTAGTAAATACTAAAAGTATTGCTACTCATGTTTTAATGGTAACTTTGCAATGGGAAAACAAACTTGGTTGAATCAAATGGAAGCCTTAAGCCCCTAACTCAGTGTCCTCTATACATTTTATGGTTTTCATCCCTTCTGCTAAATCTGTATAATTGCATTCTCAGACTGTGAAAAAAAAGGAAAAGTATCGTGCTGAAGTAGGCATGAGATATTATGGAGCTAAACAGAGGTACAGTCATAATTCTGCCTAGTATAAGTATCTCCAAGCTTGACCGAACATGTTACCCTAAATATAAAATTGTTGATGGAAAAACTAGAACAAGCCATATTTGCAGAAAGCCTTGTACCTTTCTCATTTTGTAATCAGACTTTTTTTTTTTTTTGGCCACACCATGCAGTACATAGGATCTGAGTTCCCTGACCAGGGATTGAACCTGTGCCCCCTGCAGTGGAAGCACAGAGTATTAACCACTGGACTGCCAGGGAAGTCCCATATAATCAGACTTTTTAAAAGGATATACAATGCATGCACCCCAATGTTCATTGCAGCACTATTTACAACAGCCAGGACATGGAAGCAACCTAAATGCCCATTGACAGACAAATGGATAAAGAAGATGTGGTACATATATACAATGGAATACTACTCAGCCATAAAAAGGAACGGAATAGTGCCATTTGCAGAGATGTGGATGGACCTAGAGACTGGCATACAGAATGAAATAAGTCAGAAAGAGAAAAACAAATATTGTATAATATCACTTATATGTGGAATCTAGAAAAATGGTACAGACAAACTTATTTGCAAAGCAGAAATAGAAACACAGACGTAGAGAACAAACTTACGCTTACCAAGGGGGGAAGTGGGGGTGGGATGAACTGGGAGATTGGGAGTGACATATATACACTATTGATACTATGTATAAAACAGATAACTAACCAGAACCTGCTGTATAGCACAGGAAACTCTTAAAAAAAAAAAAAAAAGGATATACAGACTGACATTGTCAGTTTACTAAAGAAAGAAAGAAGTCAAAGAGAATTAAAAAAAAATAAAGAGAATAAATAAAGAGAATTAAATGAAATATTAAAAAAATAAAATTTGAATATTGTTCAATGGTTTCTATCAGTTAAAGATAGAAGTGCCCCAGAAACAAGAAGGAAGAGAGTTCTTACTTGGCCTTTCGCATCATACAACAGAAGTAGTAGTGAAGGGACACCACATAACATTTCAGAACTGATACAAGCAACAGAAACGAAGAAAAACAAGATTAATGAAAGCAAAGGAAAAAACCCTGGGAATTCCCAAGAAAAAAAGATGTGCTTAAGAGCTATAGGAATAGGAGCTGTCTGTTGGCAGCTGCAGAAGGACAGGCAGGAAGGACTGTGTTAACAGCTGAGATGGGCAGTGCTGACCCTGAGACTCAGCCCCAGGAGGCCGGCTGAGCTGGCACTGCGTGGGGGTCGCAGTGGGGTTCCCATGGGGCTGCGGGGTTCACACCAGGGTCAGTAGGCTTCACAGCAGGGTCAGTGTAGTTCACACCAGGGTCAGCGGGGTTCACACCAGGGTCAGTGGGCTTCACACCAGGCAGTGGGGTTCACACCAGGGGCCAGGGCTCAGAGCGGGCAGCAGGGTCCCGAGCTCAGGCCTTCTGGCGCTGAGAGCCGCAGCTGCCGAGGGTAACACAGTGGGCTGCGCGTGGCCTTCTTTCCCCGGGAGTTACAGGCTCACGTTCACTTCTCAGGAGTCAGTGCAGGCAATGAGTGAGAAGTGGCTATGGTTAGGGTCAGTCCTGGTTCTTCCCTCTTTAGTTCTAGGTGGGTCATTTCTTTCACACTGAGAACAATACATTCAATAACGTCATATTCAATGAAACCAGACATCAGTTTTTCTTCATTCTTAAACCCACCTTATGGGAATGATGTAGGAGAAGAGCAGGAGAAAGCGGAAGAGACTGCGGTACCAGGGACCTGAGAATCCCTGCAAGGTCACCATGACAACCGAGAGGGCAACCAATGCCAAAAACAGCGCTTTGGTCAGCTGATTGAGCTCAAGGTCCAGCAAACCAACCTGAAAGGAAATGAAGAGTTAGGACAGAACCACATTCTTAAATTTTCTTTTGTACTAGCCTTTATTATACTGAAATACAAAAATGTCTTAACTTTACATTTTCTTCTGAAAACTTCTCCTGATATTCCCAGTTCTTCCTGAAAAGCCTTTTAGAGATTTAGGGAGAATTTCTGAAAATGACTCACGGTCCCCAGAGCATTTCCAGAAAGAGTCTACTGAGAAAACACGAGTCCTGAGTATCCATCCAACCACAAAAAACTCGGATACTTTCGCTAGATGATGAGGTTACGACCAGCAACCGAACAAAAGGGGACGCGGGACGAGAGCCGCACGGGCGGCCTGGCAGCCCGGCCAGTTCTTCCAGGAGCACACGCGCCTTTTCCTCTGCCCGTGCCACGTCACGGAATCGCTTAGGATTTTCTTCAGAACAGGACAGTATGTCTGTCATCCCTCTCTGCCAAGAGCCTCCCTGGAAAGAACTTCTCTTAATTAAGAAGAAAAGCAACAGGTGGAGTAGTTAGCCTGCAAGGACAACTTGTTAATTTGCAGAAGTCCTGGACTTTAGGTCCTCCCACACAACACTCCAATTCATCCTGTGGGTCCTTTACCAGCTGAGCAAAACGTGAGGGAAAACTATGTCAATAAGAATTAGTTCCTTTTTTGTGTGCGTTCTGTGTGGGATCTTGGGGACAGTAAGAATGAGATACCCAAACACTGTCCATTCTACAAGTGAAGAGAACACAGCTCTTCTGAAGCACGCAGCTTCGATTTCAAGCCCTGGCACCTCCACCAAGTCCTGCTCCGTGCTTAGTGTCACTGCTGAAAGACTACCGTGCAATGCGGCGTGGGGGGCGGAGAGGAGCGGGGAGGGCGGTGCCGGGCTTTGCAGAAGGGCTTTAGAGCCACAAAGAGGACAAGTGACGCCGTACGGCAGTTCAGATCCCTCAAGACTCCGTGTTTGGGCTAGTCTGGATGCTGGCTCTGCCACCTGGCTGCACAACCTTGGGCAGGCTGAGCATCAGTTTTCCCATCTGTAAAATGGGCTGTAACATGTCTTCCTGACAGGACCTGGGGGGGAAAGAGATGACGCACAGCACAGGGAGTACAGCTTCTGGTATAGAGCAAGCCTACATGCAGGCTATGACTACTCTCATTACTATTATCATTGTTATCATTATTAAAAACCTGGATATGAATCTCTGTTTACTAACTGTGTGACCTTGGAGAATGTTCTTACACTCTTTAAGCCTCACTCTCTTCCTCTGTAAACTGGTGTTACCCATCTCCTAACAGAGGTGCCTGATGCAGCCCAAACAATGTGGCAAAGCTCACTGTCACTACTGGTCACCCTCAGGCCAGGGCACAGCAGGTGTTTAACAGAACTGCTTATTCGAAATTTATATGACACTAGCAGAAGACTGAATCCTATCAGGTTATCTATCTGCCATCTGAGTTTCTCCTGAAACTGGTACAAATTTCTCCTGAATCTGGTACAAATTCTGGAGAAATTTAAAAAGAAAACATGATTACCAAAACTGTGATAAAATAAATGGGATACTATTATTCTCAAATTTAAAACTTTTATAATTACTAACCTACTTAATACCAGTTTATTTTGGAGTGCCTTTTGAATACCATGTCTTTGGCCAATAAAAAGCTAGCCTTTTCCACACTTCACTATTTAGTTTACATCTGGTTTTGATTAGGGTTTGCCACAAAGCCTCATGAGAACGTTAGAACCCGTAGTTACAAAGAAAGCACAAAACTTTATCAGAAAACCCAGTAAGTGCAGCAGTGAAGAAAATTCATTCATTATACAAGCAAGTTTAAATACCTACTACATTTTTTGCTAAACTCTAAGGTTATGAAAAATGAGTAAACTATGAGATTTTACCCTACAAGAAACAGCCAATCTAGTAGGAAGTATAAGGCGAACACCAGTAATATATCCTGTAAAAGAGAAATCTTCTCTAACCAAGCTTATGGATGAAGTCACTTCTTAGAGCTGCCACTCATCAGCACTGCTGTTGGTTGACACCTCACGGCCTTTAGAAGGCTCCAGAAACCATGGGAGTGACAACAGGGACCCAGAAGCAACAACGCTGAAAGTCTGTCTAGCGCCCTCGCCCTACCTCCACACCAAACCCGACACTGCAGGGTCCGCACGGTGGGCTGGGAGCCACGGGTCCCCACCTGCAAGGGCCCAGGGGGTGGGAGCGGGGCCAGGGACGAGACGGCTCTGCAGAGTCTGCGCCTCCAAGCCCCCACCCACAGAGGCCCCGCCCCTCCAGGCCCCACCCCACCACCAGGCCCCACCCCCACTAAGTCCCTCCCCTCACCAGGCCCCTCCTCTCCACCGCCCCTCCAAACCACCCCCACAGAGGACCCACCCCTCCAAAGCCCTGCCCTCCTCAGGCCCCGCCCCCTCGCCTGGGACACGTGGTCTCCTCTGGTCGAGCGCTGTTCAGGCTCCGAACCCCAGAGACTTTAGGCAAGTCCTAGAGATGCGTTGTCTCCACGAGCCTGGGCGCAGATGAGACCCTTCCCGGCCGGGCCGGCCGTGTCTGCAGGGCTCTGCGGGAAGCGCCCTGCCCCCCTAGCGGTCACTTCCAGCGCAGTAACCGGGCGAGTGGGCAATGGGGCCAGCCGGTGCGGGCTCGCCACCTCTGGGCCGGGACAAGCAGCGGGAAGGACCGCGCCGACGGTTCTGGAAGCTTCCCCGGTGGAGCGGGGCTGGAGCTCCGTGAGAGCGGCGGCCGGGACCATGGCGCCTGATTTATCAACTCCATTTAAAAACCGGCAGAACCAGGACAAATACCTTGCAATTTCCGCTACTTCAACTACTATATAGTTTATGCTTGAATTATTGAGAAAAATAGGGTTTTGGATTAAAATGAAGAAAAATTAAGCCAGGGAAGTAGAGCATGTTTCAAAGCCCGGGCCCTCTGCGGTGACAAAGACGGCCTAAGTTCCAAGCCTCGCGGAGGGTCAGATGAAGTCATTACTCATTCAGTCAGGGAAAAAAGACTCAATTACCTCAACGTAAAGATGCTATCAATGAATGCAAAGTGCATATTTTACTCTATTCATCCAAATCCCATTAAAAAGTGAAAGGAATGATTTAATCTGGCCTTCCAGAGTTGGCCTTTTTTTGTAATAAAATAAAGAATCACTGTCTTGCAAAATGCATAACCACTGCCTCACACTTTCCCCTGCATCACGGCAGTGAAGGACTGTAAGAGCTGGGACAAAACAGTCAGGAATGAGGACAAAGTTTCCTTTGAAAAAATGACCCATATAGGATGGAAACATTACAAGCAGCCCACTGCACATTGATATTCAGCTAACTCAAAGTATTAATACCTTTCTAATTGACGAGGACACATGTGGCCAACTGCCTGACTAGTGACATAACTAAATGTCGTCTTCACCAACCCCTTCTAATTTAAAGGACGAATGAGAGGTTTAGCAGAGAAAACACAGCTTCTCGGGAATGGGCTGTTCCCTGCTTTCTCTCAGGAGCCTTTCCTGAACTATGACTATTCTTCCTGGAACATAATTGCAACCGAGCTATAGTACATAGTACATAGCACATAGTACATAGTACATAGCATGATCTTTTTTTTTTGGGGGGGGGGCGGTCAATTCTAACAAAGCACAGTGAGAAGAAAAGAGATATTTCAACTATTTTTTTAAAGGTCACTTTCAATTTTATACTCATTTCACTAGAACACCCTTAAAAGTTTCTTCAACTTGTCTAAAATGCAAGCTGGACTCAAAAACTATTCAATATGAAAGCTAGTTAACTTTAAAGCTACAGATTCTATAAAGAAGGTGGTAGCTTGAGTTTTGATGTGAAACTCTTCTTTCTTTCAAAAATTTCCTAAAACATCTGAACAGGCCAGATACCTTTTACTATGATTTCAAAACCTTTTTACCCCTAACGTATATTACTAATCAGTTGAAGTAATTACGACTGTATAAGAAAAGGTAAGTACACTAAGAAGTAATTTTCAACATTTTTGTAATTTCCTATATTAGTAAAGCAAATTTTCTTCCACTTGTCATAATATTTGTTTGATTTGAAACAACTGTGATAACAAAATTAAATACGCTACTGGAAATTTTAATCTCCAAGGGAAAATCTGTGCATAATGTCTAAGATGCCACAATGGTTCTGGGAAGGGGCTGCTCTGGGATAATGAGCACAATAATTGCCTGTATAATCTAAAACGCTACTAATGGCAACGATCACAAATCCACTTAGCTCCTCTTTAATTTATGTACCAAGTTTTAAACAGCTAATGGTTCTCAGTAAAATAATGGTTTATACCAACAATGAAGGGTAAATACGGTATCCTCCTGCTTAATCAAGAAAAGATCAGTCAGGTTTTTTAAGGCACCCATGGACGAATGAGACCCCACCTTATCTCAGTAACACAATGCCTTTCCAGCCCGTCTCAAAGTCCCCCTAAGTCCCCAAGAAATCAATGTAGAAGTCTCGTGTTATAAAAACTTAGTAGCAGAGAAAACAAAAGGCATAAAAATACGCACCGCCAACTGCTCCTCACGTGATATTACCCCTGGATCAATGTTATGTGAACATCCAAGTACTGTAAGCTTGCATCTAAAACTCACATTTCCTTATTTGCTACGTGAAAGTATTTTAGTATAGCAAACCATAAGATGCAAAATGTCAAAAAGCCAATTTAAACTCTTGCAGAAAGCTAAATATCATTTTAATTTGTCCTATATTTTCCCTGTAAATACATCTCAATTTGAAAAACAGAAACGCCTCCAATCTACTAGCAAATGCACTCGCGACGACTCTACACAGGCAGAAATACAGCTTCACACGTGAGAGACTACTTAGGGGAAACTATAACATTACTGTTAACGTTGTTTATCTTTTAGCGGCTAAACTATTCTCGGATCAGCGCAGCAGCCCCGCATCATTCAGAATTTGGATTGTGACAACAAAATTGACATAGGGCTACTGCTTTAACCTAGTTGAAATTCCTATAAAAAAACACATCTCTTTTAAATATCTTTGAAACAAATCGGTCCTATATTTTCTACTTTTAGTAGAATCTTAAAAATAAGAAAAAAATAAGTACAGACCTTCAATTCAAATAATTGAAACTCTTACACTAAATCTAACTCCTAAATCTTACAGCAATAATTTTTTCCAGTTTGGAGTTTAAATTAAAAGTATTAGTTGTTTTTTTTTTTTTTTTTAAAGTGATGCGATGTAGCCCTTTTTTTCTTATTCTCCAGTTTATTTATTCATTCATCTTTGGATATGAACGCCTCAGTCCTAAGTATCTGTCCTGCACGCAGGCACCGCCCACCCATAGACAACTTGGCTATTATCATTTACTGCCCCAGCGATCTGCGAAATAAGAAGTGCTTCTTTTAGCCGTTCTAGTCTATTGGCTCAATAATCTGTGCTTTAAAAGCTCCCTAAATAAGTATCAGCACGATAATTCTTAATGTTATATCACCTTAATTTTTAAAAGTCAAAATCTATATTTACACAATAAACATTTAAAAGTCTATTCTGAAAGAATATTTCATATTCTACATTTTTACCTGCAAATAAATTTTGCCTGACTATTCTATATTCAGCATTTAAGGTTTCTTCCTTGCTTACCAAATAGTTATCACATAAGATATTTTTTTTTCTTGAATATTTTAACATTTAAAAAAAAAATGCGGGGACTTCCCTGGCGGTCCAGTGGTTAAGACTTCACCTTCCCATGCAGGGATGCGGGTTTGATCCCTGGTTGAGGAGCTAAGATCCCACATACCTTGTGGCCAAAACACCAAAACATAAAAGCAGAAGCAATATTGTAACAAATTCAATAAAGACTTTGAAAATGGTCCACATCAAAAAACTCAAAAAATAGAAAAGAAAATGTGGTTATTATATTTTTTAGATAAACAAAAAAAAGCCTTAATGCAAAGCTCACCTCCTCAACAAGGAAGTACAACCTCGTTCCATGTTAATGTGAGAAACTCAGGAGAGGGGGGACCCAGTGCAAGCCCTCACCTAGTTTACACAACCTTGGTACTGATCAGCTCCGTGTTTAGGACAATGCACGTCGTCAGATCACTCTGTCCGCTAGACACAATAAACATGCTGTTAAGGGTGAAATTATTCCTAAAATCTATAAACATATTACTTGCTGAGTTTGAAGGGGGCTTCATGAGTGCAGAATGAGGCTGTCTTCTCAAACCGTCAACCTACCAGATCATTTGAGAAATTTCAATAGTGGCTTGAGCATTTGCTATAACACATATCCACATAACATTTTATAATCATCAAAAATGCCAGAAAATAGCACATTATCTATGAACATATGGACATACACATATACACACGTCAGGTCTGTTTTTGCAAAATGCAGACTTACTTTTACATTCATGCAGGACAATTTGGTCAAGCCTGTTACTGTCTGACAGCCTCTGTCACAGTAGAGCCGCCTTTATTAAGGCGTAACCAGTATATTAAAAAGTCATCAAATTTAAAGCAATATAGTGACTTTAAGTGGTTAGTTTAATTTTTTGTTTCTAATAATTACTATAAACTATTTCAAATAGGCTCAACTTGTGACACGTCGAAGCCATGTTTCAAACAAAGATGAGTGTGCACAGATATGCAAAACGGTCTGGAAACCGTTTGGAAATTTAATCTGTACTCTATGTACACAACTACATGAAAATCCAGCACTGAATATTTCAAAGAGACCATAATTTTCTAATGTACAGTAGTTCCAGCCTTATTTTACAATAGTCCACACAGTTTATTTAAAAACCAGGGATGCAAGGAGACTACACCACACAAACCACTATCAGCCCAACACTATGCTGAATACGATTTGTGTGCACTGCTGTCATGTTTCCTGTTCATATTCCGTTGTTGCTTTCATAAAAACATTTCTCTTAGCTGGGGAGAGAAAGCAAAAGCGAAGGTGCAGTATGTTGCGGCTTCGCCAGCAGAGGGCGCTCAAGATTGTTGCTTTTTTTGTTTTTCGACTGCTGAAAGCCTGCTTTTGGTGAAAGCAGAACTTCGATCTTCAATCAGCCAATTCAGTATATATAATACAGGTTATCTTAGTTTTACTAACAAAAAAAAAGTTACCATAAATATCTATGTTGTCATGAAGAATCCAAGACAGAATTTATAGACTTTAACGTGATGAATTAATTATATTGGGGGAAATTTCCCAAATAAAAATCTACTATCAAATAAGGATATTTGATATTTGTCATATTTAAAGATATGACAACCAAAATACTGTAGGTAATCGGTACAGTAGTATAGTGCTAAGGCTTTTTGTTTTTTTTTTTTAAAGATTTAGATCTACAAACTAAGTCAATAAAGTTGTAACAACAGCTTACATTAATGGTTTAGAGATCCTGCCTATATTTACCTTATTTTTGTCTTAACAGTGTAGAAAGCTATCAGTTTTAAATGGTTTTGCTAAGACCACCCACCAATTCAAAATGATTACTTCAAGCCTGAGCTATCTACCAACACCAGAAACCTCAACATTCAACATCAGTCATGTAAGTGAAATTTGAGGTCAGGCATTTGATTTCAATTTAATCTAATTAAATAAGCAGTTTATTTTGGTAATTTTATATTTATTTTAACAGATATTTTACAACTAGCATCAACCTACTCTCGAATTCTTACTATCTAAAAACACAATACCCATGAGTTTAGGGATTAGTAACTGTGTTTTTTTTTTTTTTTTTTAAAAAGTCTGGAAAAACGCCAGCAAGAGCAGATTTTGTGCATGGTCACTGATAATGCTTAGGAACTTTGACTTTTATTTTATGCTTCTTCAAAGACTTTAAAAGTCCCCACACTCTTGGAAATTCTTTTTTCCCTAGAAACATGAAAAATAGATTTTTTTTCTAATAAGAACTCTAAATGGTTCTGATATTTTTAAAGAAAGCCTTTTATTAGGAGTCTTAAAATTTTAACAGACTCAGAAAGAAAGGGCAGACCATGGCTTCTTGTAAATCTGTTGAAATATGGGGCAGTCCTCACCTTTCATTTTCTGGTCGATTTTTCATACTGAGGAGGCTATAATACTATTTAGCACATTTTTCTTCTGGGAGGTATGGGGGTGTGTGTGTGACTTTATTTTTTCCTGCGTGTGGCAAGTCCCTTATTTTAAATATTGTTTGTGTATGTGTGCATTTTAGAAACACCCTTCAAATATACTCTTAAATATTCATTTAAATATAATTTATAAAATATATTATTGAATAGAAAATATTCTTAGATTTTTAAGCACATCAATAATAATGCTGTTAAAATCTGGGCTCTGTTACTGCTTGCTAAAGAAATGGCTGAACATACAGCCAGGGCTTCTAACGCTATTGCACCCGAAATTCCCCAGCACAGTGACTGCATCCCTTCAGGGCACCCTCTGAACTCTTCAAAGAGCTGGAAAAGTATTTGGCGGCTTTCTAACACCCAGGAAGTGACATATTGAAGGACGCATTCCTGTGAGTGGCTTGGAACTGCTGGACCGTACATGATGGGAAAGGCTGGGATTTAGGCGACGGGAGTAGATCAGAGCCCCTTCCCAGGGAAAGCCAGTACCTGGCGGCCCCCCAGCACGGAAGGCTCAGGGAATGGCAGGGCACTCAGGTACCAGGGCTGCCCTTCTCCCTGGAGCCTGCCTGGGACAGGGCCAGAAGAACTGCTGTGTTTCTTTAAAGAAACTGCATGGGATGGGGCGGGGAAAACACCCTTCCACCTGCTTGGTTATTTTCCTAATAAAATTCTGGGAAAGGGAATGGTTAAATTTTTATTAGTAAACAAGGTCATTCATTTACAATGAAACTTTAATTTCCAGCCCTAGATTTTCTTCATAAGAGGTCATGATACAGATGAATTTCTATAACAAAGTCAGAGGTCTGTTCGGTGATTCAAAATGTTACCGTCTAAATTCTTCCTTTGGTATACCAACAAGTAAAATGCATTTAATGGTTTCTGCCAGGGAATTTACTAGACATTAGTTAACGATTTTTCTATATAATAATAGATTCCAGAAAGTCTGGTTTCATTAAGGACTACTTCAGTCCCATACACAGTATTATAAAGTTGTTAATTCTAAGTAACAGTATCTTAGGGGGGAAAAAAAAAAAAGACAATCAGCAGGAAAAATCCTCAATGCCTAAGTGCTGCGTGTGGCAGAGTTTAGCTTAGCATGTTTCACGTCTCAGTTTCTGCAGGCAGCGTGGTGCTACTAGAATGTACACTGTACCGTGCAGCCCACGAAGAGACACAAAGGCTGCGATGGTGTCACTACCCTCTTCACCGCTTGTTGGTTTACTGTGTAAATATGTGGGAATTTATGGACCATTTAAGGTCTCCACCCCAATCTCCAGATATCTGGCACCCATCACGACATAAAACCACTCAGTAGGGTTTTTAAATCAAGAGTCATTAGCTGACTTCACAAGATCTGTGTCTAAGATATTTACTGGAAACAAAACTATGATCACTGTTTCACTGAACTCATGAAATTCTGTCTCAATGAAATGCATATCACCTCTTTGTGATTATATTAAACACGTGAAAAGATACAGAAAACCCTGGTCAGTGTCTGAAACACCTCAGAATTGCTATTGTCTTGTCCATTCTCTATCCCACCAACATAGCATAACTAGCTGACAAATGAAAGTTAACAGTAGGTAAACATAATTAATTTTTAAGGCGGCATAGCAGAATGGCAAACACAGAATGGCATAAAGAGAAAAAGAATGAAGAAAGTTATCATACTGGTCTAACACCTAACTTTGAATCAATGTTACTTAGTTTTCAAAATCCATAGTTCTCATGATTTGCATTCTTTTGAAAGGAAAACGGAATTCAGGAGATTTGCTGAAATTTTTAAATGACAAGCATAATATGGTTAAATAAACTTTTCATCTTCTTAACTACCCTTTTATTATTAACTGTCTACTTAAGAGGTTTATTACTGGTATCCTGGCAAAATGTAGCACTACTTTAAACCATCAAAAATTTTTGTGTTACTTTATGTCTTCAAGGACATTTTATGAACCATTTCATACTTAATGGCTTGTAAGCAATCCCAAGAGTTGGGAATTGTGTGAAAAGTTGCCCAGATTGACAGATAAAGTGAAAAGGTCTGTATTAATTTCCAAATGAAGAAATGCATGGCGTGGTATCTCACGATGATTATACTCTAAAGTACCAATTAGAACGCATCAGAAACCAGAGCAAGTTGACACTCTACAATAAAGCAAATAATTTCCAGTTGGAGGGGCAGAAAATGTTAATATGCAATGTTCAAGACTACAAGAATCTTTGTAAAAGGAAGTAGCTAATAAGGTTTAATGATGCATGTCAGGAAGCCACAGTATGTAGGGAAACACAGCTGGCTTCATTTTGTAAACTATTTGATATACACATCTTTCTAGTTCGCGATTATCAGCTGTGCCAGTGCCACAGGGGACAGCTTAGCCTTCAAATCAGGGCATCCTTCTTGTTCTCTAAATTACAAGTAAAATACATTAATATAATATGGTGCTATAGGCGAGTGCCCCGACCGAAGCTTATCCACTTGAGAAAGAGGATTACAGAAGTCTTCTGTAGAACGCCGTGGAAACAATCTCGCCAGCCTAATAGGCTCCTAAGCGCCAGAACCATTAAAACAAATCATAAAACAGGCAACACACTTGGACTTAGTGAAGTAATAACCTTCACAAGACGGTCACCATTTCCCCCACCTTGTGTATTAAAATACAAACTAACTGAAAAGTGCTTCTACTGAGAAAGCCCAGCCCGCAGCCGTGCTTTCTTTCCGGGGCGCACGTGCGCGAGCCGAGAGGACCCGCGCCGACGGCGACGGGCCGCCTGCTCACGCCATCTCTGCCGAGGGCCTGCAGCGGCAGGTGACAGCAATTAGCAGCAGATGACAGCAGCACTTAGAGTTCTGCACCAGATGGCAGCTCAGGGTCACCGGAAGCCAGCAAACCTTCCACGAGGAAGCCCTGTGTTAGGCAACTACCACACTCGAAAGCTCTCAGACACAAGTTAATTATTCAGCCACCAGAAGACAACGGCTAGGTCACAACTCTGATATCAAAATGCTGTTAATCACTTGGAGTGCACTTATTTTAAACATAATTACACATATTAGCTGTTCAGAACATGCACCTAATGACGAAGAGGGTGCCCTACACTAAAAGACTAAAATTCTAGTAATTAATGAATTGTCGTAGAGCAATGTATACCCAACAGGCTCTGACTTGGGTGGAGGCCGTTTACAGCCAAAGCAAGAACCAGCCACGCAGCAGGAGTCTGACGAGACCCCCCTGGCACCCTGGCCGGTCACGGAGGCGAGGAGAGCCCCCGAGGACCCGGGACACGCGTCACCATGAAAGGGCGTCGGTGAGCTAAGAAAAGACTTCGAATCTCGAGGTGGTCTGTCAAGGCTTCTGGCTCAAAACTAAAGTCTTAGGTCACTGCAGCTCGGCTGAAGCCAGGAGACAGGAGGTGGTACGATTTTAGACAGACTGTGGCATCTGCACGGGGGACGGACCCCTCACGGGCCATTCAGTGTCAGATTCACCCGACATGTTCCCCGTGAAAAAAAAAATGCAGGCAAAAACACTTCAGACAGGGCTTCCCTGGTGGCGCAGTGGTTAAGAATCCCCCTGCCAAGGCAGGGGACACGGGTTTGAGCCCTGGTCTGGGAAGATCCCACGTGCCACGGAGCAACTAAGCCCGTGCGCCACAACTACTGAAGCCTGCGCTCTGGAGCCCGCGTGCCACAACTACTGAAGCCTGCGCTCTGGAGCCCGCGTGCCACAACTACTGAAGCCCGCGCGCCTAGAGCCCGTGCTCCGCAACAAGAGAAGCCACCGCAATGAGAAGCCCGCGCACCACAACAAAGAGTAGCCCCCGCTCGATGCAACTAGAGGAAGCCCGCGTGCAGCAACGAAGACCCAATGCGGCCAAAAATAAATGAATTAAATAAATAAAATTTTTTTTAAAATGCTTCAGACAAACAAACGAAATGCATAACCAATTTACTTTAACAAGATTAGTTCCCATTAATAACTAACACATAAAATGGCTTCATTTCGGTCTAAATTGTTTATAACTGATTATTTCTGACCCCTTATGACCTTAGCAATTTCCAAGCCAATAGCCTTTACAATTTGCGAAGTGCTTTTGCATGATTTCTGTTACTCGGCTTAACTCCAGCCTGGTTAAATTTCTGGTTCACTTCCAGGGAGCTAAGGTGTGCGGCCGAGCTTGCGGCTTCCATCTCCTTGCCGCAGACAGGCCTCCTTGGCTGGCTGATGTGAACCAGAAATGATATTATTCCCACTCTCGTAATGAGATCTGTAGCTGTACTTCCCATTAACTACACAAACGTCCATTAGGTTTATGAAATGAAGACTGGTCAGATCTTGCTTATCAAAATGTTTTCCTTCACTATTTTTATTTAAAAGTGGTGAAACTTGCTCAACTGGCAGCCGTTACTATACTTTGGGAAAAGAAGAACAGATTAAACAAAGTGATTAAATGTTGTAACCAAAACAACGACCAAGGAAGGAAACACTCAGCTGAGGGTCTTTTGCCTGGTGAAGCAGTTCAAGGACAAAGCACCTCATCCTACCTACGTGCTCCGTGTCGAGCCTTCTGCGGGACGGGCGCTCTTCCTGTGCTACCGTAGGTTCTCCTGTGGACGGCTCTACTCAGTGCCAGCGGGGCAGTGGCAGTGAGCGTGGACCCGGAGGCTCCGCTGTTCTGGAAGCAGCCAGGGTGGGGGCCGGGGGAGGCGGCGGCCGCTCGTCTGCTCTCCCGTGTAGAAACGCCAGGCCATCAAGGACCCTCCTGGATCCCAGACCGTCAGAGGTGCAATCTGCATCCTAGGTGTCTTCCAATGTCTCTCGGAGCGACGGTAATTCATTGACGATTAGCTGCGCTCTCACAACAACGCTCTGAAGCAGACAGCAAGGCCGACACACACCCCTCCTAAAGGGGGATCATGGGACTTACAGGAAGAGAATTCTAAATGAAAAAGAGACTGCCTGAAGTAAGCTTTGGTCATCAGCTTTCTCCTAAACACGATACACTGCAGGTAAGCTAATTTTTCTTCAATTTCCTTTCAAAATAAGTAGGACATGATGGTAAGAAATGGCACCATAATGACTGGCATTCAAATGAATGAATGCTTCCGGGACTGCGTGACGTGCCGTAACGCGGCAGGCTCGCGGCATCCTGCCGTCCTTCGGTCACCGCCACAACAGGCCCAGAGCCTCACCCTGGGCCGGCCTCACGGGAGGGGTCTGTGCGCACGGGCGGGTGTGGCAGCGTCGGCGTGAAGCACAGTGGTTTACTTTGGTTTGTCCTTAGGTTCACCACCCCTGTCTCGGTGTCAGGACGCAGACCTAGCACGTAACTGTGGGGCAGTGGAGGGAGGGGGCCGCGGGTGGGCGTGCGCCACGGCCAGAGCCCCGTCCGGACCCGTCACCCTACATGACCACAAAGCTGCCCCGCACGCCTTCCAGCTGGGCTTTCTGAATCTCTTAAGGGGCGAAATAGCTCTGGGCACATCTGGGTCTCTGACCCTTTGTACTGATGACTCAGGACGGGCTCCATGGCCACCTTCCTGTCCTAGGCATGCAGCCGACACACAGTAATTGCTCATTTAAATGCCCACTGCTATCATTCTTCTTCTTACTGATGTGATAAAAATACATATCTCTCTCCTTTGATCTGATTTTCACCTTCACTTTTACTTCCCCCACTTACTTTCAAATCTAAGTGAAAATGCTGCTGTATAATACCAACCTTGACACTGCAGATCTTCCCCCTTTTGAAGCCCAGCAAGTACAGCGACAACGGTCTCCCGCGGGAGGGAGGCCGCCTCAGCTCCAGCCCCTCCGCCATTCCTCACTGGCCGCCATCCCCACACAGGAGGCAGAGGAGGGAAGCCAGTTTCAAATAAACCCTACCTGCCACCCACCCACAGCTCCCGAGGAGGGAAGTCCAGGGCCAGGACGGTCGGGGGCCTCCGTACACTGTGCCCACAGATGAGAGGTGGTTCCCGCCTCACCAATTCTGTGAGTAGAGAGGGGCTGGGGGACATCTGGACCACGCGGAGCAGCTTAGAAGCAACCAGCCCACAACTCCCACGATCTGGGCGTGTACGAGCGAGAATAAACATGGTGGGGCCGACCTGATTTTCAGATCCTCAGAGTCGTGCTGAGCCCTGGCCTGGCACTAACCAGGAGTACAAGTGTGTGCGTGGCCTCTTCCCCGTGCTGTAAGTACCCACAGTCCAACCCGCTCCCATAAAGACGGACGGACTCCCAGTGGCCTCGAGACAGCGGCATCTGACTAACCCAGGGAGGGGGTCACTGCGGATGAGACGTCAACTTTCTCATGAAAAACCCATCAGTCAGCCAGACAGGGTCGGTTCTTGAGATGACAGAGCTCAACACCGACTCAGCCTGTAACTAAAGTGCAAAGCATATATTTAATATTTTGAATGGGAAACCAACGTGGAAATAAAAAGCTTTGCTGCAATTGTATTTTTATATAACAGCAAACAGGAAAAAAAAATTTAAAAAAGATAATGAATGAAACAGCATCCACAGAATCTAAATACGTAGAAATAAATCAAACAAAAGGTATACAAAAGCTCTACACAGAGAGAATCATAAAACGTTATTGAAAAAAATTAAAGAATACCTGTATAAACAAAGGATACAGAATATTCATTGATTAAAAACACTCAGAATTTAAAAATTAATTCTCCTCAAAGATCTACAGAGATTAAATGCAATCCCAATCAAACTTGCTATAGTAATTACAGACGATTAGCACAAAAAGGGAATCGAGGACCAATCAGAGAGGAGGTCCAGATGCACACCCACCGCACGTGCACGTATGATTCACGCCGGAACCTGCGGTGGGAAAGGACGGACCTGCAACAGCTGGTTATGGGTCCACTGGAAATCTACATGGGGAAAAAATGGAAACTTCCCATCTTCATAACAAACACAGAACCCAATTCCAGACGTCTAGAGATCTCAGAAAGGTAAACAGTAAAACCTCTAGAAGATAAGAGAGTACCTTCATGACCCAGGGTAGAGAAAGATTTCTTAAACTATGGAAAGATTGATAAATTGCATTCCTAGAACTGAGAATGGCTATTTGTCAAGACACACGGAAGAGAGTAAGGAGGCAACAGAGTGGGAGGACATAATACTCATATAACCAGCGACGTGCTCGTGCTGGGATATATAAAGAACTCCTACAAAATAATGAAAAAAGACTAACAATCCAATGGGAAGATGCACAAAAGACACACTGAAGTGATCCTCAAACCAAGATGCCCAGGCAGCCAGTCAACGTGCAGAGGAAATGCAACCTCATTAGTCCTCAGGGAAACGGAAACTAAAAACACAATAAGACATTACTACATCCTCAACAGAACGTTAAACACTTTAAAAAAAAAAACGGACAACCCAAGTGCGGACAAGGTCATAGAGGAACTTGAATCCTCACGCTGCAGGGAAGAGTGAACACGGGCGCCATCACTTCGGAGGACCGGGTTTCCACAAAATGAATGTAAACGTATCCGTGACCCAGCAACTCCACTCCTAGGCGCGTACACGGCAGAAACGCACATGTTCTCACTGAGACACGGTGCACACAGACGCCCGGGCAGAGCGGCAAGGGACAGCGGAAGGCCCATCAGCTGCAGGATGGCTTCTCCGTGCAGCTACGGCTGGTCCTGTGGCGGGACGGTGCACGGACGTGCAAATGAACAGAACCCCGTGACATGCAACACGCGGACAAAACCCCCGCGCGCATCACTGTACACAGGAGGCCAAACGCAGAAGAATGCACGTAGTACAGCCGCATTTTGTAATCTTCAGAAACAGACAAAAGTAGCCAGTCAAGTAGATACGGGGACAGTGTCCTTCTGGGAGAACAGGTGTGCAGAGAGGGAAGCTTCTGGAATGCTGGCACAGCGCTATTTCCTGACCACGTCAGGGGCTGGGGCGTGTGCTCGCTTTGTGGTGACTCAGTGAGTTGCATGCTTTTTAAAGTTGGTATACTTTTGTGTATTATGTTAAGTCAACCAAAATTAAAGAACAAAAACCAAAAATGTATAACAGAAATGAAGTATTATTCTTGTTCTTAAGCAAAACTCAAGTGCTGACCACAAGTTTCACAGCTGCACGGGAGCATAGCTTACGCTGCCTTGTGGCGTAAGTGTCAGTCAAATGACACCTGGAGGACTATTTCAGGTGCAAAACTGCATCTGATGACCTAAAAGCTGCTAAATAAAAAGCATTTCTGAAACCTCAGAAAATGAGTGGGCAGCTGAGGAAATAACATATGCATTAATCTAAGATTTTATTTTAATACAGAAATGTTGGTAGAAGTCAACTGAGGAAACCCTACCCATGGGCTCAGCCTCTGCTCCGTGACCACACACTGAACACGGTCAGTGGACCACACAGATTGCAGGCAGAGCAGGCTCGGCGAGGCTGGCAGGAAGCCCACACTCCCAGCCCCGACCTTGACCAGTGACTGCACGGGGAGGCGTGGCAGCACCCGCGGTTTCTGGGCACAGTGGGTCTGGGGAGGGGGCAGAGGTGAAGGGAATCCCATGCTCTAAACTCCTGTTTGGATGTGTTGACTCCTTTTCACTCTGGACTCCAAAGCCTCCAGCCAGTCCTCGCCACCCTCGGCTCATCAGGACCTTCCCTGCTTGTACTCCAGGCTGTGTCAACTCCTTTCCCACCACCGCCCCCTCCTGGCTCCCCGCCCCTCCTTCATGATGACGATGACACCAGCCAGGCCTCCCCCAATCCCATGTGGTGGGAGGTGTCCCGCGCCTTTTCCAGGCCAACGCCTCTACTTCTCTGGCTTCTTTCGGGTTCCCTCTTTGCCGGTGGTTTGCTGCAGTGGGTGGGAAGGCTCTACACCGGGCTTAGACTTTCGGGCATTCATCTGGCCTGGTGTCCTCTAGGCTCCCGGATCTGTGATTAGGTGTCTGTCATCAAGTCTAGAAAGCCCTCAGCCATGTTCACCCCGAATACTTCTTCCGCCCCTTCCCTCTCCTCCTGCTGGTGCCCCGTACAGATACGTTACACCTGCTGAGACCGTTACAGGCTTCTTGGATGCTCTGTCCCATTTTCTGTTTCCCCCTTTTTGTTCCTCCTTGTTTTTGCTTCTCAGCCTGGGAAGTTTCTCCCGACGTGTCTTCCAGCTCACGGGTCCCTTCCTTGGCCCTGTCCAGGCTGCTGAGAGCTCGTCACGGGCACTCTTGGTTTCTGCTATGCTTGACTTTGATGTGCGTCTTCCTTGGAGTTTCCATGACCCCGACGACACTCCCCATGCCTGTCCGTGCATGACGTCTACCGTTTCTACCAGAGCCCTTAGCATGTTACTCATAGTTCTTTCACGTTCCCTGTCTGGTAATTCCAAAAGCTGTGCCATACCTGAGTCTGGGCCTGATGCTTGCTTTGTTTCTCCAGACCCTTTCCCCTACCCTTTGGTACACAGCTTGTAATGCCTGTCTGCAGCAGGACATGTAATGAGTGTGAGGTAGTAAGAAGAGAGGTAAACAAGCCTCAGTGGGGGGTTTTACATTAATCTGCGCAGGAGCTGGTGTGTCTGACGTCGCCGCAGCCGTGGGTGACAGAGGCTGCCAAGTCCGCCGGTGCCCCGTGTGTCCCCGTGCTGACTCTGGGCTTCTGAGACGCCGCTCCTTAGAGCCTCTCTCTGCTGAAGCCCTACTGGCGTCGGGGTGCAAGGCGGGGAGGGGAGCCTCCTGCGGTCTCATGGGCCATCCAGGCCACCTTCACAGGTGTTTCTCAACTCCCCACCCCACCGGTGAGCCGGGCAGACGAGGGGACTGGGCAGGAGAAGGGCCCTGCCCAGGTGGGACGGGGCGGGGACGGGCACCCCCACCCACAGGTAAGCCCCTGTGACAGAGGACATGCCCCTTCTCGGACCTCCACCCCGGCCCCTGACGAGTTCCTGCAGCCGGAGCCGCCCAGACCACAGCCCCCAGGGCTTCTCACGTGCGCCCGTCGGCACTCGCCCTCCAGCAGTGTGTCGAAGTGACCATGTGGTTTTCCTACTGGCTGGCGGCCCCAGAGGCTTGGGCTGCGGCCTGATGTGTCTGTCCGGGGACTTCCTCTGCGCTCAGCTCTTTGCCGCCGCAGGGCCGGGGCCGAGGCTGGCTGAGGCGGCGCTTTTCTCCCCCAGCTCCTCTAGAAGCGGAAGCAGGGCCGAGGGCCCGGGGATGGAGGAGCGGCCGCTGCACCCCGAGCAGCGTCTCCCCGCGGGCACGAGCCACCCTCTGGGCACACGTGGGCACCGTGTGTTACTGCACGTCGCCGTCCTCTGCATCGCCCCCCTCAGAACTCGGACAGCAAATCCCAAACCTGGGTCACGCAGCACAGCTCTGCCGGAGAACGTCGCACGGCAGCTGGAGACACTTCTCCCGGACACCGCGTCTCCAGCCTCTGCTGGGCCCTCGGTACCGGGCCCGCCCGTGTCCCTGTCCTCTACCTGCTGGCCTCCGAGCCCCCTCTCTCCACGTTCCCCGGCTTGCCCCTGACCGACCGCATGGCCACCTGAGCCTCACCTCGCCTGCACCCGCCCACAGCGCCTCCTGCTTCTTGAAGGTCAGGCCCCTCAGCCAGCTCGGGGCCACCACGCCTCTTCGCTGAAGACACCTGCTGCTTCCGCTGGGACTTTATTCCAGTGGCTCTGCCTCTCTGGAATCCTCGGCGCCTCCCTTGCTCCTGGCCCGGCCTTGAAACCCGGCCGTGCCGTCTCCGCCCCGGGGCCTCGGCACATGCACTCACCTCGTCCACCTCCGAGCCCTCCTTGTTGCCCTGCATCTAGCTTCACCTGCGTCTCCTGAAAGTTCTGTTGCTCAGAGCTTGCCAAAGTCCTCCAGTCAGGCAGTTCCGTAACCGTTTTCCAGTCCAAATCGTACTGCTCTGCCGCACTGGACATCCGTGACCGTTTCGGGTCTCGAGACTTCGCTGCATTTCAGATCCGACTGCTGCCTCTGCCTGACGGCGGGCCCTGCTCTGCTGGCCCTGCCCCAGCTCTTCGAGGTGCAGAGAGCTCGCCCCGGGCCCGGCCTTCCTCACACGGTCTCCATGGGTACGGTGCCCACCCCCTCGACTCCACCTGACCCTCTGGTCTCTATCTTGACCGGGAGATGCAGAATCGTACCTCACTGCATCTAGGTTCTCTACCTGCAAGGATAAAAGCACCTCAAAAGGTCTACATTTGGTACGTTTTAGGTAGTCGATATCATTCTTATAGGACATAGGCTTAGATGTGCAAAGTTTTTTATCTTCCTAAAATAAATTTCTTAACATTTATTCTAAGGGAATATAATCCGGTCACATTCTAGCTAACTCAGGAAGATTAGTAATTAGGATTCCGGATGTAAGTGAAATTGTATTCGGGCCTTTGCCAGTCCGTCTCCCCTCCCCGACATCTAACCTGTGGGACGGGATGATGGGCACTTAGTGGCCTCTGAGACTGGGGAGACCCTCTCAGCCTCCCCTGCCCGCGCCCCGTGTGATGTCAGCTCTGGGAGCGTAGGTCCCTCACCAGACAGGTCACTTCCCTGGTTGTCACGGAATGCTTCGCAGGCCCAGGCCCCTTCTCTGCAGGCTGCACCCTCCTCCTGGGGGCCCCGTCCTGCATGAGCCTGGAGCCCGGGACAGTCAGGGCCCCGGCGGGGCCGAGCACAGGCCTCCGAGCCCACCCCGAGTCCGGGGAGCTGCCGAGCGAGGCAAGAAGCCCACACCACGTCCATCCTCCTTGATTCTTGATTCCTCCGCTTTTCCAGAGCAGCCTGGGGCGGGGTGCCGACAGCGGGGGTCTGCGTCCTCTCTGTCACTGTTCATGCTTTCGACTCTACCCTGTGCCCTTGGCCTCTTCAGCCTCCACAGCACCCAGCTCTTGCAAATCAAAGTCTCGGTTTCCAGGACTGTCGAATCTGTTTAGATCTACAGGCACATCTCATGTTTATTGCCCTTCACAGATACTGTGAGCTTTACAAGTTGAAGGTTGGTGGCAACCTTGTGCCCAGCAAGGCCATCGGTGCCATTTTTCCAACACCATTTGCTCTCTTCATGTCTCTGTCACATTTTGGAAATTCCTGCAATATTTCAAACCTTTTCGTTTTCATTAACGTTTGTTAGGGTGATCTGTGATAACTGATCTCTGACGTTACTACTGTGACTCGCTGAAGGCTCAGATGACGGTCGGCATTTCTTAGCAAGAAAGCATTTTCAATTAAGGCATGTACCTTGTTGTTTTAGACCTAATGCTACTGCACACTTACTAGACTGCAGTGTAGTCTAACATAACTTTTACGTGCACCGGGAAACCCCAAAATTTGCGTGACTGGCTTTACTGCAGTGGTCTGGAACCAAGCCCACAGTATCTCTGAGGTACGCCTGGAGTTAGAAACTCAAAAGCTGAGCACCAGACTACTATGTTCTTCCTTTACATTAATATTTTAAAATTCCCAGTTCTCTTGTGCCGCTAACTACATTTCTGAGCATGTCTGATGTGTCCGGCGACACGTCCTTGATCACAGGCTGCAGTGACTTCGACGTTCAACGGTCTGAAGTGGGTCTCGCAGGCCCAGCGGGTTTTCCGCCTCATCTTTTACAGCAGCCCTCCACAGAGCTGTCAGAGCAACCGGGCCGTGCACCTCCGCCGGGGCTCGTGGCCCTGGCCCCAGGATGCGGCTCGAGCATCAGAGGCGTGGGATACCCTCCAAGGTCAACCCTCGACCCTTTCTTCAAGCCCCGCTCCTGCCACTCCCTCTGAAGTGCACACGCCAGCAGAGCTAAGCTGCTCTGGTCCAGGCCGCTGACTGGGACCACCGTGTATCCTTCCTCGCAGGCCTGGCTCCCTTCGGGCCAGGCCTCCCTAACAAGCCAGGTTGCCAGGGCCGATTTTCAGTGCTCCCCAAACACCCTACCAACACAAGGACTATCAAGGTCAAGTTAGCTTTTAAATGATCTGTTCACGTGTCTGCCACATGAGCAGACGACAACGCCTTGCGGGAGAGATGCTCACGCACCTGGGTCTTCACTGGGCCACGCGGAGCACCCACGCAGGTACGTGTTTGCTGAGTGGATGAGAGGCACCTCATCAGCACTGCAGGGCATTCAGGAGAGAAGGCACCCACTAAGTGGCCCGCCGAGAGTCTGCGCTCCACTGGTCAGCGTGAAACACCACTTATATGGTAAATTGACATCAAAAGAGGATAAACAGAAAGAAGCGACTTTACATTAACTAGTAACAGCAGCAACTCGCTGGACCAGCATACAACAACTAGAACGAACGAGAAACTCAGGTCAGACAGTGGACAGAAGCGGGCTGGACCAGCAAGGGGAGGACCCTGCCTTCCTGGGGTGACAAAAGGATGGCCAAGCAACTCACATTTTAATCTGAAAAACTAACACTGTAGCATTAACAAAATAACAAGCTGAACATTGTTGTACTTTTTGAACTAATTATAGTCATTTTAGGGGGAAAATAATTCAATGACCCTTTAGTCACTCTTAAATCTTACATACGAAATGTCTTTCCTGACGTTACTCCTACTTTATAGAGATGTGGATCTTGGGCGCCCTGCTTTGTCTTTAATGTACTAACTCAGCGTTAAAACAAAAGAGAATGTGCAATTACAACCTAGCATGTTACACATCCTTACAATGACTTAAAATGTGTACTGAATGAAACTGTGCAAATGACATGATACTTTAAAATGTCCAGAACCTATTTATTTTTATTTATTTAATTAGGAACCATAAATTACCTTTAAAATTGTTATGATTCTTCATCCAGAAAGCCAAGATTTAAGAGCATATCTTGAGTAAGGACTGATTACTAATTCGAGACTGTAAGGACACTTCAGTCTGATTTCCTTCTTGAATCTAGAGCACATGCCTCAGTGACCTGAGCTGACCGCTCACAGGGCGAAGGGCACGCACTTACCCTCTGAAATGAGGCTGCCGCAGTGGCACCACATTCACCTCAAGTATGGGGCAAAGGCATCATCTTAGATTGAAATTAAACCACGGAAGGAGTCATTTTTCTTTATATTGTTTGGAATTAGAAACATTAAATTGATCTATTGTGAAAATTCTGTTCTCTATATTGTGTGTGTCAGACCACGTCTGTATCTTAAGGCTATGAAACAATTTTTGTAGTTGTAATAAAAAAACAAATTATTGACTTTAAGAAAATTGTTGCTCAAATGACTAAATATTCATCCAAAACGAAACAAATCCTTCTCTGGATCGTATGGTACACAAGTTGCTCATCTACACAGGTTAATGAACTGTATGTAGCGATGTTAAATCTGTCTTTTTTTCTGTCTTATTTTCACGCCTTCACTCTGTGCCCCTGGGGGGGTGTCCATACTGCAGTCACACGGCTGCACGTAACACAGCATCAGCTGTCAACATCACTGCAGTGAAGAAAAAGCTTTCTCTTTCACATCAGTATTAACAGCGAAGTGAACAGAAAGCTAGCTATGACTTCTAGCTAGAAGACGTAAGTCTGACTTCTAGGCCTAGCTTCCTAAATCTGTTCGTTCACTCTGAAGTCACTTAATTTGGAACATTTAAAAAAAACTATCCTTAATGCCAGGACAGCAAGTCCCACCTAAAGCAAGTCATTATTTATTAAGGGTTTACCATGTACAAAGTGTAGGGAAAGGGGCAGAAGACAAATGTCTCTATGAGAGATTCCCGCTTTCGATTACAATCTCTTTAAAGACAGTGTTTATTCCTAATGTCCAAGCAACAGCAGATCCGGCCGGCGGCCCACACCAAGTCAGGCTCACCCGCTGCCTGAGCAGCTGAGCCGGGAGGTCCGGTGTTTGCCACCAGAGCGACAGCCCACGCAGGGGACGAGCCTTGGCCCGTCTGTCGCATAAATGCGGCGCTGGGTGCGCAGAGCACAGAGGGGCGCAGGCCGCGGGGAGGAGGGAGGAGAGGGGTCTGAGGGACGGTGACCCCTGCGTGCTGTAACGGGAGAAGCACGGATCATGCCGGGTGCACGCGGGACGGGGGCGCCCTCCTCCGACTGCGGGAAACCAGTCAGCCAGGCTGAGGGAGGGTCCTGACAGAGGCGGCATCCCAGGCAGGGCTCGGAGGGCCAGGGACCCGCCTGCCCGCACGCGGATCCCGCGGAGCGGAGGCCGGCCGCCAGGGAGGGTGCGCACGCGCAGTCGGCGCACAGCGGCCCCGAAGCCCCGCGGCCGCGCCCCCCCAGCGGGGGCGGCCGGAGCCAGGGCGGCGAGCCGGCGGCTCCAGATAAACGGCGCCGTTTTACATTTACCTCATCTCCTGCCGAAGAGACCACTACAAAAAAAGGAACTGGCAACCTGGCACTAATTGCATTTTCAAAGTTCCGGGAACAAACATGTTTGTGTGTCTGTATAAAACACACAAAGACTGTGTGTGTTACAGGACTTCGAGAATTTTCAATCCAAGACGCTGCTTTGGGGAAGATCCCCGGCGTTCTCCTTACTTGCTGCAAGTAATAAATCCTTCCTTCTCACCCCCCCCCAAAACCAGAATTTAAAATCCTTAGAGTGTTAGGGTGCAACCGTTTAATAAATTCATAAACTTTTCATGTAAATAATTCCTCTTCTTTATCTGTTTTGAAAGCATAAAATTTTGTAAACTAAATCTGCTTCAAAAAATAAGAATCAAAAAGCACTGTTTAGTTACAGTCTGTCTGTAACCGTGTTTCGTTTGCTTGCTCCGAAATCTATTAGTTTCAAGGGAAGCAGAAGCGGCTCAGGTGGCCCAGGTGGTACCCATCTCCTCTGCTGCACCATCAGCATCTCATGACAGTCATCTATCTGGCCTTTCATTGTCAAAACAAATATTCCCAGCACTCCCTCCTCCTCCAGAAATGAAAAGTCACTCCACAAACCTTGACTACTGAGAGCCTTCAGCAGGACGGACACTGGTCTTCCCAGGCCTCGTTTTAGCACAAATTCTGATCAACCAAGCAAAACAGCTCGCTCACTCCAGTCTACTGAACGAACCCACCCTCATGAACTAACCTGATTTAAGACAGCTCACACAACACCTAGCACTGCTAGCTAACAGGACGGAGCTGTTAGAAGAAGCACCGAACGGATTTCTTCGAGCATCCCCGCCAGACCAAATACCTCGCAGGTACAGAGGCACAGCAGGAGGGCACAGCTGGAGGGCACAGCTGGAGGGCACAGCTGGAGGGCACACTGGGAGGGACACTGCCCCGTCTGCCCCATCCAGAGCTCTTCCAGAGATGTCACCGCCACCCCACAATTTAAAAATATTAAACAGCAAATATTTCAACTAATATATTTTACTGAAGCCTTCTAATTAGAAGGCTCTGCTCACTGGTGGAGGGGACTAACCTTCACTGATATGTTTTGGGCTTGTTTTCCTATTGTCTCTTCAAAATACACTGGCACACCATTTTACTTTGTAATTAATTTATCCCATAGATAAATTAACATTTATTACATAGTGGTAATTTATCCCATAGAAGTTTTGTGTTCTGTGTTCAAATAACAGAGCTCAAAAAATTTCATTCTTACTTCAAGGCCTCAAAAAAATATTTGATTCTGATGGTATTAAGCAGTTTAAAAAGAACCCATACTGAGTGAATAGAGTAAGTCAGAGAAAGACAAATATCCTATGATATCGCTTATATGTGGAATCTAAAAAAAAGGTACAAATGAACTTATTTACAAAACAGAAATAGAGTCACAGATGTAGAAAACAAACTTATGGTTACCAGGGAAGAAAGTCGGGGGAGGGATAAATTGGGAGATTGGGATTGACACACATACACACTACTATATATAAAATATAACTAATAAGGACCTACTGTATCGCACAAGGAACTCTACTCAATAGTCTGTAATGGCCTATATGGGAAAAGAATCTAAAAGAGTGGATATACGTATATGTATAACTGGTTCACTTCGCTGTACAACTGAAACTAACACAACATTGTAAATCAACTATACTCCAATAAAAACTTAAAAAAATAAACAAACAAAAAACAAGCCTTTCAGAAATGTTTGATATGGATAACTGTCCCTCAAAAAGAAATCTCATGCAGTTAACAGCTTATTATAGTGGGAAAACTCAAACTCACATGATATATTTTAAAGTTTTGCAAAAGGTAATTATTAGCTGACAATGCTAATTACATAGGGAAAAAGAAAGCTATTTAATGTCATGTTGAATGTATCATATACATGTTTTAGTTAATGAGGTTTTTAAAAAGAAAGTTTGGTCCAGTTGCTACTCTTAATTGTCAACAAATCAAATTAAAAAAAAAAATTAGTATCCAGAATATATTTTCAGACATATGAAAAGACAACTAAGTTTAAACCAGATGTGTTAGGATTCGTTTCTGAGGAATATACTTCTTTTTAAATTACTGCTTAGAAAAAGGTAACTATGGAGGGGAAAAACCAAGAACTACTCCTAAGAAAAGTAACGTGATCATTCAACACATGTGCCATCACCGTGCCGGAGGCTGAGACACCAACTGGTGCCACGACGACGAAAGGGTGCTGGTCCCGGGCCTGCCTTCGGAGAGGGCACCAGACCAGTGTCGCCATGGCCACAGGCGGCGGGCCGCGGGCTGGGGGCTCCCGGCCCAAGGACCCAGCAGGCGGGCAGGGAAGGGGTGGCCTTGAACTCAGCCTCCCACGCCCCCACTGGTGTCCTCACCGGTGGCAGCCCCAAGGACAAGCACCCCGCATGGCCTGCCAGGTGCAGTGACGTTGGTTTTCCCCTGACCAGCTTCCCTCTCAAGGAGGAACCACAGTGGGGGCCGAAGAGTCCTGCCCGTCCCAGGCCTTCCCAGGGCACAGCAAGAAAACCAAGCGACCTTCCCTTCCAGCTGACCTCTGGCTTGGCTTTTTCCCCAAGTCTGCTTCTGAACCCCGGCCATGCACACGACCTGTTGCTCTTCACGGTGACCATGAAGGGACCCGCTCTGCATAATAACCTAGGACATCGACACCACGCGTACCCACCAGGGCCTGGTGGCTCGCAGCCCGCCTGGGAAGGCGACATTTACTGAGAGAATGTGAAAACAACAGGAAAATCTCATGATCCTCCTCTTCTGTCTTCGTTCACAGCATAATCATCCATCCACTCTAGTTCATACAGAAGTTCTGAAAGCTTCTCATTTTCAATCTCACTAGATACTTCAGACCATATTCTCACCCATTCAGAAAGGCTTTCATCAAAAATGCTTCCTGGGAGTAATAAATACTTAGTTTTGTGAACATATATAAATTAAGGTGGAAACGTCATGAAAAATAAGTCATCACAAGTTCCACTAATTTCTAACAGTTATTATGGCCTCAGGATAAGGAATCAAAGATTTCAAAAAACAAAGGCAAAATACTTATTTGCTTCTTGAATAAGTTATACTTCTCTGTTAAGAATTTGATTATAGGGAATTTAGCTGTACTGCTCAGAAATGATGAAATACAATCAATTAGTTCTTATTTTATATACAAGTGATGAGTAAGCCCTTCTCATTCAGAAATTTATGTAAAACTAAGTCTTTTTAGTGATACAAAGTATTTACTTTAAATAACAAATATGCTGTGTTTCCTATTTAGAACACCTGCTTTACAATCAAATTCATATTTAAAAGGAATGAGGGACTGAATCCAAGTTTTCCGGTTGAGTTATTTGCTATGTACTCTGATAGAGCATCATGTCACAGAGGTTATCATTAGGACTGCTTCTCCATTCAGCATCTTGCCTCTTTATTGCTTTCCTGAAGTTATAAGTTTATTTATATTCACACTGCTGATGAAGAAACACAACTTTTAACTGAGCAGCTGTAATATCAAAGTGTACGGCTGAACAAGTGCAGTGAGGCGGCGTGTGTGCTGTCACAACCCCGAGAGCCACACTGGGCCTTGTCTACGTGCCACTGAATGACTTTACTGGGGGCTTGTTTCCCTAGTTAATCTCTTCCTGGTGAGGCTTTGAATCACTATGATTTGTTAATATTAATAACAGTTATCAAAAAAGCATTCCGAAGTCTGTCTATCTATGTAGATTGACTGTAAGACCATATTCCACAACAGATAGCTCTCTTGTGAACCACATGATCCCATTTTTAAACAAGTATTTAAATCCAAAAATACTTTATTACTCAAGAAGGCAACTATTAAAAAAATTAAGGGGTGCTATGATGGTATGCAACCACAAGAAGAGAGAATAATACATCTTTCTACTGTAAAATTTTAATATAAATCAACACGACTTTTAAAATATTAATAAACTGCCCTTTTTAAAATAAAAGAGCTATTCTCTAAACAGCCTTGATATTTCAACTTGCAAAGTACACCATAGCTGATTCTATTTTGCTCTATTATCTGAAAATGCCTTTACAACCATTCAGGTAACAAGAAGCGGCTCTAATTCACATAATGGCACGTATCACCTGTCTGTCTGTCAATGAGACATTTGAAAGCTTCTTTTTTATTAGAAACACAAATCAATATGCCCAAGGGATTACAGTAACTGCTGGAAGCACTTGGTATTATCATTTCATCCTTGCTGTTCTTGCTCTGAGCAACTTATTATTATGAATGGCGTGAAAATGGCAACCTGTCACAATTGGTTTTTCTTAACCTCCTGTAAGAATTTTTTCCCTCTTAAATGTAATCAAGTATCATCTTATTAAATATATCCAAAGCTAGGTTTTATAAAACAACCCATTACTCAAGTTGTAGTCCTTATAAGTTAAACTTTCACCAAATATTACTGTAAAAGTAATGGCTGAGTAATAAAAACTTTTGATCTGTTCAAAGTTTTAAAATACAATTTTCAAACTTTGAGTAGACCCCAATCCCTGCTTTACATCTGCCTCAGTGAACACTATGAGGGGCACATTCTAACCCTGAGAAGGAGCTTTAGGAATTTCTCAACACTTTAGAACTTTCTTCCACCTAACAACATTTTAGGATTTATTCCTAATCTCCATGTCTGGATAAAACATGCTACATTTTCTTTTTCATGCTACATTTTAAAAAGTATTCTAATAAGCTCCTGTAATAAGGGTAAAATTGTATATGCTGATTACATAAAATTAGCAAGTTGGATTTCCAGAACAAACTTCAAGGCCATTCTAAAAGGATGAATTCAAGTGGGACGTCTGTCACAGTCACAGAATTCAGTTACAATGTGATTAATTTTGCAGGATTCTCTGTGTATCTCCCACTGCGGTGTCCACCGAGGGGCCGGTAGCTTTCAGTCTCTAGTGTGTGTCAGGGCCCCCAGAGGTTCGGATTCGGGAAGTCTGAGGGGAGGGACTCTAGGGGGCCAAATCAGAGCCCTGGATGTGAAGCTGATGTCGCTAACCCAGGGCCGCTCAGCTGGGCTGTGCAGGTCAGGAGCCACAGAGTAAGACAGGAGGCTGAGGCACAGCTACAGAAAGTGCCGGACTTGCTATTGTTTAAGAATGCACACTTGGGATAAAGTGGCATGACATCTGTAACCACAGAAAAAGATGAAACTAGTAGGGAACTTGTGTTAAACCTGGTTCAGGGTATGTGAGTGATCATACTTTTCTCCTTACTTTTCTGTCTGAAGTTGTCTTTAAAAAAGCAGCTAGAGAAGAGCAAGATGGACAAAATGATGACAAAAGGAGAGTGGCCCAAAAAAGGCTTCAGACACTAGCCGAGTAGGTAAGTTTTAAGATACATTTTATGAAACCACCAGTGCAAACTGGTCAACTTATCTAACGTCCATCTGCTCCACCCCAGGACGACATTTCACAAGGTGCCCAGGCTGGTCCACAAGAAGCCCTAACCTCCACGGGAAGTGACGCTCACGTTCCTAGGGCAGCAGAGGTGGCCGTGGCAATGCCAGAGGGAGACAGCTCTTCAGAACAGCCGCCACCGAAGATGCGAACTTGCGCGCGGGACGGGGGAAGGGGGCCCTGCGCGCGGGCGTGGGCACTCACAGCGCTGTGAAGTCCAGGGGCATCACCTGCAGGGCCCCTGTGTCTCCGCACGCTGCCCGGGGCATCTGTGGCCAGTTCCTCTGACCCTCCCACCCCACAACCTGAAACGTTAGACCAGCCGTTTCCTCACCTCTGCCTGGGGGCTCCTGAACGGCAGCCTGAGAAAGCCACACACTCGTTACTGGCTCCACGATACATTTAAGATTCAGCTGGGTCCCTAACACTGCCCAATAATTTATGAGCCTGAATTGTTAGGCTATAATCTTTCTCAATGCTTTTAGGAACTGTCTCAAATTCTTACCATGTTCTGCATCAATTTCACTACATCAATTATTGTTATTATCACTAATTTTTTCCCCCTTAAATTAGCACTGCTTTAACTGTAGCGTTTTTCATCCTAGGAACTTACAGCAATTTACAAATTTGCATGATGCTCCTGTATACACGATAATGAAATATGGAGTAAGAGCGGGGTGGGGGGGGGAGGAAGGGAGATACTGGCTGATTAACAGATGACTGTAAATCTTTTCTTTCTTTATTCTTATTTTTCTTTATTTTTTGAAGTACAGTTGATTCACAATTTCGTGTTAGTTTTAGGTGTACAGCACAGTGATTCAGTTATATACATGTATCTATTCTTTTTCAGGTTCTTTTCCCTTATAGGTTATTACAAAATATTGAGTATAGCCCCCTGTGCGATACAGTAGGTTCTTGTTGGTTCTCTATTTTGTACACAGTAGTGTACGTACGTCAATCCCAAACTCCTTCTTTATCCCTCCCCTCCCCTCGTTCCCCTTGGTAACCGTAAGTTTTCTGTCTGTGAGTGTAAATATTTTCTGCAAAATCAAAGAAGCCACGTCATATTTTCTATGGTAGCTGTTCTCCATATAACAGTATATAATTTTCCTTTTAAGTAGTTTTGTATTTATATATTTAAGTTACTATTAGATGCCTATGAAACTTATTCTTCCAAAGAATATTTTTCCTCTTTATAAACTAAGACCCTCTCTTCTTTTACTGGGAGCATCAATAGTTCTGTGATACTGATTTTCTCACCAGAAACAAAAGCAGTAAACTCCTTTCCCCAGGGTCGCATCACTCGGTTCTTACCACCACGGCTTCTCTGGTGCTGTGGGCCCTGCCTACAAGCGCGCCCGGCCTTCCCTGCTCAGCCCTGGCCCGAGAGTCCTCCTTCAGAGTCTTCTACCTGCGCCTGCATCTGCCTCCACCCGAGCTTTTCACTTCACCACGACTTCTATGTGCTTAGTCCGCGGACCCTTCAGTTCTTCACCGCCGGGGCCTCCGCCACACGGCCCGCTGCGGACTGCCGGCCACTCCACGAGTGCTGTCCTCTCAGCCTTCCTTCCTGGCTACCCTTCTCTGCTTCACCTTAGCTGCTGGCACTTCTAGGGCTCTACGAGGTTCCTCCTTGTTTTTTAACTCTCTCTGAAAGGCTGGAAACTCTCGCCCATAAGCACACTGCGGGTGGTCAGCAGTGCTTGTCATTAAACATCCCCAATTCTCCCTCCTCCACGGTTGGGGTACGACTGTACGTCCCTAATTCCTCCAACTTCGGTGAAGCCATTCAAGTGCTCTGGCCAAGGAAACACGTCCACACCGCTGACCGGCCAAGCGGGGAGGCGTGTGTAACCTGCCACGCCAGTTTCTTCTCATCCCCGTGGTCACCGAGGCGTGTTTCCAGGAGGGGCCCCCGAGGGGCGGTGCCGAGCGGAGCGCCTGCCCCCATCGCAGACGTGCACACGAGGAGAAAAGGGACCTTTGGCGTGTGCGCCCCTGTGCTTCCAGGGCCGTTTCACCTGACACTCTAACCCCACAGGCATTCCACACACAGGGCAGCGCTCAGAGTGGAGGGTTAGGAACAGTGTGGCCTCCCCAAAGAAATCCAATGAAACTCAGGCAAATGATTCAAAGCATTTTAAATGTTTGCTTTTTGTTTCCACTAGGCTTCTGTGAAATCCAGAAGTTTGCTGGTTTAGTAAGCTACAGAAGAACACTGAGATGTAGTCTGCAGATAATAACGTCTTACAAACAGTGAACATAATTTCTGTCTTCCCTCTCTGTTTAGGATTCAAACATCACGCCTTCTTTTCTTTCAGCATCTATCAATACTTGCCCTAGATAAATTACACCTGCTGCTTTTTGCCCACTGTAGCATGCCTGCAACCTTTTCCTGAATTTTATTCTTATAAATCCGGCATTTAACACTAAGAAAGATTTAATGACATAGGCGCACTGAGAGATTTTATTTCTCTCCTAAGATGATTCCTTGATGTACAAAAACGTTTTCAAGCTGGAGCTCTGCCACCCGCAGCGTCATTAGGCAGCGGCAGCCCCTGCAGGCGAGGCTGTCCCCTGAACTGCGGTCGCCCTGCTCTAAACCCAGCCGGCTTGTCTCCTCTGGGGGCCGCCAGGCAGACTCACGACACGATGGACATAAAGTGCTCAGATCAGTGTCAGCGCATGCCTGTGTGACAGCTTCCCTAGGGCTTTCACCCAGAAGGGGAGCGGCAAACGTTGATCGAGCCCCAGAAAGGTGCGGCCCCAGAAGGAGCACGTTTGCTCCCCACGCGAGGCTGTCAAGCGGCAGAGCGAGGATCCGAGCCCAATCCTGCAAAACGCCGACGGAGCTCTTCCTGTGGTAAGAGGGATCTTGCTCACACCAAGGAAACAAATCGGGAAGGCGGAGGGGAGGCTGAGAGGACGAGAAGGAAGAGGAGTGGCGGAGAGGAGAGGGGGGAGGGCAGGGGAGAGGGGAGAGGGCAGAGGAGAGGGGGAGGGCAGAGCGGAGGGGGGAGGGCAGAGGAGAAGGGGGAGGGCAGAGGAGAAGGGGGAGGGCAGAGCTGAGGGCCCGAAAGGCGGGCAGCTCGGAACCCAGCTCCGGGCCTGGGAGCTACTCAGGGAGTGCGTCTTGACTGACAACGAGGGTTGGGTTGAAAAACTACGGCACTCATTCATATTTCATATTTCACTTTGTAGAAAGGTAACGGTGATAGGTAGCATTTACTGAGTAGTAAGTCACAGAATTAAGCCGCTTGCCCAGAGTCAAAGAGCTGGTCGATGCAACACCCCAACTCTAACCCAGGCTGGTCAACCTCCAGGGCCAGAGTTCTTCCCTGCGGTCAGAAACCTGGGAAAGGTCACCTAAATAACTCTGCATCAACACCCGAGGGAACAAGCACGAGAGCCAAAACCGAAGGTGCCCCGAGGAAAGAAGTGGCTGTGTGTAGACAGACGGTGAGAAAGTGACAGGAAGTAAGCGGCACTGAAGGGTAAGGCGGAACAAGAAAAGAAGCTGGATTACAAAGTTTTCAGATTTTAAACTTAATATTTAAAATTAAATTTACCCTCAAATACCATCATAAATGTAAAAGTAAAATGATTAAGGAAAAACCCCCAGAAATCATATATGTGTTACTAGACGTCCAAGTTTTGCTTACTAAAGAAAACACCATACTTGCCAGAAAACACATATAACTATGTGTGTGATTCTAACTCTTGTCATTAGTTTAGTAATTTATTTTTAAATAATTTAACTCTATTGTAGAATTACTGACTTGGGTATATTTGATTTACTCAAATTAAAGCCAAGTTTTATATATATATATATATATATATATATATATATAAATCGACAGAGATTTTTCCCCCCATTATCAAAATCAGACTTTATACTAAAATAAGAGTAGCACAACATTTTTCTCTGACTGCTGTACACATGTCACCCACAGACCTCTGGAGCCCTAACAGACACAGGAACATACAGTGCCATCAGCTGCAGCCCTGGGAGGCGGGCGGGGGCGCCCCCGGCAGGAGGCACAGGCAGCTGCACTGCAGGCGGGTCCAGGCGTTCACAGCATCTGGGATGCTTTCCTGGTTTTTGAAGGGTGAACTATGTTTTAAAATAGTATTTAGCTGAAAAAATGAAACACACCTTGTCCTAAAAGATATCTTTTCAAAGAATTATTTCATTTCTATTGCTCTGTTATAAAATTTCCTGCAGAAGACCACCTCTCCTATGAATTACTCACAAAGCAAGGTGTGACTCTGTGAGAGGATTTTTTTGTTCTACTTAGATACACACAAATTATATTTCAAAGAAAAGTGAGTAAAATGCACAGTTAGAAAGAGCTTCTCATTCAGTAGATATTAACACATATTATGACTTGATACAAAATGTGTTATTCAAATCATAACTACTGAGAATTCAAACTAACTTTTTGTTATGATTTAACTTACACACATGATGGCTGCATATATAACAATTTTAGGACTATAATAGGAATATAATTAATTTAGGAATATAATCAAGCAGTCTAAAAACTAAAATCTGGTTTTCAATATGCTTCTTCTGAAATAGAAATAACTTAAATAAAACTGGTTTAACAATAAAACACTATCAAATTACATACCATAAAAACATTAATATAGATTCCTTTATTTTAAAAAAGAACCATCAACATAAAAATAGAGTGCAAATTATAAAATAAATAGATTAAGGAGAAATTAAAAGACCCACAATTAACTGTTAAATTATGGGCAAATTATATATACAACAACGAAAATTTAAGAGACATACAAAACTCTGATTAACCAAGAAAAAATAGTTTTGAAAATTCTTCTACACAAGCATGCTGTTTTACAAACACAGAGAATTCATATCCCTGAATCACCAACATTTTGAAACTCAGTTTCACAAACGAGCTACTCAGAACTACACATGCTCTCTCACTGAAAGGAGGAGGTGCGTTCAGTCAAGCAGCTGGTCCTCAAGCTAGCCTACCTTATTTTTTGGATTGGATGTGTTCATTACACTTCGAGTCTCTTTTCCAGTATAAATGACAACACCTATTACAGTACCTGCAAAACACAAAAGTGGTCCTTACAGAGAAACTTGAAGGATATGCACAGAAGTAACACTTCCTAATTAATTGTTTTGATGGAAAATATTATGACACCATTTGATTTTATATAGATTTATCCAACAGCATATTTAATTTCAGTAGTTCAAGAAAATCTAATCTCAACTTTAAAAATAAACTTTGAAAAACTCAAATGATTTCTTAAGTGATACTAATTTACCTACACAAAACATTAGAAAATGTACTAATATTCTTTTCACTGGCAACAGAAAGCGTGACACTGTTCATTCATTAATGCCTATTAAAATGGTAACTCTAACACTGAAGCTACATTAAGAGAGCTTACATTCTAACTGATCAATTCATGTGATCCCAAACAAGACGATACCGGGGTGAGGGGGGGGGGCAGTTTCTCTGAACAAGAGTCTGAGAGCATCCTTCCACTGTAAAGATGCAGGACAACCAGGTACAAGAGCCTCTGCTCACATTTCAGGACACAGACAATGAAAACGGTAAGAGAAGTATTATAAAGACAGTATTTGATTTTGAATTTATATGTTATATCTCTTTTATTCCTGTCTCCTGAAAGTTTGGTTTTCTAATTGTACATGTCAAGAAGAAATGATAATTTTGTGGTCTATCAAACTTAAGATAAAAGAACAGTAAAATACCCCTAGAACGACCTATACATTACAAAGGCTCAGATCAGAGGCATTCTTCTCTGGAATGTCAAATTAAAAACCATGGAAGTCCGCCTCTAGAACTGCTGCTGTGCATAATTTATATTTCTAATTTTCACAAAATTTGAAGGTGAGAAACACAATTAAGGTGAGAAAGATGATATATCCATAATACTCACTGATATCAACAACCACTGCAGAATTAACCCTAATAATTATGCAAAAACTCTTTGATGTCATATTAATGTAATGTGTGGAATTTAGCGAGTCCTAAGGCAGGACCCGTGGAGTCAGTGTGACCGTGGTGATCTCGGGTCTACGTAACAAGGACAGCTGTGCACCAACCATCTCACCACACCGCCAAAAGCCTCCTCCATGGAACGCCCAGGAAAACAGAAGATGCCAGGGTACGCACTGCTCAGCAGTGACACCTGCAGAGGTTACGTGTTTGCTCTTCTTTAGAATAAGCATTTCTTTTTTTCCCCTTTTTAACTGTGTGCCCTGGGAAGCTGCGAGGCTTGCATTTACTGTGCTCTTCAAAGCAGAGTGGCCCCATGTGACTATGGACCCCCACTCCACCAACAGGGGACACAGAGAGTGACTGGTGACACCTGCACCGAGCTGGGCTCCAAATGGCGCATCAGGCGCATCAAGGAGCAAGACCACAGGAAGTGAGGAACCGAGATTCCTCGCCCACTTCCCAGCCCACAACAACTGCCCCATGAGACCGAAGCTTGAGAAGCAGCAACATGCACCTGTTTTGAATCACGAGCTGCACGCTGGTGTGTGTTTCTGCTCCTCCACTGGTCCTGCCTCTCAGCCTCCATGCTGCTTTTGTGTCCCTGCACCACAGCTCTCTGGGTCCGGCCCCTTGAGTGACACCCGAGTGGGACGGGTTCTCCTGCTGGCCGATCCCAGATACTAAGCTTTCTCTAAAGCAGAAGCCTTGCAAACTATGTGTAGTACAGGTTTTATTTTTAAATTTCTAATCGGTCACAAGGCCTAGTTTTGTAAAATACCACATCAATAAATTATCAAGAGAAACAAATAACAAAAAAAATTTGACAAAACATATGTCCCAGTTTTCTTAACATTAAATTCCTTCATCAAATTCTTATAAATTTTCCAAATGTTTACTCTCATTTTCTGTATTTTTCAACATCAGTATCAGCCCTGGACCCCTGTCTCTGTGCACAGAACCTGCAGTCCTGCTCTGGGGCTCAGCCTGGACCCCCATCTGGGCACATACGTCCAGCAGACTCTAGAGGACTCATGCTTCCTTCCAGGCTCTCAGCAACTTAAGATCGGAATGCTCCCATATCCACCTATCACTGAAACATGGCAAGTTTCCTGGTTCTCTGAACCAACAAGGGGAAGAAGCATGGCACCCTGGGAAGTTGTGTTTGTCCCTCTCTGGTGCCCTCAGTCCTTGTGTCTGTCTGTCTGTCTGTGTCAACTTGAGTCCTTGATCCCATGCGTTCAGTTTCTACAGCCAGGGAGGAAGGACTGAGCTCACTTCACCAGGAGGCAACTTGAATTCAATCAACACATAACTTTTTTTTTATAATCTGTATTGGGGTAGAGTTGATTTACGATGTTGTGTTAGTTTCAGGTATACAGCAAAGTGAACCAGTTATACATCTACATATACCCACTCTTTTTTAGATTCTTTTCCCATATAAGTCATTACAGAGTACTGAGTAGAGTTCTCTGTGCTATACAGTAGATCCTTATTAGTTATCTATTTTAAATATAGTAGTGACACATAACTTTTAAAGAATAAGGTTTTTAAAAATTCTGGTCTTTCCTTCTCAACTTGTAATCAAGTGTAAAGAAGATAACAGCCCTTGTATTACTTCTGGAAATCCAAAGTATTTCAAACATACCTCAGTATACGGAAGTCTGGTTATATATAGAGTCTAGTAATTGCTCACATAAATAGGCTTTCAAATAGAGTTAAGCATGTGTTAAAAGATTTGAAATACATGAAAAAAGCTTACATTTTAAAAATGACTGAACAAAATTTAAAATTAAAGGCATTTTATTTAAACTTGTGGAACGGATGGTTTTAAACAACCTAAATACTATCTCAGAAGATACAATACTCTGGCCACTGAATTCTATCTCTGGAAGAATAAGAAAGGGTTACCTATGCAGCAAACGTGTTATGATGCCTACATTTGTGTCTGTGTTGCCGAAGTTCACAACTAGGAGCTACCACTTGCCAAGGTCATCCTGAGAATGAAGGTGAGGAGAGAAACACTGTGCACAGTGAATTATCTAGGATACCTCAAGCCTCCAGCTTGGGTTGCTTCTGGCTCTTTGAGAAGAGAGGCCAAAAATCAATAGTACTGGGGATCAGTAACAACATTCTAACATACAGGAAACAAAAGATGAAATAAATTTAAAAAGAAAAAGAGAATCTTCAAATATCTTTATGAGTGAACTCAATCTTGATCCTTTATTAAAAAGAATAAATATCAACATGATGAAAAAAAATAGGATACAACACCTAGATACAACTAGATACAGAAAATGCAAAATCTGTGACCAGGTAAGTAAATGTGGTATGTTGTAAGTATTTTCCTATAAACTATTACAGGCTAAGTGCTGAAGGGCAAAGGCCATGGAGGATGGCACCCCTGGAATAAAATCCTGGGGACATGACCCTGCTAACAATGGTGGGCCTTCTGAGCCACACCCCTTACCTGGGCCTCAAGAAGGACTGGCCTGCCCCCTCTGAGATCTCCCACGGTGTGCTACACTTACTTCTGCTCTCTTTTTATTGTGAGAAATTTAAAAAATTCATCATGACAAAAAAACAACATCTACTACCAGAAGAGAATCTCCACCTATTAAAATTATGTTTGCTATCATGCTTTTTAATGATGTAAAACACTAGTGCAAAACTTCATCTCTGAAGAAGAACTGCAATTCTGCAGCCTGTGGAAGGAAAACCACATTCACAGAAAGATACACAAAATGAAAAGGCAGAGGACATTGTACAAGATGAAGGAACAAGATAAAACTCCAGAAAACAACTAAATGAAGTGGAGATGGGCAACCTTCCAGAAAAAGAATTCAGAATAATGATAGTGAAGATGATTCAGGACCTCGGAAAAAGAATGGAGGCAAAAATCGAGAAGATGCAAGAAATGGTTAACAAAGACCTAGAAGAATTAAAGAACAAACAGAGATGAACAATACAATAACTGAAAGGAAAAATGCACTAGAATGAATAAATAGCAGAATAACTGAGGCAGAAGAACGGATAAGTGACCTGGAAGACAGAATGGTAGAATTCAGGGCCACAGAACAGAATAAAGAAAAAAGAATGAAAAGAAAAGAAGACAGCCTAAGAGACCTCTGGGACAACATTAAACACAACAACATTTGCATTATAGGGGTCCCAGAAGGAGAAGAGAGAAAGGACCCTAGAAAATATCTGAAGAGATTATAGTCGAAAACTTCCCTAACATGGGAAAGGAACTAGCCACCCAAGTCTAGGAGGCACAGAGAGTCCCAGGCAGGATAAACCCAAGGAGAAACACGCCAAGACACATAATAATCAAACTGACAAAAATTTAAGACAAAGAAAAATTACTGAAAGCAACAAGGGAAAAATGACAAATAACATACAAGGGAACGCCCATAAGGTTAACAACTGATTTCTAGCAGAAGCTCTACAAGCCAGAAGGGAGTGGCACGATATATTTAAAGTGATGAAAGGGAAGAACCTACAACCAAGATTACTCTACCCAGCAAGGATCTCATTCAGATTTGATGGAGACATCAAAAGCTTTACAGACAAGCAAAAGCTAAGAGAATTCAGCACCACCAAACCAGCTCTACAACAAATGATAAAGGAACTTCTCTAAGTGGGAAACACAAGAGAAGAAAAGGACCACAAAAACAAACCCGTAACAATTAAGAAAATGGTAATAGGAACATACATATCAATAATTACCTTAAATGTGAATGGATTAAACGCTCCAACCAAAAGACACAGGCTTGCTGAATGGATACAAAAACAAGACCCATCTATATGCTGTCTGCAAGAGACCCACTTCAGACCTAAGGACACATACAGACTGAAAGTGAGGGGATGGAAAAAGATATTCCATGCAAATGGAAATCAAAAGTAAGCTGGAGTAGCAATACTCATATCCGATAAAATAGACTTTAAAATAAAGAATGTTACAAGAGACAAGGAAGGACAATACATAATGATCAAGGGATCAATCCAAGAAGAAAATATAACAATCATAAATATATATGTACCCAACATAGGAGCATCTCAATACATAAGACAACTGCTAACAGCTATAAAAGAGGAAATCAACAGTAACACAATAATAGTGGGGGACTTTAACACCTCAGTAACACCAATGGACAGATCATCCAGCCAGAATATCAATAAGGAAACACAAGCTTTAAATGACACAATAGACCACATAGATTTGGTTGACATTTAAAGGACATTCCATCCAAAAACAGCAGATTACACTTTTTTCTCAAGTGCACACGGAACACTCTCCAGGACAGATCACATCTTGGGTCACAAATCAAGCCTTGGTAAATTTAAGAAAAGTGAAATCATATCATGCATCTTTTCCTACCACAATGCTATGAGATTAGAAATGAATTACAGGGAAAAAAACATAAAAGACACAAACACATGGAGGCTAAACAACACGTTACTAAATAACCAAGAGATCACTGAAGAAATCAAAGAGGAAATCAAAAAATACCTAGAGGCAAATGACAATGAAAACACAATGATCCAAAGCCTATGGGATGCAGCAAAAGCAGTTCTAAGAGGGAAGTTTATAGCAATACAAGCCTATCTCAAGAAACAAGAAAAATCTCAAACAATCTAAACTTACACCTAAAGGAACTAGAGAAAGAAGAACAAACAAAACCCAAAGCTAGTAGAAGGAAAGAAATCATAAAGATCAGAGCAGAAATAAATGAAATAGAAACAAAGAAAACAATAGCAAAGATCAATAAAACTAAAAGCTGGTTCTTTGAGAAGATAAACAAAATTGATAAACCTTTATCAAGACTCATCAAGAAAAAGAGAGAGAGGACTCAAATCAATAAAATGAGAAATGAAAAAGGAGAAGTTACAAGAGACACCGCAGAAATACAAAGCATCATAAGAGACTACTACAAGCAACTCTGTGCCAATAAAATGGACAACCTGGAAGAAATGGTCAAATTCTTAGAAAGGTATAAACTTCCAAGACTGAACCAGGAAGAAATAGAAAATATGAACAGACCAATCACAAGGAATGAAATTGAAACTGTGATTAAAAATCTTCCAACAAACAAAAGTCCAAGACCAGATGGCCTGACAAGTGAATTCTATCAAACATTTAGAGAAGAGCTAACACCCATCCTTCTCAAACTCTTCCAAAAAATTGCAGAGGAAGGAACACTCCCAAACACATTCTATGAGGCCACCATCACCCTGATACCAAAACCAGACAAAGATACTACAAAAAAAGAAAATTACCCACCAAAATCACTGATGAATATAGATGCAAAAATTCTCAACAAAATACTAGCAAACAGTGTCCAACAACACATTAAAAGGATCATACACCATGATCAAGTGGGATTTATCCCAGGGATGCAAGGATTCTTCAATATACGCAAATCAATCATTGTGATACACCATATTAACAAACTGAAGAATAAAAACCATATGCTCATCTGAACAGATGCAGAGAAAGTTTTTGACAAAATTCAACACCCATTTATGATAAAAACTCTCCAGAAAGTGGGCATAGAGGGAACCTACCTCAACATAATAAAGGCCATATACGACAAACCCACAGCAAACATCATTCTCAATGGTGAAAAACTGAAAGCATTCCCTCTAAGATCAGGAACAAGACAAGGATATCCACTCTTGCCACTATTATTCAACATAGTTTTGGAAGTCCTAACCACGGCAATCAGAGAAGACAAAGAAATAAAAGGAATACAAATTGGAAAAGAAGAAGTGAAACTGTCACTGTTTGCAGATGACATGATACTATACATAGAGAATCCTAAAGATGCCACCAGAAAACTACTAGAGCTAATCAATGAATTTGGTAAAGTTGCAGGATACAAAATTAATTCACAGAAACCTCTTGCATTCTTATATACTAGCAACGAAAGATCACAAAGAGAAATAAAGGAAACAACCCCATTCACCACTGCAACAAAAAAAATAAATTACCTAAGAATAAACCTACCTAAGGAGGTTAAAGACCTGTACTCAGAAACTATAAGACACTGATGAAAGAAATCAAAGATGACACAAACAGATATACCATGTTCTTGGATTGGAAGAATCAATACTGTGAAAATGACTATACTACCCAAAGCCATCTACAGATTCAATGCAATCCCTATCAAATTACCAGTGGCATTTTTTTACAGAACTAGAACAAAAAACTCTTAACATTTGTATGGAGACACTAAAGACCCCGAATAGCCAAAGCAGTCTTGAGGGAAAGAAAGGGAGCTGGAGGAATCAGACTCCCTGGCTTCAGACTACACTACAAACCGACAGTAATCAAGACAATATGGTACTGGCACAAAAACAGAAATGTAGATCAATGGAACAGGACAGAAAGCCCAGAGATAAACCCATGCACCTGTGGTCAACTAATCTATGATAAAGGAGTAAAGGATATACAATGGAAAAAAGACAGTGTCTTCAATAAGTAGTGCTGGGAAAACTGGACAGCTACATGGAAAAGAATGAAATTAGAACACTCTCTAACACCATATACAAAAATAAATTTAAATGGATTAGAGACCTAAATGTAAGACCAGACACTATAAAAGTCTTAGAGGAAACATAGGAAGAACACTCTTTGACATAAATCACAGCAAGATCATTTTTGATCCACCTCCTAGAGTAATGGAAATAAAAACAAAAATAAACAAATGGGACCTAATGAAACTTAAAAGCTTTTGCAAAGGAAAGGAAACTACAAACAAGACGAAAAGACAACTCTCAGAATGGGAGAAAATATTTGCAAACGAATCAACAGACAAAGGATTAATCTCCAAAATATATAAACAGCTCATGCAGCTCAATATTAAAAAAACAAACAACCCAATCCAAAAATGGGCAGAAGACCTAAATAGACATTTCTCCAAAGAAGACATACAGATGGCCAAGACACACATGAAAAGCTGCTCAACATCACTAATTATTAGAGAAATGCAAATCAAAACTACAATGAGGTATCACCTCACACCAGTTAGAATGGGCATCATCAGAAAATCTACAAACAACAAATGCTGGAGAGGGTGTGGAGAAAAGGGAACCCTCTTGCACTGTTGGTGGGAATGTAAATTGATACAGCCACTATGGAGAACAGTATGGAGATTCCTTAAAAAACTAAAAATATAATTATCATATGACCCAGCAATGCCACTACTGGGCATATACCCAGAGAAAACCATAAATCAAAAGGACACACGCACCCCAATGTTCACTGCAGCACTATTTACAATAGCCAGGTCATGGAAGCAACGTAAATGCCCACTGACAGACGAATGGATAAAGAAGATGTGGTACATATATACAGTGGAATATTACTCAGCCATAAAAAGGAACGAAATTGGGTCATTTGTAGAGACGTGGATGGATCTAGAGACTGTCATACAGAGTGAAGTAAGTCAGAAAGAGAAAAACAAATACCGTATATTAACGCATATATGTGGAACCTAGAAAAATGGTACAGATGAACCGGTTTGCAGGGCAGAAACAGAGACACAGATGTAGAGAACAAATATATGGACACCAAGAGGGGAAGTGGCGGTGGGGGGACGGTGATGGAACGAATTGGAGATTGGGATTGACATGTATACACTAATATGTATAAAATAGATAACTTATAAGAAGCTGCTTTATAAAAAATAAATAAAATAAAATTCAAAAATTCAATAAATAAATAAATAAATAAACTGTGCCTCTGTTCATTCCCTGTCCTCTAAAGGGGACACGCGTTCTCCTCTAGGAGCTGCCTGACACTTCTGTGTAGCCACGCCCCATCTTAACACAAACGCAGACGTGCCCTGCGTGGATCTGAGCCCCTCCTGCTCCACGTGCCAGGCACACGGCCCGCGGAACACTGTCTTCAGCCTGCTGTGCCCCTCGGCATGAGGCCTTTGCACACAGTCAGTGCTGAGAAGTCAGGGCCGCCACATATCCCCAGTGCCCACCTCACCTAGGCACGTCTGTGTGGTTTAAAATCTAGTTCACATGTTTCTTCCTCAGAGAAGCCTCTTCCAGACCCTGACCAGGTAAGGTTTTCACTTCTTTGTTTTCAAGGCACCCTGCGCTTGTCTGAGATACTTAGCATAGCTCAAATGATTTCTCTCTTTTTCTTTCTTTTTATTTTTGGCTGCACCACGCGGCTTACAGAATCTTAGTTCCCCGACCAGGGAATGAACCTGGGCCCTGGCAGTGAAAGCACCAGGTCCTAACCACTAGGCCACCAGGGAATTCCCTTTGGCTCATTCTCTTCATTTCTTTCTCGCCATAAGCTGTCCCACACTGTATCGCCAGCGCCAGGTCTGGAGCGGAGATCCCATACACAACCCCAGAAGGAGGACTGTGCTCTCAGGGCAGGGCTGCCAGCACTGGTGACAGACGCCGAGACAGGCGGCCCTCGCTTGAGTGCTGCCCCACATCCTACCCCACCAGCACCCTCAACGCTCCCTGCTGCTTCCTCCTGGCACCATCCACCAGGTCAACCACGTTCTGAAAAGGTGATAATCTCTTAGATTTCCAACACCTCCCAGAGAAATTTACTTTACAAAATGTATATTTAAGTGGCCTCCCTGTTCAACCACTAGAAATACTCCAACACACTCCAATTTTACTTAAAAAAACCTTCATCCTGGCCCCTAAAGGCCCAAGCCAACCTACCTCCTAATGTCCCTGTATCATCTAATACTTCTCTCCCCCACAGACAAGCGACCACACCGACCTCCTCAGCTGTTAGATGAATGAGGAGTGGTCAGAGCCCTCTGAAGTCACTGTTTGCTCCCCCGGTTTTGCTGTGCTACCTGTCTTTAAGGCACACTGACAAGTCTGTCATGAAACAGATGTCAAACTAGCAAAATGCCCCCTGCCTTGCTACACAAGGGTGCACCTCCTTAGCTGCTTCAGCCTAGCTCCTCAACGTGTGATGAGCACAAGCCTCGCCCTGGGCCTGCCGGACATGCAGACCCTCAGGCCTGCTCCACATCCACTGAACTGGAGTATATGTTTAATAAGGTCCCTGTGGTGCCAAGCACTTTGACAAACATTTGTTTGGAGTCACTTAAAAACACAAAGCTTCTCCTATATGTGAGAATTCATGTTAAAAATAGAGCTTATTTCTCACCTGATGCAACAACAGTGCTTGCCCACAAGGTATTTTCTATGCTGAGACTTTCGTGAATGGGTGGATCACTATCTTCCTGTTCAAGGAGAGAAAAGTAAGAAAAACGCAAATTAGCAACTTTTCTATTACTCGTACTTCAGATATCCACAGTGTTAAAAACAAGTCCACCAGCTGGATCCAGCTAACAAGCAGTGAAAAGGCAGTGAAAAATAGGGGTAAAAGACAGGAATTTACACAGAGGATTCTGGGATGATGGTGGAGCAAGAAGTACTGGGAATGGCCCCCACCTGGACCACAACTGCAGGGACAGAATCCGTCTGATGTAACTAACTTGGAATCTGGAGTTGGTGAAGGCTTGCAAGTTCCAGGGGAAGCACTGGATGGTTACTGCAGTCAACTGTGGTGACTTTCAGGTCTTAGCACGTAGCACCTACCCGTCCCACCCGCAGCCACATGGCAGGAGGCCATACATGTGTTTCTGGAGCAGCTTGCAGAAGCCAGCCAGGGTGGACCAAAATGACCTTGTCCTCCAATATCAGGAATCTGTGCTCTGATGCTGCTTCTGATGTCAGAGATGCAGCCAAAGAGGCAGGTGGCCATTGTTGTCACACCTCCCCACTTGTTGCAAACCCCTCCCCGACCAAGTGGATTTCAAGGGCGAGTGCCCCGTTTATCCCCCTTTGTTTTTCTCTTTTTCCCCTTCTGGAAGACAGATATTAAAGACTAGGACATTCAAAAACAACTGCATATACACGAAGAAACAGAAAATGATGGCATGTGACCAAGGAAAGGCTCAGAAAAGACATAAGAAAACATTAAGTTTATACCTCAGGCTGATCCTCAGCAGAGAGAGCCTACCACAATCAAAAAAAAAGTAAACAAAAGCAGTGACAAAAACCCAATGAACCCTGGTTTTGACTTCTGGAGTTACCACATTATTATATTCAAATGTACTGTGTTCAACAAAAAAAATAACAAGGCATAAAAACCAATAGAAAAGTATGGTCCATTCAAAGGAAAAATATAAATCAACAGAAACTATCCCTGAAAAAGACCTGATGGCAGATATACTAGACAAAGATGTTAAAAGAAAAATATTAAATATGTTCAAAGACAGAAAGATGTGGAGAGAGTCAAGAAAACAATGTATGAACAAAGCGGAAATGTGACTGAAGAAATAGAAAACCCAAACAGAAACCAAAGGAAATTCAAGAGCTGAAAAGTATGATGAGCAAAATGAAAAATTCACTAAAGGGATTCAAGGCAGTTTTGAGCAGACAGAAGAAAGAATTAGTGAACTTGAAGGTAGGACAGTGGAAGTTATTGAGGCTGAGAAAGAGAAAGAAAAAAGATTGAAGAAAGTTGAAAGGGCCTAAGGGATCCACAGGACACAAAAAAGCGAACCAGTATCCTCATTGTGGAAATCCCAGAAGAAGAGAGAGATAAAGGGGCAGAGAGACTATTTGAAGAAATAATGGCTGAAATCCCCCAAAGTTAATGAAAGACATGAATGTAAGTATTCAAGAAGCTCAATCAAATCCATGTAAGAACTGAAAGAGACCCACACCAAGACATATTATAATCAAACTTTCAAAAGACAAGGACAAAGAGAGAATCTTAAATAGCAAGAAAGAAGTGAATCGTCACATACAAGCGATCCTCAATAAAATGATTAGCAGATTTCTCATCAGAAACTATCAAGGCCAGAAGGCAGTGCACTGGTATAGACAAAGTGCTAAAAGAAAAAGAACTGCCAACCAAGAATCCTATATCCAGCAAAACTGTCCTTCAAAAGTGAGGGAGAAATCAAGACATTTCCAGATAAACAAAAGCTGAGGAACACTGTAAATCAACTATACTCCAATAAAAATTTTTTTTAAAATGCATGCTTAGCCAAATTGGGGAGCAGGGGAGAAGCTGAGGGGAGCTGGTGACCACTGGACCTTCCCTGCAAGAAGTGCTGCTCAAGGGAGTCCTGAAGACTGAAATAAAAGGCCACTAGACAGTCTTCAAAACCACATGGAGAATTAAAGATCTCAATGAAGATGAATAATTATAAAAGTAAATATTATTGTAACAATGGTTTGTAACTGTACTCTTTCTTCTCTACATGATTTAAGAGACTAATATATTTAGAGAAAAAAAGCAAGTTATTATTCTAAAAGCTAGTATTATTGTAACTTTGGTTTGTAACTCTAAATCTTATTTCTACATAATTTAAGACACTCATGCATTTAAAAGAATTATTAGTTTATATTTTTAGGACACAATATATAAAGATATAATTTTGTGACAACTACAACTGAAAGAGGTGAGGAAAGAGCTGTAAAGGAGCAGAGTTTTAATATGTTATTGAACTTAAGTTGGTGTAAACTCAAATTAGAGTGTTATAACTTCAGGGTGTTAAATGTAATCCCCATGGTAACCAAAAAGAAAGCAGCTACAGAGTATACTCAAAAGGAAATGAGAAAGAAATGTAAACATTTCACTATAAAAAAAAACAAAATCGGGCTTCCCTGGTGGCGCAGTGGTTGAGAATCCGCCTGCCAATGCAGGGGACACGGGTTCGAGCCCTGGTCTGGGAAGATCCCACATGCCGTGGAGCAGCTAGGCCCGTGAGCCACAACTACTGAGCCTGCGCGTCTGGAGCCTGTGCTCCGCAACAAGAGAGGCCGCGATAGTGAGAGGCCCGCGCACCGCGATGAAGAGTGGCCCCCACTTGCCACAACTAGAGAAAGCCCTCACACAGAAGTGAAGACCCAACACAGTCAAAAATAAATATAAAAAAAAAAAAAACAAAATCAATGAAACACAATACAAGACAGTAATGCAGGAAATGAGAGACAATAAAACTATAGGCCATATAGAAAACAAATAGTACAATGACAGAAGTAAATTGCTCCTTATCACTAATTACTTCAAATATAAATGGATTAAACTCACCAATCACAAGACAGATATTGGCAGGATGGATAAAAACAAATGATCCAGGCTTCCCTGGTGGCGCAGTGGTTAGGAGTCTGCCTGCCAATGCAGGGGACTCGGGTTCGAGCCCTGGTCTGGGAAGATCCCACATGCCGCTGAGCAGCTGGGCCCGTGAGCCACAACTACTTAGCCTGCGCGTCTGGAGCCTGTGCTCCGCAACAAGAGAGGCCATGACAGTGAGAGGCCCGCGCACCGCGATGAAGAGTGGCCCCCGCTCTCCACAACGGGAGAAAGCCCTCGCACAGAAACGAAGACCTAACACAGCCAAAAATAAATAAATAAATAAATAAAATTTAAAAAAAGCTACAGATTCTTATAAACAAAACAAAACAAAAAAAACCAAATGATCCAACTATATGCTATCTACAAGAGACTCACTTTAGATCCAAAGACACAAAGAAGTTGAAAGTTAAAGTATGGGAAAAGATATTCCCTGCAAATAGTGAGCAAAAGAGAACAGGGGTGGCTATACTAATGTCAGAAAAAACAGATGTTAAATCAAAAAGGATCACAAGAGACATTATGCATTAATTAAATGTTCAATAAGGCAAAAATATATGATAATTATACACTATTATGCTTCTAATGAAAGACAATATATGAAGCAACAATTGATAGAATTGAAGGGAGAAATAGTTGAAGACTTTAATATCCCACTCACAGTTACAGGTAGAACAACCAGACTGAAGTAAGGAAATAGAGAACTTAACACAATAAGCCAACTAGATCTAACAGACATATATAGAACACTCCACACAACAACAGCATACACATTGTTCTCAAGTGCATATGGGGCATTTTCTAAGATACACCTTATGTTAGGCCACAAATTAAGTCTCAATAGATTTTAAAAAATAGATATCATACAAAGTATCTATATCTACTCCAACCATGACAAGATGTAGTTAGAAATTAATAACAGAAAATTCACAAAATTGTGGAAATCAAACAACATTCTTTTTAAAAAACAATGAATTAGGGAGGGGGAAGGGTAAGCTGGGACAAAGTGAGAGAGTGGCATGGACTTATATATACTACCAAATGTAAAACAGATAGCTAGTGGGAAACAGCCACATAGCACAGGGAGATCAGCTCGGTGCTTTGTGACCACCTAGAGGGGTGGGAGGGAGACGCAAGAGGGAGGAGATATGGGGATATATGTATATGTATAGCTGATTCACTTTGTTATACAGCAGAAACTAACACACCATTGTAAAGCAATTATACTCCAATAAAGACGTTAAAAAAAAACAATGAATTAAAATGAAAAGGGAAATTAGAAAATACTTAGAGACAAATGACAAGGAAAATATAATTTATAAAAACCCATGGGATGCAGCATAAGTGGTGCTAAGAGGGAAATTTATAGCTTATATAGTTATATAATTTATAACAAATTATAATTGTTTAAATTCCAAAACAGGAAAGATCTCAAATCAACAACCTAACTTTAGAACTTAAGGAACTAGAAAAAGAAGAACAAACTAAACCCAAAGTTAGCAGAAGGAAGGTAAAAATAAAGAACAGAGCAGAGATAAACAAAATAAAGAACAGGAAAAATTAATAAATATGAAAGTTACTTCTTCAAAAAGATCAACAAAATTGAAAAACCTTTGGCTAGATGGGCTAAGAAAAAAAGGAAGACTCAAATTACTAAAATCAGAAATGAAAGTAGGGATATTATTATGAGTCTAAAAAATTAAAAAGGATTATAAGAGAGTATTATGAATAACCATACGCCAACAAACAGCATAACCTAGGTGACATGGACAAATTCCTAAAAAACACAAAATCTACCAAGACTAATCATGGAGAAATAGAAAAACTAAACAGACCTATACCTCGTAGAGATAAAATGAATACTCAAAAATCTCCTGACAAAGAAAAGCCCTAGATCTGATGACTTCACTGGTGAAATCTACCAAAAATTTAAAGAATTAATATTAATCTTTCTCAAACTATTCCAAAAAATTGAAGAGGAAGGACACTTCCTAACTCACTCTGTGAGGCCAGCACAACCCTCATATCAAAGCCAGACTAAGGCACTACTAGAAAAGTAAACTACAGAACAATATCTTCTATGAACAATGATGCAAAAATCCTGTACAAAATACCAAAAAAACAAATTCAGCAGCATATTACAAGGATTAAACTCAGTGACCAAGTGAGATTTATTCCTGAAATGCAATGATGGTTCAACATATATCTCAATCAACAAAATACATCACATTAACAGAATGAAGAAGAAAACCCCACACGATCATCTCAATTGATGCAGAAAACGCACTTGTCAAAATTCAACATCCTTTTATAATAAAAAACATTCAACACACTAGGAATAGAAGGGAACTACCTCCATATAATAAAAGCCATATATGAAAAATCCACTGTGTACATGATACCAAATGGTGAAATACTAAAACCTTTTCTTCTAAGATCAGAATATCTGCTTTCACCACAACTATTCAACATATTATGTAATACTGGAAGTTCTAGCCAGAGCAGTTGTACAGGAAAGAGAAATAAGAGGCACAATTTGGAAAGGAAGATGTAAAATTATCTCTGTTTGCAGATGTTATGATCGTATATGTAGAAAATCCTAAAGAGTTCACAAAAAAATGGTTGGATCTAATAAATGAATTCAGCAAAGTAGCAGAATACAAACTCATCATGCAAAAATCAGTTGTGTTTCTATATATGAGCAATGAACGATCTGAAAAAGAAATTACAAAAACAATTCCACTTATAATAGCACCAAAAACAATAAAATATTTAGGAATTAATTTAACCAAGGAAGTGAAAGATTTGTGCAATGAAAACTACAAAATATTTCCAAAAGAAAGTAAAAAAGACATAAATAAATGGAAACGCATCCCATGTTCATGGATTGGAAGACTGAATATTGTTAATATGTCAGTATTACCCAAAGTGATTTACAGATTAAACGCAATCCCTTATCAAAATCCCAATGACATTTTTTTCAGGAATAGAAAAATCCATCCTACGATTCATATGGAATATCAAGGGACCTGAAATATTCAAAACAATCTCAAAAAAGAAAAACTAAACTGGAGGGCTCATATACTTCCTGATTTGAAAATGTAATACAAAGTTACAGTAATCAAAACAGTATAGTGCTGCCTAAAGACAGACATATAGACCAATGGAATAAAGTGGAGAACCCAGGAAAAAACCCTTGCATATAAGGTTAAATGTTTTGACAAGGGTGCCAAGACCACCCAATGGGGAAAAGACAATCTTATCAACAAATGATGCTGACAAAACTGGATATCCATATGCAAAGGATGACGGTACCCTTCCCTAACAATATATACAAAAATAACTCAAAAGGGATCAAAGATCTAAATGCGAGACTTACAATAATAAAACACTTAGAAGAAAACATAGGACAAAAGCTTCATGATATTAGGTTTTGCAATGATTTTTTGGATATGACAGCAAAGTCACGAGTAACAAAGGAAAAAATAAACAAAATGGACTTCATGAAGATCAACAAATTTTGTGCTTCAAAGGCACTATCAACAGAGTAAAAGGCAACTCACAGAATGGAAGAAAATACGTACAAATCAAGTCCCCGAGAAGGAATTAATATCCAGAATATATAGAGAACTCCTAAAACTCAACAAAAAAACCCAAACAACCCAATTTGAAAATGGGCAAAGGACTTGAATAGACATTTCTCCAAAGAAGGTATACAAATGGCCAAAAAGAACATGAAAAGATGCTCCACACTGCTAATCACTAGTAAAGTGCAAATCAAAACCAAAATGAGGTAACTTCTCAAACCCAGTAACGTGGCTACTATCAGAGAATCAGAAAACAACAAGTTCTGGTGAGGATGTCGAGAAACTGGACCCTCTGTTCACTGCTGGTGAGAATGTAAAATAGTACAACCACTATGGAACTGCTTTTGGCAGTTCTGCAAAAATTGAAAATAGAATTATCATATGATCCAGAAATTCCACTTCTGGGTATATACTTGAAAGAACTAAAAGGAGGGTCTCAAAGATATATCTGTATTCCCATATTCATAGCAGCATTATTCACAATAGCTACAACATAGAAGCAATTCTACCTGTCCACACAGGTGGGGTGCTATTCCTCAAGAAACAATTCACTTTAGGATTATAAACTGGTGTTTCTTTTAACTGTGCCTTAGTTATATCATCTGTAAATAGGAGAGTTCTTCAATTCATTCAGATGTGTATTTGGTATCTGAATATACACCAAGCCCTGTATTAGAAACTGGAGCCATGAGAAGAAGTAAGACAGCCATTAACCTAAGTAGTTTCTGGTTTCGTGTGAGAGCTAAACGAGCACACAACGATGACAAAATAGAGACCCGAGAGCAAATATAAAGGCAGGCAGAAGTGCAATGATATCAAAGAAAAGGGAATCCAAGGAAGCCTTCCAAATGATGGTACTTAAACTGGGTCTTGAAATGCAGGAGCTCCACAGACAGCCCTTGATTAAAGGGGTTTGTCTACTCCATGCTCTGAAGCCAGCACACGGCCATTCTCTGTTTCTGCAGACACACACACACTTTGGCCTTCATTTCAAAGTCCCTTAAGAGTTACAGTTTGCCAAGTAAAATATGTTACACTTGCTGCATTTAGTAGTTTTAGCTTAAAAATATCTATTGATAATTATATGGCTGCATCAATATACAAAATACTAAGGAAATATATATCTTAAGCAGGGAAAAAAATGAGGCTTATATTATTCCAATATGTACATACATGGGAAACAATTTGAAGGGGAAGAGTCAAAAGGATAATATGACTATTTATATTAGGATGGTAAGGTTATAAAATTTTTAAATACCTTTAACCATTTTATTTTTATATAGTTTTATACTAATGGTGATAATATATTTACAAATCTCCAAATATATCAGGAATGAAATCAAGCTCTCGCCCAGTGGCTCACACCCATCATTACAGCCTTCACAGCACATGAGCTTGTCCAAGTCCTTGGCGCGTGCGCTCCAGCACCCTCCCTGTTTCTTCCACAGAAACCTGTCCGGCAGGGAACCACGCTGTGCTTACAACCAGGGCAGCCGTTCAAGGTAAAGAGATAAAAGCTGCCTAACTCAGAAATACATAATCCAGGAATACTGAGTTTTCCCTTTGACTTTAATGGTTTTATAGAACAAAGTATCAACTCTTAAAAGAGAAAAGTAGGTGGCCTCTATGTATTAGCTATTCTGTACTTCAATATATGACTGAACTGAAATGATCAATTTCTGATTCATTCACAGAGATGGCCTTAGAACCTAACACTGATAAACACTGTTGGAGAGACAAAAATTGAAATATCCTCATGCCTATCTCCTAAATGCGGTCCACATAGCGTATCCTGTAATTCTATGCTAATGTAGGCGTTTTAGCCGTGGCCTCGCAAACTAAGTACATAACTGGGATATACCCTGCCGACTGCTGATTCACACATTTATCATTTAAGGTAGAAAACAAATAAAACTATTTTCTAATGTGAATTCTGAATTATTTTCACTGCCTCATAGCCATTTCCATGCTTAGCTTCCCTCCAGACTGCGAGCTATCTGCCTATGGCATTGACCTTGCCCTTCTGAGCACCTAGCACAGAACAGGCACTCATATGGGTCCAGCAAGAGAATAAATCTGGGGCCCGACAGACATGACACTCTCTCTCTGTCTAGTCCCTAACACCCTCACGTGGGGCTACGCGTACAGGCGGCAGTCTGCTGTCACTCCAGCCGCCCTGTCTCTCTGAAGAACTCCTTAGGCCACCTGCCCGCAGCTGCCCATCACCAGTTGACCATAAAAGCACAATGAGTACAATTTTATTAGTTTAAAACTCTTCCTACGGCTCCCTTGATATGGAAATTTATAAATTATTATTGCATGCATATCTTTTAGTATAGTATTTTCCCACTGGGTCAAACTCCAAGAGAAATAAGGACATTAAAAAATACAAAATTTTTATAAGGCTTTCTGAACTGCAAATAAAAGGTGCTATACAATTTAGTTTTAGAAATTTAAGTTGGTTCTCCCATTACTTTTCTAGAACTATTTAATCATGTGAATGCTTTTGTCAATTTCTAACACAATTAGGTGTTGAAGAATACACAGTACCTATGTAGTTTCCTTTCAATTCTTTAACAACAATGATGGACTTTAAACATAAAACATTTTTCTAATATTGAGAAAATTACTGTAAAAGATAGTTCTTTACCAATCTCACATAGTAGAGAGGAAAGGTTGGGAATATGGGAAAGAAATTATCTCTAAATAACTTTCTCTATGGGTTTCCTTCTCCTTAATGTTATATCGTTTGAAAAGATAAAATCTGCCTTGAGAGGGGCAGAATGCAAAATGTTACAATTTCAAGCTGTTTTCTCAATAGTTCACCCTATTTAACAAACAATAGAGATACACTTTTTAAAAGCAGAGTATTTTGATTGGAAAAGACATGCACAATGATAAGTGTGCTATGGTTTACAAAGGAAATTACAGTAGAAAATGCATCATAAAAAAGATTAAACGGGAATGTGATGTTAAAGGACCACGAATGCTGTTAATATTTCAAAACTGGCTACAGTTTTAAACTCCAAACTTCAGAGAGAATAGCTACGTCTTGAACAATAAGCAAAATTAATGATATCAATAATAATAACATGAATAATTTATACAACACAAAATGTCATGTAGTACGTAATTTAGGTAACCCTGACATTGTTTTAAGGGAAGTAGAAACAGATATTAATCACAATATGCATATCTGTATTAAAACTCTGCACGGGCAATAAAATACACAATACGTCAATTGCCACAGGACACCTGAATTAATTTGCTCTGATTCTTATTTAATTATACAGGCTGAATCAGAAGAAACATTTTCTCCTTTGTACATTATACTATAAAAAAGGAACATAAGCAGATAACACTTTTTAAAATGTCCAATTGTTATTTCGGTAATTAAAAATTCCAGTTACAAAACTAATTACTTAGCATGGTTTTTTCTTTTCCTCCTTTTTGAAAAATGCACACAGAAAGATTTTTCCATCTGAAAAAATCTAAAACTAAAGTTTGATATATTTAAAACGAGTGAAACAAAACCTTGTTAGGAACATCAAATGAAGGCAATGAATTATACACTTGGTAAGAACTTGCAATAATTCATACAAAGTGGATGTATCTTAAATTAACTAAAAAGCCTCGACAAAGTCAGGATCCTGGCACAAACCCCTTTCTTCTGTACCATTCTGGCTCTGATGCTGCCTGTGCCATTTTGGATATCTCCCCCACTCACAGTAAACTGAAGTTTGCAGTATGTTCTCTCACATTTCCGCTGCATGTATTAGCGACAGGTGATCCTATCTGCTCTCACAGTTGGCCTGTACACCCTGGGGAGGCTGTGAGGACAGGAACAAATCCAGGTGACTGCCAGTATCCTATGGGAACCAGGTATCTAGGGGAATCCTTTCCAAACACCAATATCATACTTTCTCATCTAAGCTGAAAATCCTTATATGGCTTCTTCCTTCTTTGGACAAGACCTTCGGGATTGAGCCTGGCTCTCCTTGCCAGTCCTCCCTCCCCCTGCACCGGCGTGCTAGTCACACACACTCAGTCACACACACACAATCACACTCAGTCACACACACTCAGTCCCTATGCGAACTGCGCTTTGTGGTCTTGGTGTTTTCATCCATGCCTCCTGCCTGCTCTCACTTCTCTGACACTCTGTCGAGCAAACATTTCCAACTTTTAGCAAATGGTAAGCAATATAAATCTGTGAAACAGAAAGGAAGAAAGCAAATAATATCCCAAAGTATTAATAGCGGTTAATAACTCAATTTATTGAACTAAGGGTGCCCTTTTTGTAAGACTTTTTCTCTCATATGCATGCTTTTATCATAAGTATTTTTGCAAAAACAGAAAAAGATCTTAGTTTTTCAGCACTTATTACAAGGTGCTTATCACCAGGACATCTTCCTTCTTTCTGTTGCCATGAACATCTTGTGCACGTACTTTTACTGCAGCAATTGTGGAAATAAAGTTACAGAGTAATGTCCATCTCCTCATTTTTGCATTCCCATAGTTTGCACATTATCTGGCACACAATATGTCCTTAGTAAATGCTTTCTCAAATGGTGACAATTGCTCACCAATCCTTGTATGTGACCAAGAGTAAAACAAAGCTGACTGTACTACCAGAGATCCTTTAAAAATAACTGCAGCAATTAAAAATAAGCTACAATTATATATTAAAATCCCTTAAGTATTATAAATCATTTATAATACCAGTAGAAACTGTTGAAATCAAAAGTTACCGAATCCTTCAAATCCTATTAAATAATCAATATTGAGGGGACTTCAAGCTATACCAAAACGCCATAATAATGAAGAGAATGTAGCATGAAACACACATATGTACGTAAGGAAATGGACGTGCACATACAGATATCCATCCAACCAGTTAATAAAAATCAAGAAATGATGTGGATATCATAATGTATTAACTATTATCCAAATCAAAACTGAAATAGCTGAATTACTTCATTTTACTGACTCATAATATTTTAAGGGAGAAGGATCTTATCAAGAGTAAATACGCTGGGACTTCCCTGGTGGCGCAGTGGTTAAGAATCCACCTGCCAGTGCAGGGGACACGGGTTAGGTCCCTTGTCCCTTGTGCAGGTCCCTTGTCCAGGAAGATCCCACATGCCACAGAGCAACTAAGCCCGTGCGCCACAGCTACTGAGCCTGTGCTCTAGAGCCCATGAGCCACAACTACTGAGCCCGCGTGACACAACTACTGAAGCCCACGCACCTAGAGCTCACGCTCTGAAACAAGAGAAGCCACCGCACGGCAACAAAGAGGAGTCCCCACTCACTGCAACTAGAGAAAGCCCGCACGCAGCAAGGAAGACCCAACTCAGCCAAAAATAAATAAATAAATTAATTAATTAATTTTTTTTTTAAAAGAGTAAATATGCTAAACATAGAAAAACTGTACTGAATGTATCCCAAAGAAATATTTGCTATAGGAAAATTTAAGAACTTGAAACATTCTCTGGGTCTTCACTTTTTAGTTCAGAACTTGTTTGAATTGATTCTTCATTTAATTACTCTTTCAAAATAACGGTTTGCTACTTTCAACTTACACAATGAATATATTTGTGTTTAACAAAAGACTTAACTTACCCTGGTAAATGTGCCTTCAAAACTATGAATATCCAGTTGTGGCTTCTGAGCATAAACATAAGCATTGATAGAAAAAAGGTCCTGGAAAAGAGAATATCTGAATTAATTACATAATAATGAAACAAAATGACTTGGAAATTTTCCACTTACCAATTAATACTTCTATCTTATTTACCAAAAGTGATGGTTTTCTTATGTTTTGTTGCCAACGCTACGGATGAGGATGGAAGAGAACTCAAAGGAACAGTTTTTAAGGCCAACAGAGGTGTGTGGACTCTCCCGCCTCCAATGGACAACCGCTGCCCCCTGGCAGGTTGTGTCAGAAGCAGCCGGCGACGCTTATAAGACACATGGCACCGGGGCTGCCCCGCGGGCCGTGCGCTGCCCGCGAGCCCGCCCCACCTCCCGAGACTCACGCCTAACGCTGCGGTCTGATTACTAAGAGCGCTGTCCCAGCAAGGGGGTGACCTGTCCTGGGCCACGCCCAAGATTAACGCTCCGGATGGAAGGGGTGGGGGCTGTGGAGAGCCATCTGAAAAAGTCTGAGGATTCAGTGTTCCTCTTGACCAAATCCTGAACATGGTGTGTATTCCCGGTTAAGTTATAGGAAAATATTTTCCTGCAAAAAATACTCTGTTTCTTGCCTAAAACCCTTGCAGCTGAAAGCCCTGGGGAGGAGGGGATGCCTGAAGAGACAGAGTTAGGACTGCCGCCTGGTGCGCGAGGATCCTGTGGTGACAGAAGGAGCAAAGCCCTGACCCTGGGGAGCAGCAGAGAGGAGGACAAGGTCACCCGAACCTCCCACAAGCGCCCGCAGGCTCCCCTCCCGCTGAGGAAACCCGCACTGCCCTGTGAGCTTCTGCCAGCGGCTGGCGCCTGAAACCCGAAGGGGCCGCTGGGCACACCTGACAGCTCGGGCTCCTCGCTGACGGTGCGCGGGCACTGCTTCAACCCTCCCAGAGGGCTCACCGACACCAAGAGTGCGGGCTGGTCTCACCCCGCTGGGCCGGGTCTAAGGATAACAGTGCTGCGTATACTTCTGCTGCAAATACGCCCCGGCCAAGCGAGCGGGCTGGGCAGAGAGTTTAACACAGCAGGCCCGAGAAAGCCCCGCCTGCAAGGCTGGCCCTCGGCTGGGGTCTGGGAATGTGGATCCCAGGAGAGCTGCCACCCTTCCCAGATAAGAGAGTGTGCCTAAACCACTTATTCAAGCAACGTGGCTCATGCCGAACACCTGCTTTCCTTCTTGCGGGGGGCGGGGGATATGGGGGGTGCGTCTGGCATGCGGTACGTGCCAGGCAGAGGGTGCCTCCAGGCCCAGCCCCCCGTAAAGGCCCTGTGAGTCTCTAATGAGCTTCCCTGGTAGCAACTACTTCCCACGTGTCCCCACATTATGCCGGGGACTTCAGCGTGTCCTGTGTGAGTCCCCTGGGAGGGGAGTCTGGACGCTCCTGCCTGCCTCCCTGCGATGTCGCCCTGTGCCTGCTCTCTGCGCTGAGTGCGCTGAGTCCTTCACTGTAACCACTCATGGCCACGAGGAGGCCAACACGCTGAGCCCTGGGCGTCCTCCGAGAGAATCATCAAAACTGGGGGGGTCTGGAGGAGCCCCCACCACAGACAGTTTGCCATTTTTATAGGTTTCGTTTCTGTTTCCTGTTTTGTTTTGCTTTTGCCTCATGGCTGCTAACGCTTAGAAAACACAGACTTCCAGACATGAAGAACAAAGGTCAGACCACAGACGCTGAAGCGCGAGAGGAACGGGAGGCCTCCGGGGGCCGCAGTGCTGTGTGCGCTCTGACGCTGAGCCCGAGCCGCTCGTGCAGGCGGGTTTCAGGCAGTCTGGCTCGGCCAGAAGAAAGGAAGAAAGACCTCCGCGGCTCCCCACAGAAGGGAAGATGGAGCTGGGAGTCTGACTTCAGTCAGTTAACCACCAGTCAAAACAAAACCAAACAAAAACCCCAATGCTCTGCAGAAGAACATCATAGAATCCAGAGTCTCTACAATGCATCAATAATGTTGAAGATACAACCAAAATGTCCAGACACAGGAGGAAATGAGAACACAGGATCCACATTCAAGTAGAATCCAATCAAAGAAGACATTCTGAGATGACCAGACATCAGAATTAAGAGATGAGAATTTCAAAGCAGTTACTAGAACATCTCAAATTTTTAAAGGAAAACATTCTCCTAAACAATAAACAAATAGGAAACCACAGCAGAGAAAAAGAAAACACGTATACAAAAAAAGGACCAACTGGAAATTCTAGAATTGAAAAAAATACATCTGAAATAAGTTCGTTAGATGGCTTAACAGCAGACTGGAGAACAGAGTCTGTGAACTTGAAGACAGGCCAAGAGATGATGAATCTGAAGAACACAGAGGAGAGAGATCTTGAAAATGAGTATGGCCGCAGTGTCCCTGAGAGAACAGCAGGAGTTTGTTTGCAGTTGGGTTCCTGGAGGCAGCACACAGAGAGAATGAGGAAGAAAAGGTATTTGAAGAAACAATGACTGAAAATATGCCAAACCGGCTGACAGCCATAAATGTGCAGATTCAGGAAGCCCAGCAAACCCCTAGACAGATGAGCAAAATTTAAAACAATCCAAGTCACAGCTAAATAAGAGACCAAAGATAGAGAAAAATCTCAAAAATACCTAGAGAAAAATGACACATTACATGCAGGCAAAAACTAGCAAAATAACACTGATTTCTCATCACAAATAATGAAAGCAGAACACAATGGAACAAAATATTTAAAGTGCTGTGGGGAGAAAAAACTGGTCGACCCTGAATTCAATATTCAGCAAAAATATCCTTCACAAAAACAGGTGAAACTAAGATACTTTTGGATAAATGAAAATGAGAATTCACTGCTAGCAGACATACACTACAAGAAATGCTAACAGAAGTTCTTTAGGTTGAAGGGAAATGATATCCAGTAGAAACTCAGATCTTTAGGAAGGAATGGTAAGGAACAAACATGGCTAATATCAAAAGAAAAACAAAAATCCTGTCTTTTCACTTTATTTCTTTAAGATACAGATAAAACAGAACAGTTTAAGATATATGTAGATACACTGCATATTAAAAAAGTATATAAATGCATACAAATATACATGCACACAAAAAATGTGCAATGTGCTTTAGCATCAAAAATGAGTGGGGTAAACGGATCTATTCAATTACAAGGTTCTTAATTAAATGTGAAGTGATACAACGTTAAGTTTCCACGATACACTTTTAGTTAAATGCATATTGCCATCTCTAGCAACTAGTAAAAATATGCAAAGAGGTAGAATAGCTGAAAAGCCAATGAACAAAGCAAGACAGATTTCTAAATATATTCAAGTAACCTAAAACTGAGGAAGGGACACCTGAGACACTAGAGTTGGCTGAAGGCCTGAAGGCTAAGAGAGAGGGGCCGGCAGAGGGGGAGGCTAGGAGAAGGCAAGGCAGGGCGTAACCGGCAGATAGAGGTCTCGAGAAAGCAGGGTGAGGCGAAGGCGGCGGAAGACTTCCCTTCAGACAGGAGAGGGGACAGCGCTTCGCTGTACCAGCAGGTAGGGGGGTGAGGTGCCGGGAGGGTGGGAAATGGAGGGGGTTTCCATTTGATATACTGCTTTTTCTCCGCAAGGTAAGATCATCTGATGAGAGAAGGGCGGGCGGATCAGAAATTACAGGAGAGTGGAAAAGTCGGAAAGCACTGCTATCGAAAAGAGGAACCCCAGCTGACCACACGCACACAAAGGATGACAGGCTGGCAGTGACAGGGGTTCCCCTGTCTTGTCCACGGTGACGGTTTCACTGTGTAGCGAAGCGCACAGTGTAATTCTGGGCAGTTTCTTGTCTGCCAGTTTTACCTCGGGGCAGTTAACAACACGCAGAGAGGAGGACGACAAAGCCAGACGCGGAACCGCCACTCTGCTTCCCCCGTTGAGCCACGCTGCTGCCCTGAGGCTCGATGGACCTCCGCCACCACGGGCCCGGCCGAGAGGTCTTGCTCTCCTCTTGATCTTTTCTCACAGCCTCTGTCTGCACTGTAACGTCCTCTCAGGTTCCTCACAGCGACCTCGAGATCTGTGCTTGTGCTCTCTGCCCCTGTGCTCCGCGTTCTCAGAGGCTCGGGGTTCGGCTGACACGGGTCCTGCCTTCGCGGCCGCCCGCTGACTCTCGGGAGGGGCAGCGGGCTGTGGGCCCTGCCCCGTGAGAGCTCCTCTGCCAGGGGAGCCCTGCCCGATGGGCTGTCTGGAAAGCTCCATCCCTTCAAGAAAACGTCCTTCCACAGAGAACAGGCAACACTCTACAACTGATACGGCTTCTCTCCTTCCTAGAAGACAAACGGACGATTTGGCAGTTTACATTCCATTTATTTCCTACTCTAACGTAGGTGAGGGACATACACATTTTCATGTTGCTTCAAGCTCCTGGAAGAACAAGTGGGAAATAACGGATTCTAATAAAAATGGTCATCGTCGTGACAACAGACCTAAACGGAGCACCCCGCTCAGAGGGCAGTAAAACCCTCCAGGAGAACCAACGGAGAAGCCTCAGCGCGCAGCACCCAGTGAGAAGTGCAGGAAGAGATCGGAGAAACTCGACGGAAAACGAATGAAGAAACGGTGACAGAGACCACTCTCCACCACGCTTCCCATCGCCTTTTGAAGACGGACTTCCAACCCTGAGCGGGCGCGTGGCCCCCCTCAGCACTGTCACGGCCAGCCCTCCCCACGCCGCTCCCCTGGAGGGGGGAGGAGGAGGAGGACGAGGCCGCTGCCCCGTCCCCGGGCCCTCCGCTCCCGCTGGCCAGGCTGTAGGGTAGCAGACGCCGGGACGCGGCGGAAGGCCACTGACTGCGGACGACAGAGCTGCGCTCCCGCCTGGGGCCCCCACCTCCGGGCTGTCGGGTAAGGGAGAAGAAACGTCCCTCGGGATCTGGGGTGTATCACCCTAGATCTCAGAGCAGAAAGGGACTTAACACACGGAAAGCAGTGCTTCCAAAGCCTTAGGAAGGTTTGAGCTCATGACGGAACCTCCAAACATCACTCTCAGAATGACCTTCCGCAGAACACACCACGGCCACTACTGAGTTCCAGACGCAGCAGGAGAGCCGTGACCCCAGGCTGCAAGGGCGGCCACTGCCTACACAGCAACTGCCACACAGACCCCCGAGGCTGAGGACAGCACCTGCCAGCTGAGAACGCCAGTGGGGCAGCGGGACAGCTCACTCCCGTCCTGCCGGGACAGTTCTCTGAGAGCTCGTTAAACCTGGGGAGGCTCATTCACGTGCCTTCAGGTGGGCCTGCAAAATACGTGCCGCTTGGTTTTCCAGGTTCTGAAGAACAGAGACGCTGCACTGGATGAAGCGTGAACACGCCAGCTCAGCACAGTGGGTCTGCTACTGCAGCTTAGATTACATGTTAACTAATAAAAATGTATTTTCAAGTAATGAAGCCAGGCTAGTTTACACAAGAAGAAAGGCACTGCGTAATAATTTTAGACTTGTGAAAAGACGGCCAACCGACTCCTGGGACGAGGCAAGCTGGAGGATCACTCATCATTTAAGTCCTGCACCATCACAGTCATTTTCAAAAAATGAAGTTCTCCTATAACAGACTACCTTTTGATACATGGAAATAAAGGACCGCCTAGCAACAACCCCCATACTTCCACGTGCACATGAACATTTAGAGGAATGCATTTCATCTAGTACATTAGACAACAAATGACTGAATAATGGCACAATAATGAGAATGTCATTCGAAGCTTTTCATGATAATTTAAAAATCATTCTGAAGTTTTCAATAATGTAGGAAAGCCTCTGCTATTAGGTCAAGGGCAACATTTGTTCGCATTACTTAAAGGTCATTAAAATACATCCTTAATCATAACATGTGGTTCATTACCAATACAATTGCCTTTCGCTCAATAAAACTAATTAAATGTAAATGGTATTGTTTATTGCTATATGGATCTTTTGAAATGAATCAGCGAGTCATGATTTATTGAAAATTACTGTGCCCTCATTGTCGTTAATAAATCTGCCTGAACACAAGAGCAGAAACACGTTCCCACGCGTCTCCACGTCCGCGGCAGCCAGAAGCTGGACCTGCAGCACCACTCCAACTAAATTTCAATCCTCTGATCACATTAGGTGCTCTGGACACGACAGGATTAGAGAGCTTATTCTGGGTGGCGCCCTCAGTTCTTTAAAAAGAGCCCTAAGGACGGCAGGTTTATTCATTCTTGGTGTCACTATGGACACAATGCTCCACTGATGATGCAACAAACAGTGAATGTCACCAAACACTCCCCAGGCCCATCACATTAGAGACAGAAAAGTCAAAATGAGTGACAGTTACGGACAGCGTAAGCTATTTGATGAAAAACCAAATTGCCTTGCCTATGTCCATAATGAAATTAAAGCTTTCTTTCCTATGAAAAAAAGTCTATACCTAATATGTCAAATTATATGAAGCTACAAATTTAAATTGATGGATGGGGCTTCCTTGGTGGCACAGTGGTTAAGAATTCGCCTGCCAATGCAGGGGACACGGGTTTGAGCCCTGGTCCGGGAAGATCCCACATGCCGCGGAGCAACTAAGCCCGTGTGCCACAACTACTGAGCCTGCGCTCTAGGGCCCTCAAGCCACAACTACTGAGCCCACGTGCCACAACTACTGAAGCCTGTGCGCCTAGAGCCCATGCTCCGCAACAAGAGAAGCCACCGCAATGAGCAATGAGAAGACCGCGCACCACGACAAAGAGTAGTCCCCGCTCGCTACAACTAGAGAAAGCCCGCGTGCAGCAACGAAGACCCAAGGCAGCCAAAAATAAATAAATAAATTTTATAAATAAATAAATAAATGGATGGATGAATCACAAGTTCAGCTAAACTTCCTTTTTTCTAAAATATATTTCCTTTTGGTTTTATGATGATATCAAAACTTAAAATGTTTTCATTTTCCAGTTACTTCATCCAAATGCTTAACACACTCTCTATCAAAGTGTATCAACCATAAAATTTTTAAAGTAGCACTGTATGAATTGCATACTCTAACTTTCTAAGTATTTTGCAATTTATACATATCTGTTGCTAATAAAAATGAGGAAAACATCCTTATAATATTGAATATAATAAAATGTACCTCCTGTGATCACAGCAAAGGGAATATTCAAAAATGTAGATAACATCATAGAGGAATTTTAAATACTTTCTTAAGATATCGTTTACAAGCAATAAATTATGCATGTTTAAAGTGTACAATTTTCTGCATTTGAATACAAGCACACACCGAAGACACCACCAAGACCAAGGGGTGGACGTTTCTAGCAGTCCTCTGCATGTCCCTCCCCGACACTTAGCCTCTGTCACAGCTGACCTACTCTCCTGGAATCCAGGTAATGCCATCACATACCACATACTTGTTGTTTGGCTTTTCTTTCAGAAAAATTCTAATATGGTATCTTAACAATGCACTTCTTTTCTAACACTCTCAGCGAATTAAATCTGCTACGAAGGATTATTCTGTGCAACTGCTTCCCAGGGTGCCCTGGAGCACCTGTGACTGCTGGAAGTGAGGTGCAGAGGGACAGACTCCGAGGTGCGGCCTCCAAGCCTGATGGCAAACAGAAGCCCTCCGGTCACTTGGGGTCCATGACCTTTCCTCCCCCTTCAGTCCTGGAGAGACGACTTGAGGACGTATGCTAGAAAAACAAGAACGCACACACAGGAGGAAACAGGCGGCTGAGAAAGAGCAGTGGGAGACCAGCGATGGGCTCAAAGTACATCAGAAAGTCAACAGGCTTCACGAGTGTCTCAGGATAAAAACCAGCCATTTCAGCAAGTAGCATGAGAACTGAAAGCTGGTGTCCTCAGTGACAAGGCGACGGCACAGCTTTACCTCACCCCGCGCAGAAAGGAAGAGCAAACAGAAAACACTGGGAGTCTGAGGGAGGCTGGCAGAGCAGGGGGGGGGGGGGGCCTGTGCAGAGAAGACGCCGGCCCAGCTACAGGCTGAAATAAAAGCAACTCACTTGACCTCACTCATGAAACCATCTTTCAGCCGCACAGATTTAGTGACGTGACTGAACTTTCTTCTCTATGGGTCTGTGTGCAGGGAATATTTTAATACTTACAAGACAGTAAGTGCTAAGGACCAGCCTCTCACTTTTAGGCTGCCCGCTGACAAACTCTGACAGGGGTTAAGAGGCTAAGTGAACACTGGTGGGAGAGCAGCCTTCTGGCACAACACAAAATCCACAAACAAAAAGGAAAACGTATAAATATTTACCTAAACAAAAGTTAAAACACTTATATGGCAAAAGGTATTTTAAAGCGAAAGGTCAGGAAACAGGCTGGGGGAATAGGTCTGGAACACGCACTCCCTCGGCAAAGGTTTGGAGAACTCTGCACACTCATACACCGAGGGCGAGAGTTTAAAACTGGAACTTCCCAGGGCAATTTTAAAATTGTGCTAAAACAGTGAGCTATGCAGCAAATGGTACTGCTGCGACCAGCCAGCAGGTTGTTTTACGTTTGATTTCCTACGCAGAACTCGACTCCAAACAAACGCTAGCTGGACTGCAGAGTTCACGTGTAAAGCGGGAGTGATTTTAAAGTAACCATTTAAAACACAGTCATGGAGTGGAAATGGTCTAAGCATAAAACCAAAAGCGGTAACTATTTTTTTTTGAAGTATTTTTATTGAAATATACATGACATAACATTGTGTAAATTTAAGGTGTACAAGTCAGTTTGATGCATTTATGTATTGTAATATGATCGTCACCATAGTAATAATTAGCACTTCTATCACATTACATAAGTAACTATTTTAAAGACTATTTTAAAATTACTGTTAGGTCACCTTATATAAGGATGCTAAACTTTTATATGGACAACAGAAACTATAAATGAAAATATTTAGAAGAGATTAAAACAAATGAATGAAAGATGATTAGCAAACTATATATAAAGACCTCTTTAAAACCATATAACAGGAAAATGGACAGACAACATGAACAGAAACTTATAAAATAAAAATATGAGAAGTACACTTTCTTAGATAAGAAATCTCCAACCTCACAAAAAGATTAAATGCAAATTTAAAGGGGATGCCATTTTCTCAGTCATCAGATTGGAGACGGCTGACAGGTCAACTGACTTTAGTTAATCTACAGATGTACAAGTCACTGTAGTCTTCTAGAGAGCATTCTGGCAAAAGAATCAAAATCCTTGAAATATGCCTATTTGTTGATCTCTATTACTATTTATAAAACATCAAAAGTATTAACTTTCATAATCACCAATATCAGGCTGGTTACCGAAGTTATAATTTGTCAAATACCACGCGGCTAATAGAGTACTTAACAGAGATACACATTTTCTAACATAGAAAGATAACACCCAAACATACTTTTGAATAAACACCCTCACAGGAAAAGAAGTACATACAGCTTCACCCAAGTGTGCAGGTGTCTGTATGGCGAGGGGAGGGCCAGGGAAAGGCACCGTCAGGAGGACCTGTGCCTGAACGTGAACGGCAGCCACTGCGAAGCAGGAAAATTAGAGCGCTTCTCATCTTCTCTATCATTTATATATTATTTTCAATGCACATATTACTATTATAATCAGGAACTCTCTTTTTTTGAAAGAATGAGTGCTGAGGAGCGGGATGGTTAGCCCGAAATGTGAAAGAAGCTGTGAGGTAAGAGGACAGTGGTGTGAAGTGCCCTCCAGGGCAGAGGTAACACGGCCCAGGGAGCGCCGCGTCCTCCCAGCACGTACGTCCCTAAAATAAGCAAATCCTCCAGTAACAAAGACCCACTGCTTTGGTCTTTTTAAAATTTTATGTTCAATGGACCACCTTTTAATTTTAATTTGAAGTATCATGTAGCTCAGTTAGTGCAAAAGACACATATTTCTCACTGAGAATTAATCAAGGGCTTCCACAAGCTGTGCCACTGTAATTGGTGTGAGAGTGGAGTGCCCTCCCACTACAAACACTGTAAAATGAACAAAACACATGAGACAGCCGTTTTCAGACACAGGACACGGTGCTTCTGGCAGAATCGCAAGACCGTGACCCTTGGGAGAAGAGAACACAGATGTGAGCCCCAGGTGAGGCCAGCTTTCTGCATAAGGGGAGGTTCCGTATTGCGGGGCTGGGGGAAGCCGAGCAGAGGAAGGCAGTCTTTCTGCTAAGGGACAGAGCGGAGCCCAGGGAAGCGGGAAGAGAACGAAGAGGAAAGGAGTGGCAGCGCCCTGCAGTGCTCCCTGAGTGTGCCCACAGCTACGCGGCGCTCCGAGTGTGCCCCACAGCTACGCGGCGCTCCCTGAGTGCGCCCACAGCTACGCTGCGCTCCCTGAGTGCGCCCACAGCTACGTGGCGCTCCGAGTGCGCCCACAGCTACGCGGCGCTCCCTGAGTGTGCCCCACAGCTACGCGGCGCTCCGAGTGTGCCCACAGCTACGCGGCGCTCCCTGAGTGTGCCCACAGCTACGCGGTGCTCCGAGTGTGCCCACAGCTACGCGGCGCTCCCTGAGTGCGCCCACAGCTATGCGGTGCTCCCTGAGTGTGCCCACAGCTATGCAGTGCTCCGAGTGTGCCCACAGCTATTTAGTGCTCCCTGAGTGTGCCCACAGCTATGCAGTACTCCGAGTGTGCCCACAGCTACGCGGCGCTCCCTGAGCGTGCCCACAGCTACGCGGCGCTCCCTGAGTGTGCCCACAGCTACGCGGCGCTCCGAGTGTGCCCACAGCTACGCGGCACTCCCTGAGTGTGCCCACAGCTACGCGGCGCTCCCTGAGCGTGCCCACAGCTACGCGGTGCTCCCTGAGTGTGCCCACAGCTACGCGGCGCTCCGAGTGTGCCCACAGCTACGCGGCACTCCCTGAGTGTGCCCACAGCTACGCGGTGCTCCCTGAGTGTGCCCACAGCTATGCAGTGCTCCGAGTGTGCCCACAGCTATTTAGTGCTCCCTGAGTGTGCCCACAACTATGCAGTGCTCCGAGTGTGCCCACAGCTATTTAGTGCTCCCTGAGTGTGCCCACAGCTATTTAGTGCTCCCTGAGTGTGCCCACAGCTATGCAGTACTCCCTGAGTGTGCCCACAGCTACGCGGCGCTCCCTGAGTGTGCCCACAGCTACCGCACGCCTGGTCGGGGTGAAGTGATGCCTGGTAGAGTGTGAGCAGAGAGCTCTCTCCGGACCAGCCTCAGGGATGACACAGAGCTGGGGAGACATGGAGTCTGACCAGCCAGAGTCAGAGGCACCTCAGAACAACCGAGGCTGTCCATGGTTATCCCACAAAGAGCAGGCGCTTGTGGTAGGATTAAATTAGCACCGTGATAAGGGGACTCTAGGCCCACCCCAACAAAGTTTAAGAACAAGTCTTGGAAAGATCGACTTTATCCACAAGTTACTGAACTAAGAAAATCAAGATCAACAGGTTTCGAAGGAAGAAAAAAATATAGTATTTACAATATCCAGCATCCAACTAAAAATTACCAGCTGTGCAAGGAAGCAGGAAAGTGTGACCTGTAACAAGGAGAACATTTTTTTAAGAAGAAACATACCCCAAAATAACAGAGACAATGGCATTAACAGACAAAGAATAAGTGTTATAAACTGCTGAAAGATTTAAATGAAACTATGAACATATTAGGAAAGAAAAGTATTCAAACTATAACAAAAATGGGTGACCAGGTGGAACCTGGTTCCAGAGATTAAAAATACAATATTTGGAATAAAAAAATTCGTTGGGTGGTCTTAACAGAAGACTAGACACTGCACAAGATAAACTTAGTGAATTTAAAGACAGAGCAAAATGGGAATTCCCTGATGGTCCAGTGGTTAGGACTCCATGCTCTCACTGCTGAGGACCCAGGTTCAATCCCTGGTCAGGGAACTAAAATCCCCAAAGCTGCGAAGCTAAAAAAAAAAAAAGACAAAGCAACAGAAACTGTCAAAATTGAGTCACAGAAAGAGAACCAGACTGAGAAGAGAGCAGCAGAAGCTCGACACCTGCAGGAACGCCAAGTCTAAAACACTTGTCATTCATGTCCCAGAGAGAGGGGTCTGGGCAGAAAGGAGGATGGAAAAGAGAAGAAAACCATGAACCCACAGATCCAAGAAACCCAACAAACTCTAAGCAAGGAATGAATTTCAACCTAGGCACTACTTAAAGTATAGGCAATGGAAAATACCTAAAGAAACAAAATATTGCCAAGTCTTATACATGTCAAACAGATTTAGTTTCCAAAAAGTGCAATATTTACAATAAGGAAGGTTCCTGCTATTGACAGTAATTAACTGTAAGCTATGTGCAGTAGCTATTCCTATCAAATCCAACCCATCTAAGGAAAGTGACCAAATCGACAGGATTCAATTTCCCTTCCCTTAACCAACAACTGCTTGGGTCCAAGGTCATTCTTAAGATACTTCCATCTTTCTTTACTCTCCAGTGAATATCAGCAAATCATGTAAGATAAAGCTTCTCTCATTCAGATAAATCATAACGTATAACACAAAACAAACAACAAATGACCACAACCGTGATTTTGATTTTAAAAAGATATATAGCAGTTTAGGAGATTCTGAGCACTCGTGAGAGGTCTGTTTCAGAGATCACTAAAAACACTGAAATCCGTAAGTACTGTGCCCTCTGGTCCCACCTCTTGCCTGTTACCCAGGCATCAAAGGCCAAGCAAGAAGTCCAGAGGTGTCTTTCCCCTTCTCACTCTGCCGAGACACACAGGGACACTTCAGTCCCCCTCCCTAGCGAGGGCTCCCCACCTTCAACGGGCAAAGCCGAAGCGGGCAGGCTGGTGTCCACGGCTGGGCCAAGCCCACGGGCGTTCGACCGAAGCCGTATCTCAACAGCCTCCGGGGAGTCACTCAGTTACCAAACATGGACGTATCTAACCCCACCAAGAGCTCTCCATGTCAAAGGTTACTCAAATGAGGGGGGTTTTAAAAATAGAAACAGAAAGGAAAGAGAAAGAAAAGAAAGAAACCCTAAGAGTCAACCCAAAAGGAACATTTAAAACTATACCTCCAAAAGGTTATGTGCTAAGACACCAGAGAAATGACGTGGGCATAATTTTCGATGAACTTAGTAACGAAGAAATTACTTTAAACCCTTGCCAACACATTAGTTAAGATAGCTGGTATACACAGAACTGTGCTCACCGCGCACTAGTTAAGATAGCTGGCATACACAGAACTGTGCTCACCGCGCACTAGTTAAGATAGCTGGCATACACAGAACTGTGCTCACCGCGCACTAGTTAAGATAGCTGGCATACACAGAACTGTGCTCACCGCGCACTAGTTAAGATAGCTGGCATACACAGAACTGTGCTCACCGCGCACTAGTTAAGATAGCTGGCATACACAGAACTGTGCTCACCGCGCACTAGTTAAGATAGCTGGCATACACAGAACTGTGCTCACCGCGCACTAGTTAAGATAGCTGGCATACACAGAACTGTGCTCACCGCGCACTAGTTAAGATAGCTGGCATACACAGAACTGTGCTCACCGCGCACTAGTTAAGATAGCTGGCATACACAGAACTGTGCTCACCGCGCACTAGTTAAGATAGCTGGCATACACAGAACTGTGCTCACCGCGCACTAGTTAAGATAGCTGGCATACACAGAACTGTGCTCACCGCGCACTAGTTAAGATAGCTGGCATACACAGAACTGTGCTCACCGCGCACTAGTTAAGATAGCTGGCATACACAGAACTGTGCTCACCGCGCACTAGTTAAGATAGCTGGCATACACAGAACTGTGCTCACCGCGCACTAGTTAAGATAGCTGGCATACACAGAACTGTGCTCACCGCGCACTAGTTAAGATAGCTGGCATACACAGAACTGTGCTCACCGCGCACTAGTTAAGATAGCTGGCATACACAGAACTGTGCTCACCGCGCACTAGTTAAGATAGCTGGCATACACAGAACTGTGCTCACCGCGCACTAGTTAAGATAGCTGGCATACACAGAACTGTGCTCACCGCGCACTAGTTAAGATAGCTGGCATACACAGAACTGTGCTCACCGCGCACTAGTTAAGATAGCTGGCATACAAAGAACTGTGCTCACCGCGCACTAGTTAAGATAGCTGGCATACACAGAACTGTGCTCACCGCGCACTAGTTAAGATAGCTGGCATACACAGAACTGTGCTCACCGCGCACTAGTTAAGATAGCTGGCATACACAGAACTGTGCTCACCGCGCACTAGTTAAGATAGCTGGCATACACAGAACTGTGCTCACCGCGCACTAGTTAAGATAGCTGGCATACACAGAACTGTGCTCACCGCGCACTAGTTAAGATAGCTGGCATACACAGAACTGTGCTCACCGCGCACTAGTTAAGATAGCTGGCATACACAGAACTGTGCTCACCGCGCACTAGTTAAGATAGCTGGCATACACAGAACTGTGCTCACCGCGCACTAGTTAAGATAGCTGGCATACACAGAACTGTGCTCACCGCGCACTAGTTAAGATAGCTGGCATACACAGAACTGTGCTCACCGCGCACTAGTTAAGATAGCTGGCATACACAGAACTGTGCTCACCGCGCACTAGTTAAGATAGCTGGCATACACAGAACTGTGCTCACCGCGCACTAGTTAAGATAGCTGGCATACACAGAACTGTGCTCACCGCGCACTAGTTAAGATAGCTGGCATACACAGAACTGTGCTCACCGCGCACTAGTTAAGATAGCTGGCATACACAGAACTGTGCTCACCGCGCACTAGTTAAGATAGCTGGCATACACAGAACTGTGCTCACCGCGCACTAGTTAAGATAGCTGGCATACACAGAACTGTGCTCACCGCGCACTAGTTAAGATAGCTGGCATACACAGAACTGTGCTCACCGCGCACTAGTTAAGATAGCTGGCATACACAGAACTGTGCTCACCGCGCACTAGTTAAGATAGCTGGCATACACAGAACTGTGCTCACCGCGCACTAGTTAAGATAGCTGGCATACACAGAACTGTGCTCACCGCGCACTAGTTAAGATAGCTGGCATACACAGAACTGTGCTCACCGCGCACTAGTTAAGATAGCTGGCATACACAGAACTGTGCTCACCGCGCACTAGTTAAGATAGCTGGCATACACAGAACTGTGCTCACCGCGCACTAGTTAAGATAGCTGGCATACACAGAACTGTGCTCACCGCGCACTAGTTAAGATAGCTGGCATACACAGAACTGTGCTCACCGCGCACTAGTTAAGATAGCTGGCATACACAGAACTGTGCTCACCGCGCACTAGTTAAGATAGCTGGCATACACAGAACTGTGCTCACCGCGCACTAGTTAAGATAGCTGGCATACACAGAACTGTGCTCACCGCGCACTAGTTAAGATAGCTGGCATACACAGAACTGTGCTCACCGCGCACTAGTTAAGATAGCTGGCATACACAGAACTGTGCTCACCGCGCACTAGTTAAGATAGCTGGCATACACAGAACTGTGCTCACCGCGCACTAGTTAAGATAGCTGGCATACACAGACCTGTGCTCACCGCGCACTAGTTAAGATAGCTGGCATACACAGAACTGTGCTCACCGCGCACTAGTTAAGATAGCTGGCATACACAGAACTGTGCTTACCGCGCATTAGTAAAGATAGCTGGCATACACAGAACTGAGCTTACCGCGCATTAGTAAAGATAGCTGGTATACACAGAACTGAGCTTACCGCGCATTAGTTAAGATAGCTGGTATACACAGAACTGAGCTTACCGCGCATTAGTTAAGATAGCTGGTATACACAGAACTGTACTCACCGCGCATTAGTTAAGATAGCTGGTATACACAGAACTGTACTCACCGCGCATTAGTAAAGATAGCTGGTATACACAGAACTGAGCTTACCGCGCATTAGTTAAGATAGCTGGTATACACAGAACTGAGCTTACCGCGCATTAGTTAAGATAGCTGGTATACACAGAACTGTACTCACCGCGCATTAGTTAAGATAGCTGGTATACACAGAACTGTACTCACCGCGCATTAGTTAAGATAGCTGGTATACACAGAACTGTACTCACCGCGCATTAGTTAAGATAGCTGGTATACACAGAACTGAGCTTACCGCGCATTAGTTAAGATAGCTGGTATACACAGAACTGTACTCACCGCGCATTAGTTAAGATAGCTGGTATACACAGAACTGTACTCACCGCGCATTAGTTAAGATAGCTGGTATACACAGAACTGTACTCACCGCGCATTAGTTAAGATAGCTGGTATACACAGAACTGTACTCACCGCGCATTAGTTAAGATAGCTGGTATACACAGAACTGTACTCACTGTGCATTAGTTAAGATAGCTGGTATACACAGAACTGAGCTTACTGTGCATTAGTTAAGATAGCTGGTATACACAGAACTGTACTCACTGCGCAGAAGTGGCCACTACAGTGAATGGTGGAGTGACGGCAGCAACACTCACCCCCAGAGCCGGCAGCCTCTGCGTGCAGCTCACCGCCACTCTCAGCTTCCAGTCAGTTTCACCGTCGAGCTGATCAGTCCGAATAAAACATGAACCTTGGGACAAGAGAAGAAAAACTCCTGAGTTACAGGCACTTTAAAGCCACAAGTCACAGCACAGTGGGATACAGAAATTCCCATTAACAAAAATCCTTAAAAGTACTATTTATTTGACTCACAAAATGAGTCTGCTGAAAAGATAAGAGGTCATTAATTGTTTACTCACTTATCTCCTAGTTGGTGTTCTGGACTATTAAGGTTTACTAGTAATAAAGGTTTACTTTATTTTAGAAAGACTACATTGATCATTTCTACCTTTAGCTTATGTTTTGATAATAAAACAATAGTAAGTAAATATACAAAAATACCCAAGAGTGTGTGATATAACTTTGCTAATAAAATATATGATGTACCACTATAAAACATATGCTCAATAATAAAAGCACAGCTAAAATGCTAAAGCCAGAAAAGAGTTAGTGATACTCACAACCCCATCAAATTTTAAACATAAAAAATATTAAATTACAAAAATCCATTTACTCTTTGCCCATGCTGTCATACCATTTCTTATAATGTATCCTCATACACAACAGCAAAGCACAAAACACATACATACAGGGCAACTGTGCAACCTTATTAATCATAACCAAAGGAGTGGGAACACAAAATCAGGGGATCAGCTGAATACAAGGGAGCACATGCATCAGTGAAAAAAAAAAAAGAAAAGAAAAGAAAGGAAGGAAGGAAAAGGAAACAGAAACAGAAAGGAAAAAGAAAAAGAGATGAGCAAGGCCTCCATTTCTACTGAGAAATCTCTCTAGGATATATACCATCTAATGAAAAAAGCCAGGTGCACAACACTGGGAACAAAGTAACACCAGCTACTGGAGAACAAGGTGGGGAAAGCGTGAGTGTGTGTGTCTGTGTGCGTGTGTGCAGGGAGGGACACTGCCCACAGGAAGGAAGGGGAAAGGGAAGGGACAGACTAGAAGCACACCTTTCGGAGTACATCCTATTTTACACTGTTCACTCTGAGATCACACATGATTCACATAATTAAAAAGCCAAGTCACATCAAACTTTAAAAAAGTGACCCCTAATAGATAAAAGGAATCAGATAAAACAAAGTAACAAATTAGTAGTTTAACCACATAATGAATTCAAGTGACTTTTGAGGTTTTTCAAAAATTTAACTGTAAAATAAAATAGTTACAGAAAGCCACACAAGCATATGCACACCTTAGAAATTACTACAAGAAAAATACCTTGTGCACAACTGTGAGACCGGTTAGGAGATGCTGCATGTGCCCCGACCCCATTGCAGCCCCTTCCCTGGTTGTAAAGCAGCAGGCCTGTCAGTTGTACTTCCCTGTGCAGATGTACATCCTCAGCACCACTGCGGAGCCCACTCTGGGAATGTCTGTAAAGTCACTTTTCACCCCAGGCCCTCCCCACACCTTCTTCCAGTCTGTCTGCTGAAAGGCTGGTTCTGCGTGTTGCTGACTGAACACGCAGGGTCCAGGCCACCCTGCTCCCCGCCTTCCCTCTGCGGGTCCTACGACGCTGGCTCCTGCACACAGAGCCCAGCTCAGACTCCACTGACCCTCAGCAATGCTGCCCTGCTTCCGTCCAGAGGTACCATGTCCTGCTCTGCTCTGATGCCAACAGACCTTCATGCTCAATGCCCACTAGAGGCACCCGTTACTGCACGAGAGGGTGCAGAAGACAGCAGTCTATCCTTCTTCTTCACCTTTTACCTAGAAAAAAATGTAAAAGGAGAGGCTTCTGCTCTTTGGATCCGGTTGGCTCACCTGGTGGAAAAGTTCCTATAAGAAAGCACTGACTCATGTTGTTATTTACCCACATTTCAAGGCAATGAACTGGTGCCCTGCCATCCTCAGAAGGAGACCAATTAGCCATGTGTGCGTGCGTGCATGTGTGTGTGTGTGTGCGCGTGTGTGTGTGTGTTTGTGTGTGCTGAATGAGCTCCAGTACTTGAGGAGTTTCACTCCAATGCCATTACTATTATCATAGAGTCTCCAGCTGTCCCACCGCTGGGGGACAAGCTCCAGAGGTACCACATTATTAGAATGAAATGTCCAGTGTTCAAAAAAAAAAACAAAAATAAAAACAAAAGCAGGAGAGTATGGCCAACTTAATGGAAAAAACTTAATCAACAGAGACTGTCCTCAAAAAAGACCTGACGGTAGTTCTACTAGACAAAGACTAAAGCAACTGCCTAAAAAGATGCTCAAAGAACTAAAGATGCGGAGAAAGTCAAGAAAACAATGTATGAACAAAATGAAGATATCGATAAAGAGAGAGAAAACCCAAAAAGAAATGAAAGAGAAATTCAAGGGCAATGGAAATTTCACTAGAGGGAGTCAAAGGCAGATTTGAGCAGGCATAGCAAAGAATTAGCAAACTTGAAGAGAGGACAATGGAAGTGATCCAACCTGAGGAACAGAAGGAAAAAGATGGGAAAAAAGTGAACAGAGACAAATGGACCCATAGGACACCGTCACGTGGATCAACATACGCACTGTGGGAGACCCAGAAGGACAAGACAGAGAAGAAGGAACAGAGAGAATATCTGAATAATGGCTGAAAACTTCCCAGGTTTGATGAAAGACATGAATATAAACTCCCAAGGACCCCAACAAAATCCAAGCACAGACATACGTTCTTCTGTCGCACTTTGCAGACGTTATGTTTTTTTTACAGATTGGAAGTGTGTGGCAACCCTGCATCAAGCAAGTCTATCAGGGCCATTTTTGCCAAGAGCATTTGTTCTATTTGCATCTCTTTGTCACATTTTGGTAATTCTTGTAATATTTCAAACTTTTTATTTTTGTTACATTTGTTACAATGATCTGTGATCATTGTTCTTTGATTTTACTATTGTAGTAAAATTGTTACTACAAAAACAAAAATTATTGTTTTTGTTTTGTATTTTTTAATTAAGGTCGTACTTTTTTTTAGACATAATGCTACTGCACACTTAATAGACTGAAGTATAGTGTAAACATAACTTTTACATGCACCAGGAAACCAAAAAATTTGTGTGACTCTCTTTATTGTGATATTCACTCTATTGCCATGGTCTGGAGCCAAACTTGCAATATCTCTGAAGTATGCCTGTAATATGAACTCACACAGACCCACACCAAGACACATTATAATCAAACTTTCAAAAAGACAAAGAGAATCTTGAAAACTGCAAGAGAAAAGAGAATCATCATATACAAGGGATCCTCAGTAAGATAACCACCAGATTTCTCATCAGAAAGAGATTGGCATTTCTATGGAAGCCAGAAGGCAGTGAACCAATCAACTCAAAGTGCTAAAAGAAAAAAACTGTCAAGCAAATATCTTAAATCCAGCAAAACTGCCCTTTGACTGTGAGGGAGAAATGAAGACACTGTCAAGTAAACAGAAGCTGAGGAAGCTGAGACCACCGGACCTGCCTGCAAGGAGCGCTCAAGGCAATCTGGTAGGTGAAGTGAAAGGCCGGCAGACAGTAGCTCGAAGCTGTGTGGACAAACAAAGATCTCAATAAAGGCTATCAATGCACGGCAATTATAAAAGCTAGTGTTATTGTAAGAATGGTTTGAACTGCACTTTTTCTACACGACTTAAGAGATTAATAAATTTAGAGAAAAAAATTATTAGTCTAAAAGCCAGAATTACCGTAACTTTGGTTTGTAACTTCTAATCTTGTTTTCTACATAATTTAAGAGGTTAATGCATTTAAAATAATTATCAGTTTATGTCTGGGGAACACAGTGTATGAAGATGTAATTCTGTGACATCAACAACTGAAAGGAAGGGGATAGAACTATAAAGGAGCAGGGTTCCTATATGTTATTGAAGTTAAGTTGGTATCAATTCAAATTAGAGTTTTTTACCTTTAGGATATTAAATGTCATTCCCATGGCAACCACAAAAAATAGCTTTAGAATATACACAAGAGGGAATGAGAAAGGAATTTAAACATTTTACTATGAAATATCAACCAGAAAAGACAGTAATGTAGGAAATGAAGGACAAAAAAAAAAAAAAAGAGCTATAAGGCGTATGGAAAACAAACTGCACAATGAAAGAAGTTGCTCCTTATCAGCAATTACTTTAAATGTAAATAGGTAAATATTATTCAGACTCCTATCAAAGACAGAGATTGGCAGAATGGACAAAGACATGATCCAACCACATGCTGTCTACAAGAGACTCACTTTAGATACAAAGATACAAAAAAGTTGGAAGTGAAAGGATGGAAAAAGATATTCAATGCAAAACAGTACAGCAGTTTCTAAAAAAGTTTTTTAAAGAATTACCATATGACCTAGCAATTCCACTTCTGGGTGTAGGCCCAAAAGAACTGAAAGCAAGGTCTGAAAGAGACATTTGTGCACTCATGTTCATAGCCGTATTATTCACAATAAATAAAACACGGAAGTAACCCAAGTGTCCACTGATAGATGAATAGATAAGGAAAATGTTGTATATACATACAATGAAGTATTATTCAGACTTAAAAAGGACAGAAATTTTACAATATGCTACAACATGGATGAACCTTTAGGACATTACACTCAGTGAAATAAGCCAGTCACAGAAAGACAAATACTGTATGAATCCAGTTACATGAGGGTCTTAAGAGTGTCCAATTCATAGACAGAAAGTAGAACGGTGACACCAGGGCTGGGGGTTATCTGTATTTTATGTTACGTGTGTTTGAACACAGTAAAAAAGAAAAAAAATAAACTCATTTCAAAAGTAAAACCATTCACCAACCTTGAAAAAAAATTACTATAATGCTACAGTAATCGAGACAGTGTGGTACTGATGAAAGAGGAGACAGATGAAGGGAACAGAATATAGAGAACCTTTAAATAGAACTCCATAAATATAGTCAAGTCATCTTTGACAAACTAGCAAAGGCAATACTATTGAGCAAAGATAGCCTTTTCAACAAATAGTGATGGAACAGACATCCACACACAAAAGAAATGAATCTAGTCACAGACCTACACCCTTCATAAAAAATTAACTCAAAATGGATCACAGACCTAAATGTAAAATGCAAAACTATAACAGTCCTAGAAGATAACCTAGGAGAAAACCTAGATGACCTTGGGTATGGCGGTGCCTTTTTAGATACAACACCAAAGACGTGATCCATTTAAAAAAAAACAACAACAACTGATAAATTGGACTTCATTAAAATTTAAAACTTCTGTTCTGCAAACATATCAGCAAGAGAATTAGAAAACAAGGCACAGACTGGGAGAAAATATTTGCAAAAGACACATCTGATAAAGGGCTGTTATCCAAAATATACAAGGAACTCTTAAAACTCAACAATAAGAAAACAATCCAGTTAAAACGTGGGCCAAACCAGAACAAAGAAGATACAGAGATGGCAAATAAGCATATGAAAATATACTCCACATCACATCATCAGGGAAATGTAAGGTAAAACAACGAGACACCACTCCACACCTACGAGAATGTCCAAAGTCCAGAACACTGACAACACCAAGGCGTGCGGGGATGCGGAGCAACGGGAAATCTCCTCATGGCTGGTGGGGATGCAAAATGGTGCAGCCACTTCGGAAGACAGTTTGGTGGTTTCTTACAAAGCTAAACATAATCTTACTATACAATCCAGCAATCGCACTCCTTGCCATTTACCCAAAAGAGCTGGGGAACTCATGTCCACACAAAATCCTGCATGCAGATTTTATACGAGCTTTATTCATAATTGCCAAAACTTGGAAGCAACCAAATGTCCTTCAGTAGGTGAATGGATCAACTATGGTAAATCCAGACAATGGAGAATTATTCAGCAACACAATGAAATGAGCTATCAAGTCATGAAAAGATAAGAAGGAACGTCAAATGTTTATCACTAAGTGAAAGAAACCAATCTGAAAAGGCTGCATACTATGTGGTTCCAACTACATGACATTCTGGAAAAGAAAAAAACCATGGAGACACTAAAGAGACCTGTGGCTGCCCAGGATGGAGTTGGGGGTAGAGGTAAATAGGCAGAGCACAGAAAACTTCTAGGACAGTGAAAATCCTCTGTATGATATATATAATGATGGATGGATGCCATTATACATTTGCCAAAACCCATAGAATGTACTACACCAAGAGTGAATTTTCATGTCAGCTATGGAATGTGGGTGAGGACGATGTGTCAGTGTCAGTCCATCAACTGCAACAAATGCATCATCTGGTGGGGGATGTGATGATGAGGGAAGCTACGCAGGTGTGAGGGCAGGGGGCGGACTGGAAATCTCGGTACCGCCTTCTCACTTTTTTTGTGAACTTAAAAAAATAAAGTGCAAAATAAAAAAAAATTTTTAGAAACATTCAGATTAACACAGAAAATATACACCAAACGTATTATACAAACTGTTTTCTTTGCAGGAAAAGAACACTGCAAATAACTGGAACTGCACTACAGAAATTCATATTTAAATTTATATTTGAACATCTGCAAAGACGGAGACCACTTTCCACCGCACTTTTCTCATGTCTGTACTTCCGAGCTCCCCTTCCCCCGTCTATCCGTGTTTGCCCCATCCACCAATTCCATGTAGAATTAGACTGCTGACCGCGCAGCTCAGCGCCAGTGCCGCTCTGGTGAACAGCTGACTGCAAACGCGGTCCTGCAGTAGAGCTCACACTGCACGTCCTCTCCACGTCAGCAGCTAATTTCATCAGTAACTTGTCTCATGGCCTTTTCCCTTCTATCCAGAGGAAGAGGCTGCCGTACGCCAGGTCAGCTTTCAGGAGCGATCACTACCGCAAAACAGAAGCATTAGACGGGTGGGCACTCCTCCAGGGTGAGGCCCTGGCCTTCGCCTGGCAGCTGCAGGGAGACGGAGCCCCTGATTTCTCAGCTACACTGGCCTAGAGTAGACGCTTCCTTCACATGGAGCTGGGGTAGGTCACGGCTAAAATTCCACAGAATCAATCTCTTCTTACCAAGAGAGATCTCTGAAGAATATTAAAACAATTACTTTCAAAAGATATACAACTGAATACTTAAGATTTATTTTAGGGATTTTCGTGGATGAAACAATCCTCTAGTGATTTTCAACCAGGGGCGATTTTGCCCCCAGGAAGCATCTGGAGACTGTTGGTTTTCACAATAGGCGCCGGGGGTGGGGGCTGGGAGGGTGCTCCTGGCACCCGGGGAGTCGAGGCCAAAAACACTGCTCAACAGCCTGCAGTGCAGAGACAAGCCACCACAACAGAGGAACACCAAACGTTGCCCCAGACGTCAACAGTACTGAAGGCAAGGCCCCCGGCTCCAGGCGCCTTAATTCAAAAATTAAAAGCTGGTGTAGCCGTGGGAAGAGCTGGCCTTGGGCTGAGTACTACCTAATAATCCACCCACTGATGCCGCTGTCCAGTTACTTCACCTTATTAAGGTTTTCATGTGCACAGGGGAAAAAATAAGACTGACTTTGGAGCGGTGGTATAAAATTTAGAGGAAAATCTGTTAAAATCTGCCAGCGAATGGTATACACCGGGAACTTATTAATTACTTAGCTAATGACTTCTCAAATTTGGGGAACTAGCTAAGGTAGCTACGTAAGAACACACCTTTACACAGCTTAGTCCAGTGCACCTTTTGCACAATGTTCTAAAACTAAAATGGGTCCGTGCAAATCCACATCCACCCCTAGAAGAAATGGACCCCCGCACATCTGTAAGCATTTCCTTGCTCTCTTACTCTGCGTAAATACCAAATACTTTTCTCTTGGAGCCAGTGCACTTTCAACTAATTACAGCCACCAGCAATTCAGTATCTGAAATGCGCCCCACTGATTCCTTAACCAAGTACATTTAATCCTTTTAACTACCGATGCCACAGGCATTAGTGTCGCCAATATGAATCTAGGAGATTCATACAGGTTAAGTCACTTCTGTAAGACATAATAAGATGGAGAGCTAAGAAAAGATTTTTCAATCACCTATTTTATCAACTGAACATATATGTATGAGACCTTCATCTGATTTCATGCACTTTGAAAAATATATCTAGTTATGTAAATAAATTTTGTTATGTATTATTTTTCAAAAGATTTATGATAAGGAAAATAATTGGTTTCAACTAAAAAGGAGTACAAGGAAATTTGCAGTACCCATTATTTTACACTTAAACCTTTTTCTCAAGATTGATTTTTTTTTCCTCTTAAATATATGCATGGTTATATATATATCTGTATGTGTCTGTTTTATAAAGTATAAAAGCAACTTAAAAGGGATTGGATTCTAGATTCCGTATGACACATACTTTGAGACATCAATGCCAACAGCTCTGCTCCAGGTTTGCTTTCTAACATAGAAAATAAGAAAAGGTGAGAATATCTACAGTCTCTTAAATTTCAAACATTTTGTGTTTCTAAAAGTGAAACTAATACCTTATCTAGATGTCTGTAAACTTGTTAAACACTGGAAACAATATACTTGCCTTTCTTAAAAGTAAAAGGATATGCCTCATGTTAAATAATTACATGTTATTTTTAAAATTTAGAGGAAACTGACATATTACTTATCTTCAAGTACAATTACATTACTAGGCTCACAGTAACTGATATGATTTAAAGAGAGACAGAAAGACAGAGAGAGGGAATGAACTGCAGCAAAATCAGAAGTATGGCCAACTTGACTTGTCTTACACGAAGTATATCTAGTAATTTTTTAACAGCAAGCACTAGCTACAACTGATGTCAGTTAAGGCTTGGTAAAAATGAATTATTAAATTGGTCTGCTTATATCCTATTACTGACTTCTTATGAATACTTGATTTTATTTGGTATAATTGACAAGAGTTGACAGCAAAGGACAGGTTTAATGACAATCAAATGAAGATCAACTCGTGTATATGTCACCTAGGAGAGCCGCATCAAGTGGTGATAAAGTAATTGATGGGACACTGAGAGACAGGGCACATGAGTCTGTCATATGTCGTAATAAGTTACCCTGTAATATTAGCAGACTGCCTGCAACAGCTCACAAATCCAATAGGTCTGAAAGAGACAGGCTACAGTATGTGCCCAAGAAAAGAAAAATAGACATTGACTTTGCATATATAACACCAGATCGTTTGCCATTAAACTTAATTTCTAAATCATTTATATGACTTAATGACTCTGCATGAAATTTTTAAGCTGGTGGCAAGATGAATAGCACCACAGAGAGAATGTGGATGAGTACAGTGCCATTTACCTACCCCTCGCCCACTAACAAGTGACAGCTGAGCTATGGTAATATGTCCCAAACACTTAAACGATAATGTCATCACTTAGGAGACAAGTGAAAAAGATATTGGCATTTATAAGAGATTGATGAAAATTAGTTCTAAAGCATTAATTTCTCTTAATACCACTAAAAGAATTGTGTGCATTCAGGAGATATTTGATCTGAATTAAGAAACTGATGAAGCAATTGATTAATTGGAATTTAAGCCATCAGTCACCAGATCCATCAACAGCTTCATTTACATTCTAAACAATCAACTGACGGCCCAATAGAATACCCTGTATTAATACACAGTCAATATGATGCCACGAAGAGACTCACTGAGCTGTACTGACAAACGCCCAGTGGCTATTGTCCAAACTTAACACGCTGCGTAGATTTAAGACTTTCATACTGGCTATGGTTTAGAGATTCTTACTATAACAGACAATGTATTATCAGGGTTTTCTGAACTGAAACTGAAAAATAATAAAGTAATATTAACAGTGTTAGCAGATACACAAAAAATTCTAAACATGTACGTTTAAAAACAAGGCTTTAATTTAAAACCTTAAATAATTATGTAAAGTCACACAAACAGAATTTCTAAAGCTAAGAATCCTTGATTGAAAGCAGTGTTATGACACATTTTATACAGCTGGGAAGCTGTCTGGTCCATTTTATAAAGAGAAGAAAAATATCATGAAACAGTAATCTGACATTTTAGTATCTCCATAAGGGTAACAGTAAGTGTTTTAACAATTTAAATTTGACAGAAAAAAATCATAAAACTGAGGAATATAATAGAACCACAGGTCAAAACAGATGACAGTAAGGTCCTAAACTTGGAGCCATTAATAATCTTCCAGGAATATGTTAAATAATAAAAATTTAGCATACATGTATATTATGTACTTTTTTCTGAGGAACAAAGTGATAATTCTTAAGATTCTCAGAAAGATCCATGACCTCCAAAATATTAAATATCATTACCCTACAGAGAGAAACTGTCCCTACAACATAGAATACAAAGCAAAATTTGAGGAAAAAAAACATTTTTAAAACATAATCAATTTGGATATAACGTTATTTATCTGTAGTTGGCACATGTGAGAGTATCTCACTTGCCTAATGCTCTAATATTCTCTTCACGTTTTGCTATCTTATTACGCCATAACAATGATATGGTGGCTGAAGAACAATTTCTAAAACTTCAGCAAAGCATTTACTAGCCCTCAGATTCTTCCTCTGAAAAATGGACATTTCTAACAATCTTCCAGCTTTAAAGAGATGGATTTTGTTCACATTTTATCTCCTAACATAATCTGTATACTCTATTTCTTTTAAGTTAATTACCTAAAGCCATATCCACATTGAGCATAATATTCTTAATCGTACCTATATTCCTACCATGATCACTACAAGGGCAACTAAATATAAAAGCATCTCCTGGGATTTCCCTGGCAGTCCGGTGGTTAAGAATCTGTGCTTCCGGTGTAGGGCGCACGGGTTCAATCCCTGGTCGGGGAACTAAGATTCCACATGCCCAGTGGTGCAGCCAAAAAAGAAAAAAAAAAGTATCTCCCAAATGCAAACTTTTTGTTATTCATTATACTGAATACATTTGCAAACAAAGCCAAAGAAATCATAAATAAGTAGGGATGGCAGTGTAAAAATCTCTGAAAACCCATTCCTCCATAACTGTAACGAGAACATAAGCAAAAATTGTCTAAAGCAACTTTTTCAAAACTCTGGAAAATAATCAAAGACTTGCAACAATCCCGGGTGCATTTATTCAAGAAACACGGCTAAATCTAGCTGTGAGTGAGATGTGTGGTGTTTTGACTCTTGCCTTTTCCAGTACCCTGCCCCCAGTCAAACTCCACAGTAGCTGAGAAAACCAGCGGTCTGGTAGCCACTGAGGGGAACAAACCAGGGCTGGGACTCCCCAAACCCCATGCCCAGACAACTGTAACCACCTGACCAGGTCGGGTTTGTCTGGATTTGACTCAACCCACAGCTCATTCACTGAGAATGCGTTTTCCCTGGAATGTTTGTCAAAAACAAACAGTGGCAATTGTTTAATGTCACAGCTACCTTAGGTGGTGGTTAAAGCTGGGGTAAACAACAAGCTGACCAAAAAAATTTAAAAGAAAAGCTGAAAAATCAGATAACAAGGAGCAAAAGCTCTATCATATTGCCGAGAGTCTAGAAGGCCGCCTGCCAGTGCGGGGCCGCACACAATGCCCTGAGAGGCCCGAATCTCTCACACCTGGCTGACCCTGAGGCTCTGTACAAGCAAGAAGGGAAGGCAAAGGCAGAGTTCTAAGTGCCTGCCACAGCTCTGCAGGTGTTAAGGGAACACTAGCTGTTTGTAAAAGATAAACCTTGCAGCTCTGGCACTTAATACTACCTCTCTGTCATACAGAGTCCACTTGGCGACAGAATGGGAGGGGAGTCTGTCCCACACAGTCATAAGGACCCTAAACTGAGGGAAGCTCCGCCACCTTCAACAGGCAGCTTCCAAGGTTGCCCTGGTCATGGACGCAGAGCCAGTACAGGGAAAGCCGAGGCTGGAAGTGGTACACGTGACCTTCAGCCACCCTCCTTCGGCCACACCTCAGGGCATGGCCCCATCTAACTGGACAGGAAAGGGAAATGGGCTGGAAAAGTAGTTCTCCAGTCTCCACCCCATGGGAAAAACAAAACCACCCATTAAAGAGCACACAATAAAGTAAAGGTATCAAGTGCACAGAGGCCACTTGATGATTAGGTGCAACTGAATTCTTCTGTTAATGGCAGCCTCATCTTAGGATGTAAATAATCATAACTACAGTTGGTGAAAAGAGAAAACATTTTTCTTCTCTCTCATGACTTAAAATGTCCTTTTAAAAGAACGCTGTTTAGGGACTTTGCTGGTGGTCCAGTGGTTAAGACTCCTCGCTCCCAACACAGGGGGCCTGGGTTCGACCCCTGGTCAGGGAACTAGATCCCGCGTGCCACAACTAAGACCTCGCATGTGGCAATGAAGATCCCGCATGCCGCAAATAAGACCCGGCACAGCCAAATAAATAAATATTTTAAAAAATACAAAAAAAACCCCACTGTTTATAAATGGAGAAAAAACTAAGTCAACAACTCTAAATTTTAACCATGTCCTTTCTAGAGTTTTCATGCTACAAATAATAATACATATGCTGAGCTTCCCATAAAAATATTGCTCATTTATGCAACAAAGTCAGAAATATAAGGCAGAAGGAACTTTGGATGTTACTTGACAAACCTCTCATCATTTTAGAGATGATGAAAATGTATGACCGCGTGGCTAGGTCATATAATTAGAAATTGGTCAAAGCAGACTAGATTTTAGGTTTCCTGATCTCCAACCAATGGATTTTTTCTCCTTGACCACATGAGGCTTCCTTCTCATTACCCCTTGTGCACCTTCTTCTTATTGTTTAAAGCTCTGGACATATAAGTATCATTTTTTCTGTGAAGCCCATTTCAACTCACCTAGGCAAATTGTCTGTTCCCTCCCATTACCCCCACGTCTTTTATTTATGTATTTGTTTGTTTATTTATTTATTTTTGGCTGCATTGGGTCTTCGTTGCTGCGCGTGGGCTTTCTCTAGTTGTGGCAAGCGGGGGCTACTCTTCGTTGTGGTGTGCGGGCTTCTCACTGCGGTGGCTTCTCTTGTTGCGGAGCATGGGCTCTAGGCGCACAGGCTTCAGTAGCTGTGGCACGCGGGCTCAGTAGTTGTGGCACGTGGCCTCACTAGTTGTGGCGCGCGGGCTCAGTAGTTGTGGCACGCAGGCTCAGCAGTTGTGGATCGCGGGCTCTAGAGCACAGGCTCAGTAGTTGTGGCTCACGGGCTTAGTTGCTCCACGGCATGTGGGCTCTTCCCACACCAGGGCTTGAACCCGTGTCCCCTGCATTGGCAGGAGGATTCTTAACCACTGCGCGACCAGCGAAGCCCTCCACATGTCTTTTAATATTTATACTATCTATACAATCAGAGTATTGCTAATTGTCAATGTGTGTACTTCCATAAATAAGTAGATCATGAGGAGCTCTTTGAAGAGAGCAACTCGGTTTTACTCTCTTTTGTATTCTAAGCAACAGGTAGCACCTGGCACATAGTAAGTGCTAAATAAATGTTTGCTGAATGAGAAATAAAACTGCAAATGCAGAATAGCAATCAAGTTTTGAGGAACATCACCATCTATTTAGATATCAAAATGGATTTGAATGAAAACATTCACTTGATATAGGAAAGGATATATTTTAAAGCAACATATTATACAGTAAAATCATTGTTTTAAACATAAACAGTTAAATGTGATTTAGAAATTAATGAATTCAATATATTATCATTCAAAGAAAAATTCTTACAAGAATAAATTTAACTTTTATCTTTCAAAATGAAAATTAAACTGCCAAAATACCAATCATCAGCAATATAAATAAAAGTAAAAATACCTGCTTTTTCTGATGTCCTAAGAAATACCATGTCCGATGGAATTCTTTGATTCTGCAGAGTAATATAAAATATTAATTATCTATATGCAAGTTTACAAATTAACACAATTCCATTCCAAAGGAGAAATGGCTCCTAAAAACAACTAAAATAATGTTATATGTCAACTCTATGCTGAAACAATTAACATTCATAATTTGTATAATAAAAATGAATATTTTAATTCATATTTTAGTTAGATCTCTAAGTTTTTTTTCCGCATCAATGAACCATGTAAGTGGCATTTAGTGATGACCTGAAAACTACTCCATTTCCTGAAAAATGTTACATATTGCCATTTCTGTGGCCTCTGTTGCACCTCAGCTCACACGTACAGTATACTAGTTACTGCCTCATGAAAAGATTGTGTTCCCCCTGTCAGGCTAAGTGGCCTGGGAAGTGAGGACAGTGTTCTTCCAACAGCTGACACAGACCAGGGTGTATCGAAAACGAGACACTTACGAAAAGCTGGGTGAAAGAGTGAGTGTACAACCGAGCAAGCGAAACCCCACATATCTGAGGAGACATTCTTTTTACAGAGCAGAAAAGGAGAAAAACTCAAAGGTCACTATTCATACATTTATTTAATCACTGTTACTAATATTAGTATTAATTAGTATTACCAACAATAATTAGTATTAATAAGTATTACTAATAATTAGCATTAATTAATTAGTTGGGAAAGCGGTACAAACTAAAAGAAAAATATAATTATAACAAGAATACTTCACATAGTTTCATGAATTATTTATATTCTTTAAGACCTAAGTAAAGATTTACCTACACACAGTAAAGAAATGAACTACTTGTCAGTCAGCAAGCAACAAAAACAAACATAAGTTGTTAAAGCTGAAAGAAGATATGCTGTAGAATAGAGCTCTCACATAAAATAATTTCTAACATTTCTTTAGGCAATTGTTAAGATCTAAAGAACCTTTAGGTGAAGGGGGAAATCACAATGGAAACTAGAAAACATTGTTAATGAAATGGTAATAAAAACTCAACATATCAACATATCATGTGTGGAACACAGCCGAAGTCAGGAAAATGATAAGAGGAAAATATACATGATTAAACTGCATACAACAGAAAAGGGAGGCTAAAAATATACAAAGGACTAAATATCCATTTGAAAGCAGGAAAAAAAAACCCAGCCAATAAATCCCGAAGAAAGTACAAGGATGTAAACAAATATAAGAGCAAAATTAATGACACAAAAAACAAAACCATACATACCAGTAACAAACAGCAAGAAGGTAAATATTTCTTTAAATATGTCCATTTCAGTAATAAGAAAAAACTAGCACTAGAATAAAACTGGTAAAAGATGGGCAAGTCCTCTAAACAAAAAACTGTAAAACATTACTGAAAGAAATTAAATGAAGCCTAAGGAAATAGAAAACACCATGTTCTGAAATTAGAATATACGGTATTGCAAAGATGTAAAGTGCGCATACACTGACCCAATCAAAATCTTAAAATGTTTTCTGGGGGGAAATGACAAGATATTCCTAATATTTACAGGGAAATGCAAAGGCCAAGAATGACTAGACAAGTGTAAGAAACAACATGGACAGTTGTCTGTACAACATAACAAAACTAAATATTAAAATAGAGTAATTAAGACAAGATGGTATTCCACTAAGATGGATGATTATATTAACGTAAAAGCAGAGAATCCAGAAGTCGGCCCACACATCTGCGGACACCAGATTTATGAGAAAGTTGGCACTGCAGACATCTTTTCAATAAACAGTGCTGAGAAAACTAGATACCCATGGGCGATGAGAAGAGATAATACCTGGCCTCTACTTCAATCGAAACACGAAAATCTATTCCAAACGAATTATAATTCTAAATGTCAAAGTCAGAGACTTCCGTGGTGGCACAGTGGTTAAGAATCCGCCTGCCAATGCAGGGGACACGGGTTCGAGCCCTGGTCTGGGAAGATCCCACATGCCACGGAGCAACTAAGCCGGTGCGCCACAGCTACAGAGCCTGTGCTCTAGAGCCTGCAAGCCACAACTACTGAGCCCATGTGCCACAACTACTGAAGCCTGGGCGCCTAGAGCCCGTGCTCCGCTACAAGAGAAGCCACCGCAATGAGAAGTCCGCACACCACGATGAAGAGTAGCCCCTGCTCACTGCAACAAAGACCTAACGCAGCCAAAAATTTAAAAATAAATAAATAAAATTTTTTAAAATGTCAAAGTCAAAACAATAAAACCTAAAAGATAATATAGAAGAATATTTTCATGATTTTTTGGTAGGAAGAGATTTCTTAAACAAGACTCCTTCCCCTTACCACCACAAATTAAAAAAAAAACTTATTACAGATGAAAAGATTAATAAGGTTGACTTCATTAAAATTAAGCATCTCTGTTCCACAAAGCACACGAGTAAAGAAAAGATATTCACAACATAAAACTAATAAAGGACTCCCATCCAGAATACTTGAAGGCCTGCAAACTGTTAAGAAAGGATAACTCTGAAGAAAAACAGCAAGAGATTCTCACGGCTTTTCCCAAATAAGAAAGATATCCAAAATCATATGAAGAGGTGTCCAACTTTGTTAGTCTTTACAGAAATGCACATTAAAACCACAACCACAATGTATAATCTGGAAATGGTAAATTTAAAAGGCTGGCAACGCCAAGTGTTGGCAAACATGAAGGAATGGGAACTCTTACTCACTGCTGATCTGAGTATAATTTGATACATCACTTTGCAAAATCATCTGCAGTAAGTACTCAAGTGCAACACACACACTCACCCCAAAATCCAACAAGCCCACTCCTCAGTACACATGCAGCAGCAATGTGTGCACGTGTGAGCCAAAAGACATGGTCAAGTATGACTCAGGGGTATCATTCCTCACAGGCAAAACTTAGAAGCAACCCAAATATCCACCAACAGCAGAAGGGATAAAAGGCATACTATGTAACCACAGAATGAATGAATTACAGCTGCACACAACAAAATGAAGACTCTCATAATCAGTATTGGGTCAAAAATAAGCACCCACCCAAACACAGCCCTATCCCACTGAATTTTCTAGGCACCCTTGTTGAAAATCTATTAATCAGAAATTTAAGGCTTTATTTCTGGACTCTCAACGTTTAATTTATGCCAAGTCTATACTGTCCTGATTAACGTTAACTTTGTAAAAAGTTCTGAAATGGAGAAGTGTGAATACGCCAATTTTGTTCACATTTTTAAAAACTGCTTTGGCTATTCTGAATCTCTTGTATTTCCATATGAATTTTAGAATCAGCTTGTCAATTTCTGCAAAGAAGTCAGCTGGGATGTTAAGAGGGACAGCACTGAATCTGTAGATCAGTTTGGGAGTATTGACATTTTAACATATGAATACTTCTAATCCATGAACATGGGACGTCATTCTGTTTATCCAGGTCTTCTTTACTGTGTTTTAACAATGTTTTACAAGTTTTGTTCTTTTGTTAAGTTTATTCTTAACAATGATTTTATTTATAAGTATTTTATTCCTTTGATACTATCATACATGGAATTTTTTCTTAATTTTAATTTTAGACCATTACCCTTTATTCCCTTATCCTGTCTTACTTTCTATGAGGCATTAATAAATAAACTAGAAACTTCAAAATAATTATTGGATACTTTCTATTCTTCCCTCCTCTCAAGACTCTGAGCAATACAGGAGCAGAGGCCTGTGTTTTCTTAACATGAAATTACCATGGGATAATGTACAGCAGTTTCTCTGACCATGTCCCATTCAGGATATCTGAACTGTTTCTGATTTTTGGCTATCATGAATAATGCAGGTATAAACATTCATTTTCAGGCTTTTGTGCCAATCTAAATTAATATTTACCTGTGATAAAGGTCCAAAAGTTCAACTGCTGAGTCAAATGACAGTTGTATACCTAGTTTTTTAACAGACTGTCTAATGATTTTCCAGAATAGCTGTAACATTTGATATCCCCACATGAATTGTATGAGTGATCCACTGTCTTCACGTCACTGCCAGCATTCGTGCTGTCATCATTTTTCATTGTAGCCATTCCGCTATATGTGTAGTGACATTTCACTGTATTTTCATTTGCATTTCCAGATAACTAATGATGTTGAATATCGTTTCATATGCTTATTTTCTACCTGTATGTCTTCTTTGGCTAAATGTTTCTTTATTTTTTTTGCCCATTTTCTAACTTGATATTTTTTTTTTACTGTTGAGTATTAAGAGTTTTTACATATTCTAGATACAAATCTTTGTGGATATATGGTTTACAAATATTTTCTCCCAGTCTGTTTTTCCACCATATTCACATGTTCTTTCACAAAGCACAAATTTTTCATTTTAATGATGCAATCTATCTATTTCACCCTTATATGCATTGTGCTTTTGGTGTCAAGTCTAAAAACTATTTTCCTACACTAGATTCTAAATATTTTCTCCTGTTTTATTCTAAAAGTTTTACAGTTTTACATTATATATTTAAGTCCCTGGTCCACTTTGATTTAATATCTATATAAGGTGTGACATTTAGATTATGGTTCATTTTTTACCCATGGATGTCCAATAGTTCCAGCCTGTTTTGTTGAAAGGCTATCCATCCTCCATTTTAATTGCTTTTGCACTTTGTCAAAAATCACTTGAGCATATTTGGGTGGGTCTATTTCTCGGTTCTCCATTGATGTTTCATTATCTTTGTTTCTACCCTTCTTCTGCCCTATGTTAATTAATATAGTAGGAAGTATGCCTTAACAATAGGAGAGTGACTCTTTTCACTTTATTCTCCTTGTCAAGGTTGTTTTTGCTATGTTAGGGCCTGTGCCTTGCCAAATTAGTTTTAGAAAAATCTTATTTTGTCTTTAAAAACAAAACAAACAAACGAAGAAAAAACCTTGCTGAGATTTTGATACATACATCTGTCTACGAATTCAGATACTGCTCAGGTTTCCTTATTAAGCTGGGAGATAATCTTTGGAATTTCTTGCTTCACCTTGCATGCATAAAGGATCATCTGACCTCGACTCTGAACGGTCCTACCCTCCCAATTTCCAGGTACATGTCAAAGACACACTTCTCCTAGGCTGAATTTGAATCTGGAGAACTAGGAGCTTAAACCCGGACGCAGTGAACACCGAAGGCCGCTCCATCCTCTTTCCACTCTCTGTCCCAGGCTGCTGCTCGCCCACGTTCTGCGGCTACTGACGTCTATATAACACTGAGCCAAAGCTGGTGAGCATTATTCTTTCAAATACCCATAAAATGAATATCGATGTACTAATTTTAATTCCATGTTAAGATAAAAAATTACAACTATCCTATAACATAAAATCCACCATGGAAATGTCCAAACACTAATTTGTAAATAGGAATATGGTCAAATAAAAGAGAAATAGCTTTTCTGGTTAGTGATAAGTATTCCCAGAATTCTTAAATAAAAAGTAGAAGGACAAAGCCATTTGCTACCAGATCTCTGCTATTTCCTTATGATGATTATATCAACTGGCAAGAAAAAAATCTTTTATCACTACAAAAATCACAAAATTGGTTTGACAAATACCATGAATCTACTACTAAAAATTTGTCATTTCCCAGTAGTTACTGGAAATTATGTTATCAAACTTCAGAATACTCAATGTTTTCCAGGAGAGTAAAATATATGAAAATTTTTTGTATGAAAATGAAAGTACAATTGGCAATACAAAAAACTAAATCAGGTAAGTGGTGCCACCCCTATTTTTTAGTATGCAGCAGTGCTTCCTTAAGGCTAGTGAAAACATTTTAGAAGTCTTCCCTCTAGCTCTGCTACCAAATCTTTAAATTTCAGAGTAGCACAGGATACCACACACATGCTCACATATATGTAACACTGGTGTGTCATCCACAACATGCTATCCACTGGACACTGAAATGACAAACAAACACAAAGAGGTGCAGCTCCACATCAAAGGAAAACCTTTACCTGGATGTCTACAGAGACCTATGTCACTCACCAATCTTTCTTACTGATGGAGAAGACACCTGTGAGGCCAGAGAGACACTGAAGAGGAACACCCAGACACAGATGTGGATCTCTCTTTCACATCTACCTGTATGACTAATGAGATGGCCAAGAAGGGTGCACCTGTTACTCAGTAAAAATGGGGGGACTGAGGGAAGACAGGAAGGTGAGCGTACTGCTACGTCAAACTAAACAGCAGAGGTAGGGGAAAAAAAGGGTAAATAGGAGAGTTAAGGAGGAAATAAGAGATGAAAGAATGAAAAGGCCAAACAGTACTCATTTGATTCACAAAGAGAGATTCTATCCTAACCTTCAACACAACAAACACGAGACATCCTCCTAAAAGTCAAGAGGAAAACAAAAGGTGATGAGGCATCACTCTGGAGTCTAGGTCTCGGAGACTGTGCAACCCTTCTGCTGGCACTCACACTCTCTCTTTCCCCTTCCTGCTGGCAGGCTGGTGGTGGGCTGCCCGGTGGAGAGGCCCATGTGGCCAGGAATGAGGGTGGCCTCAGGCCAAAAGCTCATAGAACTGAGGCCCTGAGTCCAAAGAGGCACCAAGTCCTGCCAACAACCCCAAGAGTGAGACTGGCATCAGCTCCACCCCCGTGGAACTTGGAGGTGATGGCTACTGGGCTGACACCTTGACACAACTTGACTGAGAGCCTTAAGGGGGACCCAGAGCCAGGAGGTGCAGCTAGGCTGCACCCAGATTCCTGACCACAGAAACCTGAGAAAACAAATGTTGGTGTTCCTTAAAAATTGCATCAAAATTTTTATGACTAACATATGGCTCAGCCATCCCTCTTGTCAGCATTTATCCTATAGAGTCCTGCAAGGATGTACGTACCAGAATGTTCATTATAGCACTTCTCACAGCAGAAAAGGGAAACCATCCAAAATCTAACAATGGATCAAAAGTTAGTAACTTACAGTATCCATATAACTGAACACTATGTAAATAAGTTGCAAATCAGTATGTTTAATTTTCTCCTTTCTGTAAAATCTGACAAACACAGCCCAAAGCATTCTCTGTGTACAGATTACTGCAATGAGATGAAGACCACTTTCCTCCTGAGGAAGAAGGCTCTCACTAAACCTCCCCACGAGGCGGCTCAGGCTGGGTATGTTCCCATGGGTTCCCATGTGGATATCAGCTGGTACCAGGGGCTCACACTCCTCTGTAAGAGGCCTTATGAAAACCTCTCATTCTATATTCTTTAAAATGTTGTTCTAGAGCCTTAAAAAAGGAAAAACAAAAAGACTATGCCCTCAGTCACCATTACTCAGGAAGGCTATGCGGGCAGAAACGCTTCTCCGCAAAGGCAGGCAGCCCAGGCCTCCAGACTCCGGGCCAGTAGCAGCCTGTCGACGGCCACCTCTGACCACTGTGGGGTTTTTAAAATGGCTTCTTCCTACATTGACCTAAACTTTTACTTTCTAATCCTCTTTTGTTTCCATTTACCTTTCCCTCGTTAAGTTTTTAAGCCATAAGAATTAATATCCAATAATTACATATAATACATCTGTCTGTAAAAGGAACCTCTAGAAACTGAAACATATTCCATTATAAATAGGTTCTAACTAATACAATTCTTTGGTCAAAAGATATAATTCTGACAATGCAACAATAAACAGTTAACATGTCTTATTTTAGACAAAATATGACTACCTACACACACTGAAATGTACTTTAGCAAAACAGACTATACAAAAACCTATATTTTTTTCTTCACATATATCAAACCTTACACAAAGATGTTAAGATTTAAAATACATGTCTCACACAATTTCCTTCGGATTCAAAAGTTACTTGCAATCAGGCTAAATGTTAATAACTGGCATATACATGTCTAAAATATATTAAAAATGCATCAACCTTTTCCACTATGATGAGGTCTCCAACTTGTATGTCTGAACTCTTAACTTGCACTTTACCTTAAAAAAAAGAAGAAGTATAATCAACTCAAGGAAATAATAGCACATCAGAGTTAAACTTTCAGTTGATAAATAATACTTTAGAAATAACTTTGGGAGGAAAAAATAACACTTTAGAAATTTATCTATACTTATACTTTCAAAATAAATTTATTTCAGATAGACACAGTCATTAAAAATTAACTTCTCCTAGTGAACTCCCAAATACAATTAACTATCCCCCAATAAAAGATGAGCGAGAATGGGGAAGAGGATTCCATCTGGAAAGTTCTTCCCACATATGCCATTATTTCAGGTCTGAGTCAAGTTACGGATGATCAAAAATATCACTAAATAACATAATTTGATGACTGAAGCTGAGTAACATGGAGATGTAAAATCCTTACATTAATATTGTGGATAGCACTGATTGGCACATAACTGACAGAAAAAAGAAACAAAGAAAATTACATGTAAAATCACCCTCCACTAGTAGCTTTACAGACACAGGTCAGGACTGAAAACTAAGGTCTAGAGATTTACACAAAAAGTGATGCTTCCACATGGTATACTGTGTACATTCTTAAATTGTCTCTCTAGTATCTAGTGCATTGTAATCACTTACAAAGTCTAACACACAACATCTACACCATGTCAGTGCCACAGAGAGGAGGAGAGCAGCTGACGTGCACAATGGGAGACATCGTCCTGAAGCAGCAGCAGGACTTGGTTCAGTTCTCGCTCCCTGTGTCTCCTCCCTCCCTGCCTCCCTTCGCCCCCGTTTCTCCCCCCTCTTCCCTCTCTTCCCACCTCCCTATCCTGTCTCCCTCCCTCCGTCCGTCTCCCTTTTGAAACCAGCAACAGCCTTATGGATCTGCCTTGACATTTTTGTAAGTACTGTTTTGACATGGGAAAAGGTCCACTTCTATTACATTCATTTTATCCTGAAAGCTAACAGAACAAGAGCTAAGTTCATATTACATTATCAAATACGAACATTACCAGTCATTACACTGACTTTTAGACCAATTCAACTTATTATAAAGCCTTATTTCCTAAATACCTCTTAAAGCAGCTGAGTTTCAATGGAACTATACCAGTTCCTAACAATTTGTCTTGAGGATATCAAAAAGTTTTGTAAATATTATATTTTTGCTGTTATATTTTTCCACGTTCCTCAATTATACAATAAATACATAAGGGCTGGAGTTACTTTTTGGGGGGAGATGAAGCTACTTTTTATTCACATTCTAAAATAGCAAAGTTCTTTAGAATTGCATTTGCATGTGAAGCAAATCTTACGATATTTTCGTAAGTGATAAGTATACATCAATTAGTAGCCAAAAAACATATCTGCAAAAGAATGTCTACTTTAAATCTTTTTTTTCAGTTGGTCACTTCAAGCTTCAGGTCTGTACTCCCACTATTATGTTTTTTATAGCTAAGCATCAGGCAGTAAAGACATATCACTGATCTCATACTCCCGAAGTATTAACTCAACAGAATTCCTGTCTTATCATTTAATTTTATTTTCTCTTCTATTCTCCAATCCACTTTTCCTTCCTTCTGCTTTTTTACATTTTAATAGACACATTTAAAAACGAGAGAAAAAGAAATAGTTGCAGTCATAAGATGTAGTAAATGTAAATAATTTTAAACTATTTTGAAACAAAGAAAACACATCCTTTTTTGACTCCTTAATCAAGACCTTACATTTCTGAGATTTATTATTCTCTCACATGGTAACAATGTGAGACACAATTAAACACAATTTATATTTAATAGCCTTTAATTTTTAGGCATTAGTTGTGATCGCTACTCATTTCTATGGAACTTACTAGCAATTACATGGTTAAGTAAAACAGTTTATGGTAAAATGCACTGTTGAAAGTTCTCAACTCTTATAATATTACAACATGAACAAAATACGAGAAGGCTAAACACGGCACAGCGTCAAACCAGTATGATAATCTGCCTCACCTGTTCAAAGTACACATTTCTAAATTTTGAAGAACTGGTCAAATTGTTCAACAGTTCTGAACTCTCTAATAATTCTAATCTTGTGTTCAGGGGACTGCCTGCACTTCCTTTACAGCCTTTGTCACATGAACTCACAGACTTCTCTGTTCTCTTTCCCAAAGAACAGGGAAGGCACCCGACAGGAAAGATGGAGGAAAGCCACCCACTGCCCATGCACCTGTCCTGCACCGACAGCGCAGCATCAAGACCTTCCGCAGCCTCATCTGCACAGTCCACGCCTCCACTAACGGTTTGATTTCTGGCCACCCTTTGTGAGCTGAACTGATAGCTGATCCTAGCTAGCAACGTACTAATATCAGAGTTGGAAGAGACTGGTAACAAGAGATATTCCTTAAGTTTTACAAGTCACAGCACATAGAAAACACACAACGGCCACCTGCTCTCACAAACCAATGGAACCATCAACAACACAGTGTTTATTGAATGGGCATTTAAAATTTAGTAACTTCAGAGCTACGCTTGATAGAAGCAAGTTCTAAATACAGTAACAAAGATACTTCAATGCGTACACCAGTATTTAAACCTAATGACAGTTTTCCTTAAAAATATCCTATTCCATTTACTGTCAAGTATGTACTCAGGAAGTCATACCTTACCAGCCTTTTTCTTTTGATGAAATAGTGAATAGTGAATATTACACCAAGTAAGGTAACAACAGTCCTTTCCTCTCTCTAAACTACTGCAGGTAAATCTTTCTTTCTAGCAGTAAATGTTCCCCGCCACTGTGCCTTGAAAGTACGACGGCTTATGTGCTCCTCCTCACAGGAGGAAAGCATTTATCTAACTTGCCCCATGAACCAAGTTTTATTGGCTCCTCCGAAGAGAGATCAAAAATCACTCCAAGAGCCACTCTTCTTCCTGCAGAGTGTCTAACCACGCGCCCTGTCTACCACTCTCACTGCCACTCGTCAGCGTCACCTGTAGAGACAAGACACAACTAAATGGTCGCCACTGTTATTATTTCCCGAATTCAGCATAACTCCAAACGAGCTAGTTGAAAAATTAAGGATTATGTTCATCCTCACCCCAAACCCTCCATTATTGGACAATTACTTAGAAGATAATCAGATTTGCAGCATGTATACACATTCTTCACAGCTGATCTCAAATTAACTTTCCGGCTTCATCTACTGTCTATGTTTCCCTTTGCTCCTGCTCTATCTTAGTCTGGCACCTTCTCCTACAACCGTGTGAGGCCCTTGCCTGTTCTTACAGGTTCTCTGCACTTGCTGTTCCTTTTGACTGAAACCCTTCCCTCCCCAGACCTCCTTAATTACACAGCAAATATAGCCCCATGAAGCCTTCTGTAGCCTGTATAAGCATCAGCAGGATTTTATACACACTGCTACACAATGTGCTTAAAATGCTATAATGCTATAAATATTCAAACACCTGAGTGTCTACCAAATTTCAGATCCTGTGCACTTCTAGGACATTTAGTTTGTTCTTCGCAAATGCATATCCAAACTTAACCCATTTTAAAAGAACAGAAGGAGTTGATAACCATTCTACGCCTAATCAGTTAAAATGGGTCAAATGCCAGAATGGACTGAAGACAGCATAACCATAAAGACCACATCTAACCAGACACAGACATTATCAAATAAGGATGAAAATGCATTAATTACTTACTTCCCAACAAAACACACACAAGGAGATAAGAGTGAGAGATAATTACGCAACTTTTTAAAAAAGCACTTGATCGCATATAAGGAGCCCTCTAGGAGGTCACTTCAGATTAACAGGTATTGCTTCCTGGGCAGACCACCACCCGTGACATCAGCAGGTTATTGGGCCTGTCTTCATTATTTGGGTGGGAATGGCATTCTCCCCCAACTCTCTCAACATTTTAAGTGGGTGTGGAGGTAGGAGCCTAACTTAAAACAGATTATGAAGCAAAGTGGGTAGTTGGGAAATGAGTTTTATACTATACTGTATTATATTATATTATACCACATCATATTATATTAAGAGAGAGACCTATACTCTGAAAAAAACCCTAAGTATTGCTGAGAGAAATTTTAAAACACCTAAATAAAGGAAGAGGTATATCTCATTCATGGATCAGAAGACTTAATACTATTAAAATGTCAATTCTCCCCCAAATTTGTCTACAGATTCAATGCAATTTCAATCAAAATCCCAGCAGGCTTTTTTTTAAATAGAAATTAACAAACTGATTCTAAAAGTCACATGGAGGGACTTCCCTGGTGGCGCAGTGGCTAAGAGTCTGCCTGCCGGTGCAGGGGACACAGGTTCGAGCCCTGGTCCGGGAAGATCCCACATGCCGCGGAGCAACTAAGCCTGTGCACCACGACTACTGAGCCTGCGCTCTGGGGCCCGTGAGCCACAACTACTGAGCCCGCATGCCACAACTACTGAAGACCGTGCGCCTAGAGTCCGTGCTCCGCAACAGGAGAGGCCACTTGCAATGAGAAGCCCGTGCACCACAGCGAGGAGTAGCCCCCGCTCACCGCAACTAGAGAAAGCCCGCGCGCAGCAACGAAGACCCAACACAGCCAAAAATAATAAATAAATAAATAAATAGATAGATAAATAATAAATAAATTTATAAAAGTCACATGGAAATACAAAGGATCTAGTCTAGCCAAAACAACTCGAAAAATGAAAAACAAAGTTGGGAGGGCAAACGCTACTGCTTTCAAGAATTATCATGAAACAACACTAATCAAAAGAGCATTGTTTTAGCACAAAGAGAGACGAACAGATCAACAGAGTGAAGAGAGAGTCTAGAAATAAACCCACACATGAAAGACAACTAATTGTTGACAAAAGTGTAAGGCAACGTGGTGGTAAAGGGATCACTTTTTCAAAAACTGGTGCTAGAAACAACAACACACACACCTTGTACCAATACAAAACTACTCAAAAGACCTGTCATATAATGCAAATCCTAAAACTAAAAAACCTCTAGAAGAAGAAACATCAGAGAAATAAATGTAACAGAAAATCTTTGTGAACTTGAGTTTAGGTGAGTTTGGTGTCCTATCTGAGAACTAAGAGTTCTCAGATAGGACACCAAAAGCACAATCATAAAAGAAAAAACTGATACATTGGACTTCATCAACTAGAACATCAAAGGGGCAAGGAACAGCACAAAGGTGTTAGATCAATGAACTAGCGGTTGAAAAATAGCCGGAGGCAGGTGCAAGAGGGAATAAGCTACAAAGATAGGAAGGGACTCTAATTCCAGGTCAAGTGGCCCCAAGGTTATGGGAGAAAAACAGCAAACATTTAGGAGAGCTGCAGGGGAAGCAGGACCTGCAGAGAAGAGCCACATTTTAATGAAAGCAAGAAGGCACATTCAGAGGAGTCTGATGATGGAAAGGCTCAGGTGATGAAGAAACCAGAATTCCAAAGGCACGGTGAAAAAAGGGCAATGCTAAGAATGAAGACGTACAGAATCTCGTGGTGATTAAAACGCAGAAGGTGAAGAGTGATTTTAAAGGCTGAGACACGCACAAAGATGAAGGTCCCGTGAGGCTAGTCCTGGGCTACACAGGCCGAGACTGCGCTCAGGCTGAGAGGCTTGGGGAGCCCAGGACCCCATCCTGACCCCGGCTGAAGCTGGGCAGGGCACGGGCTTCCCCTTGACCTCGGCTGACGAAGCTGAGGGTGCCAGAGGAAGTCAGGATTAACTCAGGGCACGTGGACCCCCTTCCCCAGTACAGGGTGGGGACAAAAGTGGGAACAAAATGGGCAGCTTATATTCTATCAAGATTAAGTAAGGCAGAGTGAAATAAAATATAACAACAAATGGACTGTATAATTACAGCCTACGAAATAAGAAAAAAAAAAAGAAATACTACAGCCTGGGGGTAAGAATTATAAAGCATCTTGCCAAAAGTAACCAATTTTTACTCTTAAACATTCACTAGCAATAACCAAAGTATTATTTAATAACATTCTTAAGCAACAACAAAAAAATTAAGATGCTCAAATTAAACACAATCAATTCTTTTTCCTTTACCATCAGTAAAAAAAGAGCTGGAATAGCTTTGGGAGGAATACTGGAATAATGAAATACTACATTACGATAAGAAATCTTTACAGATAAAACACTGAATGTTATTCACCGGATAAACTATATTAGCCTCTCGCTGGTTAAGGGAGCCCAAGCCATCTATGCAGTCGCCAAGGGAGACCCCAGGGGCTGCCAGAGGAGGCCATCAGGCAGGCTTTACAGCCGGCCAGCGCACACACTTTTGCCTAAAGCTGTATGCAGAACCAAACGCTGAAATAAGTATCAACAGTAATTCACTGCATTCACCAGATAAAGATTTTGTAGAAAATCACAACAGTTTGAAAATTTTAATAAGTATCTCAAACGTTAGATATTTTACCAACAAACAGATACAAATAGAAATTATATGGTATCAATAAGGAGAGGACACACTCCAAAGTGTTCATTAAGCCCTCTGTTGTTTGCATAAAAGAAATTTCTAACCTTTGTTTCCTATAGTTACATAGGCTTCTTAAATATCTATCAAAGGTTAAGATACAAAATATTGTTAATATGAATGGTTCGTAATTAACAAGTTCTAAGACTCTCAATCACTAAAATCAGAAACAGTACAAAAAAAGCAGTCTCGCTCTGCCATGGACGCACCCCATGGACAAACCCCAAGTGTCCTACCTGAGTGTGTACGGTCATGTTACTATGGAGAGGGATGTGAGCAAACCTAGTTCAAGACAGTCCCTGGTCTCTCTATTCCTCTAACGTTTACATAACCCACATGATAGTGGTTTACTTCTCAATCCGCTTACGTGTGGAGACCTGGAGACAGTGAAGAAATCCACAGATGGAGGCGGCAAGACAGCTGTGAGGCTGCCGGAGGGGCCACTGGCCTAAGTCACGAGCAGACAGAAAGTTCCCCAGGACTCTTATATTTAGAGCGTTTCATGCTTCTCAGAGAACACAAGAAAAAAATGAAAATAACTGGTGGAGGGAGGGGAGGAGGGAGGAACAGAGAGGTTTCCCAAGATACCAGAATGTACTGTAAAGGAACATTTAAAACTGGCATGGGACTGGCATGGACATTTGGATGAATCAGTGGAAGAGCACAGAAACTAGAGGAAAGGACCAAAACAAATCTAACGTATTTCTCAAAGATCTGAGAGAAGTTAGTAACTTGAATAACTGGTTTTAAAGTAACTAACTGACCATTTGAGGAAAAAAAGGCAGATCCTTTCTCCATATAATACATACTTTTACACGTAAAATTGCAAATGGAGTAAAAATTCAAGTATAAAAAATGAAAACACAGAAATACTGTAAGGAAATTAAAATAGTCACTTAGGGGCTTTCCTGGTGGCGCAGTGGTTGAGAATCCGCCTGCCAATGCAGGGGACACGGGTTCAATCCCTGGTCCGGGAAGATCCCACATGCCACGGAGCAACTAAGCCCGTGTGCCACAACTACTGAGCCCACGTGCTGCAACTACCGAAGCCCGCACGCCTAGAGCCCGTGCTCCACAATGAGAGAAGCCACCGCAATGAGAAGCCCGCGCACTGCAACGAAGAGTAGCCCCAACTCGCCGCAACTAGAGAAAGCCCGCGCGCAGCAATGAAGACCCAACCCAGACAAAAATAAATAAAATAAATAAATTTTTTTTAAAAATTAAAAAAATAAAAATAAAATAGTCACTTATAATATATTGGTATTGAATGGACTTCCTAAGATTGAAGTAAAAACCACAAAGGAGGGCTTCCCTGGTGGCGCAGTGGTTGAGAGTCTGCCTGCCAATGCAGGGGACACGGGCTCGAGCCCTGGTCTGGGAAGATCCCACATGCCGCGGAGCAACTAGCCCGTGAGCCACAACTACTGAGCCTGCGCCTCTGGAGCCTGTGCTCCGCAACAAGAGAGGCTGTGACAGTGAGAGGCCCGCGCACCGCGATGAAGAGTGGCCCCCGCTCGCTGCAACTAGAGAAAGCCCGCACACAGAAATGAAGACCCAACACAGCCAAAAATAAATTAATTAATTAAAAAAAAAAACCCACAAAGGAAAGGATCAGAAGATTTGCCTACATAAAAACTATAAATTTATCTACATCTTAAAAAAAGTGAAAAAATTAATCAAAGATAAAAATATTTGCCCCATGTGATAAATTTATCTTAGTAGAGAAATTATAAGGTAAAGATGAACATAGGAACAACGGGGGAATAAACTTCCATAAAGGATAAGAAACAAACAGTGAAATGTTAAAAGATAAACAGCAAGCAAAGACAATGAGAGCATTTTTCACCAAACTGGAAATTTAAAAAAACATGTGGCTGGGAGTCCAGTCATTAAGGGTAAGCAGCAGAGTAATGCCAGTCGCTGGAGGGAAGCAGAGGATACTATCAGCATCCAGACAGACACGAAACGCCGTCTGCGTGAGAAGGTACTCTGTGCAAGCAAGTATTTTTTAAAGTTACATCTCATGGGTTCCAGCCCCTAATCGCCAAACCATGCAATAAAAAATGTTAAATGCTTAATATCATGAAGAAATGAACTCATACAGGTCCTCTCAGGGAGACCTAAGAAAAAACAGCAGCTACGCAGATAATGAGTATGTACATCCACTCCTGCCTGTCTATCCAGTCCTGAGGATACGTGTCCACCATGATACAGCCGCAGAGAACCAAACCAGTGAGGGAGTGTATGTGAAGTCTTTGTGCCTGACATACAGTAATGGATTGATAAATGTTACTTAGAGTAAAAATGCAATAGGGTATGCTGAATATTCTGGAATGCGCATTGGAAGAGGGTATTTTAAAATGCTGCTCAGATCACAGACAAGAAAGATGACTTAGTGAAAGTGACATATTGCATAGACAATATGTAAAAGGCACTAACGAGGGATTTTAAAATCTCTTGATTTTCAAGGAATGATTATTACTGACAAATGGAGTCAATTTCACTAAAAGATGACAAAATTTCATTCGACATTCCATAAAAATCTTTTTAACGTAAAAAAAACAGAGTAAGAGTGTTAACAAGTGTGGGACAACACAGCGTTGATAATATGAATCAAAGAAGCTAAAACACACAGGAATAAAGGATTTCTATACTCTGCACAGATAAGCTTCCTTTTTGGCAAGGAAACCGGACCGCAAGAGACATGTAAATATGCAAATGTTCTCCCTCACATTCTCTCAAATACACACACACGAACACACAAACACAAGTAATTTACGTAAGGCTCAAGTCACAGACATTTTTCTCTCTCTCCTATGTTTGAATACTTGAAAACATGTTAAACGACAAAATGCCAGAACTAGTAAAAGAAATAACTAAGGGACTTCCTTGGTGGCACACTGGTTAAGAATCCGCCTGCCAACGCAGGGGACAGAGGTTCGATCCCTGGTCCGGGAAGATCCCACATGCCGCGGAGCGACTAAGCCCGTGCACCACAACTACTGAGCCTGCGCTCTAGAGCCCACGAGCCACAACTACTGAAGCCCGTGCTCCACAACTACTGAAGCCCGCAAGCCACAACTACTGAAGCCCGCGGGCCTAGAGCCCGTGCTCCGCAACAAGAGAAGCCACCACAGTGAGAAGCCTGCGCACCGCAACGAAGAGCAGCCCCCGCTCGCCACAAGTAGAGAGAGTCTGCGTGCAGCAACGAAGACCAAACGCAGCCAAAAATAAATAAATAAAAATAAATAAATTTATTAAAAAATAAAAAAGAAATAACTAAGATATACTGGGAAACAATCATCACAAGCTGTATGAAGGACCCAGCAGCACAAAATTAATTCGTTTCATTTCTAAATATCAAGTTCCATGTTAGCTTTAGGTTTAAATTTGGGAAATACACTAATAGTGGTTGACATAACTTAGCCCTGCTGAGATCCGGCGGCTGATGAAAACACAAACAAATAAACGAAGACTTCTGAATTGATCCTATCTGCTAGAATACTGACTGCATGAGCTCTTTAAAAAGCTTAGTTCAGGACTTATCCATGTTTGAATCTCATCAAGTTATCATGGTACCCAACACATAGTGGGTACTTAGTAAATATTTGTGGAAATGAATTGTGAACTAGCCACCTGCATGATTACAAACAAGGTATACAATCTATACATGAGTCCCTAGCAACAAGGGAAAAACACAGCATTGTTTCCAAGAATCCAGAAGTAGAATGGCCACACAATTCAAACTCTTTGCAAAAGCTGCCAAGAAGTAGGAAAATCTGTTTTATTTTCTCTTCCTTGACTCTGCCTCTGGTGCTATTCACTAGGAGATAATGAACAATACAAGTAGTCATAAAGAGAAAGGAAGGAAGGTAGCAGCAACAGGTATGGAAAATTCCCACGCAAGAAAAGCAGCTTATCGGGCAATGAAATAAAGAGCAAACTAAAAATCATTCCGTGTTCACTAAGGTCATATGCCAGAGTTAAAATATTCTCTGCTTCCAAACACAGCACCTTCAAGACGTTAGCATATTTAACAGTGGAAGTGGCTTTCCTTTCCAAAAGAAAAAAATAACAACACAACATTTTCTCAATGTATTTCTACAAGAATGTGCTTGAGAACTCTAAATATAAAAAGTTCACATGCTGTAAAATGATACAACAAATCACAGAAAGAAATCAATGCCATTCAAAAAATAAATTTTAAACTATACTCAATAATAAGCATACACATGCACTTTCTATATACTAAATTTTACTTATCAATCATTTACATCAGAATAACCTGCCACGAAGCAATGTGCCACAGCTGAAAGAACACTGAATTTGAGGTCAGAGGGTCCAGGTTCAAATACGAACTCTGCCAAGAAGGATGGCAACTTAGGGCAAATTATTTAGCATGAGCTTCAGGCTTCTCATTGTCACTGGAGATCACACCAGCCAGCCCTGGGCGGTGGTTATGTGAATGAGCAGTGAAAGTGCTCTGACACACACGGGAGTCCAAAAGGGCAGCTGTCGGTACCGTCATCTATCTACATGGGAAATGTCGATTTCTCAGATCATAGGCAATGATGACCAATTTTTTTAAAAAACGTGAATTTTCACTCGCATTTGAAATGAAACTACTGAAATTGTTTTTAGAGTATGTTGAATTCAAATATGACAGAACTGTAAAAGATATATCCCAGTCTGTCTTCCTCACCGTTTTATACTATGTTAGGTGAGAATGACATAAAGTCAGCCACTTTAAGGTAAACGATTCAGTGGCACTTAGGACATTCACAGTATTGTGCAACCAACTCTGTCACGTTCCAAGACATGTTCATCACCACAAAAGAACCTCATACCCATTAAGCAGCTGCCATTCCCTACTTCCCCAGGCCACGGCAACCACAATCTGCATTCTCTATCTATGAACTTAACCTCTTCTGCATATTTCAAAAGAATGACATCATACAATATATGACCTTTAGTGTCTGGCTTCTCTTACATAGCACAGTATTTTCAGGGTTCATTCACATTCTATCATGTATCAGCATTTCATTAATTGTCATAGCTAAATAATATCCCAATATCCCAATTATGAACAGACCATAATTTGTTTATCCATCCATCCATCCACTGATGGACATCTGGACTACCATCACCTTTTGGCGACTGTATATAGTGCAGCGAGAACATGGGTATATGCGTATTTGTGTTTGAGTCCCTATTTTTAATTCTAAATTTATCTGGGAATATCTTAATTTCGGCTTCATTTTTGAGTGATAGTTTTACTAGCATAGAATTTTCTGTTGACGGTTTCTCCTTTTCCAATTTTAAAAACATCACCCCACTTCCCCCTGGCCTCTAAGGTTTCTGATGAGAAGTCTGCAGATGGCTCATCACCTCACTGAGGACCCCTTGTATGTGCTAAGCCGCCTCTCTTGCTGTTTGCAGGGTGTGCTCTTGGTCCTGGGGTTTCAACTGTTTGATGGCAATGTGTCTTAGCATGGATCTCTGCATTTATCCTTCTGGGGTTCAGTGAACTTCCTGAAATGTGTAGATTTGCGTCTTTTCTCAAATTCGGGGAGTTAATGGCCATTATTCCTTCAAATATTCTCTCTGTGCTTTCTCTCTCCTCTCCTTCTAAGATTCCCATCACGTGTACCTTAGTACACTTGACGCTACCCCACAAGTCTCTTAGGATCTATTTATTTTTCTTCATTCTACTTCTTGCTCCTCAGACTGGATAATTTCAAGTGACCTAGGTTCAAGTTCACTGATTCTTTCTTCTGCCAGCTCAAATCTGCTACTGAAACTCTCTAGTGAGTTCCTCTCTTCATCTATTGTACTTTTCAGCACCAGAATTTCTTGCTTCTTTTTTTAAAACTTACATACCTTTACTGATATTCTCCATTTGTTAACATATCATTCTGGTATCTTTTAGCAATTTGTCCATTGTTTCCCTTAGCTTCCTGAGCATATCTGAGGCAGATGACATCGTGTTTGTCTAGTAAGTCCAATGTCTGGGCTTCCTCAGAGACTGTTTTTGTTAATTTCTTCTGTGAATGGGCTACACTTTCTTTGCATGCTTTGTAATTTTTTGTGGAAAACTGGACATTTTGAGTATTATAATCTGGTAACCCAGGAAATGAGCTATTCCCCCCTCTTCTGGGTTTGTTTTGCTGCTTGGTATATGCTATAGCCATGTATATTTAGTGACTTTTCTAAACTATTTTTGTAAAGCATGTATTCTTTGTCACATATGGTGACAAAGAGGGAGGGAGGGAGGGAAGAAAGAAGACAGAAAGGAAGAACAGCCTCTCCCAGCCTTTGCAGACTGTGGCTCTGTGCTGGGGACCCTGTCACTTAGCCTGGCTGTTTATAACTCTGCCTCAGCCTTCGCTTCCGCCTGCCCTGAGCCTAGAAATTGGTCAGAAGCAAAAGACCTTTTCAGACCTTTTCTGAGCTTGCATCCAGCTCTGGCCTTGAATGCAGCTTTCAAAATTCCCCAAGCAAACAGGCGCACTTTGGATTCTCTCGCATCTTTTCCTGCCTGGAAGTGACACTCTCGTGTGTGAACCCCAACTAATCTTTGCCCGGCTACTCTGGCTGTACCCAAGCCTTACACAAGAAGAAACGCCTGCAGCTTTTCAGCTTTCCTGCCCTGAATCCCAAGTTAGGTGAAAGACAGGCGAGCGAACTGGGTCAGTCCTTCAAGTAGCCCCCAGACAGGTTAGACAGACAGACACAATGCTCTGCAAGCTCGTCCTGCTCTGTGCCCTCCAGGGCCAGGTCCAGAGCCCAGACTGGGAACATGGCTGCTGCTGTCTTCCAGGCGGGTGCCATGACAGGGAGGGAGGGGGGAGCAAGGGCAGGTGAAAATACCAAAAAGCTTCCCACAATTTTTAGGAGGCCTTTTCCTGGATGCTACAATCACCTGGATGCTGTAAAGTTTGACTGTTTTCCAGAGTTTTGATGAAGTTAGCTCTGCCACTTTCTGCTTGATTTGTGGAGCTGCGTACTCTGTCATTTTTGCTGACATCACCGCACCGTTTATTTGTGAATGATGCAATTAGTGCCCAGAAACAAATCTCTGCTCAGCCCAAATTCCACAATACAAAACAATAGCCAGGACCTATACTGTATTCTAAAATAGGCAAACCAAAGTTACACCTAATTTACCTGGCCATTCTGGAGATTCTTTTCCCCAAAGATAAAGCTTACCTTATTTTCTACAACACACCTTTCCTCTACCATGCCAATACTTTAAGCATTAAAGCTTTTTAATAATTAATTTTTCAATTCAATTGAGAAAGAACAGTCTTTTCAACAAATGATACTGGGACAACTTGATATTCACATGCAAAAGAATGAGAAACCATATCACATATCACACACAAAATACAAAATGAAAACGGGTCACAGACCTGAATGTAAGAGCGAAAACTATAAAACTCCTAGAAGAAAATACAGAAGTAAATTGTTGTAACTTTGGGTTGGCAAATTGTTCCTTAGATACAACCCCAAAACATAAGCGACAAAAAGAAGAAAACAGATGAACTCGGACTTCATGAAAATTAAAACTTTTGTGTATCAGGGGACACCATCAAGAAAGAAAAAATACAACTCACAGAATGAGACAATATAGTTCCAAATCATATGTATCTAACATGGGACTTAAATCCAGAATACAGAAAGAACTCCTACAGCTCAACAATTAAAACAAATACCTCAGTTTAAAAGCAGGCAAAGATATGAATAAACATTCCTCCAGAGAAGATGTACTAATGGCCAGAAAGCACATGGAAAGACGTTTAACATCATTAGTCATTAGGGAAATGCAAACTGAAGCCACAGTGAGATACCACTTCACACCCACTAGGATGGCTACAGTCAAAAAGAGAGACAAGTGTTGTTGAAGATGTGGAGAAACTGAACCCTCTCACATTGCTGGTGGAAACGTAAAACGGTGCAGCCAATTATGAAAATAGTTTGGCAATTCCTCAAAAACATGGAATTACCGTGCAATCCAGTAATTTCATGCCTCGGTATATATACAAAAGAAATAAAAACAACGTTCACACAAAACGTGTACACAAATGTTCACAGCAGCATTATTTATAATGGCCTAAAAGTGGAAACAACCCAAATGTTCATCCTTATGATATATCATACAGTAGAATATCACCTGGCAACAAAAAGACGCTAAGCACTGGTATGTGCTGCAACATGAATGCACCTTGAAAACATGATGCCAAGTGTCAGAAAACAGTGACAAAAGGCCACACACTACATGAATCCATTTATATGAAGTGTTTAGAACAGGCAAATCCATAGAGATAGAAAGTAGATCAGTGGTTGCCTGGGGCTGGAGTGGCAGAGGGAAGCGGCAAGAGTGGGAAATGCCTGCTAATAGATATTCAGAGCTTCTTTCTAGAATGTTAAAAATGTTCTGAAATCAGATGGTGGTGATGGTTTCATAACTCTGTGATATACGCAAAACTACTGAACTGTATATTTTAAATGGATGAATTTTATGTGAAAAATATCCCAATAAAGCATAAAAACACTTTTTGGACAACTAAAAAATAATAATAATTCATTGTACAAATGTCCACGTATAAACAGAAGACATAAACTCCACTATAAACTTCTCCATTTTTAAACAGGCTCTGAGTCATTATGAATATCCATTTAGTTTCTCACTGTCACTTTCTACTGCCATCACGCTTACCTGTAATAGCTTCACCCACTCTCTCCCTAATACATTGCTTCTTTTCTACAATGGACTGAAAAACCAAATAAACAACTCTCAAAAACATAAACTAGGCAGGGGTTAAAGCCTTAAATGAAGGTTACAGGGAAATCGGTACACGTCATTACCATTTTGGATCACGACATTTGTTTCAGCTGCTCAAAGTCCTCTTCCTGAAGGAGAGTTTAAGGCCATGATACCAGATGTCTGACCTTAATGATTGTGTTTAAAATCTAAAGCAAAGAGAGGCTTTAGAGGAAGTGATAACTACCCTTCACAGACAGTGTGTGCACACCAGTTGAGTTTCACGTGTCTCCAGCACATGTGCGTTACACACAAACTGTAACAGAGCGCACTCTAAAACTATTAATAGTTATGTATGTGTATGTGTGCATGCGTTTAAGGGTTTGTGTATATATTAATATTCATAGACACATACATCCAAGCATCTAGAGAATGAATAAAAAGCTACCCTGAAATTATATGCATTATATTATTATAAGAAAATTAGACAACACACAATCGCATAATACTATTTTTAGTAACAAAATTAAGACGTTTTCTTGCATTTATGTTAATTCTAAAATGATGATTACATTAAACAATGATAAACTGAATTAAAAGTGTCTTGCTCACCTCTTACTGTAAGCTTGCTGTATAGTTGTGAATTCACTTCCTTGTCTCGCTGAAAACGCCGAAATTCATCAGTTGCTTCCCTCATGATAGTAACAGCCAAGACAAACCCCTTTAAACAAAATAAAACAAAGTATTTGAGAAAACTGGACTTCAACAAAAAGGGAAAATTCTTTTACTGTTTAGCTTTACTTTTTTCCCTTCAATTTATATTAGTTGTAAAATACACAATAAATGAAAACAAAGAAAAAAGACAAAAAGTAACAAACACTACAAAAGGGACATAGTAATGCACAGTGAAAGATTTATAATTCTTACTATACCCCAGAAAATTTAAAAAATTCACACCTTAATATGTACTTCAAGCCAAACATCAGAAAATATTTAGTAACCCAAAGAAAAAGAAATCAATCTTCAATAAACCCATGAATTATATTTAGAACACTCAGGCATTCAAATAGCAAATTAACAAAGACTGACATAAAAATCTTACAATATGTGCACTTAAATCTTTCTGATAGAATAAAAGCATTTAGGAACACAAAACAATTCCCACATACGACACTTACACATCAACTTTCTTACATCATGCATTACCACACAAGTGCATTTGAGAGCACAGGTATGGCCATAGTGCTCTTCTTCTCTCATTTTGTTAAGTAAAAACCTGAACAGATGAGTTTGATGCTATTGAAATAAAACTTCTGTATACCTGTAATCTATTGTGAAATCTGTTACTGACACATGGCTACGTCCATCTTTTTTAAAGGCTACACATGTATTTTCTGACACACAATACAAGAATATTCTTCAAGTCAAGTTCCCTGTGATTAAACAGAGACCTCTTCAGTAGGCTTCATGTTAATGACAAACATGCTCCAGTGTACCATCTGAATTACACAACACTGGGTGAATTTCCATTGAAAGTACAATAATCTCTTATTCCAGGTTTCTTTTTTTTTTTTTTGAATTAAAAGAACACCTTTGTTTATGGACATTGAAATTTAAATTTTGTATAATTTTTATATGTCATAGCATATTATTCTGCTTTTGATGTTTTTCAAACGTTGAAAGTTTAAAAACCATTCTTAGCTTTCAAGCTGGACAAAACAGAGGGAGGTCCAGATTTGGCCCATGGTTTGCCATCCCTGCTTTTACTTATTTATTTATTTTGAATTTATTTAATTAATTAATTTATGGCTGCACTGGGTCTTCATTGCTGCACACAGGCTTTCTCTAGTTGCAGCGAGCAGGGGCTACTCTTCGTTGCAGTGCGCCGGCTTCTCATTGCAGTGGCTTCTCTTGTTGCGGAGCACAGGCTCTAGGTGTGTGGGCTTCAGTAGTTGTGGCACATGGGCTCAGTAGTTATGGCTCGTGGGCTCTAGAGTGCAGGCTCAGTAGTTGTGGCGCATGGGCTTAGTTGCTCCGCGGCATGTGGGGTCTTCCCGGATCAGGGCTCGAACCCGTGTCCCGTGCATTGGCAGGCGGATTCTTAACCGCTGCGCCACCAGGGAAGTCCGCCATCCCCGCTTTTATTGTTTTTTTAAAATTTTTATTGGAATACGGTTGATTTATAATGTTGTATTAGTTTCTACCGTACAGCAAAGTGAATCAGCTCTACATAGGTTTTTTTCTGTCTAACCAATAGGCTAAAGTAAGTAGGCCTCTGGAGAATGTTTCTTGTGTTTACTGAAGTGTAGTCCTCTTTAAGCAGTCATGCCTGAAGGCTGGTGTGAGGCTCCAGGCTCAGTGCACATGGGCCCAGCTCTCCACTCATCCAGTAGCCTTCAGTCTTGACGTTCATGGTACAGGCACCATCTGCAAGCGTCACTACTGCTCTCTGACTCTCGGTGTCATCACGGATCACCACCTGCTGACTGTGCTTCCCAGCACGCCTGAGGCCTGGACCACTCTCAGCGCCGATGTGGGAGCGTGGCCCAGGCCCCCTCGGTTCTCACGGCCACCATCACTACTGGGCCAGCCTCCCGCCTCCAGCTTCATCCCCCTCTAAGTCATCCCTCCACACGGTTCCCAAAGTATCTTCTACAATATAAATATGACAAATATGTGGCAAAATCCTCCTCCAGGGATGGGCCCCAGCAATTCACTGCCTGAAACCTCAACAGTCCCCGCTGTTTACGCTCCTTCGCTAAAGCACAGCCTTAAGGACAGACCTCTAGCCTCACAGCCCACTCAATGCCGCTTTTATCCTCCAACGCCAGGACACGATCAGCAGTCTCCTGCAACACCATGACGTCTCCCATCCGGTCTTTGCCAGTGTCTTTCCAGTGGTTGCTAAAAGCACTATTTTAAGAAGTATTCCAAAGCTACTCTTGGAATCAGAAAGAGAAGCCATGAACAACAGTTGCTGGTGGGCCCCACCCGCAGAGAGGAAGGCAGGCACAGCACGTGCCAGGGATTTGCCATCGCCGCGCTGAAGACAGCTGACGATGGGCAGAGTGTGACCCTCACATAGCAGAACCTTTAGCACACTTTTTTTTTTTTAGTAACAGTTTTGTTGAGATTAATTCACATACCCTAAAATGCTTTTAAAGCATGCATTTCACCTTTTTAGTTTATTCACAGAGTTGTGCCTCCATCAGCACCATGTAGTTCTAGAGCGTATTTATTTTTATCACCCCCAAAAGAAACCCCAACAGCAACCACCCCCCATGCCCCCTCCGGTCCCCGCCCTGGAAACCACTAATCTACCTTCCGTCTCTGTGGATTTGCCTATTACGGGCGATATGGTAACCTCGACGTTAAGCTTCCTGACAAACTGCCAAACTGTTTTCTGAAGCGATTACACCAGTTTTCATGTGTTTATTGCCCATGTGTATATCTTCTTTGGAGAAATGTTAATTCAGATCCTACACCCACTTTTTAACTGGGTCAACTAATCTTTTAATTGTTAAGTTGGAAGAGCCCTTTATATCATTCTGGATACAAATGCCTTGTCAAATATGTGACTTACAAATATGATGTTACAAACACTTTCTCCCATTCTGGGTTATCGTTTTACTTTCTTGATGGTGTCCTCTGATGCACAAAAGTTTTTAGTTTTGATGAAGTCCAACTTACTCAAGTTTTTTCTCTTGTCACTTGGGCTTTTAATGTCCAAGATCACAAAGATTTACTTCCATGCTTTCTTCTAGGAGTCCTATAGTTTCAGCTTCATTTAGGTCTATGATCCATTTTAAGTGACGTTTTGTGTATGCTATGGTAGGGGTCCAACTTCAATCCCTCCCACGTGCTGTCCAAACGTCCCAGCACCATCTGTTGGAGACTACTCTTTCTCCATTGAACTGTCTTGGTACCCCTGCTGAAAATCCATTTGTCATAAATGTTTATTTCTGGACTCACCATTGTATCCCTTGATCTACATATCTATCCTTCTGCCAGTACCACATTCTCTTGATTACTACAGCTCTGTAAGAAGTTTCAAAATGGGGAAGTATGAGTCCTACGACTTTGATCTACTTTTCTAGGTTGTTTTGGCTACCCTGGGACCCTTCCATTGTTGCATGAATTTTAGAATCAGCTTGTCAATGCCTGCAAAAGAAGCCAGATGGGATTTTGATTGCGATTGCACTGAATCTGTAGATCAGTTTGGAGAGTCCTGTCATTGTAATACTAAGTCTTTCAATTCTTGAACATGAGACGACTTTCCATTTACTTAGATCTTCTTTAATTTTTTTCAAAAATGTTTTATAGTTTTTGATATGCACTTTAGCTAAATCTATTCCTGTTTTTTTTTTCTTTTTGATGCTGTTATAAACAGAATTGTTATCCTAATTCCATTTTCAGATGATCATTGCTAGTGTGTAGAAATACAAATGATTTTTGTATATTTATCTTGTACCCTACAGCTCACTAACTTGTTCCAATATTTTTGTGTGTGCATGGATTCCTTAGATTTTCCTGTATACAAGATCATGCCACCTGCAAATAGAGACAGATAGCTTTTCTTCTTTTCCATCTAGATGCCTCCTATTTCTTTTTCTTGCCTAACTGCACTATTCATTTTACCTTCAATAAAATGTTGAATGGAAACAGTGGCAGTAGCCATCTTTGTCTTGCTGCTGACCTTAGGGGGAAGCATCCAGTCTTTTACCATTAAAAGTATGTTAGCTGTGCAAAGTACAAAATTTTAAGAACAAGAGAGATTTCTATATTATGACCAAGTATCTCCATATTAGAGGGAAGTATGTGCTCTAGGGACAAATGGCCAGCTTCTCCAAAGCTGGTAACTTGTCACGACAAAGCAGTGATGAAATAAAGTGGTCATCAAAGAAACTATTAGTTGGGGGCAGAGAAGTACTCTTATCTTGAATGCAAATTCATCATTTTATTAGAGCTAGGGTTAGCAAAGGTAAGACAAAAATAAAATAAAATAAAAGCATAAATATCAAAAAAATTAGCTTTAAGAAATTTAGTATTATCAAAAGTCTTAAAATTTATACACATATTAACCAAGCAGCTTCACTTCTAAAAACTTAGCCTAAAGAAAAAAATAAAACAAAATCAAGGATCCCAGCACTGAATATGAAAAAACTGGAAACCTGAAAGTCCAAATAAGAAATTTATGATACTCTTATATGATGAAATATTTTATTTCCCTAATTCAAAGATGCTGTTGATTTTAAGATACATCATTATTGGGACTTCCCTGGTGGCGCAGTGGTTAAGAATCCGCCTGCTAATGCAGGGGACACGGGTTCAAGCCCTGGTCCAGGAAGATCCCACGTGCCATGGAGCGACTAAGTCCGTGTGCCACAACTACTGAGCCCGTGTGCCACAACTACTGAGCCCACGTGCCACAACTACTGAAGCCCCCGTGCCTAGAGCCTGTGCTCCGCAACAAGAGAAGTCACTGCAAGGAGAAGCCCGCGCACCACAACAAAGACTAGCCCTTGCTCGCCACAAGTAGAGAAAGCCTGTGCGCAGTAACAAAGACCCAACGCAGCCAAAAATAAATAAATAAATAAATAAATAGATTTATTTTTAAAAAAAGATACATCATTATTAATTTAGTAACAGTCCTGGTGGGAAGACAATATCACTTTAAATATATAAACCGTTTATAAGTCACGATTTCAGTAACATGAAAAATATGCATCTATGAATCCAAACAATACAGTTCTAAGCAGCCGCTCTCGTGTAGCAGAATATTCACTGTTACAGACTCATGTGATGGTGTCGAAGTAATTTCTTAAAACTCTACCTGTGACTGACTCACCTTCAGAGACAAGAGGAGAATGACTTTCAGGAATACATCATTTATACAATGAAGACAGTATTTTTAAAGAAGTGATTTTTATCAGGCAGGCATATCAGAATCACCCAGACAGTTGTTTGCAACACAGATTTGCTCAGGCCCTACCTGAAATATGTACCTTTACCTCTGATCTCCAGGGAACTGGTCCCCCCCAAACCCGACGTACAAATGGTATTTAAACTCTCCAGATGAATCTAATTTTTACCCTTTAAACCTACGGCTTAAAGACAGCAAAATTTAACTCTGAATTTATTAAGTTTATAAACCACAAAAAATGTGCTAGTTCCTAGTGCTCCTAAGAACTCAAGGAGTGAAAGTAAGCTCCCTCTTCTAATGTGGTAATATTAGAGAAGATGCACCAAAGAGGGGCAGGTCCCAACTTCTAAAAACAGGAGTTCAACACTCCTAAGAGGAAGCAGAGTCCTGGTCACAGGCAAGGACTGCTGACAACTCTAAGCTGCTCCAGACCACATTCCAAGTCTAAGGTTCCTCTGGATACATAATAGACAGGTAGGACCAGAAACAGCCAAGAGGGGTCCCTCCCACACCGTCATGCCCACCTCTAGCACATATATTCTGAGAAGACGCCCAGTGACCAGACTAGGAACATAAAACAGATCAAAGGAAAGGCAAGCTGATGCCACCATTTCCTTCTTGACCACTGGAGTTACAACCAATGGGCCTCTACTTTTCAAGTTTACATCTTCTGAGGTTAAGACCTCAGAAGAGGTCTGGGCTCATAACAGATGGGTGGTTTAGGGAAGATGTGGATACACAAGTCTCCTGCAGGAGCAGCTGGGCCTGCCCATGACCTCAGCACCAACCCAGCTCAGAGATGTCAGCTACAGCACTGCTACCTAGAAAAACCAACACTGCACTCAGGAGGGTCACAGAGACAGACTGTCCCCCAGAAACAACAGCACTGGCGCATCAGCACTGGATGACAAGAATGTCTCGCATGGCCTGCCCACAGCCCGGGACGAAGTCTTACATCACAAAGTGGGATTCTTTTCTATTCCTCCACATAACCCAGGAACCATGTGGAGTGAGTGTCAAAACAATATATAATCTAGGAAAGAGAAAAAAGATTTCATTGATTACGTTACCACATCAGTTTACCTTTGAGGGATTATTATATGCCAGACACTCCTACGTATTTTAAATGAATTACCTTTTAAATGTCACAAAAACCTTACAAGACGCGTACCTTTAGCTCTAAATTACAGATAAGGAAACTGAAACACAAAAAGTAACTCTGTCAGGGTCACAAAGTTCATGTAAACAGTGGTTGTCTCTGGATGGCAGGATTCCAAACGATTGATTTTGTTTTCTCCTTTGCATACTTTGCCCACACCTCCAATTCACAGAGACACTCACAAGAAAGGGTGGATAGAAGGAAGGATTTTAAAATCAGACTGAAAATCAGAGTCCCCCACAGACTGATTTCCAACCTACACAGCCTATCTGGTTTCCAATTATGTATTAACAGAGCACCAGGAAGATATTTTATGTGGAAGATGTACAGATTAAAAATCCATATTTTCTTTATCTAAAAATCTTTTGTATGGATAGATCTACTCCACCTTATTAATTTTGATAGAAGCATTACAATCCATTTTGTTACTCTGATTACAGCAGCTTTGCCTTGAAGAAGTATTCTGAAATCTGAACAGTATGAAAGGTAATCTTCATTCTGATCCAATAATGTAATGAAATCACTTTATTTTCAGTTTACTCTTCTATTATATAACAAAATATAACAGAAATTAGTTCAGAGCTGCAGCCAGTAAATAACACTGCCAGGAGTAACTGAAATAGAGAGATTATTAATTAAGCTGTCACTGTTTTCAGAAACATCCCAGTTTTAGATAGAGAGCAGAGGGATGAAGTTTGCATTAACTTGTTTTCTTTAAAATGAGTGGACATCAGACGTAAGATTTCATAATCACCAGCTTCAAGATGTTTTTATGCTTCACTGGCAGGTTTTTGGCTAGCAGAAATCTGCAAATGCTAACTGATTCCTCTTTTGAGCAACTTCTAGAACCTTAGAGTGCAAGCAGAGAAAAGATGTCAAAAGCTTCAATGTGGATATAAAGATCACCTGCTATTCCAGGCCCTGGGCATGGGACAGGGTAAGATAAACAGGCATAGAAAGAACAAGGGCTTAGGAAGAAATCAAGAATACTTCCCTTGGTTAAAAAAAAAGAAAAAAATACACATATATATTTTAGATTTAGATTTAGTTTAAAGGTTCTTTACCTTTGCCCAGATTAATAAAAAAGATCTTCTACAGACAGTATCTAAATTTTCAAAAACTTAAAAGGTGTTCTGAGGTGAGTTTGGATCAAAGAACCAATATACCCTAAGTCAGCTTCGTGGATTCAAAAGTGAGCCTAATGCGCCCATCAACTTCTTTGAGATTCTTGCCAAATCAAAGGTTAAAATGCATATAAACAGGGCAAGCAAAGACACTAACAAATCTTCATTTTGTGTCTTCTGAGAAAAGGCATCACCCGTGGCTGCTGCCAAGCTGAGGAGCAGAGGGAAGGGTGGGAAGGGAGGCCTGAGGGTGCGGCGGCCGGCAGAGGGGAGCGGGGCAGCCCTCGCCCGCCCGTGTGTCAGAGGCAGCGGCCGGGATGGAGGAAGGGGAGGGGCCTTCCTCTGGTCTTTGGAGCACGGACACATCATCACAGCAGAATGATGGTCCCCTGATGTGGATACTGAGGTTCGTGCTGAGGTATTTATCTAAATATAATAAAGTTGGGGCTTCCCTGGTGGCGCAGTGGTTGAGAATCTGCCTGCCAATGCAGGGGACACGGGTTCGAGCCCTGGTCTGGGAAGATCCCACATGCCGCGGAGCAACTAGGCCCGTGAGCCACAATTGCTGAGCCTGCGCGTCTGGAGCCTGTGCTCTGCAACAAGAGAGGCCGCGATAATGAGAGGCCCGCGCACCGCGATGAAGAGTGGCCCCCACTTGCCGCAACTAGAGAAAGCCCTAGCACAGAAACGAAGACCTAACATAGCAATCAATCAATGAATGAATCAATAAATAAATCTTAAAAAAAAATAAATAAATAAATAAATAAATAAATATAATAAAGTTTATTTTTCATGTCAAAAAAAAATTCAAGAGAACTCAAGTTAAAGGACCTAACATCCAAGCTAGAAGTGGAAATGAGCTCTCGTAAGAGAACAGAGACGCTAGAGAGGCCCGTGTATGCTGTGCGCTCAGTCCAAGCCTGGTCCACAAGGTCCACCTGTGAACAGACAACACTGAATTCTTCAGAAAGCATCCATCAAAACAGAACATTTTCTTTGGTTAAAAGCTAGTTAAATCAGAGTTAATAAGGGCAAAAGACAAAAGCAAAATACAAATGAATATATTTTACTTTAGATTTTTAAGAAGAATTTGTGTTCTCAGATACTCATTGTTTGAGTTAAAATTAATTTAACCCAAGGTAGAAAATAGTATTTAAGTGCTAAATACAGCTAAGAATAGAAAATAGGGGCTAGAAATAAACACATGAAAACCATAAATAAGTTTGTGTTTTCAGCATTAGCAAGTATTTTTTCTATGCTCTAAAATTTCTGTAATGCTAGGCTGCTTTTATTAGAAAATGGACAAAATAAACAGCACATTTAATGAGGGCCCATACAGCCTACAGAATTTCTGGCACAAGTGCGTAAGGAATAACACACAATTCGACTGATCATGCATCAGTCTGTAATTGAGAACAATTAGAAACAACCTAAAAGTCTCCTTTCCCAAGAGGATGGACAAATCAATTGTCATACATTCATACAATGGAATACTTTAGAGAAGTGAAAAACCGAATGAACTAGATATGTATGTATCCACGTGGATCAATTTTATAAATCAATGTAAAACCAAAAAAGCATGTTACAAAGGGATACTTAGAGTAAGACAACTGTTACATAGAATTTTTAAAGCATGCAGAAACAGTGCATCTTGTTTTAATAATACAAACATAAGTAGCAAAATTATTAAGAGATACATAGCAATTTAATCTCAAATTCAGAATAGAGGTTACCTCCAATGAGAAGAAAAGTGAGAGAAAAGAAAGAAGGAAAAGTCACCTATGTTCCCTCTCCATGGCTGTGTGGCTTTAAAATCAACTTTTAAAACTGTGGTGTAAGCTTCAGTGCTCTCCCTCGTGTGACATATGCAACACACAGACACACGCCCCTATCCCGTTCAGGATGAAATCTGAGTGCCCACCGCCCCTCGGGACCCCCTTCCCACCACAGTCGCACGTCCACACACTCCAGCGCGCCCAGACCTTGTGCAACTACTGTGCCCTCTGCCTGCAACACCTGCTCCGCACACGGCCCGCTCACTCCCTCCTATCGTCCAGATGTCATCAAATGCCACCCCATCAGAGGCGACTTCCTTAGCCATCCTATTAAAATAACCCAGTCATTCTCCACCCTCATATCCTGCTTTACATTTTTGGCTTCACGGCTTCATGGCAGGCTTCCTGGCATTACGGATGATTTAAATTGTCTTTCTCCCCCAGAATATAAGCTCTATTAGGACAGGGTTTCTCTTATTCACTATTGAATCAACACTGCTTTGACTAGCGCTGGACAGAAACGGACTCAGTGGGGGCGGATCAAAGAATTGTGCATTTCATTCCATACATATTTTAACCCACTTTTCCCCATTTATTCTAATATGGACACCTGCAGTGTTATTACTTTTTCTAAACATCATTTTCAAAGGTACACAGTAGCACAGTATTCCCACAATGCATGGCATACAGCACAGTTAAACAATCCAGCGTTAGACATTTGACTTTTCAAATAGTTTTGTCATCAAGGATAATAGGGCTTCCCTGGTGGCGCAGTGGTTAAGAATCCGCCTGCCAATGCAGAGGACACGGGTCCGAGCCCTGGTCCGGGAAGATCCCACATGCCGCGGAGCAACTGAGCCCGTGCACCACAGCTACTGAGTCTGCACTCTAGAGCCCGCGAGCCACAACTACTGAGCCCATGAACCACAACTACTGAAGCCCGCACGCCTAGAGCCTGTGCTCCGCTACAAGAGAAGCCACCGCAATGAGAAGCCTGCGCACCGCAAGGAAAGAGTAGCCCCCCTTCACCGCAACTAGAGAAAGCCCGCACGCACCAACAAAGACCCAACTCAGCCAAAAATAAATAAATAAATATTTTTTTAAAAGAATAATAATAGACATTAGTAAAGACATTCTTTAGACTCTGTGACTGATCATTATTGCCTTAAGATAAATTCCTCAAATAAAAATGCTGAATCCATTTATAAAGTATTTTATATATATTTCCAAACCATCCTCCAAAAAGGCTATAGAGATTTATGTTTACACAACAGTGGATGAGAATCACAGCCTTACGTCATCAGCACCAATGTCTCTGTCGATCTGGCGAGTTCAGTTAAGTGGAAAAGGTATTCATTTATTCAGTAATTTTGTATCTAGATTACACATAAGCTGCTTTCATTGCTCAGAGCCACGCTACCCTGAAGTCTATGTGAACAGGAACCGGAGAGGGACTTCAGCTTACCCCGCTTCCACTTCTCCTGCTGCATCTGAGAGCACAGTCTCTGAGGCGGCAGGGCTGCACAAACCAGAACAGATCAAGTGGAGAGCGTACGGCTCCGATTTCCAGTTCTGAAGGCGGGAAACCTGAGCACCGCCCCGCTCCCTCACTACAGGAACCACCTCACTCGCTATGCTTTCTTGCCCAGATCACACTGGTGCTCTGCCCAGACGGGAGCACACCGAAGGGAGCAGTACCTCTTTCTAGGTGAGAAGAAGGAAGGAGACATACGTCTTACCTCTGTCAACTGAAAATCAATGAAAACTATCTGCACACAGTATAAAACCATCAAGACAGCATGTTTGAAATGGAAATATGCCATGACAAACATCATCTGCCTTTCCAAAAATGTCCCACCCCAAGCTGTCACCCGGCAGCTGTCAGACTTCACCGAGATGCGTCAGAACTGTCGCCACCAGGCGGAGGGAGAAGCTGCCCGTCCGTCAGGACGTCAGAGGTGCTGAGCAGACTCGCACAGGCCCGCCCCATCTCTCCCAAGAGCTCCTCCAGTACGGGGCAGCGGGGCCGGGGACGCACAGCTGCCACCCTAGGGCGCAGCAGAACGCCCAGCCCCCCCAGCAAAGGCGCTCTGTAGCTTCTCCAGCCAACCTGGTGCAGCAGGCTGCCCTCACACTCCTGTGGGGCTGCAGAGGACTCTGTGAAACCTTGCAACAAAAGTTCAGTGACACACAGCAACACATCACATTTTAAAAATCCGACTGATTTATCTTTTAACCATCTCAACTCTTAAAGCTATATTTTAAATACTTAATAATTTCGCTTAATTTCAAAAATCTTGTCTTTTTACCAGAGGAGCCCAGTAGGTGTAGAGATAGCCTATTTTCAATGCTGGTACAAACTGTGAGCAGGATACTACCAGAAAATAGAGATTCAAGAAAAACTTGAATTGTTCATATAAAACCTAAAAAGAAAAAGAAAAAATTAACATAATCTCTTCAAGGAAAATCTTTCATACCTTAATTAAATAATTAAAATCAACATAATATCTAACTATATTTCCATCAAACAGTGAAAATATGCCCTGAGTCATAATACATTAATTTTGACAATGGCTTTCCAATAACTAAATCACAAAAAAGAGCTAAGGTTACCCCAAATTATATTTAAAATAAACTGAAAAAAAAGACAATTAGAACTTTCAACTATGCTGTGTCCTCTAAAAGTTTCTTATTCTCTTGTATGCAGTTTTCCAGGTTCCCACACTCATCTTCTATAAATCTTTACATGCACACCAAATGAGACAGCAAAACCTTCCCAATGTTAGTAAGTCAGTTAATATAGATATACAAATGTATCTCTTCGTATCGACTCAGAAAAGCTTATGGAAAAGTGGTGTTAACCTTGTATTTATGAAATGGTGAACAATAAAACATGATAGCCACGCTTTCTGAATGTGGACATCTAGGCAGCTTTACAAAGATCGAGTGAACAAGCAAATCATGTACAGGTATGACTTCACACACAAAAAAAACCTACTTTAATCTCCTGTATTTACTTCCCTCAAAGTACAAGAAATGATAAAATATAAAAATATGTAAATTACAGACCAATTTTCAGGAAGACAGCTACCTGCATATTCTTTATATGATAGCTGATATATGGTAGCTGACCTTCAACACTACAATTACAATGAAACTTACAGACTTGCTAACTGCAAATCAAAATCTCCTGGGATGCCATTTTTTAATACAATGTGGAAAGCACAGAAATTTTAACAAGGGCAGAGCAAAGGGTCAAGTACTTATTGTTGACTTAAGAGTCTGGAACCACAGTTTTTATATAATGAAGTTATACACATCATCACACAGTTACGTGTATGACTAAAAAAATCAGTTACATCGATAACACGTTTATATTCATAATCATGTTCAACTGCTGTCTAAAAATGTTTTGAATCATTTCCTAAATTAATCTTAGCAGGAGAGAAAACTCCTTTTCCTCAGTGATTTCTTTAAAATCTCAGTTAGCATAGAGTTTATCTATTAGCAATTCAGAAATTGCCATTCGTGCTAAAAATGGCATAGAATTCCTACTGTGCAATTACCAAATGTTTCTAAAATACTACGTTATAGATGAAAAGACTAATGTAAGAGACAATGTAAGAAAAAAGTCATTCCCACGGTAACAGCTGTACAGACACATCACCAGGTCTGTTCCGGACAGCCATCCTGGCAGCCATGTGAACTCACTCGGATCAAAACTAAGCTGCACGATCCACTTTAAACCACTGCAATCAAGACTTTATTGTCTGCTGAGTGAACTTCTGGAGGGCTTTAGGAAAATGTACAATACTTAGCCAATCTGGGAGTATTTAATAATTTAAACCTAAGGAGAAAACAGTAGCTTCATTCAATAAAGATGAGAATATTTATCTGCCTGAAAGAGAGTTTACACTTTATTGTCCTAACAAAAGATCAGTCTTTTAATTATGAAGCCATTAGTTTTGTGTGTTTTAATAAAGGAGCACATTAGACATCAAGCATCTGACAACTACTGGACGGATGGGGGTGGTGGTGAGGGCTGATCAATGCCCAACATAAAGTCAGCATGGTTATTTAAATAAAAACATGAAAGATAAAGCAGCCCTCATTTCACATAATCAAGAGGGTTTTTTTTTTGCAAAATAGCATAAGAGCTAATACCTAGAACATATCAAAAACTTTGATACTGGAAATATAATCAGTGCCAGCTTTCTTTTGCCTTTAGAAAGATAAATAAACGTCTATTAAAATAGGGAATGAAAAAAAAAAAAAAAAAAAAAAAAAAAAAAAAAAAAAAAATAAAATAGGGAATGATGCACAAAAGGCAAAAATAATTCCACTATTCTAAATACATATAATCTCAGTTTTATAATTTAAGCCAGAAATATCACAGGCAACAAAAAAAGTAATAAATATTTAAACTTCAGAATTGAAATTTAGCATAATACCTAATTAAAGATAACTACGGATATAACAATACAACAAGGCCTGAAATTTACAATGTGAAGTAGAAAAGAAATCTACAAATGCTTATAGATATTTTGTTACAGAGTCATGTTTGTGTAAAAAGTTATTTTACTTTCATTGTGACAGCCTTGGCAGGCTTTAAACATTAGATCATTCCACTTTTGCCACCAAACAAATTCCCAGCCAAACAAAATTTATGACTTATTTTCTGATAATTTTATTTAGCTTTACTTGGTTATTTCTACAATAATATAAATGTGATGTTTATGTAGAATTGAAGGCAATAATCAAACTATATATTTTCTTGAGTTGAACTCTTATCATGTGGCTATTACAAATGCATATGAATTACTTAACAATTATTTGAAACACCCATGGTTCCAAAGCAAAAGGACTCTGATTTGGATACGACAGAATTAATGAGGGAAAAAAATGAAAACAAAGTTAGCAATCTCTGATATGCAGCCCGTTTTCAAGAATTTAACAATCTTACCCCAGGTATAAAGGTAAATACATTGTATTTCTGATTTTTTATAGAATTTCTGGGATGTTTTTCTTCACACTTTTCCGGATATCCAAGCCACACTGTACGAGCTTTCAATTCTCTCTTTCTTTGACAAATATTTATCAGCCAATCACAGCAGCTGCATGAAACAAAAGATACATATTGTGTATGCTTTTTCACAAGTTTTTGAATTAATTCTACATATCTAGAGCCAATACTGATTGTTTCTATATTTACCAGACACCAACAGCCTATCTACTGTTAATCTGTAAGGGTTTTCTTAAAACAGGTCAGCTATACTAATTTAAATTTGATATGAAGATACTGAAGGAGCATGTATAAGTGTGCAATGACTCCTGGAACCTCAGGGAAATTATCTTCCCAGTTTAGACCCTCTTATTGGCAAAATAAAACCATTAACATTCTGAAGCAGTCAATGCTTTACATGCTGAGAAAAGAATCACCATATGTTATCGGTAATTCTCAATACACCACTTGGTGATTCAGTGATAAAGGCTCTCAGACGTCAATTAACTAGGATGTGATCCACCCCCTTGTCTTAAGTAGTCACTTGTTTCCTCCTTTAAGTGATGACTTTCCTCCTTTAAGTGATAGCATTAATATAAAATTAAGACATACGGCTCAATTCAGTATTTAGAAAGGATACCAATGTTTATTGGACTGTTCTAATGGTAATAAAAGCTTGATTGTATTTCCATGTGGCTACTACCTTCATCTATGCAATGAAGATTTTAATCTAAATCTACCCTGCTCCAACCCTGCTCAGGGTTCCAGGAGCACAAACTCTTCTCCTTCCTGAACATCCAAACCATCATATTTGAATAGAGAGTATAAAGTTTCTAGTGGGATAACTTTTCTTAAAATACTTCAGAAAATGATGAAAAGGTATCAAATTCACCTCTATTAAGCATAAAATAATCCTGAATTTAAACTTCAGTATTAACAATTCAGTTTAATTAAAATTTCCAAAATGTAGAGAAAGACTCCGAACGGTTTATTAAGGGAAGGGAAGTTATTAAACTTCATCTTCTAAATGTAGCTAAGGCTAGAACCGCAAGCCAGAAGGATAAGGCAGAAATTCCTAACTTCACTTTGTGACAAAGTAAGCTCAAAAGTTAACATGAAATTCTGCATGATAATGACAGCCTTAGAAGGTATGATTATAAGATGAGGCTGACCCCTCAGGACTTATGTGTCAACTTCACTGCATGTCTTTCTTCCCTTTAACACACTCAGATGTGTTACTTTAAAATCACCCACAGCAGCACCCTGAATGAGGGAATACCTCATGTGTTTAAACTGAAATCAGTATATCCCTACTACGTATCCACCTAGCTAGCTCTTGGCTGTGCTCAGAAAACCTTCATCCTGGAAGGACGGGGCTTTGCCCTTTGGAAGCTGCCCTGTCCTCCTGGCGTGGGCACACTCATCGCCTGCAGGAGTGTCAGGCTCTGCCGTCCTGAGGAGCCACCCCGTGCGGGGGTCCAGGAACGCCCAATGCGTACCAAGCAGATCAGCGTTAAAACATTCCCCGCACCCCGTCTTCTGCTTCAACTGGAGCAGACAAAGAAGACCCAACTCTGCAAGAACAGAAATTTCTTATCACTGCTTGCCATCACTTTTTAAAAAATAAATCAGAACGGAGAGCATCTCCACACATAAAGCATACTTTTAAATCCCCAACAGTTATAAATCACAGTAGTATTAAACGATTTAAGATTGTCAAAATAAGTATTCCCATCCTTACTGTTGGTTGGGCGAAAGAGGGACTGGTCAAGTAGATCTCAGTCAATATTGGTAATATTTGATCTTGTTTATGCTTGTATGAGACAAAAATTAAGTAAGGCTTCAAATAAAATATAATAAGCTTCAAACTACTATGTCTCACCTTCCTGTTGCTTTTACAGTAGGACCTGGATCACCTCCAGCCCAAGCCCCCTCACCAACACCCGCGCGGAACCAAACTGGCGGACCCGCGCCTCTCCTTGGGGCACCTCCCGCAGCTGGGAGGGAGGGAGGGCGCGCACCGCCCGCCTTTGTCCAGTTACACCACCAGCTCCTCGTCTCGGACCCCCGCAACCACACTCACAGACGCCAACCTCCCACACGGCACACAAGGGAAAACCCGAGGCCACAGAGGTCAGTGAGCGATGTGCACGCAACAACTGGGCAGGGCTGACCCAGAGCCCGGACCTCGAACCCCACTCAACCCCGTGCTCCTCCTGCCGCGAGAACAACAGGCAGGCCGGCTCCCGCTCATCTCCACAGACGGCCTGTCCTTAGCGCAGCACACAGCACGGCAGCCATTCAACAGATGATGGAAATACATGAAAAATGTATGAGCAGGCAACAAGACTCCATGGGAAAAACATGGACTTCAAGGTCACGCTTTTGGAAACAACTCCCAGCAAGTGGCCCTGGGGTGGTCCCCTGGTCTAAGTCTTTGTTTCCTCATCCGCAGAAGCGCTGATGAGATTACAGGTGACACGCTCTGAGCTCCTGGCCCAATGCCTGCCGCAGGGGAAGCACTCAGAGCTCTGCCGTCACTACGCTGCCTCTCGCTGTCACATTCAAAATGTCTCCAAACTTATAACACTAATTGGCACAAAAAGTTACTGTCCAATAAAGCATCCATTGGCCACATGTGGCTATTTTAGTGGGAATTAATTAATATTAAGTAAAATAAAAAGTCCAGTTCCTCAGTCACATTATCCACCTTTCAAGGACTCAACAGCCACCTTGTCCAGTGGCTACCATATTGGACGTCACAGATCTAGAATATTCTCAGCATCCCAGGGGAGCTCTGGAGCAGGGCTGGTATACACATAGCACTCTGCAGGCAAGCACGACAGCTAGGACAGCAAGTCCTCGTGTGTGCACACTTCCTTCAGCATTTCAAATACAGCAAAAATCCTCCAGGAATGTATTCAGATATGAATTTTTCTCCTGAAACACATAATTATCTAAACTAATGGTTTAATGTGCAAAAGTCAGACAAGTCTTAAGATGAAACGGAGGCTAGCCAAAGCTCAGTGTTTGAAAAAATATAAATAAAGCTTAGGAAATGTGCATTTTCCAGAGTTTAGGCTGGCATCGACATATTCTACAGGCAAAAAGCTCTATAAATGCAAAACCACTGTCTTCATCACATGACACTGTAAACATTCGCTAGAATAAAAACCTCAAAATCTACACTGTCAGCAGTACATGAAACTAACATCCCATTAACTTTCAAAGCCCCATACTCTAGAAACTAAATACAATACCAGGGGCTAAAAACACATATTCAACAGCTCATTTTTTCTCTATAACCCTGTATAGAAAAAACTAAGATTCCTAGACTTCCAAAATGTAATTAAATTATTCATAACACTTTGCTACTACTATTACCAAATTAAAATCTTAGCATGATTTCTTCATGCAAAGACAGAATCAAGCAGTGGTTAGGGAGCCGCTGTTAAACCACCCGCTATTCCACAATATTAAATGAATACACAGTCTCGAAGTTTTAAAAGCCTGGGGCTCCGCCAGCATTGCCACCGGATTATGCAGACAGAAAATATGACCAGAAAGAGAAGACAAACCCCCCACATAAAGAAAATACTTGTAACCAAAAAAGTACGTGTAAGTAAGCCTTATGGAGCTGTAGAGCTAAGGGAGAAAGTAAAACTATGGGCAATTTTTGAAGGCAAAGTAATAAGAGTAAAACATATTGGTAAATACCGGTAAGTGAGAAGGAGATGCAGAGGAGTCCCTGGAAGAAAGAAATACGGAGCTTTACCCAGGTACAGTTCTATGCGCACTGCACGTTTCCTCAGTTACTCAGTATTCAGAAGACACTTTCCCATTTATATGTAAATCGCCTTACACTGTCAAGTCAAATTGAAACTAAATCCAATAGTGTACAAACTACACTTTTTTCTTAAAACATTTTAGTATTAGTAAGTTTTCGCAAATGCCTCTACAATCAAAGTAGTACTCCAATACTAAATAAAGCACATCTTTGTATACCAAGATCCTGTCTTGTACAATTTTAAGGGGCCATAATTAAATAACTTCCAAAATTTAGAAAGCCTCCTTCCCAAATAAATAAATGAATAACTAATTCTATCCAACAGGTACCTTTGGTTACCAAGCCAAAAGAGACACAGCACTCATGTCCTCTTAAGAGATCAGCATTTTCTCATGTTTCTACACTCCAAACGTGTTGCAGATTAACTGAAAGTGCAGAGGCCATTTAGAACCGGGAACAATCTTAGCATTTGATACCCTCCCCCTTCATATGGAAATGCCATTCAGGGGTTCCACTTTCATGGGGACAAAGTGATTTTTGATAGCGAGTGAAATGTAAACCTCGTGAGAAAGGCGCTACTGTCCCCCAGAACTACATGCCGGTGTGCATCACGGTAACCCACGTGGAGGACACTCCAAGGTTTAGAAGACAGATTACAGAAAAAGTTTTTTCAGAGTCAAATTTCTCAGAGTTGGAATTTTTGCCAAATAATAAAAATGAGAAGGCAGGTCTTAAGCCATGAAGAAATTAAAGCCTACTCAATCCCAGAAGAAGAAGAATTTAAAAATAAACCTTACTACTCACAGAATCTACAAATAAAAATACAATGAAATATCTGCAACTCATTAACATTTGCTATCTATCTTTACAATATTCATAACGTTTTCTTCTGCAATTAAACTAAGTAATTTTATATATCTTCTACTCTTTGATCCATCGCCTAATAACCTTAATAACACTGACTTTTATAATGCCTGGTATTTAGAAAATAGAAAGGTTAGCAAATATTCAAAACTGGAAATCTATAAGGAATAAAGAAAATAAGACCCATCCAAGTTGCTAACTGTACAGTCTGTTCTGTAAGGTGCAGTTTTAATTTCCATAACAACTTCCTGGTGTAGCGGATGCACACTGAACACGAAGTGTGGCCGCGCCTCAGGTCACTCTCGTCCACGTGGAAAGAGACGCTCGTGAGCGAAGCCACCACGACGGTTCGGTCAGCTCTGCCCACATGATCACCATTTACTAAGATAAAGACTTTACATACGTGTCGAGTATATATTACTGAGCTGTTTTAATATCCCCAAAACATGTTAGTTTTTGCCACTAACACCTAGATTTTCAAATATATTCTTAATATCTTCCTTAAGAAAAGGAATATTACAAATGAAATCCAAAATCTGGCTATGTTCCATTTGGTAAAAACAAAATCCTGTAAAAGACCGAAAATAATTAATTCAACAATGCCCACAATTCTTGGCAACTGTTTGACTGGTATGGATAAGTACCACTTCCAAAACACGGCCTGCCCTCTTGAAGTCCACACCATGAGCACGAGACTACGACCTTAAAGTTTTATGGCCATCAGTACCCACTCCCACGTCCCCAGTTTTTAGCAACTCTCTGTTATCCAGGGATCCTCCATGCACAGTAGGTAAGATTCTCAGCCTCCTCAATCCCACTGATCTCCACGTCAGGTTCCCTTTAGGAGGGTGAGACCAGGCACTTATCTACTTGAAGAGTGCAAGTCAGGACCGACCGCATTTGGACCACACCTCCTCGTCCTAGCGCTTTTCCCAGTCCATGGAGCCAAGAGCCAGGAAAGGCTCTGGCGAGTCAAGTCAGGCTCTGGTTCAGCTTCTGGCTTGGCCCTTGGCTCTCAGGAGAGGGCCTCTTCTAGTTCTTGGCCGTAAACAGCAGTGAGAATGCTCATCTCAAACAGCACCGCTGGGTCTGACCCCACTGCTCCTCCCACCCCACACTAATGGAGAACACACCACACACCCATCAGACTGCAACTGTGGCACCGCCCAAAGCTCCTCTGCCGCAGCCGTCGCTTCAACTCACGACACTGGCCACCGTTCCCACCGTAACTGCCCAACCCCTCGCTTCCACAGCTGGTTCTGTAATGGCTCAGGCTTCTCCCTGATGGGCAAACAGTAATGAAATTATGCTGGGCTCAACAGATGCACGATTACTGATGGTCTCTACCAAGGCGTGACCAATTCTGTCATTTTTTAGTCCTCATGTGTATCCCAGACACCTCCTCACTTAAATGAACTAATGTTCCCAACTGAGGTCAAGATAAAAGCCATCCTCTCCAACACTTACTTCACATGTCCTCCCCTATTTTTTCTGCTGCCTAAAAAAAGGATTATTAGTCTTCCTTTCCAACACTGTCCTTTTCCCCAGGGGGTCCCTTTCCTTCTTCCTTCATGGGCCTCTACCACACTGCTGCCATTTTAGGAATGTCATCCTTCCGGGTGGTTTCCACTACCATGACAGTAACAACAGCTCTCAAACCTACATCTCCACATCCTGCTCCTGGATCTGACAGAACTGTCTGTCTTAGACCAATCCAGTACATGACAGATTTACATAAGGTATCAGCTCATACCAGTCAGAATGGCCACCATTAAAAAGTCTACAAAGGATAAATGTTGGCGTGGGTGTGGAGAAAAAGGAACCCTCCTACACCGTTGGTGAGAATGTAAATTGGTACAACCAATTTACAACTCCAACTATGGAGAATGGTATGGAGGTTCCTGAAAAAACTAAAAGTAGAGTTACCATGTGATCCAGCAATCCCACTCCTGGGCATATATCTGGAGAAAACCATAAATCAAAAAGGTACATGCACCCCAATGTTCACTGCAGCATTATTTACAATAACCCAGACATGGAAGCAACCTAAATGCCCATCGACAGAGGAATGGATAAAGAAGATGTGGTACAGATATACAATGGAATATTACTCAGCCATAAAAAAGAACAAAATAACGCCATTTGCAGCAACATGGATGTACCTAGAGATTATCATATTAAGTGAAGTGAGTCAGTCAGAGAAAAGATAAATATCATGTGATATTGCTTATACGTGGAAAGTAAAAAATGATACAAATGAACTTATTTACAAAACAGAAACAGAGGAGTAAAAGATTTCCCAGCTTAAAAAAAAAAAACAAAAAAAACCAGAAACAGACTCACAGACATAGAAAACAAACTTACGGTTACCAATGGGGATAGCAGGGAGGGTGGCGGGGGTGTAGATTAGGAGTCTGGGATTAACGTATACACAGTACTATATACAAAATAGATAAACAACAAGGACCAACTGCATAGCACAGGGAACTATATTCAATATCTTGTAATAACCTACAATAGAAAAGAATCTGAAAAAATATATATACACGTATAACTGAAAAAATAAAGGGACTTGAGCATCCACTGATTTGGGTCTCAGAACCAGTCCTCCACAGATACCAAGGGACGCCTCTATAATCACAGATGGAAAAGAAAGGAACACAGTTTATAAATGTCAATACAGTGACCAGAATTAATTCTACCATGCAGTAATTACAAAATCACTAATTTCCTCCATCTTTTAAACATTAAAACATCTCACAAAAAAGTGAATTTGGCTTTCTGTCCCTTTTGGATTAGCACTGTTTGGTTTTGACTAAGGTTATTAATACTCTCCATGATGTCATTTAGAGAGCGGCTTCTTTAGTTTGATATAGAAACAAATGTGTTTAGAAGCTAAGCTTATAAATAACTGTGTAACCTTGGTGTGAAGGAGGTTAGGCAGCAATGGATAACAAACCTGGCACAGAGGAACTTCCATCCTCCACAGACAAACCACTCTAGGCCTCTCTTTCTTCGCATGATCCTAGCTCGCGGTAATTTGTGGTAATCACTTTCGTCATTCTCAAAGCCTTCTTCAGACATCATTAGTGGCATTTCATCCAAATGGGCAGACTCATCTTCCAGCTGGTACCTGGATAAAGGAAAGAACAGAGCACTGAGGCAGGCCAAGCAGTCTTCTGTGTACAATACGGGTCTCGCTTAGGGCAAGAGCTGGCCCAATTCTACTAATCACACTTTTCTTTTTCCCTCATACTAAGCTGTCCTCAGGGGAAGCAGACCATTACAAATAACACTGCACAGTAATGCTACTTTCCTTTGCAAAAAACTTAACCAAGGTAAGCAGGAAAGGAAAGGCTGTCCAAGAAAGCTGCCGTTACCGTGCCGTGAGCGGAACCCTCCAAGCAGCCTTCCACGTGTAGTTGTTCTATCTACGTAAAAGACCATTCTTTTGATGTTTCTGTATGCTTGCAATATCTTATAATGAACAACTGGGGAAACTATATTCAAAGGACAGAAATTTTAAGACTGGAATAGATGTCCACTCTCCATTACTTCTTCCATCTACAGCTTCTCCATCTTTTCTCCTGCCACTGCCTCTAAGACCTGTGGTCACCTGGACACTTGCCATTTTCTCCATCATTACTATCTTCTTTCTCTAGATCTCCCGTCACTCTCGAAAGCCGACATTTTGGAAAAGAAGCCTACAGAAGGATGGACAATGATGAGTGCTGCTCCAGATAATCAGGAACATCTAACAGCACTAGCACAATTTCCATTCTGCTCTTAACTTCAGTAAAATGCATCTCCTACAGTATATGACAAGCTTTATGTCTGCAGTTAGCTATCTTTTCAGCCATCCTTCAGGGACCTGTGTGCGTGTGCACGTGTGTGCGGCCTGTGCATGGGTGGGTGGGTGCCTGTATGTGCTGGTGCACATGTGAGTGTGTGGCAACGGTGCCATGTAGCACTCGCCTACTAGGATTCCGCGAAAAGGTCAGCAGGCAAGATTCCCAAAGCCTCTATCTTCATGAGACTTTATTCTTAAAATAAGTGCCTAGCTGTCAAGAATCCAAGCCCAAATGGAATTCAATGATGGAAAAAAGTCCTTGGACGTGAAGGCCAATGCCAACCTCCCACCTAAGTTTCTGTACCGTCTTCTCAACATTTGGTAACTAAAAAAGAGTCCAGCGAGTGGACTTACCAGGTTACTCAGTTATCCCTACAGGGAAGACATTTATAACTCCCCATTAAAAAATATTTCAGCGAGTATATCTGTGCACAGCACTTCTCCCATATTTTAGATGAATTCTTTCAGAGAGTCCCAGGACTAGAATTGTTATGTAAAGTCATAAGCTCTAAAATACTTGATACATATTGCCAAACTGCAAATTTAAACTCCCACCAATATGAGAGCTATGAGAAATACCAAAAACACTAGAAGCAATTTACCTTAGCCTTATCAGACTGGGGCTGAATACATTTACTTATTTAAGGGGAAGAAGATCACCTTTGGTGTCACACGGGGTCCTACGCTACCAATGAACTATGGCTGAGGCTGCTCCCCTCTTGCACGGAAAATTCAATCTAGCTGGACGCGTTTCGGAAGGTAAGAGGGGCAGCAGGGGCGGCCCGCGCAGACGTAAGATCAGGGCCTCTCGCGAGCCTGGAAAGGCAGAAGGAACTTGGCAGTGGAGGCCCTTGCAAATCACAGGAAAGACAACCACTTCAGGTGAGAGGCAAACATGAGATTCACTCTGCACTCTGGCTGTCCTGGAGAACTGGTCGAGGCAGAGCTGGAGCCAATCAGGAGGCCGCTGCAAGAGCCCAGGACAGAGACAGACAGCGCTTGAACAAAGGAGCTGGAGAAAAAAGGAGAGAAGTGGGTAGATTCGGGGCATTTAAGAGCTAGAGCAGACAGACAGGTGACGCTTGACTATGAACTCAGAGGACACGAGAGCCTAAGGACGACCGGCCTGTACGGGAAGAAGCACGGCAGTACCGCTCAGTAGGACAGAAAACACTAGCAGGGGCAGGCTTCGGACAGCAGAGGGAGAACCCTGAGTTTGGTTTTACTCATTTTCAGTCTGAGGCCTCTGCAACATGACGCAGGCAGCGGCAGTAAATGGAGCGGGCTCGCCAAGGACGGGCAGGAGCTGGGAGGCCAGCAGTGGGAGGGAATCTATTCTTTGGCCCCACCAGCTCCTCTTCCCTTAGGAACCTGGCCCACCCCGCCCACCACCCGGGAAGGACCGCTGTGTAGCTGCCTGGGACCTCAAACCCTCCTGTGGTTGGTCGGGGACAGGCAGCCAACCAAGCTAAGCCACGGCTGTCCAGGAAAATTCCGCGGCTGGAGCTGAGAAGAAGGCGGCCGTCTCCCTAGCTAACTAAAGCTACTGTCTCCTGTGATAAGAGCTGTTGGAGGTCTATGCCACTATGTAGAGTAAGAAACCCAGAAAACCAGTCTTCTGAAAGAGAAAAATGAATCAGACAGGTATGTGTAAAATGAAAAAAATGTTTGTTTCTTGTTTCATGTTTCAAGATTAAAATGTTTCATGTTTAATCTTTCATGGAAGATTAAATACATAACCTACTTTCAATATCCAAAAAATTGCTTTTTTTTCAAAGCGTAAATCTACAAGAACGGAAAACAAAAGAGGAGATAACAAAATGTAAGAAGCTGGGGAAAGCAGATGGATGGATGGTAAACAACTAAGCAGAACCACGAAAATGGAGTCTGAAGCCAGCAGTGAAGAAACCAGAGAACCAAGGGATTGGAACCTCGGGATCGGGACCCTAGCAGGGCTGAAGACCGGCAGCACCGGGTGCCTCTGGGAGGGGGCTGAAGGGACGCTGGAATAAGAACCAACTGAAAGCGCTGAGAGAAACATGTGGACCCTTACCTGCAGCCCCCCTCCCACCCAGCCAGGCAACCACCCCTCCGCTCCTCTGGGGAAGGGAGGCTGGGCTGAAAACAGAAGACTGAGTGAGGGGGCCACCGACCCGTCCCCCCCACTACCCTGCGGATTAACAATTCAGTGTGGAAGGGATGATGACGGTGACGAAAAGGAGAAGAAACCGGCACTGAACAGCTACTGACAGCTCAGACTCGCAGGCATTAATCTAGGCACTTCACATGTATTCACTTAATTCCCAGTTTTAGACAATTAACACAGAAAACCATACTACAAGAAAGAACAAAAACTCAAATGTCCATAGACAAACGTGGACCATACACACAATGGGATACCATTCAGCCATGAAAAGGAAGAAAACTGATACAAGCTACAACGAGAACCTTCAGGACATAATGCTCAGTGAAAGAAGCCGGACACGAGAAGACAAACACCGCGTGACTCCACTTACATGAGGTCCCCAGAGCAGTCAACTCCAGAGACAGAAGGTAGAGAGAGGCGAGCGGGCAGTGGGGGAGGGTGGAGGTCAGTGTCGAAGGGGCACAGAGTTTCAGTTTAGGAAGATGGAAGTTCTGTGGGTAGATGGCGGTGGCGGTCACACAGCAACGGTAACGTGCTTAATGCCATTTACTGGGCACTGAAAAACGGCTGAGGTGGTATCTCTTACGTTACGTACACTTTGCCACAATTTTCTAAAGAAGAGCAGACCTCCGTAATTATTGTTGGTGACACCCTGCTCTCCGGCAGCCACGTCACCGCTGGACGGCGGACCCCCCTCACCGCCACCCACGCCCTCAGCGCGCCGAGCTAATCCCCGCCGCACGGCTTCACCTGCACTTACCACGAGGCCCTTCTCCTCATCCTCCTGCTGGCTGCCACAGCCAGCGTGCTGCACCCTTACACACGGGGCAAGCTGGCTCAAGAGGTCGATCGTTCGGGGAACAGGCTTGTCAATCAGACAACAAACCAGAGTGAAAAAGAACTCCTGCAGGCGTCTCAGGCGAAGGAGCCCCGGACAATGGATGGCTAAAGTTTACTGGGTCCTTACTGCGGCCAGGCACTCTGGGGGTCTCTATTCTGCATCATCAAAGAAGAAAACTTTAAAGCAAATGAGAAAATGGGGGAAAATATGCAGCACATGACAGAAAAAACGATTCTTTATAAGCAGCTCTCACAAATCAATAAGAATCAATAAAAAAGCAAACACTTTGAATGACACATGAACAAAGACAATTCACAAAGGAAGAAATACAGCTATACTTAGAAAATTACACTCCACCGCATTAGGACCTTACAACAAACACTTGAGCGTCCACTACGTGCTAGCGCTGTCCCTGCGGGTACAGAAGCAAAGAGGCACACGAAGCCCCTGCTCATACACAGCTTAGGTACTAACAGGACAAAAACAAGACGTAAACTATTTTCAAAGGGGAAAGTGCTAGGAAGACAATAAAGGGGGTGATGAGACCAGAAGTGACAGGAGGGGGTCTTCCTCAGATTGTCCAGGAGCCTGAGTCTCAAGAAGCGACACCTGGATGAAAAGCAGCCAAGCACACGAAGGTCTAGGAAGACCTAGAGGGGCTGCAGAGCCTGGAGGGCTGCAGGAGGGGAGACAGCCAGTGTGGCTGGAGGGAGCGAGCCGGGCGGAGCTGCGGCAAATGCAGCTGCAGATGCAGCGGGGCAAGCCCCACAGACTGGGAAGCCGAAAGGAAGAGCGTAACGCGAATTCAAAGTGGAAGAGGAAGGCAGTGGAAGGCTTTAAGCCTGGGAAGAATTTTTGTTTTCAAAAAGGACGTTTAAAACATGCAAATTAAAACAACTGAAAAAATACTTCTTAACATCTGGCATGGCCAACAGTCTTGGATAACCAGGGACTCTTAATTGCTGGTAAGAATGTGAACAACTTTTTGGAGACTAATTTGTGAAGATGCATTGAAAGCCTTTTTTTTTTTTTTTTTTTCTTTTGGTAATGCAATTAAACTTTAACGCACAGGTTCTATTATCTCATAAAATTAAAAATATATACAAGATATATCTACAAAGATAATGATCACCGTGCTGTGCCGATCACCCCAAAAGCCTGGAAAAACCTTAATATCAACGATTAGAGTTGTTTTTAATACATGATGGAATACCATATCATCACTAAAAACAAGAAGGCAGAAGACCTCTGGCTGAAAGCATATGTCAGGAGAAGTAGCAGTCACTATTATCACCTCTCTTTTGAACACCTTACTCCACTAATCAAAGGGATACTCGTTTTAATCTCTCCATATAATCTTCTACAAACAACTCCAATTACTACTGATACCATCACTGAACATCCCTACAGCAAGCGACCTATCATTTGAGATGGTTTAGGCAAAAAATTACATAATCTAAGACAGAACTAATACTTTTCCTCTCAAAAATTCCTTTTTTCTTACTTCTGTGTAAGATTACTTCTTTTAAAACAGTCAACTAGAAAATGAATATTTATACAAAATGTAATTAAAATTCAAAACACCACTTAAATATATTATAATATAGTATACAAAATGAGATGTTTAGTCTTTTTCATTAAGTTCTTTTAGGCATTGTGTTGTTTTTTAGCAAAAGTCACAATCTTATCAAGTTTAATGCTAGAAAAGCAGTACAATGAGTCTGAAAGATAATGAATATAAGCAACATCATGTTTAGTAACCTCAACTTCAGAAATGGAGCCTTTGAGCTGGCAAGCAATTTATTCCACTTCCAAAGCAATTTTCCTATTGTATTGAAAATTTTACCTCAGTATTTAAAAACAATAAGATGATGAATAATGGATTTTTCAGAGACAGGATAAGCAGAGAATCTTAAGTGTCTTTGTTGCCTGGTGTCATACACACTTAATTGGTTTGTCACTCAAGAAAGATCAACGCTTCCAGCAATTAAGTATAATTCTGGAAACATATTTTTAAAATGAGTAAAAACAATGTGAACAAAGACGACAGAACGGATGATACTGAACCCAAGAGTACCACCACGGTAAGAACTGAAGACAGCTATCTCAGCTGCTGCCAAAGGTTTAAAAAAATTAGGAACTTTCAACAAAACATTCAAGTACTGGAAGATGAATAATTTACATGTATCTAAGTAAAAGTAGGTCAATACAATAACTACCTTAAACTCACATTTTTACCTTAAGTATCCAACAGCCTTATTGTTTCCACTTTGATGAGAAACATTTCTGAGAGTCAACTGATATTAAAGGGAGAAAAACATTTAAAATATGCCTAATGCTTAAACCTTCTTTAAGAAAAATAAACACCCCCTCTCTGCCTACATGTTAATAACGCAGAAAAACAAAGCGACAAAATGCTACAGAGAAATGTGTACATTTTCTTCATCAAATGCAGCTTCCAAGTTCAACTGTGTCACTGATGAGTCATTAATGAGCAGCAAAACCGTATGAACTTCTGAAAAACTGGAACTCCTTCCTTCCTACAGCAGCAGAGGAGATGAACAAGGGAATCGTTTAAAAAAAAAAAAAATTTAAAGGAACAGCGCCAGAGCAGCGTGCCTTGACATCAGCAGCAAAAACAAGCAACAGGGACAACGGTCAGGCAGTCCCTCAAGCTGAGGTGCCCCGGCCACACACTGTGTATGCAGTAACCTTGGAGTTACTGACTCCTCTTACACAATGTTCTGTAAGAGATGAGAATACCAACTTCTCGAATAAGAAATTACACCAACACTATACATAAATGGAGACAAACTTCTGAATCAGAGTTAATGGTACGATATCTAATATATGTAAATGTCAATCTAGAAATTTACAGATGAGCAGGCCAGTTAGCTCAGGACACACACTCCAGTTGCCCAGAATGTGCTGTCCCAATCGCCAACTCTATCTTCATGCTGACACTGTCGGTTTAGAAAATTAAGTGAGACATTTCCATGCTGGCAAGTGTGAAGAATGTCATAAACGTACGCAAACTAGAGCCCTTGTAAAGGAAATTAATTCTATAAATTTTAAGACTATGTCTCTGATTCCAAGGAATCCTGGGCCTGGGTACTTGGATAAATGCTATCTTACTAATCATTCTGTACTTTAAAAAAGCTTTCAGGGCTTCCCTGGTGGTGCAGTGGTTGAGAATCTGCCTGCCAATGCAGGGGACACGGGTTCAAGCCCTGGTCTGGGAAGATCCCACATGCCGCGGAGCAACTGGGCCCGTGAGCCACAGCTACTGAGCCTGCGCGTCTGGAGCCTGTGCTCTGCAACAAGAGAGGCCGCGATAGTGAGAGGCCCGTGCACTGCGATGAAGAGTGGCCCCCGCTTGCCGCAACTAGAGAAAGCCCTCGCACAGAAACGAAGACCCAGCACAGCCAAAAATAAATAAATAAATAAATTTTAAAAAAAAAGCTTTCAATTGCAAACCATCACAGCAAAGGAAAAGTTTCATCTTTACAAACAGTAAAATATTCTTTTATCATCATGATAATTGTAAAATTTTTAAGATTCAGAGAAAATTGTGGGTAGACACTCAATGAGAAAACTAACACTAAAAAAAAAAATTGTGTTGCCTCTACCAAGAAATGTACTAATATTTTAGAGATAATCAGACAGTAGGCAGCTGTTCTCAGCATGAGTCTCTTTTTAAAAGAGACTAATAAAACAGAAGACTTAAATAAGGTCCACAGCCCCATAGCATAACACCAAAACGTCCAGGATACAAGCAAAAATCACTCATTACACCAAAAACCAAAAAATCTCAACTTGAATGAGAAAAGAGAATCAAGAGATGTTAACATCAAAATGATGCAGATGTTGCAATTATCTGACAAGGGTTTTAAAACATTCATCATAAAAATGTTTCAACGGGCAATACAAACATGTTGAAGCATATGCAAAAGAACAGAAAGACTCAGCAAAGAAACAGCTAATATAAATTAGTATCAACTGGAAATTTTGAAACAAGAAAAAAAAAATAGCAGAGACTTAACAACTGAATGGACAGGCTAAGCAGCAGAATGAAGGAGACAGAGGAAAAATCAATGAACTTGAAGACAGAGCAACAGAAATCACCCAATCTGAACAGAAAACAGACTTAAAACAAATGAACAGAACTCATGACCATATGGGACTAAAAGAAAAGATCTCACAAGGTGTCACTAGAGTATCAGAAGAAGAGAAAAAAGAAGGTCCCAAACATAAGTATTCAAACAAATAAAGGCTGAAAAATGTCTATTGGACAAAAGATTCAAGAAACTAAGTGAAACAGTATAAACTCAAAGAAATCTATGCTAAGGCCCATAATAATCAAACTACTGAAAACTAAAGACAACGTTTGAAAGTAGTGAGAAATGATGATATCTTACCTACAAAGGAAAAATCATTCCAATGACATCAGATTTCTCATCAAGAATCATGCAGGCCAATAAGAAGTGACATAACATTTTTCAAGTGCTCAACCCCAAACTGTATATCTGGTGAAAATATCCTTTAGGAATGAAGGGGAAATAAGACATCCTCAGATGAAGTAAAACTAAAAGATTTATTTCCAGCAGACCTACCCTCAAAGTATAGCTAAGGAATTCTTAAAACAGGACAGAAACAATAAAATAAAGAATTTTGGTACATCAGGAAATAAAAGAACAACAGAAATAGCAAAAATATGGGTCAGTATAATAGACCATCCATCTCCTCTTGAGTTTTCTAAATTATGTTTGAGAGATGAAGCAAAAATTATAACACTGTCTGATGTGCAATTCTAATTGTATGTAAGGGAAATATTTAAGTACTTTTACATATGTAAAATTTACATGTAATTTTACAAGATACAAGCATACCTCAGAGTTATTGTGGGTTTGGTTCCAGACCACTGCAATAAAGCAAATATGACAATAAAGTGAGTCACATGAATTATTGGTCTTCTGGTGCCTATAAAAGTTATGTTTACAATGTACTGTAGTCTATTAAGTGTGCAACAGCATTATGTGTAAAAAAAAAAAAAAATACGTGCCTTAATTGAAAAATACTTTATTACTTAAAAATGCTAACCATCATCTAACAATGCAGGGTTGCCACAAACCTTTAATTTGTAAAAAACACAATAATGCAAAGCATAATAAAACAAGGTATGCCCATAATTACATTACCAATAGGGGAGAATAAAAGGATGTAAGGTAAGGATTACACACTTTACTCAAATTGATAAAATATCAACACAAGCATACTGTGATGAGTTATGTATGTATAATATAATATCTAGAACTGCTAAATAGTATTTATACAAAGAGAAGATCCAACATAAAACACCATAAGTAAATCAAAATGGAATTCTAAAAAGTGTTCAAAGTAACCCACAAGAAAGCAGGAAAAAGAAAACAGAGAAACAAAAAACACAGAAAACAAAAAGTAAAATGGCAGATGTAAGCACTAACTAACCATCACTACAATGAATGTAAATGTTCTAAATACATCAACTCTAAGACACAGATCAGCAGAGTGGATAAAAAATATAAACCAACCATATACAGACTAAAAGAAACTCACTTTAAATATAAGTAGGTTGAATTTAAAAGGATGGAAAATTATACACTAGGCCAACATAAATCAAAAGAAAGCAGAAGTGGCTATATTAATGTCAGTTAAAGTAAACTTCAGAGCAATAAAATTACTAGAGACAGACAGGGAAATTACGTAAGGATAAAAGTGTCAGTCCATCAAGAACACAAAGCAATCCCAAACGCAAATGCACCGAACAACAGACCTGCAAAATATGTGAAGCAAAAACTGATGAAACTGAAAGAAGAATAGACAAGTCCATGATTACACTCAAGAGACTTCAACTATCCACCCTCAACAACCCATACAGCAACTAGACAGTAAACCAGCAAGGAGAGAAGAACTCAACACCATTAACTAACGAGAGCTAATCACATTTCAGAACATTTCACCCAACAACAGCACCATACACTTTCTTTTCAAGAGCCCCAGGAATTCTTACCAATGCAGACCATATCCTCAGTCACAAACTGCATCAAACTTAGAATAACTGAAATCACACAAAGTGTGTTCTTTGATCACAAAGGAATCACACTAGATATTAGTAACAGGAAGATAACAGTAAATTTTCCAAACACACTTCTAAATAATCCATGGGTCAGAGAGGATGTCTCAGAGAAAATCAAAATACCAGAATTTGTTGGACACAGATAAGTCAGTACCAAGAGGGAAATTTACAGCACTAAACGTTTACACTAAAAAAGAAGTCTCTAATCAATAATCCAAGCTCTTACCTTAAGAAATGAAAAGAAGAGAAAAATAAACCTAATGTAAGCAAAGGAAGGAAAAAATAAAGAGCAGAAATTAATGAAGTTGAAAAAAAGAAAACGATAGAAAAAATAAGTAAAATAAAGATGGATCTTTGAAAAGATCAAACCTCTAGCAAGAATGACCAACAAATAGAAGTGAAGGCACAAACCACCAACACCTGAATGAAACAACATCAAAAGGGAAATACAGGACTACTACAAACAACTCTACACACATAAATACAGCAACTTACCTGAAACAAACCAATTGGTCATGGGGCACAAACTATGAAAACTCACCAAATATGAAATAGATCATTTGAATAGCTCAATAACTATTAAAGAAACTGAATTTTAAATTAAAACACCCTAAAAAGAAATCTCCACGTCCAGATGGTTTCACTGGAAAATAGCAAACATTTAAAGAAGTAACACCAACTTTACACAATGTCTTCCAGAAAGTAAAAGAGAAGGGAACATTTCCCTATGCATCTCACGGGGCCAGAAAGTAAAAGAGAAGGGAACATTTTCCTACTCATCTCGTGGGGCCAGGTAACAGGGGTAAAATCTGACCATCACTGCCACTCTATTCATGGAATTTAAAGTCTAACGAGAAGAGAAGCAGTTATAGTCAAGTGCAATCTGTGGTATGAGGGGAAACAGAGCCCTACAGGAGCCTGGCAGGAGCATGCCATTTTATCCTGGCTGGGGTTGAGATCAAGGAAGCCTTTAGAAGTAGTCGTTTCAGATGCTGACAAAGTCAGGAATAACGCCACTGAAATAATGGAGATGTGTAAATGCCAGAAGAAACAGCTAGAAGGGTCCAAAGTAACTGCCTGTGGGATGAGAGGCTGGGATAAGGGAGAATGAAGAAGAGGGGTAGAGAGCCACAGTATCTTATCATAAGCCTTTTACCACCAATTAACTTTTTAAACTATACGTAAATGTTACCATGATAAAATACAACCAAAGCCAAACTTCACAAAATAATGTAGAAGCACAACTTCCAGCCACAATCCATTTCTCCCTGCTCCTCTCACCTAAGTACGACTATAAACCTCGGAAATAAAGCAAGAGCCAACCACAGGAGAGCTCTGGAAGGTAGGAAGAAGGCAGCAGTGAGAGGAAGAGAGCTGGGCTGATCTGGGATGCAGAACTGGAGGAACACAGTGGCAGGACGTCTTACACGCCCCCACCAGACAAAAGGAAGGACACAGGCCCAGCATTGCCTAACTCCCAACCTAGCAAGAAAAGGCAGCCCAGGAAGGCCATTACTCCCCTGGCAGAACAAGAGTCCACCACCACCAGCAAGATAAGATTGACAAGTAGCCATGGGAATTGGCATCCTTTCCCACGGGCCTGAGACTCCCCTATCCCACCCAGAGACACGAGGGCATCCAGGTGGCACCAGTTAGGGCCCCTGCCACAACAAGAGGTTAGAGGCCTCAGGAAGCCTCCGTGTCCCCATGAGCCTGAGGCACCCCTCTTCTCAGCAGGGTGGGGGGCGGTCAGCAGCACCAACAAGTGCAACCCCACGACTGAAGCAGCCAGCTCAGGAAATGGCTTCTATCCATGGCCTCTCCTCTTCTCCAAGATCCCAGAGCAGCCAGGGGCAGCAGCAAAAAGGATTTGGGCACAGAAAGCCTCCTGGCCACAGTGGTGCTGAGTCTCCTCTCCTACCAAGACACACCAGGGAAGTCAGTGGGCACGTATGGAGAGGGTACGTCCACAGCCACTGCCCAGCCAACACAGCCTCGCCATCCACATGGGATGACACCACCACCTCTCACCAAAAGACACTGGGCCTAGGGAAATCCCTTCTTTTCCTCAGCAGCATAAGCAGAGACAAGTACGAGCTCCAGTAGCACCACATAAACCAAGCACACCAAAAATCACAACCCTGAGAATTAAACTGTCATTGGAACCATAGCCGACAAAGGTAGGCCAGGACCTATGTGCTAAATCTAAACAGGGTGATCATCTGCTAAAATAAAAGATATAAATACGGCCCACATTCTCCCAATATAATAGACGAAATATCCAGGAAACAATCAAAAACCATTCATCATACAAAGAACCAAAACACTGACAGTGTGAATTAGAAAAGACAATCAAGTGACACCAAAACTAAGATTAACTCAGATACTGGAATTATGTACCAAGCATTTCAAGCACCGAACATAAATATGCTTCAACAATCAATTTCAAATTCTCTTGAAACAAAGAAAAATTATAAAACTTAAAAATACAATAGTAGAAACAAAACTTCACTGGATGGGATCTACAGTAGAGTGAAAATGACAGAGGACAGAATTAGGGAACTTGAGAACAAGTAAATAGAATTTACACAGCCTGAACAACACAGAGAAAAGAAACTGGGGGAAAAAAGAGCCTAAAGGAATTACGTAAAACTAACAAAAGATCCAGCATTTGTATCACTGGAGTCCAGAAAGAAGAGGAGAAAGGGGTGGAAATGAAAGAGGACTTGAAGAAATAATGGCTAAAAACTCCCTAAATTTGGGGAAACAAAATACAACAGACTCAAGAAGCTCAGTGACTACCAAACTAGTTAAACCCAAAGAAATCATACCAACATACATCAAAACATGAAAGCAGCCAGACATAAATGATGCGTTACCTATGGGGAACACCAATTTGAATGACAGTGGACTTCTAATCAGAAACTATGAAGGCTGGAAGGAAGTGGAACAATAGTTTCCAAGTACAAAGAAAAGAAGTGTCAACCAGGAATTCTATACCCAATAAAACTACCTTTCAGGAATAAAGGAGAAATAAAGACATTCTAAGATGAAATCTCAAGACGGGCTATAGGAAGGTCTTGAAATAGAAAGGAAATAAAAAAAGAGAATCCTGGAACATCAGGAAGGAAGAACAAAAAGAGCAAAAATATGGGTAAATACAATAACCTATCCTTATCATCACAAGTTTTATAAACCATATTTGATGATTTAAACAAAGAGTATAACACCATCTGATACTCAGGACATGATATTTAAATTGCAGTGGGGAGAAGGGAGGTAAAGGAACCAAAATGAGGTTTCCACATAGTAAAATACTGATACCAATACACTACGGTGGTAAGTCACACACATACACTGTAATACCCAGAGCAAACGCTACAAAAACTATACAAAGACCTACACCAAAAAACACTGTAGCGACATCAAAAGAGCGTTCAAGTAAAAGGAAAGTAAGAAGAGAAACAGAAGAATGAGAATCCGAAGAAACACAAAACAGATTAATAAAGTGGCACACTTAAACTCTAATGTATCAGGGACTTCCTTGCTTCCTTGGTGGTCCAGTGGTTAAGACTTTGCCTTCCAATGCAGGGGGTACGGCCTCAATCTCTGGTCAGGAGCCAAGATCCGACATGCCTCAGGGCCGAAAAACCGAAACATAAAACAGAAGCAATATTGTAACAAATTCAGTAAAGACTTTAAAAATGGTCCACATCAAAAAAAAAAAAAAAAACTTAATAAAAAACTCTAATGTATCAATAATTACCTGAAATGTAATGGCCTAAATATACCAATCAAAAGACAGAGATTGACGGATTGAATAATGGAGAAACATGATCCAACAGAAACTCACTTCAACAACTTAGATAGGTTGAATGCTAACACCATGCAAACATTTATCCACAAAAAGCAGATGTGGCTACACCAGTCTACTAAAGTAGACTCCAGAGTAAAAAAAAAAATTGCCAGAGACAAAAAGAGAAATATTTCCTGACAATAAAATAAGTTTCCACCCTGAAGACCCAGAGATCCTAAATATATATTTACCAAATGACTGAGCCTTAAAATATATAAGGCAAAAACTCACAGATGCGAACTTTGATGGAAACCTATTGTGAAATAGGTGGCACGTTTTCAAATAATATCTCCTAAAATCAACCACTTAGAAGATTACCTAAGCAATTACTCTTCCAGGTAATATCAGGGAAGAAAGAAAACGATACTTCTCCACTTCAGGGCCAGACACTAAAAATGGGCACCTTACTAGCTTCTCCTGTAACCCTCAACAATTCTATGAGGAAAAATACTGCCCCCCGCCTCTGTAAAGCAGAGGAAATTAGGGCTTATGGTTACCTAAGATCAAACAGCTAACTAATACGGAAATGAACCAAGATTCAATTCAGCTCTGTAACAGTATAATATGTATTCTTTTGACTACATGTTACAGCCTCTCAAATAGCCCAAACCAAAAACTATTCTAAAATTGGAATCCTGAAGCAACTGGCTATTGAAACCTGTACTTTTTCCCTCTATGTACTAAAGGCTGATTGCTTCTACAATTGCTCAGGAATAAAATTTTAACAACTCTGAAAGGCATTATCTCCCCTTCCTATGAGTTTCTTTTTCTAACCACTCTATCATTTATAAGTGTAGTATTCTTCCCTTTGGGTAAGAAATAAGCTACGAACTAAAACCAACTAGGGTATGAGACTTCCATTTAAAAATCAAAGGTCTTCACTGTTTAATTCTACCACTTAGTAACTGTAACAATTTAACCTTTCTGAATCTCCGTTTCCCATTCTTAAGAGCAAAAATTCTTGTCAACACAAAGTACTTTGTATGTACACGTTCAAGTAAAACATGCACTTAGTAAACAAACTGAAATGTCTTCACTTGCTGTTTACACTTGTGAAAGTGATTCCCAACAAGGTTTGTATTTCTAAAACTGACTGGAAGTTGTATCTGCCATCTTCGCGATTTCTCCGGTGACACAGTACGGGTCTCGGAAACTAACAACTGCGTGATGGGTGCCGTGGGACCTGCGGTGCCCGTGCTACTTGAGGGAGCAGCCCCCCGAGCCCGAGGCTCTTCCTCCTCTGCGCTCAGCCCGGCGCCGGCGCGCACCAGGGTCGTAGCAGCGCCCGGGCCCCTCCCGGAGCGTGGACGCCCTCCCCGGCTCAGGCGCACCCGCGGGGCTCCGGAGCCGGCCGCCCTGGGCGGACCCCACCGGGCCGGGCGGGGAGGGGCGCCTGGGCGGAAGGGTGGGGCGGCACCGCCGTTACCTGCTGGGCCGCTCGGCCCCCGGCCCGGGCCCCGCCGCGCTGAAGTAGGCCGCGCGTTTGCAGTTGGCCGCGGCCGCCGCGCTGCGCACCGGGCACAGAGGGATCTGTTCCGCCATGTTCTGGCCGCCACCTTCCCGCCCCTCCTGGATCCCCCTCTGTTCGCCGCCTTTCCCCGCCCTCTCCTCTCAGCTGCGACCCCGCTGAGGCTCCGCCCGCGCGCCCTGCCCCTTCACCGTGCGTCGAGGCCTGATGGCGTCACCACGTGTCGGGGCCCGATGACAACACCGTCAGCGATGGTGCGGTGCGGGAGGCGGAGACACCCGAGACCCCGCCCCCCGCGCTTCGGGGACCGGTGACGTTACCTGCGGCGAGGGCGCGAGTGGGACGCGGTGGCGTTCGGAGGCCCGGCTCCCCGCGCGTCGGCCACCGGTGACGTCACCGCGCGGCGAGGGAAAGAGCGGCGGCCGCGTAGTATCGCGCAGGGCGGGGTGCGTGCGCGCATGCGCCGCTGGCCGGACTGTGCTGAGCGCGCATGAGCCGCAGCGCTTTCTAGTAAGAAGTGCGGCGGGTGTTGGTCCGCCGGTGTGCCCCGCCCGTGGGGACTTCCCTGAGAGCCAGGTGCAGGGCACCGAGGGCCTTGCCGCACACCCCTGGGACCCCAGCGCACCGGAGCCCGGCCACCTCCTTAGCGCAGTGCGCAACCTGGACGCCGCGCGGGGCCGACCCGCCTTCCCTCCTCCGTCCGGCGGCGCCCCCTGCACACCCGGTCCCTGCAGGTTCCCCCTGTGGTGAATGAAGCTGGTGGCCAGTGCCTGTTGCCACAGTAGCATGTGGGTCTTGAGTGTCCAGCTAGATCACCACTCTCAACAACTGACAACCCTGAAGGATATACTTTATTGTCCTATAGGCTGTTAGCCAGTTTTGTGTATAACCCAGCAGTCTTACCCTAACATTCCTATGTTAAATCGCCTCTAAATACCTCGGTCCTGCAATACTCTTTGAGCTGATCTCAGTATCTGACTGACTGTATCTTCCCTCTTAATAAGTTGAATAAAATTTTTGGCCCATCTTTATTATGTATCTGCACGAGAGTTGTTTTACCTCTCGAAAATTATACTTTAGCAAAATGACAAATTTTCAAATATTGAAGAAGAGCTTCCTTATGTATTTTTAAAAACGGATGACTGGGTATCGAATCATGGAATTTAAATGCCATTTGATACATTTGAAAGAGTGATGTCACAGTTCTGTTTTTTAAATGTAAATACTTACTAAATGCCAAAAATGCATGAGTTGTAACTGTTTACACTTATAATGAAAGCTTTGAACTATCAGTACAAAATGTGTGAAGGAATACATACTTCTACAAAATTCTAGGGAGTCAATGAGCAAAAAAGTTCAAAGACTGCTATCGTAATGCACAGTTTTTTTAAAAAAACTTCCATAAAATAAGAATCTTGTAAAAAATCCGCCTTTAAATATATCTTTTATAGGCCAATTTTAGCATTTATGATTTCTTCCTGATACTTTCTTTGCTTTGCTCTCATGGAACTCTCCCTCTAGAGAAATGCATTCTTTCTCTGTACAGGTAGGGGATGGAAGATGGGAAGTTAAACAAAAATAATCTTCACTCCCACCCCCTCTAACATATACCTGGATTCGGAAGATCCCAACGTGGACCAAAACACAAGATTTCCAACATCATGTTTCATTCCTTGAATAGAAATATATTTTAAAGGGGAAAGATTAAGTACCCTCCAGATTTATGATGCCTTGATTTCTTATAAAGGAGAAAAATGTAACTCCAACAGAATAAGGTTTTTATTCAATTCACCACACAATGCTCTCACATTAATTATAGCTAGTTCATAATTTAGAACGAATAGATTTTTGTGCAGTCATTTATTCTAGCTTCTCATATTCTGAAGGAAGAATTTAAGTCAACCACAAAAATGTGTGTGTGAGCATGTGTGCGTGCATGTGTGTGAGTGGGTGCGTGTATACCTGGCATTTATTCGGCACCTGAAACTTCAGCCATACCCTAGAAAACCGATAACTTGAAAAAGAACTCCTGGCTGTTTAGGATCCAGCTGAAGTACATTTAGATCAATGTATTTAGACGGTTCATAGTTTCCTTTAAACTACTCATTCAATTACTGCTTTGTAATGAACCATAGATGTTTCAACTATTCTATCAAAATGGGAAAAAATGCAATTAATAGCTTCTCATGGAGAGTTTCAAAGGATTAGCTAAAGAATAAATAAACTGGAAACAAGCTTTACTCTTTGGAGTCTCGTTACAGTTGGTTGGGATTTGGAATCAATAAGGCTGTTCTGTATCAACAGCTCTGTGGCTGACAAGGTCTTTCTACCTTTCATTTTAATGCTTGAGAATCTTTCTAGGCACAATACCATAGTCTCAATAATGATAAGAAGTGGAACAACCCAATCAAAAAAATAGGCAGAAGATCTAAATAGACATTTCTCCAAAGAAGACATACAGATGGCCAAAAGTCACATGGAAAGATGCTCAAAATTGCTAATTATTAGAGAAATGCAAATCAAAACTACAATGAGATACCACCTCACAGGGGTCAGAATGGCCATCATTAAAAAGTCTACAAAAAACAAATGCTGAAGAGGGTGTGGAGAAAAGGGAACCCTCCTACACTGTTGGTGGGAATGTAATTGTTCAGCCAATATGGAGAACGGTATGGAGGTTCCTTAAAAAACTAAAAATAGAGCTACCGTATGATCCTGCAATCACACTCTTGGGCATATATCTGGAGAAGACCATAATTTGGAAAGATATATGCACCCCAATGTTCATTACAGCATTATTTACAATAGCTAAGACATGGAAGCAACCTAAATGTCCACTGACAGATGAATGGATAAAGATGTGGTGTATATATATATATATATATATATATATATATATATATATATATATACACACACACACACAATAGAATATTACTCAGCCATAAAAAGGAATAAAATAGTGCCATTTGCAGCAACATGGATGGACCTAGAGATTATCATACTAAGTGAAGTAAGCCAGACAAACATCATATGATATCGCTTATATGTGGAATCTAAAAAAAAGAAAAAAAAGATACAAATGAATTTATTTCCAAAACAGAAAGAGAGTCACAGACATGGAAAACAAACTTATGATCACCAAAGGGGAAAGGGGGGTGGGGGGGAGAGATAAATTAGGAGGTTGGGATTAACATATACATACTACTATACTGTATATAAAATAGGTAACCAACAAGGACCTAGTGTATAGCACAGGGGACTATACTCAATATACATAAAACTGTACTGCTGGACTGTACACCTGAAACTAACACGATATTGTAAATCAACCATACTTCAGTAACAGATAATAATAATAATGACAGAAGTGGAAAGTCTAAAAGTGGCTCTAGAAGAAGTTTATTCTTTTGTTGAAGTTTCATTTTTGTCTCTACCACTTCAGGCAGGTGAAGCTAATCACTTCAAAATTCTTAAAATGAAATTGTTCATATTGAGCATATTTATTGCAAACTGTGGAAGCCCACAAGATACTGTATAGGATGTTCTCAATAATGATGTAAAATTCTCTTGAAAATTCAGAAGAGAGGGTATAATACCAAGTACCACCATATTATAATTTTATGTTCAGAAAATTCTGTATGGAGAATTCTGTATATAACACTTTATATACAGACTATATACATGGAATAATATATATGATTTGTATAAAATATCTTATTTTGGAAAAATGGAAATCAGTCTGCTCATTTTGTAAAAATAGTGCTTCCATTAAGAGTATCATATAAAATGAAATTACTGTATATTTATATATACACACATATCTGTGGAGGAAGAGATTAAAGTGTATGTACCTTCTAGATTTTTCTTAGACTAATGGGAGAAGAAAAGGCTGGTAGTGGGTCTTGTAACTCTACCTTATAGCAGAGGGGCTACAGTAGATATTGCCAGGTCTTTCCATTTGTGCGAGATCTGGAGGAAGAAATGGCCTGCCTCTCACCACTGAAGTAAAGGAAACCCAAGCTCTACCTGCCCCTGGCTGCCAGGGCTTCTAACCTCAGCTCAGCCTTTGGGTTTAGGGCCAACTGGAGGTGTTCATAAAGGCACGTGTCCGAGGGTGGTGGTGCTAGGTAGGACCCTGCAGTGTTTGCCTTCGTCTGGTGTATCACACTTAGCACCAACCCTCAAGGAGGCCGTTCCACATTGTTGCAAATGGCAGGCTTTCCTTCTTTTTGAAGGTTGAGTTAGACCATCTTTTCTTTATCCATTCACCATCGATGGACACTTAGGATCCCCTGCCCCAGCCGCATCATACCGCACCGTTAATAACTCCCAGCCCCAAACAGAAAACAAGCAACAAACCAAGACATCAGACACGCGGCAGGGGCGGAGTGCGGGCACCTTCCTCTCCCCGCAAGCTCACAACTCCTGCCCCGTCCAGCACAGGACGACTCACCCGTGACCACCTCCTCCGATTGACAAACGCAGGGACCTGAACGCTCCCAGGGCGGGGGGCGGCGTCCTTACCTTGTCCGCGTGACCTTGGGGCATTTGGTGACGTACCCCATCTCCCAGGAGGCCGGGGAAGTGTCAGACAGAAGAGGGCTCCTTCGGGGTATTTGTGCCCTGTGTTGTCAGCGGGCACCTCTCCAGGCCCAGAGTCAACGGATGAGGTGAGGCCAGCGGCGCGGGGATCTTGTGTCCACGGGGCTGGGGGGTGGCGGGGGGCAAGCAGGAATGGGAGGTCTTTGTCTTTGCCTTTGCTGCCCCGGATTGGGCTGCACATCACAAGAGGGCTTAGTTATGTTAATAATGGCAATTCGGGAGATGCAGATTCAGGGTAACCCCGAGAGTGTTTCAAGGAAGAGGAAGAGTCATGGGCTTGTGAAAGACAAAAAGCCACGAGGTTGTTACCAGCTGCCTGGAGAGAATTGTGCCTGACCCTGACTTGACTCGGGAAATATTTGGCCTTAAGGAATCACAAGTTGTTTTAGGATAGGGGGTCTGATAAGTACACCCCGTTTCCGGCAGGGGTTCTGGATGACTTCATCAGGTCAACAGGTCAGATCCCCTCGGCTGGGACATGCACAAGTCACCCTCCATGACCTCCCAGTTCCTTTCTAGACACTCTCTGAGCGACACCAACTCTGTTTTGATTTTCCTTTCACCTGGGTCCCTTTTTATTTTAAATCTTGTTGCAAATGATGTGTATATCTGCTCATTTAGCCAATGACCTCTCTATGTGATTCTAATAAAACTTTATTATATAAAACAGTAACCGGCCCCCAGCCCTGTGGTTCCAGGAAGTCGTAGGGGACAGGAGGGAGACAGAGGCTAAGCCACCGTCGCGCACACCATGCGCCGCGTGGGAAGCCCCCGCTGGGTGAGTCCTGCTCGTCTGGTTTCTACTGAGGCCAAAAACACACAACGTAAAACCTACCACCTTGTCGGTTTTTACGTGCACAGCACAGTGGGGTTAGGCCAGCGCGTTGCCCCGTGGGATCCCTGCAAGCGCTCACCTTGCGAAGCTAAATCCTCACACCTTCCCCACGGTCCCCGGCGGGCGGTCAGGTCCCCGAGGTTCAGGGTCCCCGTCTGGAAAACAGGCTGAAGGCTCGATGAAGAGATGCACTGTGGACGCTCCCCGGATCGGGCCTGGCCTGGGAGTGGTACGTGCAGGCGTCCAGATGCCCGAGCCAGCCCCTCCTCCAGGCCCATCTCGGCTCACCTCCCACAGCTGGCCGGGCAGGGGCGCTGTCCGCAGGACCAGGTGACGGGAGCGGCTTGGGGTGCACCACGGCTGACACACCCCGTCCACGTCCCCAGCGGCCCGCTGGTGTCCCGACGTGGGCCTTTTTCCTAGGACGAGGCTCCCCGCCTGGCCCTGGGCTGGTGGGTGGCAATCCCCCCTGCAGCGGCCACTACCCCCCTGCCCCGCCCCGGTCATCTCCTGCTTGTCACCAGCTACACCATGGGCGTCTCGGTCACGGAACCTCCACCGCTGGGCTCTCAACAGACTCTGTGGAATGAACGGCCCTCCCACTTCATTATGAGCTGTTGTACCCAACACACTGTAGACACCTGACGTCGCCTTCATAACCCAAGGCCGCCTGTGTTTTCTAGCCATGGTCGCGGGAAGGCGAGCGCGTCCCCGCCCTTTCTGCGAGACTCCAGCGTGTGAGGGCTGCTGTGAAGATCTTGAGGGTGTCTGGAAGGCTGCCTTTCTCACCCCGCCCAGCCGACCTCTGCCTCAGCTGCACCTCCCATTCCATAACTGACACCACACGTCTGAGGACAGTGGCAATTAGCAGTGCTGCATCCGGCGTCTGCAAGCTCAGAACTTACCGGGAACCTCCTTCACGAGGGCCTGTTCTCGCATCCTGCACTCGCCGAACACGCAGGAGAGGGGAAGCAGCAATTACTGACAATCACTTTATTAGGTATAATCTGCATCTATGTCTGGAAGGATGGAGCGATGCTCCCGGGAGCCCTGCACCGAACACGGGTGCTTCCCCAAGACCCGCTCCCTCCACTCCGAGCCCAGCAGGGTCCCCTTCTTCCTGGAAGCACAGGTACAATTTGTCACCACACAAATGACACTGTACTTGCTGTTGACATTCTTTGATCAGATAAATGACCTGTACTTACTATGCTGAAGGCAGTTTCCATGAAAATTTCATATTGGGAGCATCTTAGCGTAAGTTGAGACAGAAAGGGCTGGAAGTCTTGACGATGGGTAGAAACGTGGGTCCTGCTGACACGTGTCTACGACTGTTTTCTAGAATAAAAGCGGAAGCTTTGGTGCCCAGTCACCTACGTCCCTGTTCAGGGTGCCCTGTGCCCCTCTTGTCTGCCATCCCGTGGGCCGGAACGGCCCCTGTGGACCCAAATGCAGGCGCACTTGCTCTGCACCCTTGCAGGACAGAGCAAGGACCGGGCAGGGCAGGAGCCACTTCTAGGTGTTACTTTGGCAGCGTTTAGAACTTAATCATAAGAAGCTTTATAAAACGTGCTACCAGTATCACAAATCACCTCTGAAAGCCATATACTCAATGAGAAAAAAAGCACAAAATTAGAAGAAAGACCCAAAAAAGCACTCGTGAGTGCTTTCCTTAAAAAAAAGTTTGAAAAGAAGGACAATTTCCTTCCCTCACAAGAATAGCACACATTCCTTGCGGAGGCTGAATGATGAAGTGGTCGAGGGCGTGGGCTTGGGGGGCTTCACCCCACCCACTCCCCCCTCCCCCCCCAACTCAGCCCCTGTGTCCTGAGCACGCTGACCTTCCTGAGCCTGGGCTCCTCGTCTGTCTGATAGGAAGTCAGCATCTTCCCCACCAAAGCTATATGAGAAGTTCATGGGATCATGTATTTTAAGCATTTGGCCTAGTCCTGGTACAAAGTCAGTAATTTTAAGGTGGGGCTCTTATTCTCTTTCTGTATTTGTCAAAAAGCAAAATTGCCCCCCTCACCCAAAAACTATCATTGGAAAACGTAGCAGTGGCCTGATGTGTAGTTATTTAGGATGTTATTTAGAGCAGGGAAATGAGGGAGGTCAAGGCTGAGTCTACCTTTGCCCAGCCATCCGCAGGTGGGAACCACGGGAAACTGGACTGACGAAGAGGACTGATGAGTGGGTGGTGGGCGTGTGACCTCCTGGATGGGACACCAGGGCAGGAGGGTCTCCGTGATCCGCAGGGTGAGAGAGACACTCAGGTATGCGTGTCACAGTTTGTCACATCACCACCTGCTGTTGTTTCACTTGCCCACAACAATTTGGATTCAACAGGCTTCAAAATGTTTTCTTTAAAAAAAAAAAAAAAGAACTTTTTCCAAATTGGACGATTGACAAATTAGTATACTTTCTATGCAGCTGAGTCCAGATGTGGGTTGATTGATTTAGAGACAGAATAGCAGTATGAGTACTTGTGGAAACACATTACCAAGGAAATTAACTATTGTTGTAATATGATAACTTTCCATGTGGACGATAAATCGATTGTGTGTCAGACTACCTTTGTGCGGAATTTCTGCTCTGAATGTCTACTGTGAGAACAGAGAACATACGGAATAATCAGTGGTAATCGTTGCCTTCGTGGACATATTAGAAGAACGCAGTCAGTCTAGAAGAGAGAGATGATAACAAAATACATACAAAATAAAGATTGCTAATTAAAATTAACCTCTTGGGAAAATTGTAAGCTGGTCAGAACATGTGATTTTCTTGATTTTTTTTCCCCCCAAGATTGGTTAAGATTTCTTGGACTCCATGCGTAAAAGAGACAGACTGTCCTGGAAGTGAGACCAATGCAGTAAGTTCCCCGTGGCGCTGCCCTTTCGTAGATGCAGGGTCACCACGTGGCGGAAAACGGGACCTTCAAGTGTGCGTATGGCGTGTGCGCGCGCAGACCTTGCAAGACGATGTGGGCCAGCCCTCAGCAAGTGAGTGGTGCTCGACTGCAGAAATCCCGACTGGGGTTCTAACACGCTCAGTGGACGAGGCGACCGGGAGCATCGCCCAGGAAGCAATGGGAGCTTCCTCTCTCCTCAGGTCCAGGCATCTTGACAGCTTTACTGGGTTCTCTTCCATTGCTTGTCGTTTGGAGGAGCGATCTAAGTTGCGGTATAACAAGTTCTTATTATGGGTAGAGAGCTATTAAAATCACAATAAAAAAATAATCATCTTTCTTAGACCACATGTTGTATGATTCCATTTGCATGAAATGTCCAGAATTAGCAAATCTATGGAGACAGCAAGTAGGTTAGTGGTCCCTGGGGCGGGGGTGTGGGTAGGGTGAGGGGCAGAATTGCTAATGTGCATGGGGTTTCTTTTGGAGGTGAAGAAAATCTTCCAAAATTAGATCCTGGTGATGCCTGCATGGCTCTGTGAATATATTAAAACCACTGAACTGTACACTTTAAATGGGTGTGCTCTTTGGTATGTAATTTATACCTCAATAAAGATGCAAAGCCAGTCTTCGTCCATCTGACATCTGCAGGGCTCTGTTGGTCTTATTTACCACAGCATCCAGTCAACGAGCTTGGTATCTGGTCTGATCTCTGTGACGGTTTGTTTGTTTACAGCTGAGCAAGTTTATTTGGGACAAAACTAAGTGTTCATATTAATTGTGTCCAAGAACGCACAGATGCATTACCATTCTCCTCTATGGCAGAATGCAAAGATGTTTACTGGCTTTCATTTTTTAAAACTGAAAGGTCTGCTGTGTCGCTTTGAGATATTTCAGGACAGAAAACGTGACCTTTGCTTGTTCCAGATGTGAGTGATTCCGGGATACTAATGTGAATCAGGAAGAGGTTGGGTTGCCGTGCAACGTTCTGCTTTATCGTGCCAAACAGCACGTCGTCGAGCTGCCCCCCTTTCTGCCTTTAGCCGGCCGACCGCAGATGCTCTCAGCTGGACCTGGGGAATCTGCTGTTGTGTCGCAGCCGTGCTGTGACGGAGACAAAGCTCCACGTGGGGACCCCCGAGTGGGTGCAGGCGAGCTGGCCGTGCCGGGGCCCAGGCGGTGACAGGCCGAGCTGTGGTGGCCGTCCACGTCGTGCCCACCTGGGGCCTGTGTGCTCACGTCAGCCCCCCGTGACGGGGGTCTTCCTGAGAGAAAGGTTGGGCCCGCCTCTTGGGTTTTCAGTCCTTCCTTTGTGCTCAGGACGGGTCTGGAAGGAGTTCCTGTTGGGCCCACAAGCCCCTTCAAACCCTACAGGCTTGTCCTCCTTTCCCTCCTGCCCTCTTGGGCTGGACCCCTCTGTCCAAGGGAACGCACGGCAGCCCCCAGGGCGAGCCGAGCTTGCGGCCCTGGATACCACCCTCCCTGCAGCCCACCCCGCCCGGCCCTGACTCCAGGTCCCTTTGGGACATTTGCATCCCTGGCGCCTGCAGGATGGCGCGGTCACCTCTGCTCCACCCTGCGTGCTCGCCTCAACCCCGCCTTGATTTCTGCCCCGCCACAAGCTTCACACTCCGAGAAGGAGCAGAACAGGGCCTGACAGCGAGCCGAAGGGACAGCAGTAGGGGACCAGGGCGGAAGGCGGCGGGGGGTGGCCCCGGCAGGGCCTCTGTGGCCGCCGGGAGGACTCCAGGCCTCGCTCCGGGGATGAGCAGGGGCTGGAGGGCTTGGAACACGGGGCCCTGTACTCCCGGCTGTGTTTGTAAAGGATTGCTCTGACTGCCGTACGGCTGTCCTAAGCTGGATGTATTTCGAAGGCAGGGGGGTGACCAGAGGGATGCCGTCTGTGGTGCTTTGAGGATGACCGGGAAAACGTGGAGCCGTATCGAAGATAAAGAAGTCTGGAGAGAGAGAGAGAGAGAGACCACCGTTTGGGTGAAATTCCCAAGGAACTGCCCCCGTGGGAAGACAGTCTGAAGCACACAGGGCAGCACAGGCCCGGCGCCCAGCCCAGGCTCACCCGTCACGTGCAGACACACCGGTAGCACAGACATGCCTGAACTCCCCGGCGGAACCCCGCGGTCAGGCTCTGACTGTTCATGTTTAGAAGATATTTTAAAATCATGAAAAATCCAAGAAGCGCTTGAACTCCAGTCATTGTCATTGAAAAGGTACATAGTTGAGACACTTTTTGGCTTTTTTCATGAACTGCTTTCTTGAAAACCGAATCTCTGGGTTTCCACGTAGAGGCTAGCGCTCCTCAGACGGGCTCCCCGCGCCCCCCTCCAGCCCTTCCACCGCCCGGCTCTCCCCCCCCTTCCCCCCCACTCCGCCCCTATCAGCGGCCGGCTGCTGGCCTGCAGTCCAGAGAGATCCTTACGTAAACTGTTTTACATTATAAGCGTCAATCACGAACAATTCATCCACAGACTCGATCGTGCCCCGTGAATTGCGTCAGGCCCCGTTCTAGGCCCGGGACAGAGTCAGCAGCTGCAGGCGGGAGCGTGAGGGGCGGGGCCGGAAAAGCTCCTGGCCCTCCCGCGGTCCTCGTGCTTCCCGGCTCTGCTGAAATCGCCTCAAGTTGCCCCTCGAACGCCAGCACCATCCATAATATCCCGTGCTATGAACAGAATGTCTGTGTCCCCCGAAGATGCACACCTTGAAGCCTAACCTCCAAGGGGATGCTGTTAGAGGCGGGGCCTTTGGGAGACGCTCGGGTCATGAGGGTGGAATCCCCACCCCAATGGGACTTGTGCCCTCGTAAGAGACCCCATAGCGCTCCCTTGACCCCCCCGCCATGTGAGGACGCTGCGAGAAGACGCCGCCTGTGAGCCAAGTCGCGGGTCCTTCCCTCCGCAGACGCCGGGTCTGCGGGGCCCACATCTTGCACTTCCAGCCCCCGGCGCTGTGAGAACCCGGCGTCTCTGTTGACGGGCCCCCAGCTGTAGATTCTGCTTCGGCAGCCGCGCTGCCCGGGGCACCTTGGGGGACCCTCTCAGTTAGACAGCTCTTCCCCTCTGAACTCCCATAGCACCTGTGGGGCTTCCCTCGTCCATAACCCAGTGGAATCTGTATTTTGCTGTTTGTACAGTTGGCTTATTCATTCCGTGCAGAAAGAAACTATATCTTATCTGTTTCCTCTAGTGACCAGCGTAGTCTCGCCCAGCCTAAGTGGCTGATAAATATTTGTTGTGGACGTTGTGAAGCGTTTATCTCCCTTCCCCCTGATTAAGGGCAGCACTGATGGTCGGCATAGAGCAGAACACTACTCTCTGTGTTCTGTTTATACTGCTATTGTTTACATGAATGCTAACTTTTTTCCCATTAAGTTCCTAGGTTAGTTTTTATCGATAATATGTTTTCCTGTGTGATATGTGGAGTATTTCTGATTCTATTTTAATAGTCAAATAGAATAAACCAAATGTTGAAACCCTTTTTCCTTTGGGGTTTTCAGACGTCTAGACTTATCAAGTTGTTATAACTGAGAGTTTTCAGATGTGCTTGATACACTTGTGAAAATCAGAACAGGTCTCAGAATTAACATCCCAGAGCCCAGGCCCCGGGAGTGGTCGGCCCGGCGACATGGCGGCCGGACGGCCAGCAGGAGCACAGCTTATCTGGAAAGACTTCACAGATCCCTTCAGAGACGCGTTCCAGTGTCCAGCCACGCTCGATGCCAGGGACGTCTTACGTTTAAAGAGAGTCCTCCGTCCAACGAGTGTCTTGGGCTCCCATTAGGATGGAGAACAGCCGGAGGGTGGATGTCCCTCACTGATCTGCAAACACTCCCTCCCGTCCCTCCCCCTCCCGCCCCCGCTGACCTCTCCTCTCTAGAAGCAGCTCCAGAAACTTCAACTTTTCCAACAACTTTAAGTTTGTTTTGTGAAAGCGCACTCCACAGATGTTTATTATTATTTTCACATTTGTTATTTTTTACTAATAACTCTCCACTCTTCCTACTGAAAATTTTTGGCAAAAATTTTTGACTGTGGAAACTTAACACCCATCAGAGAACAGGACAAATTTATTTTCAGATGTATTTTAAGGTGTGGTGATGCCTTTATTAAATTCTAGGAGCGAATATAGCTTATCGTCCAAGACTTGATGTTTGGGAGGAAGCCATCTGGGTTTTAATCTCTTCTCTCCCGCTTACCTGCTTGTGAACTTGAGCAAGTTTTAAACTCCGAGTATCAACTTCCTTACTCGAAGGGTGGGAATAATAATAATAGTACCAACTTCAAAAGATTTGTGTGAGAAAGAAGTATGAGAATGCGTACAAAGCGCTTAGCACGGGGCTGGACCCAGCAGCCCACGTGTGATTACACCGCTGAATCCTCTCTTAGCACCACCTGCCCTTCGTTTCTTGGCTCAGATATTTGTAGGCCAAGTATCTGCCCCTTACAGGACAGCTTGCAGGACAGGACATCAGACTGGCACCGTCATCGCTGGACGACACTGCTTCCCCAAGACCCTAGAATTACAGTATCACCCACTGTCATTGGAGAACCTCTCCTCTCTCCTCTTTATAGAAAGTTGCTAGAACATTCCATTACTTAGAGTTCACTAACGCTTCTCACTCTGAAAGGAGGGAAGCAGAGCTCCCTCCGTTAAAAAGAAGTCTCAAAATAAAAAATCCTTATTAAAGAATATTAATACTCATGAATTAAGAAAAACAAAAGGAGAAATTGGCTGGAATAAATTCAGATCACACTTTGATTCTGTCCACTGAGACGTGTAAATGACAGCGCCATTAAACAGAGGTGGCATGGACCAGAATAGAGGCTCTGACCCCCATCCAGGTGAGCTTTGCCCCGTCGGCCGCCAGGCTCCTGTGGATGCTCACCTGGTCTCAGTCAAAACCTGGATAATTGTGGAGTACGGCTCGGCACCCAAATGATCTTTCAGCGTAATACAGAAACATAATATCACGTGTTAACAGCACTTTCCTTCCCAAGAGAAAAGAAATGATGGTGTGAAAAGATCTAGATACACAAAATAAAACTCCCAGGAAACTACTGGGAAAGTTGGTTTAATAGCTTTTGTTGCAAGAGACCATATTGTTTTGAAACGATTGCCCATACAATTAAAATGCAAGACATGTACATTATAACGTGTGTTTGCAAGTATCGACTCAAATACCTGTGGCCAGAACAACTATCATCATTAAATATATTTATGGTTGAAAGGTTGAAAAAAAACCACCTATGGACATAGATGCAGTTTCCTTTTCAATGTTTGAGCTCCAGTATTTCGTCCTTAAAGAGTAGGAACACTAGGAGGATAATCGAGGAAACCTACCAGACCGCCGCACTCTTGTTTTGTTTTGTTTACTCTCTGGCCAGCCCTGTGGGAGCCACACAGGCATGTTTTCGGTCTCCCTGGGACAGTCACCTCGTCATGGAAACCTACGAACAATGACCTTCACGGCGAACGCAGAACTTCAGGGGCGCCTGTGCCACGAAGATCCCACAGAAACTATCAGCGTTGGTACAGCCAGCCAGTGGCCCACGTTTCCAAAACTAGAGTCATCCAGCAAGATACAAAACTCCAGGGCCGGCTTCCCTGGTGGTGCAGTGGTTGGGAGTCTGCCTGCCAATGCAGGGGCCACGTGTTCGAGGCCTGGTCTGGGAAGATCCCACATGCTGCGGAGCGACTTGGCCTGTGAGCCACAACTACTGAGCCTGTGCGTCTAGAGCCTGTGCTCCGTAACAAGAGAGGCCGCGATGGTGAGAGGCCTGCACACCGCGATGAAGAGTGGCCCCCGCTCGCCGCAACTAGAGAAAGCCCTCGCACAGAAACGAAGACCCAACGCAGCCAAAAATAAATAAATAAATAAAAGAAACCATGTTCTCATTAAAAAAAAAAAAAAAAAAAAAAAGTCCAGGGCCAGCACGATACCTTGCTGTCTTTTTTTTTTTTTTAACATCCTTATTGGAGTATAATTGCTTTACACTGGTGTGTTAGTTTCTGCTGTATAACAAAGTGAATCAGCTATACGTATACATATATCCCCATATCCCCTCCCTCTTGCGTCTCCCTCCCACCCTCCCTATCCCGCCCCTCTAGGTGGTCACAGAGCACCGAGCTGCTCTCCCCGGGCTCTGCGGCTGCTGCTGTCTGTATACCTAGCTGGAATATATGCACGTCGAGAAAGACTGGGAGGAGATACACGAAAACGTTAGCAAAACACATCAGCAGTCGCGGGGTTTGCGGTGGATTTCACATTTCAAATACATCTACTTATATTTGCCACGTTTTCTACAATGAACCGGAATAACAGAGAAATTGGAAGGAAAAAAACTTTTAAAAGAGAAATTTCATTGCAGAGAAATTTTTCTTTCAAATTTCATTGTTAAGAATAAAATGGAAAATGCAGGAACCCTTGGAGGAAATGTACTTACTGTAAAGAGACCACAGAGTGAGGAGGAAGAGGGTCCTCTCCGGTGGAGGAAGGGGACGCAGGGCGGGGCACAGACCCTCACCCACCAAGTGTTTCGGGACAGAGCGGAGATACAGGTTCACAGAAAACGGTGTTTGCCTGAGACAGAAATGTGGGCCTTTGTCAAACCTGTGGCCAAGATGGAATTTGGACCACGTGGAAACACGGATTTGTCCTCTGTCCACTCATCCTATTTCACGTGGTTCCCTCCACAGAATTAAATGTGTGACGCTTAATACTCAAGTAACGATGAGACCAGGGTCTGGTAACCTTGCTCACGTTGACCTGATGAAAATACAAGTGTTGGCCTTGTGCTAGGACGTCAGTGACAACCGTTCAGAAATATAAAAGGTGCGCGTGTCAGCATCTTGGCGACTCAGGCATCTGCCGATTCACAGGGGAACCTGGGGTCAGTGAAGTGCGGATTACTTCTGTGTCCTTAAGTCCCTAGAGGCTTCCGTGTGAATAGCAGAGGAACTCACCCTCTTACGCAGCTCATTTTGTAGCTCCTTAAAATAAGTTTTTAATAACTAAGTGGAAGTGTGAAGTGAGGGGGGCACTGATCAACTGTCACTGAAATGACAAGCTTTTGCCCAAGACCCTAGTGGCCCGGCAAGGGGCTGGCGACATCTATATATCTGCATTTGCTCCTCGCGTTTGCTCCCAGACCAGCACCGTCAGAAGAGGGGCGCTCAGGGACACCCCGTCTCTCCCACAGCCCACCCGGGACCCCACTCCCCGACATGGAGGTCAGCGTCGGGACCAGAGAAACTCCTGGCCATGCAGCTCATCTTTCTCAATTGTTCTAAGTCCCAGTTTGCTTCTTCAGGGGTCTTTACTAGCAGGTGATGGACCTGCAGTGTCAGAAAGAAAGAACATGAGAGAGAGTCAAGAGATATGATTTTGATAGAAAAGCTGGATTATATCAAAATTTAAAACTTCTGTGCTACAAAGGACACTATCAAGGAAGGACTGCCCTCTCCCCGTGGTGTTTTGAGGGCGTTTCCTTGTGCAGCTTTTCCAGTGATCGTTCTGGGTATCACTTCATACGCAGGTAACCACCGCAGCCCACAGCAGCCTTTCACCGGCTCAGTTGGAGAGTAGAGCCCTTACCGCTGCCCCTAACATCCGCCGGGGCAGCCGTGGGGACTCCAGCTCCCGTGGTCACCGCTGACACGTGGGAGGGTCCGTAACAGTCTGGCGCCTCGCGGGCGCTGCAGGTGGGTGGGCGCCAGGCCCTGACCCTGTGAGGGTGCTCGTTTCTGGCTGGGAAGGAGGGGGGCCTGGCCCCCCACTGCGCATGCTCTGAGGCCACCCTGGGGTGCTGTGACAGCCTCGAGACGGTGGGCATCCGGGTCCCCACTTGCCCTTTGCTGGCATGGTTGGGGGGCTGGAGTACGGGGGTCTAAACGTTGTCCTGCCAGGTGCCCCTTCCTGGCCCTCGTCTGGAGGGAGCAGCTCCTTTGGGGACTTTTAGTTCTCTGCCCGTTGGTGTTTCTGGGTGGCAGACAATTTAGCCCTGAGTCTGGGGAAACCCAAGGTAGCCAGCACCTCGCTGCCTCTCCAAGCTGAGGCCCCAGCCCCTCTGCCTTCTTCGCCCTTTCAGTCTCCCCTGTTTGCTTTACGTGTAACGTCCATGGTTTTTGTTGTCCTTAGCAAGAGAGTAAAGGAAAAGCATGTCTACTCCTCCTCCCAGAAACACAAGTGCAATTATGTGTTCTAATGTCCTCACCTGTAGCTTGACGTTTTTGTCTCTTTCATCTTCTGATTCATGCAAATTCTTGATTTTGACCAATTTTTTTAGTCATTTTTATGTTCTGTTTTGAAAAATCTCTTAGCCCATAAAGATATTTTCTCTTATGTAATTTTCTAGAAGCTTTATTATTTTACTTTTCACGTTTAGGCCTAGAATTCACCCGGAATTTTTTTGTTTGGTTTGGTTTGGTTTGGTGTGGGGTTGCAGAGGTCAAGTTTCACATGGGTGTACACATGACCCCCCGGTCTTTACTAAAAAGGACATCCTTCCTGCTGTTCCACACTGCCACTCTGTCATACAGCGAGCGTCCATCTACACTTACCTGGACGTGTCTGGACTTTCTGTTCTAATGTCTGAGACCACACTGTGTGGTCAGCCAAGCTTTGTAACATGTCTTGAAATCCAGTAACAAGTCTCCAAACTTTGTTCTTCAAGGTCGTCTTGGCTGTTCTTGGCCCTTTACCCTCTCGTCTCAATTTTATTTTTTAAACTTTTTATTTATTTTTGGCTGCCTTGGGTCTTTGTTGCTGCATGCGGGCTTTCTCTAGTTGCAGTGAGCAGGGGCTACTCTTCGTTGTGGTGTGCGGGCTTCTCATTGCGGTGGCTTCTCTTTTTGCAGAGCACGGGCTCTAGGCACACGGGCTTCAGTAGTTGTGGCACGTGGGCTTCAGTAGTTGTGACGCACGGGCTTAGTTGCTCCACGGCATGTAGGATCTTCCTGGACCAGGGCTCGAACCCGTGTCCCCTGCATTGGCAGGCATATTCTTAACCACTGCGCCACCAGGGAAGTCCCTCTCTCGTCTCCATTTTAGAATCTGTTCACCAACTTCTATAAAGTAGTGCTGGATTTTGACTGGGATTGTCCTGAATCTGTAGATCAATTTTGAGGGAAATGGGCATCCATTACAGTCCGCTAACATGGAACGTCCCTCCATTTACTGAGATCTTTCACTTTGGAATTCAGGATTTTTTGGATTTGAGAAAAGTAATACATGCACTACCAACACCTCCAGTGGCCTCTAGGGAGGTAAGAGTTCTACAGCCAGTCAGTCATACACGTCTGCAGTGAGACATGAACATGCACAACCAGGGAATATGCAGAGCCACGTACGCATGTGTACAACACACACACACACACACACACACACACACACCTCCTGTAAATGACTTCACTTTAGTTCAGGTCAGGTTCACCATCCATTAAATAATAGAACCACTCCTGGTTTTCAGAGCATTTCAGATTTCCCGACCTGCATTGGGAGGGGCCTGCACTTTGCACCTATGGGGACATGTGTCCATAACTGTCACCCCGTCACAGCAGACCCCCTTCCTCTGGCGGTCTGTGAGCGTGTCAGTGTGATTCACTCGTCCACACCCTTCCAGGCAGGCTGGGACACAGACCCGGGTTTCACGACATTTCCCACTGAACAATGCTCATTTTACACAAAAAAAGAAAGCAGCATAATTTGCAGATAACCCCCAATGGGAAACTTGGCGACTTAATTAAAAGCAGCTCTTGAGACCTTAAGTATTTTATTTTTCATAGAGACAATTCTGGAACCCAACATTCTGTACCAAGGTAGAGGCAGGCAGCCGGTTAATCCTTAGCAGGACTTTTCCGGGAACACACGAAAGTTGGGCTGGATAATTTGACGCACCAATAACCCCAGGAGCTGTTAAGGGAGAAATCCGTAGAAACACTGACCCTATAGACTGAGCTTCCTGTCCAGACCCCCCCTCACTGACGTCTCAGTGTGCTTCCCTGGCTTCATCCCGGTACATGTGCTTCCCACATCGTTTGTTTCTGTCCTTGGCCACAGAGAAAATATTCCTAAGCTAATGGTCCTTTATCTCTTTTGTAATTTTAAGCTTGTTCAAGCTTCTTGTTAGTAAACTACTGAATGATATTTAGGTTTAGATTGAATCCAAACTCATATTCAAGGACCACATCCTAAAGGTAATTTTTGGAGACATCAGGACATGAGGTTTTTCTAGATCCTCTGGTTGGTTTGGTGCCTGTATCTACTTGCCGGCTTAATGGCGTGTCTTAGCCTGGAATCCCCCATCAGAGCCTGGGCCAGCAGCTTCCTCATGCGGAGCGTCTTGACGATTTAGATCCGAACTGTTACTACCTGGTGTTCTTGACTCCAGAATCCATCTTTAGGTGGCTCTGGGTCTCAGGTTTTCAAAGAACGGTCCACCTTTGCCAGATTGCCTGGAACCATATTTAAGATGATGGTTCCACACACAGACCCCCCAGGTACCAACTGGGGATCTTTGGGGGGACAGGTCAGAACAACTGAGTATAGCTGAATTGTCCTCACAGGTGGGCAGTTCTAGAATCTCTTTACAGGAGGGCAGTTATGTAGCTGGACGAGAAGGCAGGGGCCTGTCATGGCGCTATTGGCAAGTGCTCCTTTTTTACTCAGATCCTGTTGATCTGGGGTGGCCCAAGCCCCTGGCACACTCCTGCTCAGAGCTCTGGCTCAAGAGATGACGAAGGCAGCCCTCCAGCCCTCCTTAGGAAGTCTTGGTGAGGGGAGGGCCCCAGACCCATGACTCTGACGCCTTTTTCCAGGGCTGTGTCTGAGCCTGATGTGAATCAGGGTTGCCTGTGCCAGACGGGGACGGGATGGCATACTAAGCTTGAGTCCAGTTGTGAAGGTGGAGCCCAATCTGGTGAGGGGACAGCGGACCTCCTACCGTGAGGAACAGTCACGCCCATCCCTGGCGGGGGGGGGGGGCCATGTGTCTTACTCTGACTGCACAGTGACACCACCTGGGGACACTCCACAGGTTGGTGACTTCTCTCTCTGAAGTTATTTTCCTCCCTCCATTTACAAAGATCTTAATATGCCGCAGGGAGTTCGTGTAAAATGGAAACGCCATCCAGGGCGTCAGGAACTTTCCGGTGGGCGCAGCAGGAAGTGGCATCGTGCTCCTGGGAAGTGACCACACCTCGCGGTGCTGGGGTGAGTGGACCACTCGTGCCCTGGTTTCCTGTAACGTCTCTCGACGACCCTTTCATTCAGTCAGACAAGGTGGCAGCACTCATGTCGACCTTTGTTTTTGAACATAGAGCGGCTTTCTTTGGACGACGTGGGTAAATATCAGTCTTTTGATGGTCAACAGGTACTTAAATATCCCAAGGTTGTGGTATTTGCCGTTATAACAACGTCTTTGTCACAGTCAAGGAAGTGTCTGCTTATAGAGAGGATTAAATTGTGAGAAAAGATAATGAGCTGCCGTGCAGACACAGGGTACAGCTCTGCCCCATGGCGCTTCCTTTGCAAGTGGTTCACGGTCTGTGTGTTCGGAAATAGTGCGATTTTATGTCATGCACTCTGCTTATGGAGTTTTGCAAAGTGGTATCTTCTACTCTTATGACTATAATGTATGTATCAATATGTATATTTAAAACATCATGATGCACACATACAGATATTTAAAAATATTCCTATATAGTCACATGATTATGGGTGTTTGTTGTAATTTCCATCTGTAGTTTTATTAGATACACTTGCAGGTCATGAGAAGTGAGTGGACTAATGTATCATGTCCATGTTTTCTAAAAACAGGAATGAGTTTCTCTAAGAAGAAAATTTTTTTGATGTAAATATATATTTAAAGCACCATTAAAAATAGCAGCAGGAGGATAATATGCCTTAGACAATCAATCCTATTCAATTGGTTCCCGAAGACTCTGAAAACATTCCCAGGAGACGGGATTAAAGGCCGCTCTTTTTGAAATTTTAATGTACTTGTCATCCAATAGAGACGTTGCCGGTAGCCTCCTCCAACGCAAGGCCAGTTGTAGAAATTAACCACAGGTGACATGGAAGCAGCTGATGGTTTTTAACCAGAGGTTTCGAGCAACCAGCTTGGATGGTTTTCTAGCTGAACGGGCTGGTTCATGGGCCCTGTGTGGACACACATTTGGGTGCCATCCCCTATGACAGAATTCTATGAAAGCCACTCAGACGGGTTGTGGAAACGGGATGCGGAGCACGTCCCAGCTCTGTTTATATCTCGCTGCTGTCTGCTGTCCCGAGGCCCACCTACTGCCTCCTGTTTCCTGTTCAGGCAAGAAAGGGTGTGTGACCTGAGGTTATGCAACGCCTCCGCCAACAAATATCCATAGTCTTACGTGTATGCATCGTTTCCGTATTTCTGAGAGATTCACCAGCTTTTGTCACGACCCATAACGTCGGACATGACTCAGTTCAGTCCATTCTTTTAATTGGTTTATTTTTAGATAAAGGTTTATTTTAGAACAGTTTTAGATTTATAGAAAAATTGCAAAGATAGTACAAGCAATCCCCATACATCCCACACCCAGTTTCCTTTATTAGTAACACTCTGTATTGGTTTGACACACTTGTTGCAATTAATGAGCCAATACTGATACAACTGATATGAACTGAAGTGCATGCTTTATATTTGTTTTCCTCTGAGGTCCTTTTCCTGCTCGGGACCCCACATTACACTTAGTCATCAGGCAGGTTAGAGCCTTTTCCTTTGTTCCAGGATTCGGAGTACCAGCATCTTAAGATCATGTCTATGTCTTCAAGTAAGCATCTACTGACGGGGGTTCGATTAGAGAAGGCAGACTAGACCATGAGGCAGCAAAATAGGAAAATGCCAGGATTCACAGTGCGTTACTGTTAGTGCTTATTTCATCATTCCTCAGGCGGTGGGCTCAGGGAGTTAGAGACTTCTCAGTGTCCCCAGAATGCCCAGCAAAGGGCTGCCTGGCTTCATCCCTTCATTACGCTCATTAGAGACACGTGTCTTCCACGCAGTTTCTTTGTAACAGAGACTCCTCCTCTGTTCCCGTCTTACAACAGGATGATGTGCAAATCTGTGCTCTGGGGCCCGAGTTCAAATCCTGTTGCTCCCTGGCCCCCCCGTGGCCGGCCTCCTTGCTGAGGACGCAGGTGTGACTGGTGTGGGCAGACACTAGGGAGCACTGAGGGCTGGGGCGGGACTGCCTTTCCCGTGCGCCCAGCATGCTGGGGTTCACAGAGCCTCGTTCAGAAGTTGGCTTAAAATCAGAAAGTTTAATCATAGAAACTTGTGTTTAACAGCAAAACCAGATAATTATTATTACAATTATTAGTTAATAATTAATAACCACTTAGTTACATATATACAATGGAATATTACTCAGCCATAAAAAGGAACGAAATTGGGTCATCTGTAGAGACGTGGATGGATCTAGAGACTGTCATACAGAGTGAAGTAAGTCAGAAAGAGAAAAACAAATACCGTATATTAACGCATATATGTGGAACCTAGAAAAATGGTACAGATGAACCGGTTTGCAGGGCAGAAATACAGACACAGATGTAGAGAACAAACGTACGGACACCAAGGGGGGAAAGTGGCGGGGGGGGGGGGTGGCTAGTGGTGGGATGAATTGGGAGATTGGGATGGACATATATACACTAATATGTATAAGATAGATAACCAATAAGAACCTGCTGTATAAATAAATAAATAAAATAAAATTAAAAAACATAATTAATAACCACTCAGTGATTTAATTTGGTGGGACTGTGCTAGGTGGGTGATTAGAAGTAACCACAGGTTGAATGCAACCTTGAAGCAAGCGTGGCACCTTTGCCTTTGCCTTTGCCTTCAGGGCAGCTCCTGAGGCTGGGCTGAGGCTCCCTCTGGGCAGCAGGAAGCGGGGCTGGGGCAGCCGGACCGGACGCCTCCCCAGGCTCAAGCCCTGGCAGCGCCAAGGGGCCGCAAGCCCGTGGGCACTCTGGATGCGGCAGCAAGTCAAGCTGGTTTTTCTTATGATTTATTCAGTCAGCATAACTCCCAAAGAAAGGCATCTTTGGGCAGAAATTTTTCTTAATAATGGGAATGACAGCAACAGGGAGAAACATTTTCTACACAGTGACACTGTTGGAAATGCTTCCCTGCTTCATCCAGCTGTCGAATTTCATTTCTGTTTCTTACAACCAAGTGGATTCAGCACAAAAAGTCATCCATTTGAAAGGAATTTTCCATCAATGTCATTCTGGGAAGGTGAATTAGGCAATGACAATTGTTAGAAATACTCTTAATGTCGTCATTATATCAGTTTTAGCCAATCTAGCCACAAGATTAAGGTGACTGCATTGCTTTTGTTTTATTTTCTACGTTACGTTTCATGACAGAAAATCAAAAGGAGGAAATGGGTCTGAACACCATATTTGGTTCATGTACTAGGGAAGAGGCGTCATACATCTGGGCATTTATTCAGATTTTTAGGCATAAGGCCAACACCTCTCTATCTAGTAAGAGTCAGACTCTGGTTACCTATAAACTATCTGACAGTGTTGGAAATGCTGTGCAAATACCCATTTTTAGCAGTGGCTCGTGTCTCGCCCTGAGATGAAGCCATCCACGGACCAGGCTGAGTTAGTGTTGGGAGACAGTTCTTAGTGGATTTCTCCTGTTTCCACCCATCCTGTGGGTGGAGTGCTGGGTGCCCTGTGCTCTAGACCAGCTTTTCAAGAACGTCTGCAGCCTGGGCGTGAAGGGCGCCAGCCCGGGGAAGGGGCAGGCCGCTCCCTGCCCGTCCTAAGAGACTTGGGTGCCCTGGCTCAGGGTCCCTCTCCTGTGTGTGCAGGTGTCGCCTGTGGGGACAGGGCTTGGAGAACTGGGGCCAAAGGCTGGGCCTCTGGCCATTGGTGCAGATGATGAACTGTTGTCCACCTCTGACCTGGGAGTGTGTGTCTCCCACCGGCGCCCTGAACCCCAGAGCCTGTCCGGGCAGCGTGTGAGCTTGTGGGCGTGTGGACGCCTGGACGCGTCAGAGCTGGTGACAGGACCTACCAAGTTCTAGGCACAAACATCTTGTATTTAACCTACAGAACACCCTGATGTTGTTTACGATGTGTACAACCTCAGTGCTCTTGCCTCTTCATCCAGATGGGAAACCTGATTCAGCAAGGTCGGCAACTGCCCAAAGGAAGGGAGTCTGCAGCTGAGGGCACAGCAGGTGGCCGCCCTCATCCTCTCTGTCCTCCAGAGACGAGCTCCCGGGAGACGCAGAGGGAACGTGCATGCGAAGTGAAAGGGGGACACGCAGGACGCAGCTCAGGCTGAGGGGACATTGCTGAGCGGCCACAGGACGGCGGGGATGAGGCGGGGTTGTGTGCGGGCCAGGTGTGTCCCCGGGCAGTTCCCTCTGGCCTGGCTCCGCCCGGGAACTCACACAACACGCGTCCCTCTGACCTTCCGACCAGGGCAGGTGGCTCTGCTGTTTCCAGGGGCCCTTGTCACCAGACAGACGCCTGCTGACTCGGGGGCCCCGCGCTCTGGTTTCTGGGGACGCCTCGGTGCTGAGGGTCGCCCGCCTTCCAGCCTGCAAGCCCAGCCCTTCCAAGCCCACTTGGGTCGGGCAGATTTCTCTGCTGTTGGTGACCACAAGCATGGAAATCAAACCAGAGAACCAAGGTCGAGGTGAATGCTTTGATGTTAACGTGGCTGCTGCCAGGACAGACGTTGGGATGAGCGGTGCCAGGCCAGACGCCCCCATGCGGGTGACCCTCAGAGGTGGCCTCAGACCGCAGATCACACCGTGAGGCCCGGGCAGCTCCCAGACTCCGGCCCAGAGAGCTGGGAGCTCGGCCGCAGGGCTTCCGTGGATGTGAGACTCGTGCCCGCCCGGACTCGTGCAGTAGGAAGTAGGAAGTAGAGCCACCCGAGCCACGGACACACCAGTGACTGGGCCACGGTGCCCTGCAACAGGGTGCCCTTGACACACACGTCTACACAGCAGGCAGGGACAGGAACAGGCCAGCCACCAGAGCCTAGGGGAGACAAAGGATCCCCCTGGGAGCCTGGTCCTGCAACGCCTTACTGCTGTGTGAGAGAATGAGTTTCTGTCATTTTTAGCCAGTTTTGTGGTCCTTTATTTTCCAGCCTTAGGATCCCATCCGGGGTGGTGGGACTGCAGCCTGGCCTAGAGACCAGGGCCTGTGAACGAAGCACGAATGAGGTGATGAGAGGAAAAGAACTGGCAGTACGGGGGCGGATTCGACCCATTGCAAGTGTCTGGAGTATTTCGGCTGGTGAGTTTGGGGGATGGGCGTCCACATTAGGACGTGGCGGTTGTCGCCAGAGCCGTGGTGTGGAGTTCAGGGTTTCCTAAACTCGGTTCTGTGGTCCACACCTGCGAACCACACAGACTACACTCCTCTCCAGGAGATGCACGAGGATCCTCAGCTCATTTAAGGCTCTGACAAGTCCTGCAGCGCGGGAACGCAGCTTAACTTCCCCAAGGGTTTCCCTAAATAATTCGATTCCCAGGCCCACGTCCTTGCCTGTGCTTCCTTCTCTACTTGATCAACACATTCTTTCTAGATGTGAATTACCTGGGGGAGCAAGCAGAGCAAGAACTTAAGCTGGAGGGTGTTTCACCTGGAGATTGTGGCTATTGGTCAAAACAAACGAAAAATTAAATGGTCCAACACCGAAATTCAAAGTTGGTCAAGGATTGCTTTGGGAAAATACCGTTCTGTTGATTTTGCCCTTGAATTTAAGGAATATCTAATACAAAGTCATCTAGGCTCTGACTGTGGACCGCAGCAACCCAGCTACGGTTTAGACTGAAATCCGGGTATAAGGAGGAGGAGTCGGTACCAAGACAAAGCTCTTCTCAAAGCAGCCTTGGCACTGAAAGTGGTGCCAGCAACCGCTCGGAAGGCACAGATCTTTAACCTTGAGACCAGCAGATGATGAGATGCAGTTGTTTCTTTTTTTAAAATTTTATTTTATTTATTTATTTTATTTATTTAGTTTTGGCTGCGTTGGGTCTTCCTTGCTGCGTGCGTGCTTTCTCTAGTTGCGGCAAGCGGGGGCTACTCTTTGTTGCGCTGCGTGGGCTTCTCATCGCAGTGGCTTCTCTTGTTGAGGAGCATGGGCTCTAGGCGCACGGGCTTCAGTAGTTGTGGCACGCGGGCTCCAGAGCGCAGGCTCAGTAGTTGTGGTGCATGGGCTTCGTTGCTCCGTGGCATGTGGGAACTTCCCGGACCAGGGCTTGAACCCTTGTCCCCTGCATTGGCAGGCGGATTCTTAACCACTGTGCCACCAGGGAAGCCCTGTAGTTGTTTCTTGAATGACCAAAGATCTGATGGCTTGGAACAATTTGAAAAGTAGAAACTGGGGAATTATGATGTACCCTCTGACATAGCATGCTTGGTTTGGAGGGGGGATCCAAATCATATCAGTGACATTCCCTTTCTAAAGAGATCTCTGAGCAGAATACCCCTGAGATGGTACCTGTCGCTCACATCCATCCCAGGAGGGAGCTTTCCGGATAATGCAGGGTTTGGCAAACTCTGTCCTGGTGCTTCTTTGAATCTTTACTTCCAATATAAAGACCCTTCTGTGTGGCTACCTTGGAAATGCATTCCTTTTTGTCTAAATTCTTCTTCCTTGGTGCAGTTTCGTATTCCTGCAGCAGGTCCCACAGGCTGGCAAGATTCATCTTTGCTGTTGGGACCACTTCAGTTTACTTCAGAATTTAAAACAAACTTTACCTGTGTGAAGAGGATTTTGGTTCTGTTGTTATTTCTATAGTCCAGAACATGTCTAAATGCTTCAATGATGCAATCACAATATATTTTTCTCAACAAAACTCACAATATGTTTTTCTCAACAACTGATTGTGCTGATCTGCTGAAGATATTGGATTGCTTTTTAGGCTACTTTTCCACCGTTGGGTTAGATTTACGGCACCAAAGGAAAGAAAGCTTTGGGTGGAAAATTCCACTTGTATAGCAGTGAGCACACACATTCTTTCATAATTCACAAAAAGTTAATGTTTCTCTTAGATTGTCAGGAAAATAAAAAGTATGTATTTGCAAAGACAATTGTTTGGCTCAGGGCTAAGCTTTGTATAGTTAAGGTCATTAATCAATTTTATATCTCCTTCTGAGTTTTCTTTTTATAATTCTTTGGTCACCAGGTTATGCTACCTTCCTTTTTTCATGTCTAGAAAGGCGCAATTTCAGAAGTCAGAGGAGTCATTTATCAGGATGGAATCCTTGCCTATTAGTACCAAATACAGTCTTCCCAGGATCTGCTTTGGGTAAAGCTATAGAATTAAGATTCTGATGGTTTTTATCTACTGAAAGTTTAAACATTTTTGCAGGACAGAACTACTATAAGTAAAAATCCTCTCTTTTATTTTAGCTTTCTTAAAATCTGTGACTTATTTCTGAATCTTGTACCAGCTCTGGTTGGACAGTTATATCTTGCCTTTCCATTTCTTTGGTATAGCTAGACCCACTCTTCTTAATTTCCTGTATGAATTACAAATAATCTTCCCAAAACTTCAAGAAAAGATCCTAGTTTTTATTCTTAAGTGTATCTTGCCTTAAAAATTGTTGCATTTCATCATTTTGTTACCAAGTAGCTAATGACCTTTCCCATGTATATTCATAATCCAAAACCAATGTCATTAAAATCCTTCACCATTATGCCAGTAATGCATGCATTCAGTGACTGATTCCCATAATTGAAAACCTCATTACATTTATTTCAATATATTTAAATTCAAATAGGAATTACTCATTTTAATATCTAATAAAGTTCCTATCTCAGGAAATGCAAAAAATTTAAGTAATATAAAAAATTCTAGTATAAAGGGATACATATCATCATCTAGAAATGTTGAAAGAATAATATACAAGGATGTAGCATATGGAAAAATAGTAACAATGAAAAAAGCTACTTTGTGAATACTGGAGCAAAACACTGCACTCAAGAGTTGGCAATAGTTCTAGCTAATGCTTATGTGGTACTCACCATATGCCAAGCACTGGTCTAAGCTCTTTACAAAGATGTGTATGAACTCACATAACTTTATAATGAGCCTATGAAACAGGTGCTATTTTTATGCCCATTTTACAGTTGAGGAAACAGGCATAAAGGTATGTAACTTGCCTGCAATTACATAGAGAGTAAATGATGGAGCCTGAATGTGAAACTTGACAGACTTCAGATTTTATAGCCTTAGACTTTAATCCTTATTAAGTGAACAATGATGAAAGAAAGAAAGGAAGGAAGGAAGGGAGGGAGGGAGGGAGGAAAGGAACAGAGAAAAAGGAAAAGATGTATCCATACGGCAATGATTTTTAAATGTGTTGATCATGACCGCTTCACATGGCGAGCCTGTCTACACACATACACGGATATAAATAGGGACTCACCATTTCAACTTGCTGCGCCATGCAATCTAACACTTTCTATTATTTTCTTTCATTAAAAAAAAATGCTGGTTTAGGGCCACTAAATTGATCTCATGACCCACAAATGGGTTAAGACTTGCACTTGGAAGACTAGCGCTCAGGCAGAAACTCTTAAATCTCTTTTAACAGAAAGGTAACAGAATGCATATGCGGTTTCAGTTTGAAAAGGAGGAACGTCTGTATAAAGTGCTTCTCCTGAAGATGATGGGTAAAAATGTCAGAATCCACTATTCTAGCATTCGAGTCAATATGAAATGACAGAATGCATTAAACTTAAATTCTGCAAGATTCATGAGAACAAAATGCCTCTGTTATATTTTTGACATGGGCAACAAATAAAAAAACCCGCACAACTTAGAATTTATAATTATTTCTCAAATTATTGTCACTATGATAACTGTGAACAACTTAGTTTTTGATTTATCTGTATTACATTTGAGACACTTCTAGGCAACAGAGATAAAATATTTCACCGATAACTTCTTCTTTTTTCAAAAGACAAAATAATCTCAGATGATCTGCTTAGGAAGAAAATGATATTTAAGGATGTTTAGCATTTTCACATTCAACTACATGTTACATAATAGAAGTACATAAATGCAAAGTAAAATACAATCTCTCAACTGATGAAAGGGGATAATTTCCCAGGGCAGCAAATTAAGAACATTGAGGCAAACTGTATTTAAGCCAATTGACAGTGGTATCAGATGAAATAGTTGATAACTGTAATAAAAATAAAGGTTACCTGTGCAGTTCAAAGAGTATGAAAGGCTCACCCCTTACAGCAAGCCTTTTGGATTCAAATATATAAATCTGACTCTTTTTACGTCCATAACAGTTTTCAGTGATGAATGTAAATTCAAATTTGACACTAAGACTTAAGCCCAAGAATCAAATTCAAGGTTTTAACCACTGGGTTATAAACTTTTTGAACCAACAATTTCATAACTATGGTGCATTTACCTCAAAATTTAATTTTAGGCTTATATGAAAATGTTCCAGGACCTCACAGTATATTTTTAAAAATTCAATGGGAAGGCGCCTAGAATTCACTTCTTTTTGACAGCTGAGCCCAGTGACGGTTACAAAGTACCTGCATTTGGACTCAATAAAGCAAGTGCTCTGAACACAACATCAACTGCAATAAAAATAATACATAGGTTATAATGGACGCAAGAGACAATGTAACCTTAATAAATGGAAACACACCATCTACTTTGGCTGTTTATTTATTCCAGGACTGAAACAGCTACAAAATTTCTGAGTTTCTAATTTAGAAAATCTAAATAGGGAGAGAACAGTTTGGACAAGCCTGGCTAACAGTTTTCAAAAACTCATTAGTCCTGTAAAATTTCAATTTATCCTCTCACACTTGCAAGGCTTCCAGCGCATTTACCAATAATACCCTTTTCTTTTCAAGTTATCCTCACCTCCATCTGCAGTTCCCATATCATTAAGCTGAACACAGAGATGTGACCACAGAAAAGCCATTCAGCATTGCCTGTCAATAATCACTACTGAGACACAGGGAAGGGGAGGTGCAGAAAATATTACAGTTCTTTGGCAGATTTGCTTTCCTCCTGGTTCACCCAAACTTCGTCAAAGTTCTGAGGATTTTCTGCATATATAACGCTGACTTCAGTGCACCAACACGTATTTATTGGGCTAGGACTATGTGCAGGACTTTGAGCTCGGCCATGAAGGTGACAGCCAGAATCAGGAATGTGCCTCTTGTGAATGTGAGATTAAGTCTAGGGTTACCATCACCCACAGAACCACCCGCTACACACAGGGCGAGTGCCTTCATATCTGCTCATAGAGTGGCTCTGGCACTCAGCAGGTGCCAGGGTGGGTCACTGGCTGCAGGCCATGAGAAGGCCTCTGACATGGATGCCACACGTGCCGACACAGATGAGCGTGCGAGCGTGAATGCAATACCTGGAGCAGCAGCAGCCATCTTGTGGTCATGAGGGAGCAGCACGAGGACACACCAACGCATTAATGCCTCTGGGAGCACCAATGGGCAAGCAAATCATCCCCAGCAACTGCCCAGTTCTGGACTTCGGGTTATATGAGAAGAGTAAACCTCTACTGGAGCTGTTACATGGAGTGTCTGTTATTTGTGGCCAAATGCAGACTTAACTGATAGAAAGTTCTCAGGGAAAAGAAGAGCATATGGACTCAGGCGGCCTCAGGACCAGCAGCCACCTCCCCTGGGATGCTGGCAGAAATGCAGAATCCCAGGCCCCACCCCAGACACATCAAGTCAGAATCTGCATTTTAACAAGATTCCCCAGGTGGGCTGGATGTTATCCTTTTGCAAAGCCTGGGGGCGGTTTCGAATCCTGGGCTTTACCCTCGGTGGTTCCGATTCACTTGGTCAGGAGAGAGGCTGGCTGGGTTTGGAAATCTCCACGGTGACTCTGATGAGCGGCTAGGGCTGAGAGCCCTGCTCTGGTGACTACATCAGCGGTTTCACAAGGTGTGGTCCCTGGACCTGCCGCAGCCGCATCACCTGGGAACCCACTAGAAACGCAAAATCTCAACGCTCATACCAGACCTGGTGAATCAGAGCCTCCGGGGTGGGCGCAGGGATCTGCGGAGTAGCCAGCTCCTAGGTGATTCCGATGCGCACCCCAGCTCCAGGGCCACCGCTGAGCTTGACAGAACACTCACCGAAAAGAGGGGGAGGTGTGAAAGGTGGAGGGTGAAATAACACGGCGCGGGGGGGGCGGGCATCAGCGTGGTCTGAGCAGGGCGTGTCTCCTGCCTAAATGCCGCTTCTGGAGGGCAGGAAGTGAATTTCATTCATCTTCTACTCCTTCCAACAGTACAGGAAACAGCCATCGTCCATCCGTCCATCATCCGTCTGTCCATCATCTATCCATCTACCATCCATCCATCTACCTACCTACCGACCTATCTACCTACCTACCTATTATCTACCTCTCATCTCCTGAATGGAGTCAGGACTGTTATAGGCTTGAACAGATGTTTTGCTTGCATTCATCACCCTTATGTGTCCCAGGCACAGACTTTTCTTGCTCGAATCCCGCCCTCTACGCTGTGCGTACGTGTATTATAATTTGCCCTTATTTTGTAGGTTAATTCTGTTCAGTGACCAGAGCTAACTAGTGTGGCTCATTAGTGAGCGGACCCCAGATCAGAAAGAGGAAAGAGGAAACACTGTTGGTTCTCACTTCGTAAAGGTCACCCCAGGGAAGCCCCCTGCCCTGGGGGATGGGGATGGGCAGAGCGGACCGTGGACCTTAGGGAATTTCAGTGTGTGCGTGCGCGTGCGCGTGAAACTTGACGCTGCCTCATACCGTCTCCCGGCAGAGCTCACGGCCACCGAGCGGCTCTCACCGTGCCCACGGCTCATTCTACGATCTCAGCCTCGACACGGCCAGGCCTGCGGACCCCCCGGGACCCCCCAGCCCGCAGAGGCCTCACCGAGCCCACACCGTCCCCGCACGCTCACCGGTGGTCTTTGTGGCAGGATCTCCGGAGGCCAGCAGACGGGAAACTGCCCAAGAGGTGGGCTCAGGTCACCCCCGCGGAGACAGAGGCCCCTGCCCGAGACGGCGGGGCTCCCAGGCGGCCAGGGAGCACCCTCCCACCCGCGGGACGCCACTGGGCAGCAGCCGGGGGAGGCGGCGGCGCCGGCCCGGCACCTGCGGGAGGACCCCCCCGCGGGCGAGGTGGAGCCTGCGCGCGCCTGGGCCGCCCCTGGGGCCGCCCGACCTTGGGCTCCGAGTCGCTTCCGGGCAGCCGGTGGGTGTGCGGCTTCCTGCGTGCGGCTTCCTGCGCGTTCAGGGCCGCCCTGCCCACCACGCTCTGCTGTCCCGAGTTCTAACGCGCTGTGCGCACCCGGGGACGGGCGCTGAGGGCGCCCTGAATGCCCACACAAGGCAAGCCTCTGCGACCCCGCACCCGGGGACGCTCGGGCTGCCTGGGCTCTTCCCGCAGGGGCAGGCCCGGCCCGTCCACGGGGGCCGACGCGCGACGACGCAGCGCTTTGGGGGCAGAACCCGGGGCGCGGGGGATTCTGGGAGGAGGAGGAGGAGCCGTGAGGCTGGTCTCCTCCCCGCCAGGGCTCTGGATGTGGCACAGGGGTGCAGGGGCAGAGCGCAGCCGCCGGAAGCCAGGAGGGCACCCGCGCTCCATCCCTGCAGCCTCAGGTACCCGGGGGCGTCCTTGCGTCCAAGAGCCAGAGGACTTGTGTTGCACCCCTTTTTATTGTTAATTTTGGAAAGTATTGTACTTTATGTGTTGAGAAAGGTTGCAGTGTTTCAAGATTGGTTTCACGTTTCTAAAGGAAACAGACTCTACCTTAAAGATCCCGGGCTACAGTAAGGGCAGGGATGGAAAGTAACCGCCAGCAGCTCCTAGAGAAGCAGCAGGTGGGGACGTGATGTCACTGCTGGGGAGAGAGAAGGTTCCTACACGTCTGTGTAACAGGGCCTCGTCTGGAAGCAAGAGGAGGCTGCGTTCACACCTAACGCTCTGCTAATGGAATTCCCACGCATCCAAAGAAAAGCTCCTGTCTCTTTAATTACAAAAGCAGGGTAAATACAAATCATACCGAATACGCAATTTTTAAATGCATGTGAAACACAATATTTTCCAACATAACAACCAAGCTGCCCTTGCAAACAGACGCAGACTGTTTTCTCTGCCTACAAAGTTTAGGGAAACTAGCATTTTCTCACCTCAGGGAGTATGCAGTAATAAAATAATTAAGCTCAGCTTTATTTTCTGCTCAAAAAGCTGAGCTTGTTATTCTGGACAAACAGGTATTTGCTAAGCTGAATTAAGTGCATGTCCTTAGAAAGTTGATTCTTAAAGGGTTGCTTTTTCAGGCACATACAGCTTATCAATAAAGTAGAAATTTCTACAAAATAGTGAAGATCAAAACAATTTAAATTAGTTCTTATCACTGACTGAGATGAACATTGGGGTTTAAGAATATTTTAAAAAGTGAGCTTTATCAAGGGGCAGGCAATGCCATTTTTCTTCAAGATCTTGTACTTATGTTCTCTTTGTAGTTCATTCACTAAGGCTTGATTTGGGGTATGGTGGTACTTTTTTTCCTGTGATTACAAGTACTATTTTAATGCACTTATAATTTTAAATAGCCTACACTTATTCCCTTCATGCACCCAAAGCGAATCAAGTCAGATACCATCAACCACACAAGAAAGGCAAAATGAACCACTGGGTCCCCGTTCACTGTCGTCTTCAGGATCTTATCAGTCCTGGGGGAGCAAGAGGCTGGGTCTCCAGGCAGCAGACGCATGGGCCCTGCGGTGCACGGGTCTCTGTCTGTCTCTCACCCCCTCCCTGCACAGACATGCAGACGCATTTCTCAGCTGGCTCCGCGGGGCTCACCGGGTAAGTCCTCAACACCACAGAGGATGCTTTGTTTGAGCCAAAGTGAAGCCCGCAGACAAGGAAGGGTGTCAAGACGCTAACTCATCTCTGAGTTTCCCTTTTCAGGACTTGTGAGAAAACTTTCAATTTGTCTTCAGTTAATACCAAGTCCAGCCACGATTTTCCTTTCTTTGAAGACAGAGTCTATATTTCTAAAACTGAGTAATTCAGCCCAGTGGAAGAGAAAGATGACTCAGCTCAGAGCTTAGCCTCAGGGACCAGCCTTGAAAATAACCAAGTTATGATTTTTATTTTTATTTATTTTTTGGCCGCACCGCGTGGCTTGTGGGATCTCAGTTCCCCGACCAGGGATTGAACCCGGGCCACGGCAGTGAAAGCGCCGAATCCTAACCACTGGACCACCAGGGAACTCCCCCGAATTATGATTTTTAATTTATAACTTGCTCTCCTACTATTTTCCAGCAAAACAGTTGACAAAAGTGTTAAAACATAAATCGAAAAAACAGAAACACCAAGCCAGGAGATAAACTCTGGATAAGGGACGGCAATGCAAAGGGAGAAACATAAAGGAAGGGTCTTTCAGTGGATGAGGAAGGAGTTCATTGTAACAAATGAATTGGGAGACTCATTACCTTAAACAATATGCCAGGATTTGTTCAAGTCCTATAAAATGTACTGAGGTTATGAAAAATGTGTAGTTGTCCTCAGGAAAAGCTAATCATTTACAAATATTTATTGATCAACTTCATTTTCCTAAATTGCCTATAGCTCTTAATTGAAAATCTATGAGGTTAATGCAGCTATAAAACTCTCTGAGATGTTGGTGAGTTTTATATTCTTTATGTCTCTGTTAGTGTTTATTTCCACTGCTGGTACAGTTTCAAGATTGGCTTCTTTTATAAGTTGGTGGTCTTTTCTCCATATGTAGTAAATAAAGAGCTATAGTCATTTTGGGGGTGAAATTATCCACTGGCTGGGTGACTTATTCAGCCCAAGTGTCTGCAGACGATGTCACATAAGTGAATTGTTCACCTTTAGAAGAGAACGCCTTCACAGCACCTAACCTCTTTTCAATTATCTACAATTTTTTAAAGTCCCAAATAGGAAACATCTGGGTTCCAGAACTCTTTTCTTAGTGACCCCAAACCCCTACCCATATTGCCTCTGCATTTAGGGGCAGCACCTAAAGCTCTGTTACTAAACATCACGAACAGAGCAAAACAAAAAGCCCCAAACAAGAAACCAAATAAAGAATGGAAATGCTGAAAGACAAAATCTAAAGGAAATGTTCATGCTTCTTGCTCTCAAGCACAATCATTACCCCAAGAACTGTTCCTAGACCAGCCGATTTCCTAGGGGAAAAAACCAAACAACTCTAGGCTTACTAGTGAAGGAAAATGAATTCAAAATCTAACTTATCTCTCAATTATTTGAATGTGCGGGGAAGTTTCTATATGCTTTTCCTACTGTGTATCCCTAAAACTTTCACCATCAGAAGGGTGGAAAATATTTTTTTTAAGCCTGCTTGTTTTTCCTCAGCGGTGGCGTTTGTGGGCAGGTGTGACATATTTCTTCTTCTGGGTAAGTTTAGGTCATAACGAGAGCTTTTCCTAAGCTATCCTTGATACCGTAAATAGAAAAAGTAAAATAAAATAGAAATGCTTTATAACATATATATAATCAAGAGATAAGCCAGTTATAAAAGAAATGTGACAACTTTGGTCATTTAAATATTTATGTCTCTACTTGTAAAAAGTTATGAAAATTCAGGTGTCCTGGAGGTTAAGCCAGAAAGAAAATTAATAAATGGAATCAGTGAGCACTGAAAGTGCCAGATGGAACGTGAAGGAACTCACACTTCTGCAACTTTCCTAATTTATAGATAATACTGTGATTTAAAAATATGCGCATCAGACCAGCTTAGAAAGTGTTTGGGGGAGTTTGCAAAATTCCCATGTTCACAAATAAGCACATTTGGGACTATGGTAATCAGACATTTATTTCCACGTTTGAATCAGATACAGTGAGTGATTCACACGGATACGCACAGATCCCTTTACTTCAGGGGGCTTATGAATCATGTTTTCCATTTAGTGGCGTAGAGAACCTTTGATAGAACAGAACACGAATGTACTCTTACATCAATGACACCCCTTTCCTCTCTTTCCTGTCTCACCAACTTTCTGATCATCTCCCACTGGCTTGGGTGCGGCGCTCAGTGCAACCCTGAATTCAGCCGTAAGGGGGTGAGGTAGAGCCCCCCAAGTACAATCTCTAAGGCTTCCAAAGAAGTCAGACCACAGACCGCCGATGCGGTTATAAATCAGGACAGCACACCCAATGTTAATAGTTAGGTTCTCAATCTTTCGCTAAAAGAACGAGAGATAACACCTGCTTTACACTGCATCCTCTTTTGAATGTATCGATGTATAGATAGACGTATAGTAATTACCTCAACGAGGCGCTGCATGTGAGGTGTACAGTGCACAGGACAAAAACCAAACCATTTAAAAAAGTCTCTTTTCTGATAGAAAGTGCAGTCAGCATAATGTTCACAGAGATTGACTTTATTTTACCTTAAATATAGTTGCATTTTAAAAAGCTTCAATAAATTTAATGCTTTAAAAAAAATCAAAGATACCAACATATTTTTCATGGTCCAAATATGATTCCACGTATTTTCTTTAGCAAAGTCATTTGTAATAGATTTTTCAATATTTATATTCTTAGGTAATCATTTGTATTTTCTCTCTGTACAAATACCGTCAATTAGTCTGTCTAGTGAAATTTTGGGGGGGAAAAGAAAGATGTACATTAGTAGTAGTTCTTTAAAAAAAAAAAACACCGGCTCTTAGAAGTGGAAATTTTAAGGATCAAATTCTCCCCCATTGTTACAGATCAGGAAGCAGAGCAGGGAGGGAAGTCTGCAGCTTTCACAGGGCACAGCCAGGCAAGGGGGCAGCCTGGCCCTGTCCCCACCTGTCCCCTGCCCGAGCCTCACCGCGGAGCAGCCAACCTGGGCCACTCGGGGCAATGCCCACACGCTCACGCCTGGTGACTTGGCACAGAACTGTGGACAGGAGAACGGCAGGACAATGTTTCTATGGTGATTTCATTTTAAAGTTTTCCCTTCATAAAAAATGCTGAAACAATATGCAGTATTTCCCACTTAAGTGCAAAAGAAAAGGGGGACTTAATTTTTTTCCTAGTTTTGTATTGAATATCTTGTAGATAAAATCTTTCTGTAGCTAAAAATCAGCCAAGAGACCTGCTGCTGATAGAAACATTTCACAGCCTCTGTTTTTCAAAGAAGCACTGTGTCCCTAAAAAACTTCTTGAAGGAATGAACGAGTGCCTCAGTGCCGGTAATTAGCAAATGAGCACAGGATTTTAAATACAAAGACTGAACCCCGAGGCCCACAGGTTGGCAGGCATGCTCGCAAGGTGACAGGCAGGACACAGAATTACACGTATGTGACATTATTATCCACTGCAAGCATGCACCAGAGGAAAGAAATGAGGGGTTTGGACTTCCGCGGTTTAGACAGACAGCCAAAATAAATACAGCGAGTTGAAGGCAGTTGGGCTGGAAAGCTCTGTGCAGCCCGGTAATAAAGAAACACCCCTGATGTTTGCTGCAGCTTCTTAAAGCCGAAGCAGGAGCTGGGCGCTGTCTGCCAAGCACAGAGGAGAAGCAGGCAGGGAACCCAGGCTGCCTTCAAGCTTCCACGGGCACAAAATTAAACAGTGAGGGTTTAAAAACAATTGCTTTTTAGCCCTTAAGCAATACTTTTTAATTAGTCTGAAATGTTAACGGTTCCTGTAATGAACTCAGAATAGAAATATATTTAAACAAATAATTTTTAGGGATTGTTGGCATTTATGATTCTTTGATAGATGGTCTGAGCAGCCAGAATTGATGTCAGAAAGAAGTAAATACCCAGGCTCGTTAAGCCCGAACACCTCTGGTTTTATGTTGGAAACGTTTTTGAAATAAGAAGTAAATCTCTTTTCTTTTCCCTTGCATTTTAACTTATGTTAATTACTTTAAATGATTGTAGAAATCTTTGCTATTTCCTTACCATATGTAAAAAAAAGTCACTTTACTATCTGAGGTTTGTATCTCATGATTTCTCTCTAGCTCGGCAATCAACAGGGTTTAATTCCTAAGGCTTATGATTATACGATACCTGCCGGGAGGCTGGGCAGTTAGTTTAGTGGTTAGTACCTTATCGCGCCTTCAAAATCACCCAGCATTTCCCAGGTATCAGTAGTTATTTTTTAAAAAGAAGAAATGGATTGTATATCTTGTAATCCAGGAGCTATTAAATGATTTAAAGTTTTAAGTCTTCTCAAATGTTATCGGCAAGGTAAAGCTTCTTTTCAGGTGAAGGGCTTCCTCCATCTGGAACTCACAGGCGCAGGGTGCCGACAGCGGCCACACCGTGCTCCCTACACCTCCCTCCCAACTTGTCACTAGAGGCATAGCGATTTAGTTTTCAAGGGACCCGAAGAGCCGATATTTTCCCTCAATGCCGACAATGGGATGGTAATTCAGAATGTAGTCGTTTTTGGACACCGCCAATAGTCTCTAATAATTAAGCATTTTCTACTACATCTTCTTCCATCAAAGACATAAATTAAAAAAAAAAAAATCCACAGTTAGGAGGCTGCATTTTTATTTTAGAAAAAGGTGAAACATGAAAATTTCGAGACCAATCAAGACACGCTTAGATATGGCTTAATAAATCTAAGCTGTCAGAACTCAGTGACTTTCCTTGGAGAAACACCACGAATATACATCCACCATCAATGACCATAACCTCAAATTCCACTTTCTCCATTAGAATAATCAAGGAACGCCATTCAGAAATAATATTACATCCTGCATTTTATTCAATTCCATATGACAAAAATAGGAACCTAGACTAAGACATCCATTTCAATCAGTAGATGTGTCAAGCCACAGATTTCATCATAAAAAATATTGGATCTGGGTAACAATTCTCCACTGGTTCAGGGAGGCCCCTGGCCCTACACGGTGTTGCAATAGAAAAATAGTGTCTCTTCACCATGCGGAGAGGGACGGCCTCGCCCTGAGCACAGGGTGGGGACAGTCTCACTGTCCCGTCATGAGCCATCTTATTTACAGCACTTTACATTTCTCTTTTCTTACGTTATATACACACCCTTTTGCGAGGAGAGAACACTACATGGTACCAAATACTAACCAAAAAGGAAAAAAAAAAACAAAAATCACACCAAAAAGGACACAGATAAATAATAAGAACATTCACTGCTGAAACACAGCGACACCGAGCACCTCAGTTTCCTCTTCCCGACGCTGGGACACCCCCCGACCCATCCCGTGAGAAGAGGGGGTACCCCCCGGGCACACTCCATCCCATCTGCGTGGGAAACAGAGCTGGAGAGTTCAGGGTTCATTTCCGACAGAGATCACTGCTAGGTCTGCTTATCTGTGAGTCTTTGAAACTCTGTTCAGTGACACGATGTGACTTGTTGCTGTGGTTGTGTTGGAAAGATGGTCCTATTTCTCGGTTTCAACTGAGAAGGCTCGACTGCTTCCTCGGGGACTCAGCCCCTCGCACTGTCACCCGGCCACCCACGATGACCTGGGACAGCACTGCCAGAGGAAGTTCACGGTCTCAGACTCCAGCGTGCTTGCAATGCACAAAATGAGGTAGAGCACACAACACTTCTGTGTGGGCCTGGCTCAGCCCCGCCGCCCGGTACCTGCCCAGGGCCCTTTCCTGACACGGGGCAATGGACAGAATCACCAGCACGAGACTGTACTTTGATCAGATGACAGTGTGCTTTGTTTTCATCTGAGAAGATAATAAATAAATCAGGAACTCAGAAAAACGTCCCAGTTATGACTGATTATACTGCCTGACACCCGACACCTCTCTGCAGTTTACTGAGCACAAAAGCAGGCCTCGCAGGCAGTCAAACTCTCGTTCGGGGGGCGCGTGAGAAAGAGAGCAGAGGCTACGGTAACATCATACCTGCGCGGCGCCCTCTTGGTTACTTCCTGGCTTGTACTGGTGTCACAGTCCTAAGAGGAATTCATCAAAGTTTTCTTAGGGTGGTCAAGTTTTTAAATGGGCTTTGTAGAAAAGTTAAATCATTTAATTTAAGAAACAGCAGGCCCTAGTTTATTGAGGAACTGACAAGTCTTGGTGGCTTTTCCGGTTAAGGAGCACAGATTTCTCATATCGTTTGACCTAAGACCGTAACAGCTTTTTTTTTTTTTTTTTCCTCTTCATTTTCCTTCAATCAAAGTACTATTTATAAAATAATTAACATCTTTTAAAATTTTCCAATTATAGACAAACCTCCCTAATACAAAATACTAAAAGTGCAAGAGTATAAATTAAGAGTTTTCAACCACATTATACAAACATTACCTTTTTATTGTACAGCTTTGATAATGCGAAATATTTACTCACAACTGCTATAACGTTGTGAATAATTCACGGTGGTGTCTGTCTGTAACTTGTTCCCAATTGCTGGGCTACACACCACACTAGAGAACACTATCCACATAGCAGCTACAAACATTTAAATTAAAAAAAAAAAAAAAAAAAAAAAAAAGGCTTGTTACTGACAGGTGCTTGCACACGAAAAGCATGCTCTTTCCTAACAGAACTTCACAATTTTGCCTGCATGGAAATAACCCACTTATTTATAGTAAAACAAATCTTGTTTTAAAAAACAAAAATCACACAGCCAGATGTATTCTGCAGTACAAAAGCTTCCGTTAAAGTTGGGCTGTATTGTCTGTTACCCGCATCATCTTAACATCATAAATACTACAGACGAAGGTACTGCCATGATACACAGCGTCGAGAGCACTAGACCACGTCTTCGAGATAAGAGTTCTAATGACAGAGTTCAAGTTTCTAACTAATTCGAACAAAACCACTGAACGAGTTTCCTGGAATAGGGTGGGGAGCCCCCTCTGGGCACTGCTGGGCTTTGGAGGGACGGAATGGATGTGCTCTGAGCCCCTTCTGTTCCCAAGGTGGCTCTCCGAGGACGTCTCTTTTTGACTTAAATCTATTGCAAAGGCTGCCGAGTTCTCGAGGACGGTCAGGCTCACCGCGAAAGGCGCACCGGGCAGCGGGTGAGGCCACCTCGGGCAGCCACCCGGTGACGTCTTTCCTGCTCTGGGTGAACGGGGAAGGGGACCCACAGGGCAGGGACGCGGCTAGTTAATCCCGATCTCCTTGTTATCCTCGATGAACCGCGTGAACGGCCGGCCGGCTCCCGCGTCCGACTTGGCTTTGTCCAGCCCCGTGATGGGCGGGCTGCCGCCAGGCCGCGCTTTGTCCAGCCCCGCGATGGGCGGGCTGCCGCCAGGCCGCGCTTTGTCCAGCCCGCCAGCCAGGGAGCCCAGGGAAGGGAGCGCGCTTCCCCCGAGACTTACTGGGAGCTGGGGGAGGCCTCCGTTCTGGATGACAGAGATCTCGTTGTTCTTCAGGGCCAGCCCGTTGGTGATGGCCGCGGCGTACTGGTTCCAAAAGCTGGGGTCCACGTTCATGGCCCTTGCGGCCAGATCCTTCTGGAACATCTCGGAGAACTTCAGGGCGTCACCACCCAGCAGGGCCATGGGGTTCTCCACCGACAGGCGGCGGCCGCGCCTGGCAGGGGCGTTGTTCCACATGTGGGTGCCCATGTGCACCTGCGGGGAACATGAGACACACCCCAGTGTGAGTGCGCCCAGCCCTGGGGTCACAGAGACGCCCGGGGACCCGGGGACTCCTTCCAGCTCCTTTCCTTCCCCTCTTCCCCAGCCCAAGCATTCGCTGGGGACAACAAACTTGTTAGGTGAGCTTTTCTGAGCATCTTCTATTTGAACCTGCAACACTTCCTTTTGTCAAGTACACAGAGCAAGCAAGCCGCCCTACAAGCTAACGGATGTCCCTTTCAGCTCACAGCTTGATGGAATCATTTCCCCCTAAGGCGTCAGACCCACGGGCCACCCAGAGGGCCCCAAAGCTCCTGTCCCGCCCCCCAAGTTGGCTTATACTCAGAACTCGTGGCTTCACTGTGCCCGTGTCTGGTTTTCTCCCAGGCACGGCGGGAACGCCTGGGCACCTGTGGTCAGCAGAGCCCTCAGGCGGCTTTCATCCTACCAGCAAGTGGAGGCCACAGGTCCCTGAGGGGTCACCGAGACCCACGCAGGTGCCTGACGTGGGCTGGAAAGCGGCACACTCCCCTGAGGCTGTGGGCACAGCCCTGGATGGGTCCTCGGTGCCCGGCCACACACTCCACACCTCCGGGGAAAACAGGCAGCGTGGCCGTATCTCAGACGCGAACGTGACGTCGTTGTACTGTCCTCCCCTCCCCCGGCCCTCAGGCTGGGAAGCTTCTCCCAGATGCCCGCTGGGCCCTCGTGGCGGCCACGTGGACAAAACCACAGATCGGACCCCTGGCCTCGGGGCGGGATTTGCATCACTTGCGGCACCTGTGAGCATCTACAGGCCCGGTTCTCTTGGTATTAGCGTCCCACGGCCTCCGCGCAGCGCCGGCCCTGGGCCTGCCCTGTCAGCCAGCGTGCGTCACCCCGACGTCCTGCAGCCACACGGGCAGCACCAGCCCCTCAAGGGGAGGCCGGGCCCGAGTCGAAGGCAAGCTCCTCACCGCCAGCGGACACGTGTGGGAGCACCACAGCCGACGTGCACACGCAGGCACACACACGGCGCTCATAACACGCAAGCGCGCGCACACCACACGCCACACAGGCACACGCGCGCCGTCTCTCGGGGGCTCCGCAGCGGCCGTGCCCCTGGCCAGGACCACGGGAGGCGGACGCGGGGGCTTCCCGGGCGGCCCTCACCTTGAGGTTGCCCTTGGTGGTGAAGGCTCGCCCGCAGATGGTGCAGCCGAAGGGCTTCTCCCCGGTGTGGGTGCGCTCGTGGATCTGCAGGGCGCTGGCCGAGGAGAAGGTCTTCCCGCACGACTGGCAGTTGTGCTGCTTGGGTGTCCGGCGCGGCGGCGGGGCCAGCATGGGTGCGAGGCCGGGGCTCATCACCGTCGGGGGCCTGGCGGGCACCTGGATGGGAGCCGGCAGCGGCGGGCCCTCGGCCGGCGGGCCGGCCTTGCTGTGCCCGTTCACTTCCGTTTTGACCGCGGCGGGCGCGCAGCCGGGACCCAGGCTCGGGGTGCCCTGGCCGGGACCTAGAGCAAAGCTGGGGTCAAGCAAGTGGGGAGGCGGCTCGCGCAACCTGTGGGTCAGCAAGTGCTGCTTTAAGTTACCCAGGGTGGAGCAGCCGCGCCCACAGGCCGCGCAGACGAACGGCCGCTCCTTGGTGTGGCTGCGGAGGTGGACCTGCAGCACGCTCCTGCAAGCAAAAGCCTTCGCACAGACACGACACACAGCGCTCGCACACTCACGACACACACACAGCGCTCGCACACTCACGACACACAGCGCTCGCACACTCACGACACACAGCGCTCGCACAGACACGACACACAGCGCTCGCACACTCACGACACACAGCGCTCGCACAGACACGACACACAGCGCTCGCACACTCACGACACACAGCGCTCGCACAGACACGACACACAGCGCTCGCACACTCACGACACACAGCGCTCGCACACTTACCCCGGTCTCGGCTCAGGAACAGCAGGCCATAGGGGGCCTCCTCCTTGACGGCCGGCCGGCCGGGGTGGGGGGCCGTCAGGTCCAGCGCCCCCCCGTTCTCGGGCCCGGGGGGCGGGCTGTCCAGCCCCTCCGTCTTCAGTGGCGTCTCCTGCGGCTCCTCCTGGGCGCCGAGGCCCGGGGACTTCGAAGGCAGGCTCTCGCTGTTACTGTTCCCGGGCGACAGGGCCTGCAAGGAGGACGACGACTCGGACAGGGCCGGGCTGCCCGCACTCCGGCTCTCCAGGTCGCCCACGGCTGACGAGGAGTCGTTGCTCAGACGGTCGCTCTCCCCGGACCCGTTCTCCAGGGACTTGAGGGCCGTCCCCTGGGGGCAGCTCATGACCGAGTCCATCATCTTCATCTGGTTCTCCAGCGCGGCGATGCTGGAGATGACGGACGGCGGGGAGGGCGGGCAGGAGCTTGGGAAGGCCAGCAGCGGCTGGGACGGGTCGCCGGCCGTGTCCTTCAGCTCTGTGTCCTCCTCCAGGGAGTTCTCGTCCATGTCGTCGTCGTAGCCGCTCAGGGCGTCCGTGGCCTTCTCGTCGTAGGGCAGCTCGGCGTCCATGGCGTCCTGGAAGCCCTCGGGCAGCGGCGTGTTGGGGATCTGCCCCCCCATGTGCATGCGAATGTGCTGCTGCAGGACCACGGCGTTGGTGAACTTCTTCTGGCAGATGGGGCAGGAGTGCTGCACGCGCAGGGGCGGCTTGGCGCGGTGGACCCCGAAGTGCGTCTTCAGGTTGCCCTTGGTGGTGAAGGCACGCCCGCAGATCTTGCACTTGAAGGGCCGCTCGCCCGTGTGCGTCCTGTAGTGCATCTTCAGGGCGCTCTGGCAGCTCAGCACGCGGTGGCAGATGGCGCACTGGTTGGGGTCCGTCACCTTCTTGTCGATGTTCTCCACCAGCTGCTGCAGCTTGGAGGTTTCGGACGTTTGCATAGAGTCAAGCAGCCCTCCAAAGGGAAACTTGGCCTTGAACTGCTCAGCGCCGGCCGGGAGGACCGGGCTGCAGAGGCCGGGGGATAGGCTGCTGTCCGCGAGGGCAGACGCGGCAGACACCTGCCCGGTGGCGGGGACGTCCCCCGCCCTGGCGTTTGTGCAAGGCAGGCTCACGGGCTCGGTCTTGGGCAGGGAAGACCCGCCGGGTGCCGGCTGCGGGGACTCGGCGGTCACCACCTCGGAGCTGGTCAGGCCTGGGGACAGAGAGGGGCACTCGCTGGACGCCGGCGAGGGCCGCTGCGGGGAGCGGCTGGCGGGGGTGAGGCTGGGGGAGTCGGCATAGCTGCCGAGGCTGACGCCGGGGAGGGTGGGCGGGAGCTGCAGCCCGACCGACGTGGGCACCGTGGGCAGCACGGGCTTGCTGTCCAGCCAGGTGGTGACGGGCTTCTCCGGGGGCAGTGACATCCCGTAGGGGATCCCGGAGCAGGTGGGCACGCTGTCCAGGTACTCGGGGACGGGGTAGGGGTTCATCTGGATGTGGGGGTACTTCTCCTTGTGCCTCTGGAAGTGGACCTTCAGGTTGCCCTTGGTGGAGAAGCGGTTGCCGCAGATGTTGCACTTGAAGGGCCGCTCGCCCGTGTGGGAGCGCAGGTGGATCTGCAGGGCACTGTCGCTCCCAAACACCTTGGCACAGAACCTGCACTTGTGCTTGAAGAAGGGGTCCTCGGCGTTGGCCTTGGGCTCGAACACCGACAC